>NC_087479.1:9668550-10304459 GCF_036417665.1 Passer domesticus
TTCAGGCTAAGTTGTATTCCAAACTAAGATAACTTTTTGCACTATGACGAGAATAAGAGGACTCCAGTAGGAAATACACACATCAGCACTTTCTTCTCTCTTTAAGCGTAGTGCATGCTTTGAAGTAGCAACAAATAAGAACAGGTGTATTTTGTAAACAAATCTCTATATCAACTTTTAAGACTACCCTGAAAAGTGATGAAAATATTCATCTTTGTTATTGTAAAGAGTAATATAAATAAACAATTATTCTCTCTCTTTTTTTTTTTTTTTTTTGCAAAGATATTAGGCTGATCAATTAGGCCTATTGCAGAAAGACTTGAATTAGTCTGATTAGTCTCAGCTACTTAAATTCAGAAGCAGATGCCTCACTTTGCAAGAGTGGTGATTAAAGGCTGCATTCACAAAAAAAACTGGATTACGCACACTTAAGACAATACCTACCATTTTTCAGCTCTCCCCCTCACAGCAGATGGCCCATACAATTACTGACTTCAAAAAATTCTCACTAGAACTCCTCCAAAGCTCCCTTCACTTTTTGAGACAAAGGTATGTGCAAGTCAAGACTTTTTTTTCAAATGTTCTCCTCATGTTAGGATTTATCACGCAGGTCAAGAAAACCATTCACACAGGGCTGTAAGTCAAAACACAGTGCCTGCACATTCCCAGAAGAGTCACCCATATGGCTACTAGCAGCCAGGGAGAGGCAGAATAATAACATAAGAGCCTTGGCAGCAAATAAAATCCACATCTCACCCTCCTAGCACTCCAGCCAGCACAAGCAAGTGAGAAAGCCAGGACTGAGAGATACAAAATGGCTCATTATCTACCCCAGAAGGCACAGCACTGCCAAGCCGCTCTTTATCAAGTCCTTAACAGGTGTAAAATTAGCACTTGTTATTAAAGACAATGGAGTTACATGTATTGCCAGCAGCTGAAGAAATGTGCTAGAATTGTTTTCACCTCCAGTTAATTCGGTACCATTCAATAATGTGCACGAAGCCTGTAAATTAGAGAAGTGCCTCCTGAAGCATGGCAGGGAGCTAAGACTGTGTGAGCATCCTTTCTAAAACACAGCTGATTTCCTGAATGAAGGAATGAGGACCAAATCCTCTTTTCATCAATACTGATGTAAATTCAAACATTTGCCTGAGTGTACTCTCAGGTAAACCTGTGCCAGCATAATCTGTAACCAGAATCTGGAGCTGTCAGAAATCCTTGTAAGCAAATGCCAGGACAGTGCTGTTTTCAGCTCTTCTAACCCCACAGAGCACAGAATGACTGGCTGCACTGATATTCTCTCCTCTCAGCTACTTACAATTCATTCCTGGGAATAAAGCAGAGAAAGGTGTTATTTACTGAGAATAGCAAAATCCTATTCCAGATGTATCTCATTATAGGCAGATCTCATTATAGGCAGATGACCTCAGGTTTAGGACAAGAAGTCACTGAATCACTCAGGACTGTGTAGCTTCATTGTGTATTTTTCTGTTCTAATACCATGCTCAGCTCTGAAAGCAAATTATTTAGATAAATACTGCACATAGGAATGCATCTAACTGCTGAGCCCTATTATTCAATAGCACTGTACATCTCACCACTCTCCCCCTTTCTGCAGTAACTGGAAGAAGGGTTGGCCAACATCAAACAAATCTGATCAAGGACAGAAATCTCAGTGATAATTACATTCCCACAGGGTTTCATGAAAACTGGCAGTGAGATAGAGGAGGAAATTAACTCCACCAAGGGGAGGCAAGTCAGGCATCTCACTGTCCCTGTGGCAGCAATTGGCCAGGCAGCCAGCACACAATTTGCTCTGCACTAGCCAAGGCACACGTCACCTTTTGTCTGCTGGGACTGTCACTGGGAGCATGTCAGGAGGGGGTTTTAAGTCCATAAGAAACCATGCCACTCATGCTACATCTGCTCCTCCTGCCAGATTCCATGCAGAGCCTGACGTGCAAGCCATGGGACAAAGCTCTCTTGCTTTAATATTAATATTGAGACTTACTGGTGTGTGGGAATGGTGCTGGTCTAGTGCAGAACAATCAGCTCAGAGGGAGTTACTAACAGGCACAGGTTCTCTTCTGCTCTAGTGTTCTGCAGTTTCCCTACTGTCATTTTATGATGCAGTCAGAACATGTCTGAAACACCCAATATAAAAAGCAAACAGTGTTTCTATTCAAAGGCCGCTGGACAAGTTCAGGTTTGGACAAAATGGGTGCCTGTTTGCTAAGGTATGAAACATCTTACCACTGTAAGATGTTCATCATGCATCTCAGAGGAGGCAAAAATCAACATTAAGCAAATAAAAAGAGCAGTTTCTTTTTATACAGAGCAAATCTCCAGCTCTTGGACTGATAGGTGTGGTGAGTCACCAGCACACTGCCAGGGCTGTCAAGTTGTCACTTTAGCTGGCTGCAGTACAAAGCTGAGTCCTTCCACATGGTCACCACTCCCCTCTCTGCGTGCAAATAAAGACCACAGCCTTTTCACTCCTTTTTCCAAATGCACAGGGAAATCTGTTATTTCTTCATCAGTCTCGCATCCCCCTGGGCAATGGGAGTGCTCATCATCTGATGCATGTAAATGCCAACAAAATTCCCATCTTGACATTTAATGGTTTAAAACCTATAAAATGGCAAATGCAGCACAGTAGTGACAAAAACTGGCAGGTTTCAGGGGGCCTACAGGGTTCTGCCATGCTGGCAGGGACATCTGCGTCATTGCTAAACTATCCCCAGGACTTCCCAAAGACTGGGAACTAGCAGGAGAACTTGAGTTATGGTCTGGTTGCCACAGATATTTCTGTCAACCAGTGGAGCTGCTCAGTCATGCACTGACCCTCCCCAGCCTACGTGGGTGCACTTCAGAAAGGAAAAGGAGCAGCAGGTTCCTTAGAAGAGTTCGTGCCAGTGCACTGCAGGCTGGCAAAACCCATCACTCATTCACTCTGATAAGATGATAGCACAGCAAAGGCAAGGCTGATGCAACACCTTTGTAAACACAGAGCCATGTGTTGAAGTGTTGCCACATTTCAAACCTACCTGCAAACAGCAAAACCACTGCAGCGTGTTTCTGGGGCAGGCTGCAGCTAAATCACCCCTTGCAAAGCATTGGGGGCTCTGTGTAGGCAGCAACACAAGTGGCAGCCACTTGAAATGCATGCCACAACTTGCACTGGTCCTCGAGTGCTGCCAGCAGCCTTGCCCCTCAGTCAGCATCAGCTGGAAAACTATTGAGCAGCTGCATCCATGCAAGGAGCAGAGAGAGGCTTTAGGGAAAGGGAGGCAGGGCCCTAGAGTTTCCAAAGGGTCCCAGAGTTTGCACACAGAGCTGTCAGACTGCTGTGCTCCTTTCCAGCCTGATGTTAACACTGCTAATGGGGAGAGGCCTTGGAGAGCAAGGACTGTAGAGCTGCATGCCTGGTGCACACAGAGCCAAGATTCCCAGCATATACAGACCTACTTACTACATTAATGGATTTTATAGCACCAGCGATGCAAACAGCACATCCACACTGTGGAGGGGTTAATATAAAAAAAATTCAATCCTATATTTACAATTTACACACCTGAAAAGGGTTTTTTAGTTGCTATGGTAAGCTAGTCAGTGTGTTGTCAGTATATTGGAAAACCTTCCTCACCTAGACCTGGATAGATTTCCTAGTTCTCATTTTGGAGGAAACATAAGTGAGACATTGTCATTGAAGTTTAATGCTTTAATGCTATTTCAAATCTTGGTTTATGTTGGGTCACCCCTCTATCAAGGATAACCCCATTAAGAGACTTCATACCATTGCACAACACCTAAAGTAAACTGCATTTACAACAGGATTATTAGCAAAGAAGAGCAGGAAGAAAAGGGAGAGAGAGTTTAGATACTAAAGAGCAGATCAGAGACCGAATGAGGCATCCAAATAAGAAACAGAAAGAATTGACAATCAAACACTTAAAAACCGGGAAAAGGAGAAAACAGGGAAACATTGTGTTTGCAAAAGTGTTTTAGAAAATTTCTACATCAAAGCTATACATAAGGGGTTTGCAAATGATTTGGTTGGTATGAGGCTGAGCAGAAATGTGACCCAGGATATAGACAGGGGAGCAGCACACTCCACTCCCTTGTGCTTGCCCAGAATGAACAGCTTTGCAAAGAAGTGCACAACCCATGTACTGGCATTTTCTTCCATTATGGATGTATTTGTATATATCATTACATTTTCCTCCTTCTGTTTCTCTCCCCAAAAGCCGAATCAAAACTCTCCCTTATTTCCTAAGTAAGTAACATTATCTTCACTTAGAAAACTGAGCAGTTTGAAAATGGCAGCCCATTGGAGCCTGTCTGTAGGGTTTCAGCTGCCACAGCTCAATATTTTTCTTTGTATTCAGCAAAGGACATTGGAAGAGACATATTTTTAAGATCTTTTATGAGCTCAATTTGAAGGCAAACACGGTAGTCCACTTTGTCCTTCCCCCTCGTTCCCTGTCCATTTAGGCTAAAAAATTGTGTTTGTACAGCACTTAGCCCCATGAGACTGAAGCCTTTAGGTACAAATGTAACTCATTTAAATGGTAATATACAACAAAATGAGTGGCACTCCTCAAAACAAGCAGCATTTGTAAGTGTATCTCTGCCAGGTGCTGACAAATGGAGGGTCATGGTTGCAGGCAAAGGGAAAGGTCTCGGTGAGACAATATTTAAAAGTCATTTTTTCCAGTCAAAGGCCAAACTAAAATGTCTGCTTATTTCTCTACTGCCTATGCCCTGAAGCACTGTGCCTGCCTCCCAGAGAGCAGCAGACGAGGACTCCAAAGGTATTTCCTATACAAGGTCAGATCAATTAAAATGTGCTTTAAATGGAATCACGTGAGCCATGTGCAGGAACTCCACAGCCTGATGAGATCCCTGACACTGAAGGGCAGACTCTGAGACAATCTGCTGACCTCGGGTAGGAAAGCCAGATAACAAGGAGGCAGGACCTGCTTTTCCCCTACCCTGGGAATGAAGGCTTTGCTCCTTCTGGTCATCTAATCTTGCTTTAACACCAGAGATGCCAGGAGTTAACTAGTGACCTGGTTCTTGTCCTGCTGAAGTCAACAGCAGAATTCCAAAACCTAGTCTTTCAAAAGTCAGGGCAAGCTCTTTTAGCTGTCCCTGCAAGCCTAAGCAGGAAAGGAGCTGCTGCTGTCCTTTCCCAGACCTGATAGGAAGCTCCCAAAGAAATTTTAACATTAAAGAAATAAATGAAGCAAAACCTTGGCAGAGTGAAGTCGTACTGGTTCATGCCAGGGCCTGGGCTGTCCATTTGGAGGACAAAGCAAACAAAACCTGTCTGAGAGACCTCCTTATAACCAAGATTTGAAAGGTCCTAGTCTCAAGAGGGAATATTAACATAACAGTGCAGAAAGTGAATTATGCTACTGAAGAAGTGTTGATGCAGTGGAGAGATGACAGAAATGTTATTTGTGTCTGCTGTAAGAGCACCCCTTTACTCTCCACCCCACAATGAGATGCACTCCAGTGATACCTGCTCTTCTGTCTCATATGGGGGTCCCAGGAAAATCCTAAAACCAGGAATGACCTGTCTCAATCTAAATTCAGAAGCAAAAGACCTATAAACAAGGTAAAAGACAGGCTGCTGAGGGAGTGCATCACCTGGAGTCCCTTTGTGGGTTGCTCTGAAATATTCCCCTCCTCTTGGCTCCATGCTCCAGCTGTCCCACCCACTCTCTGCTCGTGGGGAGGCTCCTGGGAAGGGAAGCAAGGAGTGAAGCCATTGGCTTCCCTGTAAGCTGCTCTAAGGTCACCGTCATGCCAAACACACCCCATCATCCAGCAGTTCCCCTCAGGCCTGATAATAAATCTCTGAGCATTTACACTGTCAAGGGTTATGTCTCATTCTGTGTATTCCACAAGCATATTTCTGCAAGTCAAATTCTGCATGAAGCCATGAGATGCTACGTACAGGAGCAGCCTGGAAGGCAGTTTCTGCTTTCTAATTTGCACTTGTGATATCATTGCACATCATCAATTTCTTTCCTTTCTCCTAAATACTACTGATAAATAAAATGTTTTTAGAAAGATTTTCATCTGGTGAAAGTCAGGGTAGCCCTGCTGAACCACTCATAAGGAATTTACACCATCTGAAACCCTGGAGCAAAAAAATATCCAAGTCAATGGGATATAAGCCAAAATTGGAGTGTTTTGCTGGATACAGACCAAATTTACTTGCTTGCTTAAACAGGTGCCTAAGTGCTGTAGTGAACTGGGTCCCAAATATGAAAGCATTTTTTATTTATGTCCACTTCTGCCAGCTTGGACATCTGATACAGAGGTCATCTTATAGCTAACATTTTTGTCTTAAACCCTGCCTATAGCCATACTATAGAACAGCTGCCTGTGGAGTTATGTTCCACACATAACTTTAAAAATAAAATGCAAATGACTGGAAAACGTGGGTTTATAACTAGAAAGAGAATACAAGGGTACCTTGAAATAGAAATAAATGAAAGATTTTCCGCATGCTGAGAAAAGAACTCACAATCTTATATTTCTACTGCATTCTCTTTTAGTAGCGATGTTTCAATCTTGCAGTTACAGTATCCTAGAACTGCCTTAGCTAGAACTGGTTAGACCAGAAGCACTGCATGGGAAAAGGGTTTACACATACATTAAACAAGTTTTTGTCTACAGAGCCTCTTATTTCTCTGTAGGGAATCTATGTTTGTACTAACTGCAATTCCGAACACTTGAAGCAATGTCCCCAGCTGAAATCCCATCTCCCAGGAGCATTTTTATGTATTGAACCATGATCATTGAACGGAAAAAGGCAAAAGTAAGCCTGGAGGCCATGTCAGAATGCAAGTTCCTCCTTACTTTCTCCAGTCCCTGGCCACCAGATGAGAGTCCTGCCTTCTCACCTGATTTCTCTTCCAGTCCATACTTCATCTCCTCCTGAAATAGGCCTGACCATGTGGGGACCTCTCCTCTCCTTGTCCCTCACACACAGGCAAGCTCACCTATGGCCTCCCTGTGAAGCCTAGTGAGATGTGAAGTTTGAGGAAAAGGGAATTTGTGTCCCTGAAATTTAATCTTTAAGCTTTGAATCACCATTGCACTAGTTCCTAAAAACCCAGCAGCTGTCAATACTCCTTTTCCCCTGTTGTTGAGGAATAGGTGTGATGTGAGCAGCTTGATAAACTGGGCCATGAAGGGACCTAGAAAGTGTTGCCCTGGCAAAGAGAAGGTGAGGGATCTCATGGGAAGAACTGCAGGCAAAGGAAAAAGAATTCCAGTATGAACTATCCTTGCCAAAAGTTTTCAGGCAGCTCTCCAAAGCCAGTGGGTTTCTTAAGTTTTATTTGATACTGTAACAAGCTCAGTACAATCAGGTGTTTAAGTGTGCAATTTAATGGCTATTTTAAACCATCAAATTTTAAATAGACAGGGAATGAAATAATGCATCCAGTTTAATTTTGAAATTATTCTCTCTAATCTAATATAATTAAGTCTGTAAAATAGACTCAATAAATTACGTATTTATTTGTATAATTTTTAGCTGGACAGAACTGCAGCAGCTAAAACAGTAAGCTAAAAGATTATCCTGGGTCTTGAGATATGAAAGATAATTTACTACCCCCAACTACCAATAAAGAACAGTATTTGCATAGGGAAAACTCTCTATTTTGTTCATCAGTGCCTCACCTTATTTTGCATCTCAGGCTTTCTTTGTGGCACCAAGCCAGAGGCTAAATGCATTTAATGTGCATATTATTGCCACGTTGATGTGAAACTCAGTAGCCCTGAAATGTCTTATTTTTTCTTTGTGGTAAACATAACCATAGTTAGAAACAAAGGAGAAAATACCAAAGGATGCAAGTCTGATCAGCAAACACTATACAGGGAATTATTTAAACTAATTATCAGGTTTATCAAAACTGGGATGGATGATTAGCAGCTTGATTTTTATTTCAGAGGATGGTAATATTGCCAGGATGGGGGAGAAACAATGAAGACCTCCAAGGAGAGGTGGCTAGCAAATAAATAAAAAATAAAACCCCTTGGGTCCATTCAAGATGGTGTTAGAGGCTACCTTGAAGAAGAGTGTGTGCCCAGGGCTCAGAGGTCCCACCTCATCCTGCCACAGCACCCCTGAGATGTGCATCTCCAGAGGACAGGGCAATGGCACCAGTGCAGAACCAAACACCAAGTGCAGAGCTCCTCATCAATACATTCTCTTTTTGCCATCGTGTTTGTGGAGGTTTTCCCTTTTGCTAATAAATATTTGTTCCTTGGCATGATGCTCCTTTATTTTGGTTGGTTTTATTTATCTAATCCTTGCTCTGAAAAGCCCACAGTGTATTGAATCACTACATGGTTTTGATTCTATATTTGAAGAACCGTGACTTTCTGCACACAGAAAGTAAATTTAGATGGAATTTACAAGTCAGTAAATATAGCTGGTATTCAAGGGTATCAGCAAAGCGATGCTCCAGAAATTCTAGATGCCATATTCCCTTGCATACAACCAGACACAGTGCCAAATATCAGTAAACAAACACGATGCACCCTTTTCCAGGGATAAATCAGAGGGATAGAGAAGGGCAGGCTTTGTAATCCATGCAGTCAAAAAGCTATTTAAGCATAAACTCTTGCTCTGACTCTCCAACTTCTCCAGCTGCAGAATGAGGAGAAAGGAATTTACCCCACCTCAGAGGCTTCTTGTGAGGGTAAGCAAACAGTGTATGGATGCCATGCTGTTAGGGCTACCTAAGGAGAGAAGAAGAGGGAGGGGAAAACTTCCCACAGATCTGCCTTTTGGCCAAATGGCTGGAAAACAGAGATGGTGTCACTAGAAGCACAAGCTTTACATCAACCCTGCCTGAGGGACTCCAGCCAGCACCAGGAGCTGAGGACCAGGCACAGCTGCTGTCCAGCCTGGAGCAAACACAGAAGTGCCACAGACAAATGGATGTTGCAGGTTTCCATGATGGACCTGTGGGGCCCAGGGCTTCATTCCTCTTCCTAGTCTTCTTGTGGTTTCAGACCCTTTTTTAATTGCTTTTTCTCATCAGGGAAAACAAGTATGTGAGCTGCAGGTCTTTGTTCTGTAAACTATCAAGTGCTAAGAGAATATAAGTATTATCACTGCTATTTATTTCTCCCTTTGGTGTTTTGTCTCTCTTTCCTGATTGGTTTAAGATGACGAATGTCAGAACTCTGTTGCCAGTCACACACCTCTTGGGCAAAAAGACAATGCAATGTGACATTGAACACAGTGTACCAGAGACCATCCTCCCTCTTCTGAATATCAAAATCACACAGCAAAAAGCACTTGTAACAATAGATGTATCTTTTATTCACAGATAAAAACTGAAGCAAGCTGTTATAATACATATTTATACAAAGGATTTGAAAAAACCATAAAAAGGAAGATGATTAGAAAATATGATTCATTATGAAATGTGGTATTACATACACTATTAAACCTTTTCAAAAGTATTTGTTTGGCAACAATTTATCAATAGTTTCCACACTTAAGTGGCCTCCTTCAAAAAAGCACAAATCTCATGCAGCATGTATAAACTTGATCCTGAGGGTTTGCCTTCCTTAGAAAAACTGTAAAAAGATATACTATTTGTCTTAAAAGTTCAAAATGCAAATGCTATATTTATAGTCAAAACTATATAAAAATATGGACCTAACTTAACATTTACAAAAACTTTTTGCTCCTTTTTTTTTGCTTGTTTTATGGTTTTGGTAATAAACATAATTCTCAATTCCTGCAGTCAGAGAGGAAAAAAGAAAACCAAAACAAACCACAGTGCCCTTTGTAGACTTCCTCACATAAAGTTTACGATTCCAAAAAAGACCAGGTCTATGAAAAGTGAGGTTAGTAACCAAGGAAGTAGGTAAGCAGTTAATATATATCTATATATGTATATATAAAATGGAAAACAAACATTTATTTTGATCTGAAAAAGCAATAATACAAAACCTGAAGGTAAAACAATCATCTCAAAATGCCATAATACTCCTTCTCAATAGATAAATGTTCATAAAAATATTTTGAACCCTAAACAAGAAAACAATTATAATACAATTTTAATTCTGCTACATAAAACAGCTTTTCTATGAAACAAGAAGGCAAGTTCAGGTATGAAAACATAATTTACTTATTGCTTTTGCTACAATGTTGTTTGTTTTTACATATAGTCATAAATACACTATACAGTATAAAATATTTTGTAGGAATACATTTTGTGGTCTGCTTAGGTTTGCTGGCTTTAATTCTAGCACCAAATACAAAAATGAAAATCAAATGAACTTTAAAGGCACTTCCATTTCATGTTTGTTTGTTAATTAACATCAGGGTTTGTACTAAATTGCTTCACTTCCCTCTGGTAGAAGCAACACTTGTTCCTACTTTTACCTTTGTACAGCTCAGGTCACGTTGAGGCACCAAATGATTTATGAACATTCCCACTCCTCAGCTGTTTCTTTCTCTTACAACATTCATTGTTGCTTTTTAGTCTTCACCTTTCCTCCTTCACTTCCCAGCTACTTTATCCGTTTACTTCTTCATGCTGGACGACCCAGCCTCACTTGCCCAGTCCCTTGAGAAACCTCTCCTCAAACCTCCACCTCCCGCACTCCGTCCTGCGCATCGCTGATCCCGATATCAAAGCACGTCACTATCATGATGTGTGACTTGCACAGATTAACACACTGCTCCAGCTCCTCTGTCACTTGTTCCAGTGCCTCCAGGTACTCCTGTGACTCCTTATCCAGATCAGGATCCACTTCAACTGTCAGACAAGAAAGTACTGAGTAAGAGAAGCAGCTTATCATAAAACATTATTCTATCACAAAGCAGCCAACATGGTAAAATTTAGTTTTTCTTGAACTAAGACTTTCTTCCTTCTTTGTTCAGCAGATAAAAAACTCTGCCTTGAGGCTCCAGTTATGCACAACACTCAGTCTGGGAACAAATCTCATGCCTCAATTTCCCAGCTATAACATGGATATATGGAAACAATTTTTTCCTTCTTTGGAAAGAATAATAATAAAAGACTAATAAAAATCACATTTAATATTAGCAGCACCATTTTAATGTTCTCTTCTGGTTTGTTTGGATTTTTTTTTTTTAAATAGCACATTACAGAAACACAGACTGAGTCACAGAGTATTTTAGGACTCAATTCAGCAAAATATCTTAGCAATTGATTAAGTTTTTCAGTGGGAGTGCTGACATGCTGAAATTATGTTAGAGGCTAATCATACTGCTGTTTTTGCAAAATACTTACAATCTTCCTTCCACTTGTTTGGATCCATCATCAACCTGCACTTTGTCTCTTCTAACTCTTCCTTCAGAAATTCGTGCTTTGCCTTTATTTCCCTGATTCGCTGCTGGCGCCTCTCTAGTATCTTCAGCTTGGTATGGAAATACATCAGACCCTTTTAAGACACAGAAAGACCATTCCATGAATTTTCCTGCTGCAAGCCAGCCTATAACAGTCTGACAAAAATTGCTCCCAGCTCACTACTTGTAAGAATGAACAGGTGGGTTGTTTTATTTGGTTGTGGAGTTGGTGGGGTTTTTATGGGTTTTCAGGGGGCCTTTTTATTTGAAGTTTACATTAATGGATTCTAATCTAGAGCAACTGCAAGCTACATCACTTGAGCATTTGTTGCACTTCTCTGAATTAGCAAACATCTCTTAATACATTCTGAAATTACTACTGTTTGTAAATAATTCTTTTTTCCAGTAATGAAAATGATAAACACAGCCTAATGATCATGTCAGAGTTCTAGTTAGTACTAAAACATGAATTCTTATTTTCTAAAAAGCATTCCTACCTTCTCAACATCCTGGAAAGGCTATTACAAAAGAAAGGGGAAAAATGCATCAGTAGAACATAGAATTCTGGTCTCTAAAATAGAATTAGTTGAAGTGTTTTCCAATTACAAGTAAGTCAAACTCAGTATATCCCTGATTTAATAGAATCCTGTCATTTACATAAAGAGTTAATGACCCTATCGTTGAGGGAGGCTGTAAGGTTCCACCAGCCAGGCCAGGATTATGAAGTCTTCTCATAATGTATTCATTGGTAACTTCCTTTTACACCATCAGTCATGTTAGACACAATTAATTTTAGACAGTAATCATTTTCATTTTCTGTGTTAAGGGTACCCCAACATATGAATTGTAAAATTAATAATTACAGTACTTTAATTGCACTCAATTTCCTGAACACATACATTCTGGTATTCAAGCAAGGACTTTGTGTGTATATTGTAATTTGTCTACAGTTGTAAAATATGTCCTGACCTCAGTTTCCTCTTGTCTGTGTCGCTGTAATCGTTCCACATCATCAATCTCATAAACTTTAATTTCAAATGGCTCTTTCAAAGTGCCTGGCAAAGGTGGTAGATCAACCCATTGGCCAGTGACACTGGGTTTTCTTCCTAAGGAGGCAGCATCTGGCAATGGTGCAGGAATCAGTCTGCGCCGCTGGAGACCTAAAATACAAAAACAAACATTCCTCAGGCTCTAAGAGACTAACACACTGCAGAACATACTGCAGTGAATTAAAGAAAGATCTAGGTTCTCAATATACTTAGGAAGAAATGTTTTTCTTGATCTTTTCCTTTTAGTAAAATACCCTCAGGCTGCTAATTGAGTTACTGCCTTGACAAAGTAGGCTTCACTTGGTTCCCAGATGGGAGCAACAGCAGTTCCTCTCCCAAAGCAGATGTCTGTACATCAGTTCTTTATTCTCTCCTTGCAGAAATATTTTGCCTGGATTGATTTTTCTTTGGTGGACTACAATGGTATTCATTACCTTGCAAAGGCAGTGTGATAGTGAATAACCTAAAACTAATACTGATAATGACTTACTTATCTGGAAATCTTCTGCTCTCCCAGTTAAAGCCAAGCAAGACTATCTAAGATCCCTGTCACTGCACTACATCTTTGCAAAGCTCAAACAGTTCCCTCCAGAACTACTGCTGCTATTTTACGGTGCTAAATACCATCAGTTTTCAGTGATTTTGTGGGATTGAGAGGCATTCAGAAGGCATCAACCCAGCTACAACTTGAGCACCTCTAATGTTGAGACATCCCACACATTTGCACCAGCACCCAGAATGCTCAGTGCATGACAAAACTCACCAGTTCTGGGAGCCTTCAACACAATGCTTCCAGATTTTCCAAGAAAATTATACTGCTCCATTATCCTGCTAAGGTTCAAGCTTCATGAAACTGAGACTGACTTACATCCTTCAAAAATGCAAGAGCTGGCACGCTGTTTCCCAGCAGGTTTTTTGTGATTATTAAGTTTCTTAGCATTCTCTAAAAAGCGGACCTTTACAGTACATGTCTCAAGCTTGACTACATGCATAGAGCTGGTCAGGCAATATTAACAAGCCTGCAGCCCAATCCGTAAGAAAAGGAGGGCTGAAGGCCACTAGAAACAAGCTGTAATGACACAAGGTAGCAGTAAGTGTAAGCTGGCTTTAGGTGACCGGTGACAATAAATTTAGTACTTAATTGCCTCTTCTTATTAACAACTAACTCGGAGGTGAAGAGTCTTGTTTCTTCTGCTCTTACCAAAGGCACCACATCAAACAGACAAGGCAGCTCTGCTCAAAGGACAATGCTGCCAAAATAACTTCGGGGCTAAGACCTCTACAGGAGATGTAAGCACAAGTCAAGCCTGTCAGGTAAGTCATGAACTCCAACATAAATAAATAAAATCCCAGCAGGTACCCTCATAGCAAAACACCTCCACTGATACCCCAAAAGTTATCTACAAGCATCTCTCATTCTTAATTGCATCCTTGCTGATTTCTAAGTAACAAGAACAAAACATGAATGTTTTCAAAAGGGGAAGACTTGATTCTACTTCTACAAAATCATTCTCACAAGCCCAATCCATTCAGCCTGAATTACCACTACTGTCCTGTCAGACACAGCCACACACTGTAACCCTGACCCTGTAACTGCTGACAGGAGATCCCTCTGAGGAGGACACCAAACAGATATGGTCAAACACATGCAATAAGCAGGCAAACTTCATCTCCTTCCGCTGTACAAGCCATGTTCAACATCATTTCTCCCTTACAGGATAAGGAGACAGGTTTACAGTGACATACATGGGAGTAAGATGTGTCCTTAAATCCAGAGACTCCAACATAGTCTGGTGTTACACAAATCACTCCAAGAATATCTAATAATGTGCAAAGATTACAATTATTTTCGAACAATAATAGGTCTGAACCAAACATTTCTTGTAAGAAATATTTGATGCACTTCCTGGTAAACCGCATTTCATGCATAAAACACATTATTTTCTCAAAGTATACAGCACTCCAAAAAAGTAATACATAATTTACTGATATAGAGCAATTACAACTGGAAAAAGAAATAGTTTGTCATTTTTAAAGACCTTATAAGTATTTCCTGGGGCAAAAACAAATACAAATCCATCTGTGGGTAATGCCTTCTCAATGTGTGTGCAACTTATACAGCAGTTAATATTGATTTGTGGGAAAGGTTTAAGAGGCAGATATGCTATGGAAAGAGAAGAGCAGCAAATATTATACTAAGTTTCCAAAATGATCTATCACTTGCTGAAGCAACTCAGTTTCCTTGACCAGAAAGCCCCATGAGATCAACTTCATTCATTTGGTTTTACTGCCAGAACTGAGCATCATGGGCATCTACAGGGATTGCAGTAATTGCCATTTTCCAGTCAGAAGTTCAGACCCAGCACATTGCTGATATTAGTTCCTAGTGTATTTCCAGCAGTCAGTACACCAGGTTGCTGAAGGAGGCTGCTGGTCATGATCTACATGGCACTGGTTGCCATCGGTTCATTACAATACCACAGGATCTCAAGCTAGATCTGAGAAATGAACACTGTAACACCAACCATATGAGCCAGATTTTGAAGCTGATTACAAATACACTTGGACTGCAGCTGCACTTACATGAGCACCAGCAGTGAGAGCAATAAGAAAAGGCTCCAGAGGGAAGGGGACCTGGCCCCCACACGCCCACCTTTTCTTGGCATGGTCAGACACAGTGAGCCAGAGTTGCCTCTTCCAAGCAACTCTCACAGTCAGTTTCCTACTCCATATAGCATACACACACAGAGCCTAAAATTTCTTAATATAAATACTATTAGAGTGCAATACAATAATGTTGTGATTAGCTAGTAGCATTAACCTAAGAGTCACTGCATCTTATACACACGCCCTACTGCTCTAAGCCTTACCTTAGGGTAATCTAATGCACATTCAGCAATCCTCATTAATTCACAAACTCTCTTCTCCCCTCCCAGCCTAGTCCTTTGTTTCTTAACTAGAGTCCTGGCCTGCCTCTCTGGCATTCCCTCACAGACACCTAACAGCAGAGCTCCTCCTCTCCTCACTGCCCTTCTCTCACCAGTCGTCCAGGATCACTCACTCACTCACAATCCTCACAAAAACTCATCAGCACCTCACTTACCCAACCCAGCCACAACACCCTCCTATGTGGGCCACTGTGGCCCTGGCCCTGCTGAGGGAGGAAGGAATGTCCCCCACCTGCCAGCAGCCACCTGCTGCCTCCTCCCTCACAGGGAGGCTGCCGGCACCCCGGGGCACCCACACCTCTCCTGCCCTCTCCACCACAGCACCTGTGTCACACCTGCAGCTTTGAAGTAAAATAAATGACAAGTAGCTGCTGTCACAGCAATACACATGAACACACAAGTGCATGCAGTCAGTCCACCTCCCTTCTTTTAGCTCCCTCCAAGCCTCCTCTCCTCACTGTCAGAGATGCCACAAAACGCCTCCATCCTCAGGGTGCAGTGGAGCACCAGCAAACACATGGCCACCTGCCCCTTCATGTCCTACCTGTTGACCGTTTCTTGGGGGATTTAAGGCTCCTCATCCGACCCGGCGAGGACATCCCGCTCTCGCTCATGGAGTCGTGTGCCGAGGAGGCACTGCCGGTGGCCTCGCTGTCCCGAATCATGCTCTCGTAGCCGCTGCTGCCCCCGCTGTGGTAGAAGAGAGCCGTCCTGCCCATGGCTGGCGGCAGCTCCCCGCTCAGGACGCTGCTGTTGTCACTGCCATGCCCGCTGCTGTAGCGCTGCGGCCGCCGCGGGGCCGTGATCTTGCTGTAGGGCGACGGCAGCACCGGCATCTGTGACTTCTCGTCGCTGAGGTTGATGCCGCTGTCATTGCCGCTGTCAGAGTCGGTGGAGCCTCGGAAGTGTCCTGCCTTGGCAGAGCCGCCCGACACCAGCTCGTTCACGCGGCTGTTGGCCGCCCTCATGGCCTGCTTGGTGCCCATGATGGTCCCGCGGCCGGGTTTGCCGCTGACAGGCTGCACAGAACGGGGGGCTGCCTTCCCAGCAGGGGCCATGCCAGCGCCCTTCCCTGCAGGCTGTGCCAGGGACTTCACAGAGGAGCTGAGAGACTTTGACCCACTGGCAGAGAGGCCCCGGTTTTTATTCCCATTGGCTTGCACCTTCTGGTTAGCTGTGGGTTTTCCCTGGTTGTTTTTACCAGGTGCAGGAGCAGTGAAGGGCAGCGGTAAGCCCATACTGGAAGCAACAGGAGGGACCCCCAGCCTGGGGACAGAGCGCCCTGCACGGCTGCTGCCAGTGCTCCCGCTGTCCCTCACCATGCTTGCTTTGGATCCAACTGATGTCAGGCTGTCACACCTCTCCAGAGACATGTGGCTCCCGTATCGGTGCACACTTTCACTCTTTGACGCCTTCACCTTTAAGCTGGACGTCATCTTGGGCAAAGAGTGGTCACCCTTCAAGTTCATTTTGTAGCTGGCACTTTCACTAAAGTAAGAGCCAGCTTTCAACCGCAAATCTGCTTCGTCTTCAGCCTTTGGTGTGGCAGCTCTGGCAAAGTCCAGGCCAGAGGCTTTCCCCCCACCATTGCCCAGACCAACAGGTTTCTGCTCCAGGCTCGATTTACGTACTGGAGGTGTTGGAGGTGTTGGCCCACCTGGCCTGGGCAACATGGTTGATTTCTGTGGTGCGTTCTTCTTTCCCAGGGATGATTTCAAGCTGCCAGTGGCCAGAGGAGCATCCGAATTCCCTCGGATCACACACTCCGGCAAAGTACTGTTAGCGTGTGACACTGGCGTCACTCCCAGTGTGGTGGCTCCTCTCTTCAGCTGTGGCATCTTCATCGCAATTTCTGACTTCTTGGCAGCTCCGCTGGAGGATTTGCAGGCCATTTCACAACCATCCACAACCCTCTGTGAACAGCCAAGCATAGTCTGTGACTTTGTTGGCCTGGACTCTGTGCCAAAACCCTGGGCAGCTTTTTCTGGCTGCTTCTCAGTACCAAACGTGTGAGATTTTGGAGACAGAAGTGACTCTGCAGGTTTTGCTTCCAAGTGATAATCGGTGCGTAACAGCCAAGGATCTTCAAATATACCATGCGGATTCTGCAGCTCTTTATAGCTGAGGACAGTATTATTGTGGATTGGAGAAGAGGTAGTTTTTGTTTTCCTAGGAAGACTAGAATGTATTGTTTCTATCACAGGCGCATCACGAGAATTACTAAATTTGATTTTTACTGGCTGATCAGTGACACAAAAAGCACTTTTTATCTGAGATGCTTTGGTAGTTTCAGAGGTTTGAGAGCTTTTACTGATGCCTGAGGAAAGCTTGCTGGAACTCAAGCTCTCACTCTCCAGCTCAGAGAAGCAAAATCCACTGTCATTCAGAGCACTTTTCAGGGGGACACATAAATGGGATGAGTCCAAGTTGAAGGGTTCCTCAGACTTATTACAGTTGTAAGATGACTGTGCGACAAAACTGTCACTAGACTGGGCTCCATCACTTTCAATTGTACAAATGCTGACTTCACTAAGCCATGAACTGATGGAGGAACGTCTGCTGCTGGTAAAGGGATCCTTAGCAAAGGGCACAACAATATCAATATTTACACCAGTAGAAGTCTCCTGTGAGGTATAAGCATCAAACTCATCATTTATGCTGCTGATAATACTGACCGGCCTCGAACCCGATGCAAGGGCCTGAAGGGAGCAGTCACTGTTAAAGCTAATGATACTGGAAGGTCTCCCATTATCCATAATTCCACTAATAGAGAGCTCTTCCACCACTGTGAAAACAAGCTCATCCTCTCCATTCAGCTCAACAGGCTGCTGCAAAGTCACTGTAGTGGTCAGTATATCCCGATCAAAACACTTCCCTCTGAATGCTGACCTGAAGCTGTGTACCTCTATCGCACCCGACTGACTCTGCGTGTTGCTACCAACAAGGAATGTGCTTCCTCCTAAAGGGTTTTGCTCAGGTTTGTTTCCCATCTGTTTGCTCATTCCCACAGGAGGAGTCCGAACTGCATTGCTGTTGTCAGGCTCCAAATTCTCAGCTTTGGAGCTTGGGGAGTGTTCTCTCTGCTGTGGAGGGGGAGGCGCTGGGCTTGGCAAGGGTCTCTTCATGTACAAGGACTTTTCCTTAGTGACACACTCAGCTGTGGCCTTATTCTGCTCTGGATTCCTCAAAGGGCTACACCTTGGAGTCTGCAGGGAATCAGTGATTGTCTCTCTCTCCCCCTCTAGGACAGAGTCTATTATTTTGTTGTCAGCTCTGCTCTGCAGCTTGGAAAGCTCTGCTTTCAAGTGAGATGTGCTATTTTCTTGACAGTTGCCATTGCTACCCCTTGGTGCAACAGACTGGAAAGGAAGGTTATATCCTTTTTTGGGAGATGCAGTTTCTTGCAGAATCGGTTTCTTAAGTCCTCCAGAAGGAGAGGATACTTTTTCCTTTATCAACTTAGACTGTGCATTTTCTGTACTTCCAGGAACAGGACTACAATTGGACCCTACAGAGATTTCTCCACAAGCAAATTTCATGGGTTCCTCACTTCCATCAATGCACTCTAACCTTTCCTGCAGTTCAGCAAAAGTGTTGCATTTGAAATGGTCCTTGTCAGAACTCCTACTAACAGCAGAATTATCTTTATTTCTCTTCTTATTTAGGGATGGGATAATGGGAACAAACTCTGGTGGACCTTCATTATCTGTCAATTCCCTGTCAGACAAAGCTGCACCATTGGGACCAACATAGATGACAGTATCACAAGACTGTTCACTGCTGGAGGAATAATCAGGATCACTGGATATATTCAGGACAGGAAGGTCAGGGTCAAGAGCAACAGTTCGAGGGTGGAATGGTCGCAAATGGGGCGGTCTCCGGACATGTCCTTCCTCACATGAACTCTCTCCTCCAGACGAGCTGGATGCATACTGCAAATGACAAGTAACAGTAAATTTATTAGTAGTAATTGATGAATAAGTATATACATGCACAGAAAGTGATTAAAAGGTCAGGTTGCAATAAAAGCTGTGCTTTGTGTATCGTATCATAACTACATTTAGTGGATAAATATTAGAGGGAAGGGTAAATTAAAATAACATGCTACATAGATTTTACTGTATTAGTAATAATGTAACAATCACACCTTTTCAAATAATTTCCATTAAATATTATGCATTATCATTCTCTTCAATAGTTTTCCGTTCCTCTTCTATTGATTTTTAATTAATACTGATAGAGGCTTTTGAGATAGTTCCACATGTAAGGAAAGAAAGAATACGTGTTTGAAACAAAAAGAAGGGAATTTCAGGATAAGGACTGGGGGCAGAATGATGGCTCAGTGCCAAGTCATTTGTCAGTTCCTCTCCTGAGATTTTATGCATTTTGTATTACTTCCTACCATCGAGAAAACCCATGTTCCCCTACTGAGAGGTTAGGAAAACTCATTTTCAAATGAATTAATTTCTGCTTGTTTGTGAACCAACCTTGGATTTCTTCTTTCTCATGCGGTGTATTCGTGATGCGAGCTGAACAGTTGTGAGAGTCTCTGCATAATTGGCTGGGGAGTCAGAAATGTGTGCAATCATAGTAGTCCTGCAGTTGATGTTTCCAAGTGATTCCCTCAACAACATTGTCAACTTGTTGTCCCTGTGCAAAAAAAAATGAAAACACTAGGATTATTTAAAGAAACCCACACCTTTTTTTTTTCAGAATTTTACACCACAAGCTGTGCTTTCAGTCTCATGTACTCATGGTACATGTAGATAAGAAATATTGTTATTGACCCTTTACTGACCACACTTAAAATGTGTCTAAATGCACACATACAAAGCCACCAACATTTTATCTGCCTGTATATTTACAGTATGGTAAGTAATTTTGTTGCTTAGAAAATTGTAAACCAATGGACTGATAAATACTTTTGTCACGTATAGACCATACTACCCAAAAGAGCTCATGAGTGCTGTATTTTCAGCTGCACAGACTTAGTACCTCTGTAAGCTCTATGCAAACACTTTTAACAATAAGAAATAAAAGAAGTCAACAGAAATGGTAAGAAATCTCTAAAGAGATATAACAATGTTAGATACCAGAAATACAAGTGTCACCCCAGCTAATCTACTTTCCATTCTGCCACCTGTGGTCTGCTCTGACACAGAAAAAGAGAAGCAGAACTTATCTCTGAAGGCTTTCCTGGTGATGTAAAGCCTCCAGTGCGGACAGCAAAGCTGACAAGACAAGTGACATTTTGTCCTCCACTGGTCCTCAAGACATCTTTCTCCATGGCTCCTTGGAGTAGGAAGCTCCCTGCTCCCTGAGCAGGTCAAACCTGAGGGAACTCCTGTCATGTCTGGTCACTAAACCACAGTAGGTGACCAAGTTGAGGATCTGCCCTTCCCTATTCTAACCCATCCATCCTCTACTCCATACACAAGCCTAGCAAAGTAGCCTGAGGAAAATATCTCTCTGCTTAATACAGAAAGAAAAAAACCCACCTGTTTGAGATGCATCACTAGATAAATATGTGAAATGACATGATTGATAATGCATTATAACTTTGTGCTGTTGTTAAGACAAGTAGCAATTAAATTTAAGGACTGAAGGCCAAGTTTTGGTAAGGGTGCTTACAATGTGGCTGTTGTCTTTAAGCTGGGCTCCCCACAGGTGGGTTTGACACAAAATTGTTGTCACAGACACTCTACAAAGTAACACACCTAAACATTCACTTCTCCTAAACTAATGTGCAACGAGGTGGTCTTTTTTTTTTTTTAATTTAAAAGGTGTATCATCCAAGAAGACACACAGAAATAACAACCTTTGATGACCACACTTGATTAATACTCAATTATTTTCCAAAATTTCAGTACAATTTTTACATTTTCAAAAAGAAGAGAAAATCCTATGAAATTTGGATTAAATTATTCACTAATGTCCAGCTGGCTGAGATCAGCCAGAAATTTCAAATCCAGGAAACAAAGAGAAGAGAGAAGGAAAGAAAACAGCCATTTTCCCCTCACTTTTTTCAACAATCAAACCCTCCCCAACACTTCACCCAAATTCAGTATACCAATATACCAGTTTTAACAATCTAACTAAGAATTTCATGTTACCTGAACATTTAAAAACCTGTGTGCATATTATTATGGGCAATTAGATGAAAGATACGTGCATCTGTAGGAGTGACCTTAAAAGAAGACAGACCCCTCTCTGACTGCATTTCCTTTAACTTCATATTAGGTGAACAGTAAATTGTTGATGCAATCCATTTCTCAGGTAACTCCAACCACAAATTTAAGATAATGCAGACTTAGAATTCACTTACTTATATGGCACATGCTTAGCACCATTAATTAAGGCCAAAATTACGTTGCCCAGGGCAGAGAGAGACAGACACAGAGAGCCTCCTCCATCTCGGCTCTTGCTCAGCACTTTTTCACAGCTCCCCAGATCAATGAGATGCAGGCGACTGCGTCCTCCAGACACTACAACAAAAAGGGGAAAAACAGTTGTACATCACGTTCTTGCATGGACTTAAGCCAAACCCGGTATTCAAAATGCATTCAAATGAGGAGAATAATGAATACAGCATGGGATAATGGCTAAATTAATGTTTAATTGTAAGGAAACCAGATATTAGTCACAGCTACGAAAGTTAAAGGTGACTCAACTGGCTTGAGAGTTCATTTTTTTCTTTTTAAGTTAATTGCAAATCATTTATAAAACTAATGCAAGACCACATAATTTAAAAATAAACAATAAGGTAAGAACATTCATACTTCCTCCTTTGCCACTCTTCTCCATGCGATACTGGTATATGTGAAGAGTAAAGAGCATGTGTGAATTCCTCCTATCTTCCTCCTCACATTCAGGCTTGCTGGTGCTTCTGGCAGCAATTGCAGCATCAAGGAAAAAGGCAGCTTTCTCTGCTGTTGGGGCCCTTAGCTCACTTTGGTTTTGAAGCTTGAATATAAACAAGAACATGACTAATTAGCACAGGGGCATTTTTTTATTATTTTTTTGCTGAACGTGCTAAATCTCCAGGGCACTAAGAGAAACAAATATGTACACCATGGGAGATGGGCTTAAAAATTAAAAGCAATAAATTTTTTTTACTGGCTTAAAAGTTGTCATAATTGTTGTCAGATAAAAGGAAATAAAAAGTAGAAGAAAGTCAGGCTCAGAAAAATCTATGCTGTGCTATTCATTATACCTGGGTTCCACATATTGGATCTTCTCTCAGATAAACCCCAGGAGACTGGCCATCCTGAAGGCTGCCAGTGGCTACTTCAGCTAACAAATCCTTAAGGTTTTCATCTTTGCCACTGATCTCTACAGCAGATACTCTAATAGAGAAACGAGTTCCAGTTTTTTCTTTACGTTCATTGATCAATTTGAAGAGCCAAGAAATTGCACAGGGGATGATACCAAGGCTTTGTGTGGAGTTATCTTTCCCAATCATGGTAAAAGATTTTCCTAGAATGAAAAGACAAACGTAAACACAATTAACCTTTCTTGTACAAGGCAGTGTGTCTTCATATTGCCACCTGATATCATCATGTGCATTACATGTAATGCCATGTGCTGCACAGATAAGGGAAAAAAGAACAGATAAAAAAACTCAAAGTATTTAATTAATAACCCATGACTATTTATTCAATTAGGTTTGCAAGTTTCATAAGCCAGACCCACAGTAAATTAATGTTAAAAACATCTCTGATCTTTTGATTTTCATCACAATGCACCTACATAAACTTGCTCTTGAATAAGCTAATCTGATGCTACATTTTACCTTTTCAAATTAAAACTTACAATCACAGTGTAGAAATAAACCGTGATAAGTTTGCAAAGCTAATTAAAAAGAAATTCTAATCTATTCATATACTCCAGGTTTATTGTTCCAGGAGCTGACAGCATGTAATTACCAGACTGACATAGTAATTAACTGTAACGAATTTGGGAGCTCACCAAGCTTGACATGACCAAAGCAAAATATGCAACCATCTGCACCATTCACAACAGACTGGATTACTTCTGCTACTGTTCCAGAGCATACCTCAGCCTGAAAGAAAAATTGGAGACAAGTAAGTGAAAGAGCATATACTGCTGTGGTTTTTACTATTCTTCTGTAATGAAATGAATGATTCAATATTTTTGAGGCACAATACTCTCCCCATTTTTATGGCATCAGTCCTATTATTTTAGTAACTATGCTATCTTAAAAAATAATAAAATATGCTACTACAGCCTAAAATAGTTTTCAATTCTATTAAACCTATTCTCTTGGAATATTGATTCTATGACTAATGTAGCAAACTGAATTCTATCCAACCAGGCTTCCTGCTGGTATAATAGCTTAGCCAAGGCTATTTAGTAATAGTAGCAACTCCACTGAAATTAAGCTACTCAGGAGTGCTCACAGGAATTAAAAACACATCCATAGTGGAGAAAATGCATTAAGATCCCTGAATAAGATTTCATAGTATCACATTTTCCTCTTCCAGTGGAAACATCATCATCAATAAAGAAACCTTGCTAAAATACTTGATTGTGCTAAAACCAGTTTATCCACGTCAGGGAAGGTTTCAAACACACAATAAGATGATCTATTAAGTACAGCAACTGGGGGGCAGGGGAGGGGGCTGCTGTAAATATGTAACTACAGTGAAATGATAAGGCTCTGTTTGCAGGTGCATGGCAGCAAGCTTGCCTCCAGCAACAACACCTCCACAGAAGGAGTGGTAGTACTTCTGTGTCACTGTATCACCCAGTAGTCACCAATATCACCCAAAAACATCACAACAGACCACCCAACAGGCCTGCCACAAGGATCTGAAAAGCCATCCCAAACCAGGGGTCAACAGCCTGAAGGACTGGTGCCAAAACCAGCAGACACACAGGCTGTGACCAGCCACCTTGCAGCAGGGCTGGCAGCACAGGTAAGCAAACCTCACTTCCAGTTCTGGACTCATGTTGGGATCCCTGCTGCATACTTCTGCACAAAGACCCTGCTTGAACTTATGCAGAGTCTAAAAACAGCTTTGGGTTGTGGCCACCTGTGCTTTAGGCACTGATGTGTGGGAGAAGCTATTCCCCATCTTTAGTGCTTGTCTAGAATTTAGACTCAATAGATTTTTTCTTATCTAGTCTGGGACCCAAAAAATTAAACAAAACTCTAGGAGAAGATCTGAGGAGGAGATTATTCTTCCCTTGTCATATTTTGTCAACATTAATAGATTATTTTCACCTTTCACTATATTTTTCAGCCTATTTTTTTTCCAGCAGCCCAGACTTGGTGTAGTTCTTCAAATGTTGAATTAGTTCTTTTTAAAGCTGTTCTAGGATTTTATTTTCTGAACCAAAGATTTTTCACAGAAGGAATTATCAGATGCCCATGAGGGCAGCCTCGCTGTATATACAGCAGACTCTAATCCTCTCAAAGACCAGCCATCCTGTCTGTGTAGCAGATTTCAGGTCTGGGGCTACTACTGAATAAATGCTCCCTTTTGCAGGCCGAAAGAAAGACATGAACCACCATCAGCACAACCATCAACATAAAATAATCAGCCAAAACCACAGTATAAATAAACTGGAAAAGGTGCAGATAATGTAAAAGCTCCCTGTTCCAGTATAACAATCCCAAGAGGTTAGCTTTATCTTTCCTCCTAACAGCATTTAGTTTAACATTAAGCACATGTTTATTTCCCATTGAAAGCTGTGAGGAAGGACTTTATTTCAGTCCCATCAAATGAGTTAAAACCTAGCTGGATAGAAACTGGATTTCAAGCTGACTGTGTGCCTTTCTCTAACAAGAGAATACACAAGAAGTTAATTTTCTCAGCAAATCTATCTCCCCAGCTATTATTCCTTAATTTTACATCTCAACTAAAGAGAAGATGTAAGAATTTACCCACTTGTCTATTAATTACCATGTTCTTTTCAGGCATTAAGGTAACTCATTCAAATAAAATTCCCCAGGAACAGAAGGAACTCCTCAGGCAATCAAATGCAGTGGCCAAGAGAAGACTCAAGAGGTTTACACGAGTGACTCCAGTACCTGTGAAGCATCCTGGGGGAAAACTGCATCAAAGGCAAACATCTTTGGGACAGCAACAACACCTCTTCTGTGACCTGCATTGGAAGGCCCAGTTGCTGCTGGATCATAAAATGTGATTTGTTTTTTTCGTGGGTCTACCTTTAGGAAGGACATGGATTCAGACGTTTCGTGTGTCCCTTGAGAGGAACAAATCCTTACCATCACTTTCACCTGCAAGGATTCAGAAGAAAGCAACAACTTGAGTTCCCAGCTAAACATATGCAAAGCATTCCTCCCAAACCCACTCCCCTTCCCATGATGTGTTTGTTTGTCATGTTTAGGTGTGTCAGAACAACCGTGAGACAAAAACAGAGCCAGATTTTCCAGCCTGGGGTCTTCACTGAAATAATTAGGTTTCAAAGGTGCACTTTGTCTCTTCAGTTGACGCTGTTCCAGTTTTACCAATTCAATTTATAAATGTCTGATCTGCAAGTATGATCCACTGCAGGTGTAACACGATGACAAAGAAAAGAAAATTCTATTCTCCTGCCTTTCAAGTACCCAATGTGACCGAAGGGACACTTTGAAAACCAGTCTGAATAACACAAGGCTCAGACAGCTACTACGTTTGAAATAAGTCTAGAAACTTTCAATTTCTCATTCATATTATTCTAATAAAAAGGTGTCTCCCTTACAACTGTCCCAGGCTGTTGCCTTTATGCTGTCATTGCTAGGCTCTCCAGTGCTTAGTTGCAGATTTAATGGGGGGAAAAAAAGAAAGGAAAAGAAATCAAACCACATACCACTAAAAGGTCAAAAAGCTTGAAAAGAAACCTCTCACAAAAGTACACTTCTATTGCAGCACTAAAAATTATGATATTCTACACAGAGGTTTTTAAGACAGTATCTTTAGAAAGCTCCAACATGCTGGCTGTGATTTCCAAAGCACCTTATGGGAGCCAAGTGACTGGGTCTCAGGAAAATTCAGCAACAGCTGCACACCTGCTTCTTTTAAGCTTCCTGGATATCATACTCTTACTTTAAAAACCTGTGAAATACTGCCTCACACCCACTTACAACCATCTAGCCTTATGAAATGCTCCCATGTCAGCAAGTTTTATACACCTTGCACTGAAGTAAATTACTATTACAGGTGCAACCTCAACTCTGAACTGCCCCAGAGATCAGACTTCAGAGAAAAGCAATGTTCAGTGAGAATTACTTTTTCCATGGTGTATGAAATGTTCCAGTAACAAGCTGAACCACAGTACAATCTCCTTATTCAACTACCAGACAACTCTCACAGCACCAGAGTTAACCAGGTGGCTGAAGAGCCTCCATGGCTGCAATGTACCACAGCTGGAACAATTTACATATGCACTGCCCACAGCACCCATCAGCACCTTCACCTTCTGCAACACGGCTACTGAGCCAGGAAACACCATTCCTGCTAAAGCACAGGGGTTAGTGGTGGGCCTGGCAGTGCCGGGCTAACAGCTAGACTTGGTCTGGAAGATCCTTTCCAACCTAGACAATTCTATGGTTCTATGAGTCAGGCTCAGCTGGATATTACATGGGTTCAAAAGCACTTGTCTCTCATGAAGAATGATTCTCCATTTCAGTAAGGTTTTTACTAAATGTAACCTCAAATATGCCAGAATAACTCGACTCCTACTTCGTTCCAAGAACATTATGCCATTAAAATGGTGTGCACTTACTCCATGAACACATTCTTTATATCAAAAAATGGGCTTTACAGTCAGCACTTCCCCTTCACTTCTGTGTCCACAGAGATACTGGCAAAGGAAGAACCAAAGCTGAAAATCTACTTCAGCAAAGCACAGCATGTGAAATGCAGGCAACAAGCAGAGACCAGAGCAGGCTGAGCCACCCTCAGGCACTGAGGAACGCTCGTACCAGACAAGATGAAAAGCTGACAGCAGACACATCTGCACCCAGTGTGTGCAGTGAAATGCAGTGGCCAAGCCAGGATGATCCACAGCAGATGTGGGAGCAGCAGGAAGCACCATGCTGAACTGTCCCTGCCTTTACCAGCTGGGGAGGCAGGAAATTCAAATATTTAAGTTCTCAACTGTCCCATTCTTCCATCTCCTTCTCTCTATGGGGGCTAAGCTGCACACAAGCATCCCTACACAATTCCTCAAGCACCCTCAAAGGAAATATTTTCCACAAAGCAGCTCTAAGAGCTTTTCTCCAACATTTCTTCCAAACAAAGAGGTTAAGAAACAACCAACCCTTCCCATAAACACTGCAGGAGGCTCCATCAAACATAGCAGCAAATTCTTCTACCTATTGACTAAGCTGTCCCCTGATTCAACACTTTCTTTTCTTTCACCTTTCACAGTAATACAAATATGAAAATACAGTCCCAGAAAACAAGCAAACCTTAGAATAAATGAAACAGCTGCCTCAAAAGCAAAGTGCATCAGAGGTGACACACTCAAGGCTGTTTCCCCATAAAAGCTGCATGAAGCCAGCTTTGTGTATTAGCCTGCTAGCTCAACCTTGACATGCTACCAAGGTGCTCATAAAAAATAACCTCCCTCAGGGCAAAAAAAAAAGAAACAAAACATAAATATATAAATATATGTAAGTATAAATGCCCACTTCAGGGTCACTTGATTAAAATGAATTTTAAAATATATGCTGTTTTCGAAGCACTTATCTAAACAGTCCTTTCTGTTCTCTCTTCCATCTATTATTAGATTATAGCAGCCAGAGCTTGGATAAGAGGAAAATTGGCTTGCTCCTGACCTAAACAGCAAGTTACCTCCATCAGAGCATTGCTCCCCCTAAACACAATGATGGCTTCAGCCACAGAAAATCCTTGTGTGACAAATTAGCTTTTTAAGACCACCTCTCTGAATCAGAAAGATACTAAAATAGCTTCCCATAATGGATCAGATCCCAAACTTAACAGGTCTCAAGGGTCATCTCCATGTTTACAATAGAAGTGAGCTTTCAAGACAAATGTGAGGGGAGAGAGAAAAGCAGCCTGAGGGACTTCCCCTTTTAGTGTTTTGTGTTTAAAAGCTGGTTTTCAGAGTAGAAAAACAGATTTCATATTCAGTTTTCCTGCCCACTAAATATATCTGTAAGTGATATCTATCAGCAATTGCAGAGTTATAATGTGCCACACTCATTCATGATGCTGAGCCAGGCTGATTTCACTCAGAAATAAAGCAGAAATGCTCATGGAAGTACCATCAAGCACAAAGATTACTCAAACATATCCCTTCATAAGAGCAAAAACTGAGAGCAAGCAGATCCCATGTCCATGCACATGCTTCTGTGTGTAGAAAGGAAAGGTTTGATGTAATACTGTTTATTCTTCTCACACTTCCTGCATGCCTGTGGTTGAGGACCAATCTTAAGTGACAGGTTTATATTCTCAGCTCCGAAGTTCATCCCAGTATTCTTCTGGAGTTAATACTGCAGGAAAACAGTACAGTGTGAGTACTACAGAGCCAGCTTGGCTCTTGCCTGAAGGAGCAGTTTAACTGCAGCTTCTCCTGGGTGTCTTTATCTGCTTCTCATACAAAGGCATGCTCACCTGTAGAGACAGCAATACGTGGTGCAGGAAATCATCCAGAAACAAGGGCTTGCAGGGAGGGAAGGATTCAGGATAACACAGGGCCTATAAACTTGAAAGTAGCTTTGGCCCATAACTAGGGAGCAAATCAGCAGTGACTGCACTCTAATGCTTTTATTTGCTTAGGAAAATGAATTACTGGACTTGAGTGCAATTAATTTCCAGCCCACTCAAGATCCCACCTTTTGTGGGCAATTATTTGGCAGTATGTTCAGGTTTCTGGGGTCAACTCCAACTGCAGTGGTACCAGCGACTGCTTACATTTGTACAAAGCAAAGAACCACAAGAAAAGGGATTTAGAGGAGAATGACTCAAGAAATGGAAGAACAAGACAGGTCTAAAGGAAAAAGAACAGGTCAGGGGGGTGGGAATCAAAGAGAGGTAAAAGGATTGGGGGTGAGGGGAGAGAGACAACACAAAGAAGGAAAAGACTATACAAATTTGGTGATTTCAGAAAAGTCATCTCAGGCACAGGAAACCCCACAACTTTTATATTCCTTAAGGAGAGCTAACACAGACATCCATCCTGTGATGGGAATGACCCTTTTTGCTAAAAGTTGGTATTATTACTACCTTTTACCCTCACTTTTGTTGTTTCTTCTTCAATGCAGAGAATGACACAAAGTAAAAAAGAATTACAAGTGAAAGTTTATAAATATGAAGTATATAAGACTTTGTACATAGACATTCATGCAGGCACTGAATACTGGATAAAGGCTCTATTTTAATGAGGATGTTGATGGAAAAAGAGGCTCGGTTTGTATTTGAGTTCAATTTCTGTAAATAAAAATAAAAGAAACATAAATATCACAATATTTACACATTATTAACATTTTTCTCAGTGCCTGAAGACAGCCTAAGTCATGGAAACAACTGAAGTATCTCATTAATTAACTGGCTCTAATCTGGTGGGGTTTGTACACTGGGGGTTCACATTCCATTACTGAACTTTTCCAAATTCCTGTATATGCAGAAACCAGGAGGTCAGCAGAATTGCTTAAGGAAATCTTATTAAAATCAAAAGTACTTGGGAAAAAAAGATGGTAACTACATCTTGAATATGTCATTACAAGATAAAGAATTCAAAAAAATAAATAAACTAGGATCTAATTTGGAAAAGCTCTAGAAATGGGTGGCATAAGGTCAGAGGCTCCTCACCCAGCACAACAATTGGTGTCATTTTAACCTTCACTGGCAAGGGTGAGAGAGAGGTTCCAAGCAATCAAAGAACTATTTTTTTTTTTAAGTTTATCTGTCAGCCTACAGTGGAAGTCATGGCAAAGAAAGGTGACAAAAGAAAACAGCTACTAGAATTCATTTGCTCCAGCTATGCAAGGGCAAACCTAAGGGATGGATGCTGAAGCATAAGAACAGAAATCACCAGTTTTATGCAAACATATGGGATTTTAAGGAGACAAATCAGCAAAAGGGTGGATAAAAAAAAAGTGGGGGGGGGCGGGAAGAAAGAAAAGTCTTCTGTGTGGAAGACAAGGCTATGTGGAGGACTCTGGGGCAAAGCCCCATAAAGTTTTAGATTATGAGATCACTAGAGAATCACAGATCCACTCAAATGTCAGTAACCTGTTGGAGTCTGGAGACAAAACTCCAGACCTTGAGATATTTAACCTTTATGAAAGTAAAATCTAGATGGATATTTAACAGTTTTCACCTGAATACCACAATATCTCAGAAACTGAGGGATGTACATCCTGGCTGGCACCAGCCCTTCCTCCCCTTGCAGCACTCCTCCTCCTTTGACACTGGCTACTCCATTTCACACCAGAAGGTCACAGGGAGGGACCTTCTGCCCCACTGTCATGTGGAGTCACTGTTCCCATGCTGTGACCTTTTCCAGCACTGCCACGTGACCCATTGGTGTGGGCTCATAACTTCCAGATCTCCCCAACACACTGAACCAGCTTGGGTGGAGGAGAACAAGACAGGGGAGTCACACCAACCAAAATAATGGGCTGGCTTTAGGACTCGTCAAAGTGCAGAGCATCAAGAGTATGTCAGTGCTGGAAAGCAGGTCTGGAAAAAGGAAGAGACAGACCAAAAACCTGTGAAACCCAAAATTTGAAGCAACTGACAGTTGAAGGTGAGATGGATGGTCAAAGGCAAGCTAGCAATTTTATCTAGTAAGGCCCATATATTTTGGATCTGAACTGAATGGAGCTATCGCAAAGCCACACATCAAAAAACACAAAACTCCAAAACCAGTGAGGCATGTGTTGTACCAGAAGAAATCATGTCCAAGCCTGAATTTGCAAAGAGCCAGTGATCAACAGAGAGAATGACATAATCCCACATAATTCTAGAGAGAAACAGACAGGAGATTGACAATCAGGTTCTCATAGATTATTACCCCATAGGCAAAAGAGATGGAAAGACTTTAAATTCTTAAGACCAGAGAAAGGGGAAGGACCATCTCACAGTTAAAGAACCAGATTATTTGAATTCTGTTCCTAAGACTATCATGGACCTCTACAACATGTTTTAGGCAACAAATTAAAAAAAAATTGTATATATATCTTAGAAAATTGGTCATTCATCTTTCAGTAGAGGGTGTCAAACACTCTACACAGTTTAATTAGGGACAGACATGTAGACAGAGAAGACTCCAGTAATTCACTAGGTAATGAGTAGATTCCATGGCTTTTTGAATGTTGAGGAAATTAGGGTCCTGACCCAGCCAAGTATGTTAGCACAGGCATAACTGTAACATATGGTACCTCCTTCGAAATCAAAGGATGTGCAGTGTTTATGTTTTTGTAGTGATGCTTTGTTAGCATCTGATGCTTATATAGTTGTCAAGTTTCATATTAGACATAATGAGAAGGAAAAAAATGAAAAGGAATGGATTAAAAAGCATGTAAAATTTTAAAATACATGTGCTCAAGCCGTTTTTACTAAAATTAACTCTGTATTTTTGGAAGGTGCTGGCACTATACTGGAATCCATTTTAAAAATGCTGGTCATATTCTGCATTACAGTGGTATCATAATCCCTAAATGAACAAGCAATTTGGTCTTTAGCAATAAATGTCATTATAACAAATTTGAATGGACACTAAATATTCCCTAGAAACACGTATCCTTGACAGGCATTGTGCAGCCAGGAAGTTAATTTTGTCCAATGTTCACAAAATGGCGTATAACAGCAGGTTAATTAAATAACTACGTTAAGACACCCACCATTCTGAATTAAGATTTCTCACCAAGAAATTACAAGGAATTCAGATTCCATTGAATAAAGACCATTTTCCAGTGAAATCACTTATTTTTCAACTACAGTGTAAATCAAATTACAAAAGTCCTAGTTCAGAGCCAATATTTTTCATGGATTTAATTGTAACTGACAGATATATAACCCTTGCTAAATTGTTTTACCGTGGGTGGTTCTTACAAGCCTTTCATATACTGCCACTACCAATGGATGACAAATTTATATGCAAAATTGCCACACTAGCATAGAGCATCTAGCTCCCCTGGGAGAACCTAAAACAAAATTTTTTTAAAAAATCACTTCTATGTAGTACTCTGCTAAAAAAGAATTTATTCTGTAGTCTCAGAAAACATGAAGGGAAACAATTTCATTTTTTCAAGGTGAAAACAAAGTACAAGAACTTACGTATTTTTATCTCACTTTTTCACATTTTTGTTTAAGCAGTTCAAGGTGTTTTGGTAGGGATGCAAGTAGCTTGGATGATACAGTGGTACCTACATTGATAGGAGAGTGCTTACTGTGAAACATGACTTATATCAGAAATAACGCTTCAGTCATTAGGGAACGAGGAGCAGTAAAGATGACAAAATTAAGTACCTATTTGTTATCCGTCATCAAACCACCATAAGAATCAGTGAATGGGACACACAGCACACTTAAGACAGCCCTCCATGATCAGTAAATCATATCAGCAGTACCTTAGCTATGGCTTAGTAAAGCATAAATGGAAGTAAATGTCTAAAACTCATAAATGGAGAGCAGTATGCATATACCTGTCCAAGAAACATGTCTGACAATTCAGGCTCTCTTTAAATGCTCCACTTCAATTGTCTCACATAGGAGCATTCTGTCATTCTAACATTAAAAAAATTGACAGAATCCTTGGAAGAGACAAGCACTTAAAGTTGCTGTTGTAAGTGATGCAGTATTATAAAGAATGAGCTGAATAGAACCCCAGAAAATAACATTTTGCATGAAAAAGGCTTCACACCATGCTAAAGAAAAATAGCCCATTAGAATGCTATACAGCAGCCACTGTAAAAAGGATGTCTTTCTTAATACCACAATATGATAAATTATCTTAAGTAGCACATTAATGTCAGAAATTGAGTATAATCTAACTTCTTTCCAGTGACAATATTAAATGGCTTTCAGACGTCTTTCCTACTATTCTGACATTAAATTTAATAACACCCAGAGAGACCACAAAAATGATTCAGTTACAAGAATCATAGTGCACTGGATCATTGCCTTTTAAGTAGGATTCAACTAAATGGTTTGGACTCTGATGCTTTTGGCACATTCAAGAGAAAGGTATGAATTTTGCTATGTAACATTTATCAGCTGGTGTGCAAAATTCCTTTCAGTATCCAGTTTGAATTGATCCCTTTTGAAGGGATCTTCCTTTGTGCAGGAGTTTGATTTCTGTTGATTATATGAAACACAGGTCCAAGGCAGGCCTGCTGTTCTAAATTGTTGCGCCTTTTTCAACTTTTCCCTGCTTGGAATTCCCGTGTGTTAACAACCCCACAAGCACCTGTGAGAGTGTATAACATTTTGCAATCTTACTAAAGAAAATTAAGCAAAAGGCTTAATTAAAGATTTGTATCACAGGACAAGTCCACACACTGCTGCTGAAATTATTATAAGCAGAAAAAATTTGTATTTCTGAAATGTAAAAGAAATTAATAAGACATTTATTTTTCACCTTCCAGAAGACTACTTGAAACAGTGAGAAATTATAAATATAAATTGCAAAAGGTATTTAAGGGCTCTCTGCTGCAGTAAGTCTCTAATAACAAATCTATTCAACCATAAAAGCTCTATAGCAATTTCACCACAGAAGAACTGGATGATAAGCATGGAGATGATGATGTGAAATTAAGAATAAATTTAGATCTTGGGCTCACATAATCAATAACTGAGTGCAAGTGCAAGAACTGGCCATCACAATCTCTCCACATTCCTGCCTTGCCCAGCAGTGCTCAAAATGCACAGTAACTACACTTGCTGCAGCCATGCAGCTTATGAAAAGCAAGAACTCAAGCCTCTTCCTTTCCCCAAATGTGTGCTCAAATGTTCAAGACAAGATCCCACAACTGTTGGCAGGACCTGTTCAGTTCTTGACACCCCAGAAGAACACAAGATAGTCCAGATGCTACTTTCAATCAGTTCCTTAGATTCAACTGTCCCATCACCCAGTTCAGAATAACTCTCTATTTCTCTGTTGTCCCCAAAAACTATATCACATTTTCCATGTTGCTTCTGTATCTCTTACAATGTATTGAACCAACCTTGAGTATCAGTGGATGGAAAGAATGTTAAGAATTATCACTGCAGAGACAATACAGAAAGCCAGTCATATTTGCCATTATAAATGCTTCAACATGTACTTTACTCTAAGCTTCCAGTGTATTTGCAAGAAATGGGACTGCACAGAATGTGTCAGTACAAACAATAATTAGTCACTGTAGTATTCAGGCACTACTCATGTAGAATAAATAGTATTTTGGCACAGTTGGCATATCATTCATCTCCTCATTTCTTCATAAAGGGAGGCACATTCCTCTCATTGAAGCATCCTGGACACTGCAAGGGTTTCCAGTCTGTTACTCTATTTTTCATTCTTGCACAACTTCTCCTCAGAGGTGAGGGAGCAAAAGGCTGCCCCACCAGCTGTTTAACCCACTGCAACCACACAGTGACAGTGAGGGACACTGATGACAGGGGAATGATCACCCAAACCACAACAGAGTACCAACCACAGCCACAGATGCTGTGGTAGGAAAAAGTGACTACAGAATTCATCACTGATTCTGTTCCATATATGGGTATCTTATATTCATTATTGGACAGGCTGCACAAAGAAGGTGAGGAAAATGATAACCAGGAGGAATGTAAAGTAAAAAGCTGTTAGAAGAGAGACTGATGTTAACAGAGGACCACAGCACAACTTCCAGTGTTTACTGATTGTTCTCTCCACTGCTGCGATACTTAAAGCAGCGAGGAAGAAAAGTAATTACTTTATTCCTGTCACCCTCACCATGAGACAGCTGAGTAAAACTTGATCAGCAGAAGCCAATGAGTAGGAAATAATGGAGTGTTAATGCATAGTGAGCTAAATGCCACCAAAAGCTGTTTGGCATTGTTCAGAAAAGGTGAAACTATGAATTTTTAGTACTAAAGAACACCTATAGAGGAGTGACACTTCTTCTTGGATCAAAAGTTCTAAGAATTTAGACACATCTGAGCTGACTGATAATTTTTAGAAAAAGCTGTATTGCTGGAGGGTTTTTTTAAGGCAAACACTGATATTTATAAAGTTGCAAAAGAGGAATGTGTTAAGAGACATTTAGTAGGTACTGTACATCTTACGTTGTGTTTCAGAGATGACAACTTTGGGTTTTGAGGAGCATTAAAACTGGTAACTAGCCTACCCCATCATCATTTGGATGCTCTAAATCTCAACTCAAGAACTAAAGGGCTGATTCAATTAACAGAGAGCTCTCACCCTCTCCAGCAAAGCACAGGATTCTTCCAAATTGTCAAAAAGTACTTGGTGAGAAGGACACAGCTGGAACCCTCACAGATTCACAGAATATGAAGGGACTGAGTTGGAAGGGACTCACAAGGATCATTGAGTCTAACTCCTGGCCCTGCATGGGACCATGCCCAAGAATCACAACAAACAGAACCTTCAATGCTCTATGATCCTTGTAGGTTCCTTCCAACTCAGGATATTCTGTGATTCTATGTTTTTCATGTTTTCAGCCAAGAGCTAAATAACAGACATTTTGAGGGTCAACAGACAGACGTATCCTGTGCTGGAGCTGATCAGGCTCCTGCCATATCCTTGGAATTCTGGTGGAGCTTTTCTCTTGGAAAGTTCTCCATTCTACTCACTAATGAAAACAGCAGGGAGAGCACATCACCCAAGGCATATTATCTCCTGCCCTCTGGAATCACGCACTTGATCACAGATCCAGTTAATCTGTTTGAAGACACCAGATAAACCAGTGCTTTCCATGAGGAACAAGTCATGCTGGGAAGTTCCAGCTGCCCTCAAAGCACAGGGAAAAGGCTGCAGTCTCTTGGCTACACACAGCTGCAGGCACACAAGGGCAGAGACAGTTTTATTGGGCTGTAGGCATAAGGATATACAGTCATACTTTAAAGGTCTTCCCAAGGCAAAGTGCCTCAGAAATGCCAATGCTCCCTGTTATTCCTGAGGCCACAGCCATGTACTGAGTCACACAGTAAAAAAAGAAAACAGGCACAAAAAAAAACGGTTTTGTTAAAACTCACACATAGAAAGGCCATTCTGTAGCAAACCCTACTCTACCTGGGCATGTCTAAATTACTGTGCCAGGTTTACTGTATTCCATCATTACATCCTCTTTTCTAATATATTGGAAAAGCGCGAACATAAAACCAATCCATTTCCTCTGTGACTTTTCACCTTCTTAAAACAGCCCAAATTTCCCCTTTATTTTCCATTAAACACAAACTCAGTTAGGAAATACGGAGTATTCTCTGTGAGCAAGTGTCAGCTCCAGGTATTCAGGCTGACAAATTCTTTATGTTAATGCTGATTTGTATAGTTACTCCAGGTGCATATTTTAGCTCTCCTGTGCACATTACATACTTCAATTCTATCTTCAAACACTAATCTCTTGTACCCTATGTAAATAAGTATTCAGACTCTGTTGTGTGGGAGATTAAACAGCTATAAATATGAATAAAATTCCAAGTAACTGGGTTGTATTTTAATTAATTTTAGATAAACTTAGCCCAAATTTTTCATTTCAAAGGTGCTGTATTTCCTGCGTTGGTGAGACTGCTACTCCATTTCCATACTCTTACAATGACAAGTGAAGCAGAGGGAAACAAAGCCCATCAGCATATCTCCTTAACCTCAGCAGAGAGACAGCACCAGTGCCTGAGTCCTGCTTGCAACACAGAGACTAATTGTTCCACAGCTGAAACCTGTGTGGGCACTGGGTTTGGACCACTGGGTTTGGATGCCAAAGGAAATTTTCTCTTACTCTGCCAAGTCCACAGGAGGTAACAGCACTCAGGCACATTCAAGTGGATGTGGCTCTTTCTCTATCCCAAGACACTTTTCCTGAGTCAATCCAGCTCTGTTCTAGGACAGAAGCTTCCAGCCCAGTTTAAAATTGTCCAGAAAAATATTTTAAAATATTGAAATCCAAAGTTACCTTTCCAATGCCAGGGTTGTCCTTGATTTTGGACACAGCTCTCAGAAGGCATGGTGGTGCTGGGGGCGGACAGAGCTGCAGGATGCCACTGAAGTTAGTAGCATAAATAGAGAAGTCGTGTGTGTGTGGCAGGGGCGGATGGCATTTCTTTCTCTTCGAAGACAGGTTAAGCTTCTGTGCTGCTCTGTATAAAAGTAATAGCAAGAAAGGACAATGTTACTTAGGTGGTAAAAGGAAACTGAACCAGACAAACAGATGCTCATTGTCATCACTGCCTGCTTAACAAATCAAGACATTGCATTCTAATCTGATTTCATAAGGACAAGCCATCAGGATACTAATAAAGGAAATATGGGTAGAGAAACTACTGGCAAAATATTCAGTTAATTTCTCCACCAACAAAATTTCAATTATAATCTAACTTGTCTTTCTTTCCCCCAACAGCCTGACATCTGAATCCTAAAAAACTAACATCTCACAGATGTAATAAAAAACTAAAAAATCCCCTTGTCACTGGCAGAACCAGATGGACTTTGCTGGTGATAACATTATGAAAGTGGTTCTTTGTACTCTACAAGTTACTCAAGGCAGACGACAGCACTCCAAGTCAGCCGAGCTCAAGATCTCTCCTGTTGGCTGCACAGAAAATCCTTGGATAATAGGAAATTTCCTTCAAGACAAATTGGTTTTGCCTCCCCAATTCCATTCTTTTGCATTAAAATGGAAAGCTATTAAAAAGACATGCTTTAATCTGCTGAATGATAATGATCCTGCTTTTGAAATGTAGAATTTCAAAACATAAAAGATGAAGAAGGAGCAAAAATTAGAACATACAATTAAAATTGTAACATTCTTCCTTGTGCGTAAAAATAGGAACATAATCTGTTTTTTCTGCTATTCCCCATGAACAGCACCAAACAATATAGCAAGAAACCAAAACAGAAACTCTTCCCTACAGGAGAAAATAAAATTAATCCTGCAGAGTGATTATTTTAAGCAGAATAAAATATATGTTGGCAAGCACATGCTGGGCAACTGGGCATGGCAATGAGGGTGAAATCTCAGTTCTCTCGAAGTCAACGAGAGCTTTACCACCTGAAAAAGACACTTGTGCTCTGACCCTGACACCGTCAGTAGACAGTCCATCCACAGATAAATATCACAAAAGCATCCAAATTGTTACCTTCTGGCATTCCTTTGAATGACTGTTAGGGCAGCAAAGGCACAAGGTGTCCCACTGCCAGCATCTGGGGACATGCTGAGACCACACTGCTGATGCCAGCAGGTCTTTAGGGGACAAACCGCTATTCTGCTCCATGCTTGCAATATAAGGGCTTGTCACTTTGAACAAATTAGTATCTTTGTAAAATTACTTTGTTTTCATCATGTCTTTCAGCCCAAGATCTCCAAGTACTTTTCAGTGAGATCAAACTGGCACTAGCATCTGTGAAGTATTATAAGCAACAGACCCATGGAGAAACCAAGGCAGCGTTTTGCTGTCATAACAAATTAAGAGTAAATCTAGAACCCCAACCTTGCCATGCATCTTGTCAGCATTGTCAGGCAGCCTCGCTTAATCAGCTTAGTAAACTGATCAGGGAGGGAAACTGCTCCTTTGCTTATATTCATTCTGAGTTAGAAATAAAAATTAGCACCAAGAGCAGAAGGGCTGCACAGTTTCTCCCAGCTGCACTATTGACTTCAAATGAGCAGCAGTACAAAGAACTGGCTGTGTCTGAGGAGCAAAACTGGACACTTGAGTTAAAATTAGCTAGTTAGTACAACAGCAGGACTCTCAATACAGATCTCCAAAATTCCCAGTCCTTTTCTCTATATTCCAAAACTTGTGTGTGTTAAACTCCTGAACCTTTTTATTTCAACTTCCAGAGATGCAGACCCCCTACATGCTTCCTTCTCCCTCTATAAACACTGCAGTATTTAGAAGAATACAAAGATTCATGTGATGAAAAAATGAGGCTCTAATTCCAAACTCAGAGGGAGCCCAAAGGCACTGTCTTTTGAGGAACAAGTTGGACTTCTGCCTTTGAGGAAAGAAGAAGCTTTTGACTCCTACTGCATCCTGAAACCAGCAGGAACTACAACCCACAGTGAAGCAAAATACCACAAGCATGGATTTATACAGAACCTCAAGAGTCTGGTGGCAATGAGAACTGATTTAACTGCCTGAATCTCAAACCCCCTCGCTAATACTTCATTCAGTAGGAAAACATATGCTGAAATAGGACACCAGGAACACAGTTGCACAGCTTCACTGTGGTTGCAGCTGCACATTAAAACCATAATGCCTGCTAAATTATATGCAGCTTTACTGTGCAGAAAAGAGTCTCTACCTGTTGGTACTGTCATTGTGGAACTCAAGACAGTCATTAGCATCTATCTCCAAGTACCAATTAACAATCCTGCTTATTATTTAATTGTCTTGTTGATTAATATGAAAGATAATGTTTATTTTCTTGTTTACATGCTATGATCCCTTGTTGAAATTATAAAAACTCCTCAAGAGAATGTCTTCAAAGTGCAATCAAGATATACATTAAATCCTGATGAAATAATTACTCCTGCAACAGATCTGGCTGAAGGAGCTCCTCTGGGAAACATACATGAAAGAGAATGAGATACAAAGGACAAATTTACTCAGGAATTGTGTGTTCAAGCAGCTAAGCACTACACTCAATGAGTAACTGCACCCAAAAAGGCCAAGCTAAGCAAGGCATATAAAAAAATGAACACAAAATGCCACTTTTTAGAAGTACAGCGTTTCTCAAAACACCTCAGTAGCACATTTGTGGGACATTTTGATAAGCAGATTCAAGATACTGAATCTGTTACTAATTGCCTAACTTCTGCACCAAGACAGAACCACTTTCAAACCAGTTTCACTTTGATGGTGTGTGTAACCTTCCTGTACCTCCACTGTTCAAAGGACAGTGGCATATGCTACCTAAAGCAATTAACTGCTGTAGTGCTGATAAATCCTCTTCCTGTGAGTCTGGAGGGCGATGATTTTACTAAGAAATTTGGCAAAGGGACTGTTGATGTCCATGTGAGATAACAGGAAACTGAAAGGAGAGGAACTGGAGTAGCTGTTGTAGAAAATAATCAGTGCTTTGATGGGCAACCAGCCAACTGCACTAATAATGATGTGTGTGGTTCACAGTTAAAAAGCATCTCTTGTCAGGTAAAAGTGCACAAAGCTTAATTACAACCTCTCTGTGCTTGAATGCAAGAATTGCTTTGTCTGACATTAAAACAAGGTTATTTCTGGAGTTGGAACACCACGGACAACTTGCAAAAGCAGTATCAAACAGCTTGCTGGGTTCGATTTTGTTTGTTGTTTTGGGTTTCTTTTCTAAAAGGGAAAGGGTAAGGATCTAATTGAAAGCATAGAGCAATTTAGGCAAAACAACACATCACTATCAAACTGTAGACTATGAGTATGAATTCAAGTAATAGTCATCCTCAGCTCCTATAAAAAGCACAGTCAGTTCTTTAACAGAAAGCCAGTTGGGCAGCCTCTTTCACATGCTCTGCTTGGGCTCCTGGACAGGTCCAGGCAAAGAGCACAACACAAACACTCATCAATTCCTATGGACTTCTTGCAGAACAAACAATACACTTGGTGGCATGCCAGCCACCTACTCATTAGGCCAAAATATAGCCCAAGCTGGTCTGGACATGGGCCCAAATAAACCAAGCAAACTAACTTCAGAAACCTCTTTGCTTCAGTAAAATCCATGAGAGGATGCATTTACATGGAGCCAGTCCTGAGACACTCCAGAGTGCCAGACCTTCTGCAATCCTTATCCAACAACACATTCCTGAATTTACACTTAAGTTTTCAGTTGTGTCTTTCCTCCAGAATTCCTTTTCTCAGGGAGATTTTGTTCCATGGAGAGGTTGTCAAAGCTCTCCTGAACTGGGCCCTTTTTGCCTAGCACCAGAAAGTACTCGAGCTCACACCAGACCACTGTCTGTGGGGAGCCTAATTTGGTGCCATTTCCATTGCCTGACCAGCTTCTTTTTCTCAAATTTGATCTTGCACAGGAGGCCCTCACACACACTTTCAGCACCACAATGGGCTGCCTGACCTTGTTCAGTATCAACTTCTGTTTCCTCAGGGAAAATTATGACCTTTAGGGAATTCTACACAAAATGCAAGCATTACAGTCATTTGGCATGTGCCAAACATTTGTCACAGCTCTGTTAGAGTTTTACACTTTCCACCTCTCTTCTCCTTCCCCATTCAGCCTTCACAACCACTCTTCTACAAAACACTCTCACAAGGGAAACTAAGCCCCACACTCTCATGCTTCTCTTCCAATTAAAGCATGAGAGACATCCATGGATATTGCTTTTACCTCCAGCTGTGAGATCTACTGTCTGCATTTTGCTTAACTCTTTCCCTCTTTAATAGAAGACGTCTTTAAAGACGCTCTGGAGAGTTCTTTCCTCATAGCAAGGCGTCACGGTAGAAAATAAAACTAATATATGGCACATGCAGGGGCACTCAAATATCAAATGACAAGGGACAGTCTCTAACCTGCTCTTTCCCCCACACGATTTACAGATTACTAGGTTTTCTGCTATGCATGGATGAGACCAGTGAGGAAAACCACAGCCAGATCAATTACATAATGCTCAACACCTAGGGAACAAGACTGTGCAACAACAGCAGCTACAAAGCCTGCTAGATGAAATGCCATTTTTAATTTTAAATTCTGCCTATGTTGTTAGCATGACATTTCAGATATTCTGATGTACAGCAAGCTGCTGCTAGCTTACACTCCCTGCACACATTCTGCACATTATAGCTGTGAAAGTAAACAGCACAGTTTAAATCCCTAAAGCACTCCTTCTGAGCATAATTTCTCCACAAAAAAAAAAAAAATTAGATTTGAAACTTTCATAACTATGCAAAGTGATAAAAATTTTTCTTAAAACTTTGTGAATTTTCTTTACCTTCAGAAGGAAGAGAGCTATGAAATATACTTTGGGACATGTACTACAAATGAGTCAACTGAGATAAAGTCAGAGAACTTAATGGACACAGTACATTTATGGACAAAAGTACATTTTCTGCCACAAGTCAGAAACAGATCTGCAACTCCTGCTTCCCATTATTAAGCTCCACTGACAAGAATAATAAAAGAAAACTTCTGTACATTCATTTCAACGTGACTCATTAAATATTAACAGTTTTAGTGTTCTTGGCCAGTCTTATCTTTCAGAGATCACTATCATTATTCACATTGTGAAAATGCTGAAGGGCTTCACTGAAAGGGTCAAGGCCAAACAAGTGTACAGTCCAAGCCTTAAATATCCTGAACTCTGGACTTTACACAAGAGTGTGCTTACTCAAGATTTTTGGTTTGACCTTGACAGACATCATGGAAGTGATTTTTATCCTGATTCTGAGCTGTCTCCTAAGTTTGGAAAATTATGGATGCAGGCTTACACTGAGAACCAGTTGACTTTAGCAAAGTTTTCCAAAACTTTCCCAGTTCTCAGCTCAACAAGTGATAAACCCCCTCACATAACCAATATCCCAATCTTTTCCTGCTGCCAGCTAGTTCCAAAGGAAGCAGTGGGAAAGTCACAGCCTGTCATCCTATCTGCAGTTCCAGTTATTGTTTCCTTAATCACTCATCAAAACAGGCAACAAATAGACGGATGTCCTACAATACATCCTCCCGCACCCTCTCCCAAGCCTTCCACAACTCACAGGACATTGGTTGGCATTATTATTTTTATTATTGCTATTGCTGTTTGCTTTGCAGTTCAAAAATTATAAAGGTAGCACAATTTAAAAAAAATAAAGTCATTGCTACCCAAAACCACAAGCAAAATTAAAAACCAACAAGGTATCTGTTTTCACTAACAGCATTCACCTTGGAAAACATAATGTGATCTAAAAAATATAATTTTAAAGAGAAAACCAGGAATGTATAAATACATAATGAAGGTTTGGAAAGGACAGGCACCATCTGTATTTCTAGAGTAAATTTTGTCCAAGAAGCCACTTATAAAACATATGATAAACTTTGAGGGTAGGGTCTCTTCCTCTCCCAAGCTTACTAGGTTCCTGTGATGGATGTACAACTTCTGGAGGACACAACACTTTCCCCACTTCATATCATTACACAAGTTCTACACCAAACCTTTGTTTGCTTAGCTGTCCCAGCAATGTTGCTGAGAAGCACTGCCAGGAAGAACAAACAATTAATGTTCCTTATTTCTGTGTTTTGACTTCCTCAATAAATAATTAGTTCATCTGGATCACAATGCACAGCCTCAGACAATGGCATTTTTATAATGGGTGAGGGTAATAAAGTTTCAATAGAAACCCATTATCCTGAAACATTCCAAAATGTCAAACCATATTTAATATTTTGAGGATGTTACCTCACTAACAGTGTGAGAGCAAGTATCTCTAATTCGAGACAAAGTTCATGCCTTGCCTCGTGCACATAGCATAATCTTGCAATTCAGACTTGAATTTCAGCCTCTCATTTTGACCTTGTAATTTTCTCTTACTATCTCTTATTAAAATCAGCAAGGCAGAAATAAAAATCAGCAGCGTTGACATATTAGGAACATCAATGTCTCACAGTTTTTTACTAGACAGTTTTTAACTACTCTTACTCTTACAAAATTCACATCTCGTGTCTCCCATTCCTTATTTTTCCCCTGACTTCACCAGGCATGCAGAGGGGCTTATTTCCATCTCCTGCAGCAGCTGTTACCTGGATGAGAACCACTACCACACTGAAGTCAGTCTTCTCTTTTCAAATTAAGAAGTCCCAATCCTTCCAACAGGTCAGTTTTCCTTGATTTCTGACATCCTTGTTGCTTGTCCCCAACTCTATTCACAACTTCATGAAGTATGGAATAAAGGCTTTGTGCATCAGTATAATCAAGGCTCACCTGAATTCAGGCACAGTACAGACCAGGAAAGCCACTTTTGGATAAACTCAAAACCATCTCCAGAAGATGAGAAGCTAAAACAAACCTGCAAGGTACTCCTGACACCAGAAGAGCTCCCTCATGCTGTGGAGACCCAAGAGGTGGTCCCTCCACTCAGCTGTTTATTAACTTATCAGAAGCAACCAATCTAGCCCATCTTCAAGCCTTCAAGCAATTTGCATACAGGTATCCAAGAAGAAATTTTCACCCTGTTTCTCTGTAATTTTTCCCCCAGCTTAAGAAACACCAAAGGGCAAATTGTCACGAGCACTGACAATTGCACTCCAGCCATTTTTCCTGCTCTCCCAAACCAGCAGCTCCTGAGGTTGCTGCTACAAAATTGTCATTTCCATGTTCTCTTCAGATTGTAGATTTAAGACACTTTTCTGGCCAAAGAACATTGCTTTAGCAGCCAGACTCAGTGTTCAGGAACTGACTTTTATATATATATACATATATATATCTAAATATATCAGAATAACAGCTAGTCACAGCAGCCTGCCACATACCATTTCCAGCTCTGCTCACTAAGGATGTTAAACAAAGCAAGAGCAGGAGAACATATTGCTGCACTTCCACACTCGCTGTTTACAACTCTACCATATGACAAACTGCTGAAAACCTGTGTAGGTTAATCTTTAAGTAAGCAAGACTGTCAACACTTAATACAGAAATATGTCAGTTCCCGGGCTGCACACTGCATGGATAGCTGTGCACTGAAAATACAGCTACCTGAATGTCAGCAATATTTCCCCACTCTGTTTCATGAGCTAACTGAGCTAAAGCAGCCAGAGCCACATCAATCTAAGCCCACTCCTTAGGCAAAAAAAGAAGTTGGACTTATTTGCCAGCAAGACACAGATGCATGAAATAGTCAGGTTGAGCAAAATAGAATTCTAGTCTCGTTTGTATTCTGTCAAGAAAAAGTAAGAAAGACATTTTTAAAACTACAAAGTAATGCACCTGAAACAACGGTGCTAACTAGCCCTTCACTATTGAAATAAGACTTAAATTGATTACTTAATTTTGCATTGCAGTATCAGCTCCGGGTGTACAAAAATCATTCTGCTCATTCAGGCTGCTCCAGGGAAGAGGTAAATTTATTTGCGAGTGGAAAAGATGAGAGACAAAATACATGACATGGCTAATGAAGGCTCATCTCAAACACCAAATTCAGACAAATATCTGACAGGAAAGAGAAGGACCATAAGAGGGGAAAATTCTGTATCTCCATGTTCCTGGTTGCATATATACAGTCTGAATACAAGTTACCATCTGTGAATACAATGCCTTCTTTACAATAAAAGCTCTGAGGTGGGTTACATTTTCCTGTTAGCTTCCTTTGACCCAACACACCATCCCCACAGATATACCTTTCTCATCAATTCCAGATCCCTCAGTTCCATATTTTATTGCACATCTAAAAAATCCACAGAGGATCCATTCCCACTTCAGCTGGGTTTTATTTCAGATGCTTAGTCAAAGGCTTGACACCTATACTGCCAAGCAAATAACTTCTCAGGGGGGCATTTACTTATTCCTACTGTTAGTGAGTTAAATGGTCACTGACAGCACTAAATGATGCAGTGGAAATCATCCAAGTACAGAAGTGGTATGCCTGCACAATGAGTATTTTTAAACAGAGGAGGGACACATGGGCTTCTAAGCCCAGGGTTACTATGATTTATTTAAGTGACATCAGTTCTGAAGTGATACTTCTCAGAGGTATAACAGGCTGATACTGCAGCGCCCTTTAAAATAGCACTTAGCAGGAAAATTTGAGATGCATGTTTTTCCATCACTGCAGATGGAGGGATCTGACTATTTCTGACCCAAAGATGGTAACTTCAAATTTCAGTAAAAATGAGCAACTCCTGAAGACCTGCTTGAGACACATTATCAAACAATATTCTGAAGCTTGCCCTGAAGTCCAGAAAGCTTCACTAGTAACATTTAGATTAGATTTATTATATGCTGATTAACATCCATTGAGTCCTTTCCTCCAGAGGGCAAGTGCTTCTTAATAAGTGAGCTGCAACACTGAGGACACAAAAAGCCAAACAAAGCAGAAAGCAAACGCAACAGCAGCACTAACTAATGATGAGCGAGATACTGGCTAAGCTTTCTGAAATGTCCTGCCAAAAGAAACAGCTTCCATACTCCAGCAGGAAGGATGAAAGAAAGTTTTAGAAAGCCAAAATTCAATATTTCATAGAGAATTAAAAAGTAGCATCAGAGTAATCTTGCAGTTGATCAAGCACTGCAGCCATAGTGCTGGTGCATTGTTTTGGCTTGACATTTTGTTTTTGTAATAAATGATAACGTGGGATGTCTTGTTTTGCGACAAGCACAAGCAAGCAAAGCAGTTTAGCTCTGAAAAGAGACAGTGACACTTCAAAGTCCATCTGCCCTGCAAACCACATCCTGCACACCATAAACTGAATGTTAAAGTGACTCCAAGTTAGCCACAAAAACTAAATACTTATTTAACAATCAGTCAGATTTAAAACTATTTCACCTGCTAAGTCTCTCTGTCTTAACAATGGTACTAAAATAGTTAAATATGTTACTGGAAGAGATTGAAAGTCACTAATAAAGTTGTAAAAACAGGTGCAAACTGTCAAATTACATCCCCACAGGAAAGTCACCATTATCATTTTACCTATGGAATGCTCCGTTCCCACTGCAGAAAAACCACCAGTGCAGCTGCCACTGCTGCCAAGCTGAGGAGCCCCAAATAACGGAGTCAGAGCTGGTGTTCAGGAGTCCAGGAACCAAAAAAGCAGGCAGACTGGGAGGGCTGGCCTGAGGGGGAGGCAGGAGAAGTGCTCCTCTTGACAAGCTAGGAAGGGCAGAAAGAAAGGAAAAATCCAAGGGGAAAGAGAGATGCTGGTAGCTAGGCAGCAGAGAGATTCCATACACTCAGGAAAACAGAATAATCAAGTGCATGCAGCTAGGGAGGAAGGAGAAAATAAACGGTCATAGAGAAAGGGAAAAAAAAAAAAAAAAAAACAAAAAAAAACCCACAAACCACTACAATTAAAGGAGAAAATATTAAGTCCAGGTGAGCAGAAGATCCAAGAGAGGACAAAGTAAGAAGAAATATCTGCACGACTCCAGTCAAGTACTTCCGATTTTTTCCTAGTTTAAAATCCACTGACCACCATTTACGCCCATAAAAAAATGCAAACCTTAGTAGCTCTGAAGGCACAGATTCTCCCCTACTTGTGAGCACATCTGTTTTAAATTATTCTTCTTTTCTCTTCCTCTTGGGCATCAAGAATGCCTCAGTATATAGAGATAATCCAAGACCCAACTGCTGCAACCACTGTCTGCACTGAACCACCTACAGCAGCTCAAAAAGTCACCACATCTCCTGGGAGGGCTGCCTCTGCTGCTCCAGAACCTCTTGTATTATCATTCATCAAGACACTCAGGGCTGACAAAAATCAGGCTTCCTCAGGTGTGGCCTCAAATTATGAAGATGTTTAAGGTATTTGGTCAGCAAAAAACACTGGAAGTGCTTTGTTGTGCCCCAATTCTGCTTCTACTCTCAAGATGAAATTAAGTCCTAGAACATCCGCTCCAAAATCCTGACCTCATCACGTGGTCCCCACATTACTAGATCCATTTTTCCCTCTCTTTTCTGCCTCTTCCTTTTCATATTTCTTGCCAATCTGGTTGGCACCAGGTTCCCTCCTTGCTTTATTCTGCCGCCTCCTGCACAGTCCAACCTGCTCCCACACAAGTCCTAGAGCCTGAGCTATCCAACAGAGGTTTCTCCTTCCAAATATCTCCCTGACACTGCTGTCTTGCATGATCTCTCCCAAGATCCCTAACACTCCATATAAGAGCTTCATCTTCCAAGGCAATAACTCATAGAAGCCCATTCCTGCTCACCACCCAGGTCCCTCTGAGACTCTGTCAGACCCTCACCATGGGCTCTCCACTTTGGTTGATCATTCAGTGCCTCACCCCTCTAAGCCAACAGGCATACCCTGACCCCAGACCTGCTGCCCTTTGGGACCTTTTCATGCTTTTTTCAGCGTTCTAACTCAGCACTATTTATTTCCAAACTCCACTTTCCCTCTTCTCTCAGCTCCTCCAGGTTCCTCACCTCTCCCTTTGCTGAACCACAGCTCAGGGTCTCATCTCTGCCCTGCCAGCTCACAGTGTCACAGATGAGCTGTTCCTAGCAGGGAGCCTGGCTCACCACACGCCAGTAATGCAGTGTGTAAATGCATGATGTTGTATTAGCAGTGATACCAGTAATGATGTTCTGCTGCTAAACACGCTGTCCTGAGAGTCCTTTGTGCTTCCAAGAACAAAGCCTAATAAATTCAGGCTTATCTCCTAATTTATCCTCCTCACGGGCTAACATGAAATGGGATATACCTAAAGCATACACGCTTTGTTTGTCCTTAATTATAGGCAGTATTATGCTGCCACAGCAACTAGGAAAGCTTAAGCTGTCCTAAGTGACACAAGATACTGCACAAAGCCTCACACCCTGCCCTATCCCCTGTCCCCACACCACACTGTGAGACCTGCAGGTCACATTTGCTCTCTGGGGACAGGGAGCAGCCACATTCCAGCAGCGTGGCATGGCATGGAGAGACAAGGCCAGCCCCTGGTGACACCTGCTCCCTCTCCATTTGCACATCTTGCTCTCCATGCAGAGCGGAAAAGGGGGACAGGAGGGCATCCCCTCTCCAGCCCCACACATCCCCCTGCAGGGATCAGGCTGCTCTAGTCCTCAACTCTAAATCCAGAGCAGGGACTCGTTAAGGAGGAAACATTAATTATGTATCTGGCTGCCCCTGAAACAGCTGGATGCTCCACTTGGGGAGCTTTTGGGGCATTTAACCAAGAAGGGATGGTGCCCTGAGGGGCTGCTGGGCTGCATTAATGCCATCACATCCCTGAGGAGCCCTGCAGCTCCCATCATACCGCTATGGCACTGTGAAACAGGGACAAACCATGCAAGGGGTGTTGTGAGTGTATCTGCCAGCAAAGCAGCCCCAATCAGGAGGGGCTCACACCCCACTTTCTGAGGTAACTAGTTCAAATGAAATTTTCCCACATGACATCAACACAGGATTTCTAGGGCGGGGGTTATGCTTACTGAGGAAGCTTTAACAAGTGACTCTGCTTCTTCTCTTGACCCATGATTCATCAAGAATTTACTGTGGTTACCTGCAACTACAGCAGGGGATTTCTGTTCAGCCTCACAGACTAGCTTAACTACCACAGGTCAGCACAAAAATCTCTAACTCAGGATCCAATGAATCACGGATTTTCTTCACCTTCTGATGAACTGCTACTTATTCATAACCCAGTTATTATCTGTCAAAGAGATTTAATTTGTGCCAGCTCTGCACAAAGCCAGGATACCTATGCACCCCAGCAGGGTACTGAGCAGAAGTTTACAGCTGTTAAATACAGCATACATTATGAGCTTAGCAGAAATGTAATTCTTGCTTTTAACAGGACAGAGAATGACAGGTTGAAGTGATTTACCTAGAAACATCTTAAACATGGCAACTTATTAAAAAAAAATGTTCTTTTTTTTTTTCTTTTTTTCCCTGCATTAAATTCTGAAAGTACTGATAGTCATGGCATAATCAGGTTTAACAGGTTAGCAGTAATATATGCTTCAAGTGTTCCTAATACATCATAATCTTCTTTCACAGAATTTGCATCACTGTCAAACTGAACTACTGATTTTCAGTTGATGCTTTTAACATGTTTCTATGGTTACTTTCCAAGGTCGCATCAGAGAAGCCTGAACAGCAGTTCAGAAAGACAAAAGGCATTTTGCATCTTTCACCATATTAAATAATTTATGAAAGTTAAGACATCCTCAAGGAAAAAAAAAATCATAAAAGAATAGGTTCTGAGGTTATTTTCTTTGCAACAGTTTGAAGCACAGCAAAATCAATATCTCTACAAAAGCTTTCAAGAGGAGACTATTTGACTAATGTTCCATATGGTACAAAATGCTAAAGAACACATTCTAAGTTTAGATCTATATGCACAAGCCTACATGAACTGCATGAATGGACTTTAAAGGAAAATGTGGACATCTAATTTGCTGCCAGCAGCTTCATCTTTTAAATCAGGCACTGAGGCATTGTCTCAGTATACTACATTTAAAAGATGCAAAAATAAAACTGAAAAAATGAAGTAAAACCAGTAATGACAAGCTTTATTATTTCCACCATTTCTTATTCAAAGCCACACAGATTTCATCCGTCCCCTAAATGTTACAAATTTTGACTAGTATAATGAAAGCTTGTACATAAAATATCTGAATTCTCTGCCTACCACTACACTAGATCAGAGTTTATTGGAACTAATTGAAGTGTCTAAGGCTTGGAACAAAAACACATTAGTCATTTAGTGGTTGTGCTAATATTGCTATGCCTTTCCTGCAGTTTCATTAGATACAAACTGCTTCAATACCCTAATCATATGCTCAGTCACAGCACAATCAGGACACAGAGTACTGACAAGCTGTCCCACCATGCCTAAAGCTGATAAGGTGTCTGCTCTATGAGTAACCTCAATTATTGACTGTATTTTATGGTCAATCTAATGACCAAATGCTTATCAGTGAACCATCAGGTGCCTGTAATAGGATAGTGACCCTTAGTTTATATGTACCATTACTGCTCATTAGTGAATAATTAGATTCTTTAATCCAAATTCACAGGCATTAAAATATGATGGAATATCCTGACTCCAGTAAAAGACAACTACGCTTATTTTAACTCTTCAGATGTTCAATTACATTACTCAGAGATTGTATATTTTGTTAAGAAAATCTGCTTTCAAAAAGCATATCATGTGCAATGTTTTATATCATGCCTAAATTGACACAGCTTTCCCAAACATGCAGGAGGATGATGAGAGAGGAAAGATAATGGGTGTGATTCACCACTGTGATTCTCTGGATTTATTATCTTAAATAGTTTTAATCTAGCAAAGCCCAGCAACATCACAAATAACTAGAAACCTGAGAACTAGTCAGTGCTATGTTTGGAAGATTAATTTTTCAAACAAAAGCAGGTGGATACAAGGGAAAGGAGTTGCAAATATACAGTTATTTCCCCCTTCAAAGGCACCAGTCCCAAAGCAGAGAATGCAGCCCTATCAGCAAACCAGTTTGAAAAGATCAACATCAAACAAGGTGAGAATTTTAGAAGAGGGACTTAATGCAGTTTGTCTTCTGCTCAGTGCTGCTCAGGGCTGCTTGCTTAGATACATATTTCCTTCTAAACAGTTTTGATTCCTCCTCGCTGCCCTGTCACTGCTCAAACCTTCCTTCCAGCTGGTGCACTGAGGGCAGGTAGCCCTGCTGTCCAAACACCACAACCCCCAGCTGCACAGCCACTGCTGCCACCACTGTCACCAGCCACCAGCCGGCAGAAATGGCACCTTAATGGTGACAGCTTCCATTTGCTGGGGGTCTTGATTCTTCTCCCAGGGGAGTGGTATTTTCTTTTTTGTCAGAGAGCCCATTAACCTCTTCCCAAGTGCATGCCCATTCTCCTCCTTGCTGCCCTTCTCCTGCCTGATCTTGGACACACCATTTCCTCTCTTCCCCGCTGTTCGCGTGACAAGAAAACCCAACTGGGCTATAAAGCTTATTACAGCTTTATAACAAAATATGCCAATATTTACTTAGCTGCAAGCATAGCCCACAGAAGGGTCCTACAACTGTCTCACATATTTCCCCTTAGTAATATAAAGTTTGTTCAGGTTCCTTATACAAAAAAACCCACCTGGAAACAGGTGTAAAGTGTGGAGCACTAGGCAAGGCACAGCTCATGCCACACCAAGGGACAAAGCCAGCTGCATTCTTCTTAAATCTGAAGAATGCAAGAATAAACTTCTCTTGAAATGTAAGGGTGAACTGGGAGTCTCTTCACAGTCATCCATGAACTTAAGATTTACTTTGTGCCCTGGCTTTCTCATTCTGCTAGTGACCTACTGAGAAGCTCCATTTTCTGCTAAATCCTCTGGTAACACAACCACTGAGTAATGTCTGGCAATTTGCTTGCGTGACACAGTCAGATGTTAATCAAAGCCTTCCTCCTTCGGTGACAGATCACAGTGAGGAAAAAAGCTTAAAACTGATTTAATTTCTTAATACGCTTCTGTCTGCCGTCTTTAATATTTGGCTTTGATTTCGAATACTTAGCGCTTCTCTGCATTTCTTGGTAATGAATAAAATACTTTTTTTTTAGAGCAGAACATAATTAAGCTTGAAGAAATTAAATATGACATTCAAATGAGAAAGAGCTTTGGATGAATATGCAGATTTGGGCTGCACGTATGCTTAAAAAAATCAGTGCATTCCCTGCAAAGAATATCTTAAAGATACCAATTTTAACCATGGGGACCTCTTATGACCAGGTATCCTTTTTGTTGCATCTCTTAGCTGTTGTTTTCCAGGTGACGACATGAACTCTCTGTCCTGTCTTCAGAGTTTGTAACCTTACAAACACAAAGCTGATTCTCATCAAGGAGCAAACTTGAGTAAAAAAAAACCAAACAAACAACTAACCAAATAAATCCAGCATGGATCTCCCTTCCCAGGCACAAAACAGTCCAAAAGCAAGAGTGTAAGGGTGTTATTTCTGCAAACAGAAACTCCAGTTTTAATGTGAAAATAGCATTTATATGTGGCAACCATGTGGAAACCATGTCACAACCCAAAAGCTAGTTGTGCTAGGACCTGTACAAACACAGTGAATGCTGTTTTATGAAAAATAAGATTGGAATACTTTATTCATGTGGAAAAAAAAAAAATGTATCTAGTCTTGCTGTGGCTCAGGAAATCACAGATGCGGTTTCCATAAGCACCCTATGAAGTTTGTCTTCCAAAGTAACTAACCCTGCACCCAAATACTCTGTACATTAACATATAGGCATATTTTTGCCTAGCAACTTTATTCCTAAGGCAAAACAGCCCTTTTAACAAGCCAAAGTTTCAACCACTGCTCCTCTTACAAAAGGAGGATGTAAACAGCTGAAGGTCCTCAGTAGACTTGGTCAAAGAAAAGCCAATGATTTGCAAAAAAATAAATATATGTGTGTCTCTGTGATTGTCAATATGTTAACTGCATTTATTCCGGTAGAGAACAAGAACAAAATCTGCTAGGCTCTGCATAATGTGAGTAACACACTGGCCTTGCTATGAAGTTCACATTTCAAGTGGCTGAGGAGTTCCAGTATGGAAAAAAACCCCAGCAAATACAATGAATGGGGACTACAGAATGACACTGCAGCCATGACTCTTCTTTCATCTCCAGGTGCTTCTTGAGAGAGGATTAGCTGACAGAGAGATGCAGGAGAGACAAGTGAATGCTGCTGCAAAAGAGTCAAGGCAGGGATGACCTTCTTCCTCAACAAGTTCAAGGCTGGATGGTGCAAAGGGAAGGAGACAGGAGTGGAAGGGTTGAAGCAAAGAAGCCTGAGAGCCCATTTACTAAACAAAACCCCCCAGAGACTGATGACATCCTAATATCTGTGGTTCCTGGATAAGCCATTTCTGCCAGTATGTGTGTCATCTCTCACTCATCCTTGAGGATTTCCTCCTCTTCCTTTCCCCTCTTGCTGAGAGGACTGCATGGCTTGAGGGTGGAGGACTCAGCATGGAAACGTTGATCCTAAGGTTCCAATGGATGGCAGAAGAGTCAAAAGAGAAGAACAGTGGGAACCTCTCCTGAGGTTATTGCCAAAGCTGGGGGAACAGCCTGGCCATGCCCTTGTACCCATCTGAGAATCTGCTCAACTTATTTACAAGCTCCAGGGATCAATGATGGATATCTCTCCCCCACAAAATCTTCGTGACATTTTTTTCTTGTGTTTCAGCAACAACAGGATAAGAAACAAAAGTGCTTTGTGCACAAAAATTTCCATCAGCTGTTTCCATTTTCCATCAGTTAAAAAATTCAAGAGAATCAATTCTGAGTATAGGAACATGGGTAGGGAATAAGCAACGTACTAATGGGGTTTTAAAATGTTTTAGCCAGCACAGAGCTGCTAAAGCTATAAAATTCTGATTCACTCAAGGCAAAGACAGATTCATGAGAAGCAATTAGGGCCTGATCCAACATACAATGATGTCATTTGCAGTCTTGCTGCTGACTTCAAGAATCTTTGAATTAAGTCAATGACACTCACTTCACAATAAAAACAGAACTGAGTTTTGCTGACCTGTGACAAAAGCATCACTGAGAGAAAATATTTTGGTTCTTGTTTTATACTATTAGGAACTGATTTCTTTCTCTCAGTTTCAAGGAAGGTATTTTATTTTCTGACTTCCCCAGTGAAAGGGAAAAATCTTTGCCTCCAAAAATTTTCTTATGACATACGAATTAACACTGAAATAAATCCAAAGTAGATTAAGCTAAAATCATACCCACAATATGAAACACAGTAACAAAAGCTGTGCTGCAGTCCTATCTAAATATTTTTTGAAAGGATGCATTGTCCTTGCTTAGGTAACTGAACAAGAAAAGAGATGTCTGAGCTTCTCCCTTAACCTTTCTTTTCCATTCCCACTGATTATTTCAGATACCTATCTTTGAATGAAACAAATCATCCTCTGCAGGCCATGGTTTCTCTGTGTTGATTTAAACCCACAGCACAGAGACAATCCCCTGACTTACATACAGTGCTCTTGGGGCAGTTATTTCCCAGCCCCAGTGTACAGACAGACTGTGACGCACAGGGATTTGACACTCCAAATCATTGTACTATGTTCTTTAAAAAAAAAAACCAACTTGGAAAGTCAAGATCTTTCTGAGGTCAGATTGTAACTTGCAGTAAACATCATTTATTTAATGGTACAAAACATCTTAAAGACCAATGAAAAGGAAACAATACAATTACCACTGTGATTACATTCTGCGAGGGATTCTCTGCATAAATTTTACTTTAGTGCCATTCACAGACATACGCTTTTCAATATTGTCTCAAAATATGTTCAGTTCAGAATTAAAAAAGGAGTTGGAATGCAAGTACAAAGCCCTGAGTTTTGTTGTTTTAAGTACCATCTGCTTGACAGTGTATTACGTTTAATCAACATTGCTAATTACAACAAACATCCAAACAAAACTAACATATTCTTGTTATAAGACACCAGAATGGGGGAAAAAAAAGACTGTTGTGGGCTATTGCTAAAAGAAGAATGTCAAACTGTTTTAACTGTTTCAACCAGCCATGGAAAAACTTTTATTTGGACACATAGGCCATGCTACTGTATAAAAAAATCTTTTTTTTAATCTAGATCTGAGAGACAAAGACTTGTTACTTCAGCTTTTGCTCCAAGGAAACCTACAGAATAGCAGACTTGTGGTGAAGATGGCCATTAAGGATTAGACAAAGCCCAACACAGGTTTCCTTGGGTTTTTGGTCAACAGAGGTTCCAGGTCCCCAGACAGAGGATCAGGGTGTCCCCATCCCATCCCTGCTCTCCAGCGGCAGCAGAAAGCCACAGGCGACCACCTCCACCCCTCAGGAACCAGCACTTTGGCAAAGACTGATACCATTTCCCAACTGTCTGAAGACCCACGAGCAGTGACGGAAACCAGAAAAAGAGAAGGTACCTTATGAAGAAGGAAGCTGCAGCCGAGGTGCCTGCCGAGACCCCGGCTGGAGCCACCACGCTCTGGGGCGCGGCCGTGCCCGCGGGGTCCGAGCTGGGCTGCCCTGAGCCGATCTGAGCACTGGCAACATCTCGGCTGCTTTCGGGTGCTGCCTCCCCCTGCTAAAAATAAAAACATACGTACAGGTTAGTACACTTTAATACATGGCCTGACAGGGAAAAATGTCACACAGCACTTCCAAAGCCACTCTTTGCAAGGGTGAAGGTGAAGATCAGCGGCGGGTGAGGAGTGATACAGGCAGACAAGTGTCCCACAGTAGGCTCAGCAACAGAGAAAGTCAAAACCATGACGGCAGGGAGGAGCAGAAAAACACAGAGAACCTTTGTGAGGAGTAATGCACAGTTAAATAGTTTGACAGGCATGAAGAAATGGAAAACGATAAGCAGAATCCTTTTGTTTTACAGTGTTATTTGGGAGCTGGCAGAACTGTTTATCTGGTTCAGCTATGACTGTCAAGAATTATTTCTCAGTGGCACATCACCTACAAGACCTATCTGTTTAAGAGGAACTAACCAAACAGTCACACTTGTAATACGTTTCCACATGAATAACCCCAAGAACTAAATAAAAGAAAATTGATTTTTTTTGGAAAAAATATATACAGCCCTGTTTTTCAGTATTATTTTTCTTAGCAGCACAAGCGTACAACACTTTTCTCCTGCAAACCATTCCAGAGGAAGAACAGGAGAGACTGGAGATACATCTTCTCCAGCATAAAGCATTTGCAGTGTCTGAGACACAGTTTGGAAAGGGGTAATTGTTTTGAGATTTTGCCAAAATTTTAGACATCTGTATTGTGAAATTGTGTCAGGTCTATATCTTTATGTTTAGGCCACCAACTCTTTCAAGTACTGAGCTCAATTAAGCCCCATCAGTCAAATGCTCATTGACAGTGCTGGGAAGCCTCTTCTCTTTTGGAAGAACCTGCTCTCTGTCTGGGAGTCCTGAAGATTTAATTAAAGATGACACCACAATAAATATTTGTCAAAAGAGTTAATTGCTTCATGTATGATAATATATGATGTTTCTGTCATCTGAAATACTACTTTGACATTTCCAACTAATTAGCTAAAATAGATTCCAGGAAAGGAGACAGCCTCGTAATGAAGCGCAAGAACAATTAGGTGCTTCCTAGGATGCCACCAAATTTTAAATTTTGAGCTGCCATAGATCATGTTTTACAACTATAGATATGCAGACATGGCAATAGGGCACTCCCAGTTACACCCACACCCTCAATTTTCTCATACACTGACAACACAAATAGAGATTTTCTCATGAGAACTGAGCAACCCAGTTATTAGGTACCAAGGAAAAAAACTTTGCCAACCAAGTAGTGCTCAACTGGTGCATGAAAGCCTGTCTGGAGTTTCATCTGGACTCAATCCTATAGGTTGAGGGCTGTAGCCCCAGTTCCCAAAAAAGTCAACAAGAAAAAAGTGCACCCAGCTCTTTTGAAGGTCTGCTCTTTCAAGACTAGTACTATTATCAGTATTATGAAGTGGCTGAGTCACGCTTTAGCATAGAGTGCTACACAAAAAAAGTACTTTTATAGAGCTGACCAAAGAGATCTGAGGCTGAGACACAAAATTCATTCATGCAGATTAACTTAATCCTACTGAAGCTACTCACACTAGAAGCCAACCTGGAAACTTTGAACAACCCTCTGCAAAACCCTTCACTTGGTAATGCAGGAATCTCATGAGATAGATTTCTCTGTGATGAAAACAGAATGACCAAGCACTACTAGAGATCAAGACAGCACAAAAAAATTGTGTGGAAGGAAAAAGTACTTTAAAACGGGAGTTTGTCCATCTCATCCATGATCTACTGGCAATGGCAGCCAGAACAGAGAAGCTTGGAAAAGGATCAGATCCACTCACGTGGTTAATTGCTTATAACTAAGTGATGGAGTAATGAACCTTGAGGGGGTCAATAAAGCAGGTATTTGATCATTAATGCACTGAAGCAACAAATGTGTGGTCTTGACCTGTACCAGTCACAGAAAGAATATGGCATGTGGAACAACATGCAGGTGGGTAAAATCCAGTGTGACATCTGAAATTCGGAGTTACATGAACTGACACAAAGCGCTGACAGCAAGTGGAGTTTGCAGGGATTCAGCAACTTACAAACAAAAAAAAAATCAACACCACAACCTCTGGAGCCAGCACATGGAGCCTACAGAGTGGCACAGCAGGGACTACCAAGCTCAGCAGCAGTGGCATGGTGGCTAGCAAGAAGAGGACTCAACCTGCAACCCCTGGCAGGATGACATCTGTGTCTGAAAAGTCCCCATGTTCTGTCAGGGAGACAGCCATAACCCTCTGCCACAGAGGCTGCTGTCTCAGATTCAAAATTACAGGCTCAAGTCAAATTGCTAAGACATATTTCTTCACTCACATTCAACAGGGGCTATACTAGATGAGAGACCTTGACACAAAGAGAATTGTGTTCAAGCAACATTTTGAAAAAAAGACAGGAACAGCAACATGTTTCTAACCAATCACACTAATTAATGCATACTCTAAATGACGGCATGATCTAAAGCTAAATATGAAATCTTTAGATTTAGCACAAAACTTCACTGCATTTTACAGCAAACTGTAACAAACTTGTTAGAACTGACTGGAATCTGTTAATAGATTAATTCCTGTAAAAGCTATTCACACTTAAAAATATAAGCCATGTGTAACACACATTCCATTTACACCACTTTTTTATTTCTATGAGAAGTTAAAATCCTACATTTCTAGGAGATTGTGGACATATCAGGCATGAAACTTGAAATACCCAAATCAAACCTGATATTTCAGATGGCAGATGGTTAATATGCTTTCCAAATCAATGTATCTAATTTGGATAAATGTGGCTATTCCCACATTAAACACATTTGAAAACTCAAACTGTAATTTCTTTTTCTGTAAGTTTTATTCTCAGTTTTGTGTGAACATAAAAAGAGGATGAGGGGAAGCCAATAAGAAGGCACTGATTCTTGTACAGGAACAAAAAGTGAAGGTATACAAGACAAAATCATCAGAAGACTATGGCAGAAGACAAGCCATATAATTTTTATTGTCTTCAACTACCCAATTAATATCAAACACAGTAACATCAGTTTTGCTGCAGCATGAGAGGCTGAAAAACAACAAAAGTTCTTCCAATTCTAGGATTAATTTCAAGGACTGTTTGCACCATCCAAAGGTGAGAGGATTTTCCAGCACAGCCAAATGCAGCTCTCCCTGAGAAGCTACATCTCTCAGGTGATGAGAAAGGCTCAGCTGTGAGGAAATTTGTCAGGTCCAGGTCATTTACCCTGAGGCAAGAAAACTAAAGGCAAGTAATGGGACCCTCCTGGGCCTGGACACTCCAGTTTGCCACACCACAGAAAAAGAAAGGGGATTTTTTTTTTTAAACTAAATACACCTCCCTTATCTCAACAAATATTTTTCTGAGGACTATGTGCGGAAAACAGAATTCTTTAGAGGAATTTGAACAACTTTTGACTTTTCTGAGTGTATGAGTCTGCACAGAGAGAAGGCTCCAGACTGCAGCTGACAGGGAACTGTGCTTCTCCGTTTAATGAATTTTCATAAATCATTAATGATCAAATGCAGAAAGTACAACCTTGTCACTATAAAGTGTTACTGACTGCACTGAATATTTAAAATGTCATAGGGCTCCACATCCAGAGAGTAATGTTTGTTTCAATTTTCTCAGAAAATATTTGCTGGACAAAAGCCATTGGAAAAAACCAAAAACCCTTTGGAAAGATGCTAAACCTCAAAGCAAGACTTTCCAAAACTGCTCTATAGGATCCCTTCCCTCTACTCTCTCCAAAACCACATGAAAATTGGCACCAGTAAGAGCACAGCAAGGATGACATTTGAAAATGTCACACCAAGCATTTCGCACGTGCAGGAATGAGCAATGTCAGAGCCTGTGCCTTGGACAGGAGAGTTTTGGGACCAGGTCCCAGCACCCATCCTGAGGACACACATGGGGGCAAGTCAGCCACACTGCATTCCCAGCTGGCAGCGTTCACACACCCAGCTGAAGCTGGCAGGGCCACAACAAGCAGTTACAGCATGAGTTGTGCCCAGCTGAGAGGACCAAAGGCTGGGGGAAAGGGCAGGATGAGATGGAGGTGACCTGACATCCTCAGGCTATGGAGGTGGAAGTGGCCTGGGCAGAACAGGGGCACCCCCTGTCCCGTCCCTGATTCCCAGCGCACGAGCTCACTGCTATGACTAGAAGGCAGGAAACATCTGCCCAGGCTTAAGCAAGTCAGACTAGTCCAAAATTACACTATAAAGAAGTTGGCCCTAGATAAAATTTCCAGATCCACAGGACTTTGTCTGGCCATTACCATCCAAAGGACAATTACAATTCTAACAAGCTCTTTACACATTTGAAGTGCAGAGCCAAAAACTAAGCCGTAGTGTTTCCAGTTTTCTGAGTATTTCCATTCTCTGCACATTGACCTTTGTCCAGAGAATATCCAGGAATCCAAAAAAGCCAAACGAGGTCATGCCACATGGTCTCTGAAATCCATGCAAAATATGTATCTGGCAACAGGAAAGAAAAACACAGGACTATAAAAACCTATAAAAATAGATCAGTCCCAGGATAACACTGTCATGGCAGAAGAAAACCAGAAGGTTGGATAGAGCTGCAGAAGAGTATTGAGAACAGAATCACTAATGAGGGAATGAAGAAAATTATAAGAGCCTCTACAAATCTGACACACATCTGTTTATCACAATCACAATTCAATGTAATTTATTTTACTTCAAAAAATTGGCCCCATAATGAAAGCACTTAACAGGGCAGTGCAGGTGAAGCACTAAGTGCTCTGGGACAGCCTGAGTCTGTACTGGAGGTTTTTTTTCCCCTAACTAATTTTTTCTAACTTTTTTATCCCTTTTTGACTAGCAGCCAGACAGAGGATTTTGAGAATTTGCTCTAACTTACTATTTTCCCCTTTCTGACTAGAAAGTCACAGTCAATTAAACTGTAAAAACTGTTTGATGTAATGATTTTGCAAAATATTAACCCTACTGTTTATATACGATAAAACAATAATTTTCCACCTAAATGATTCATGCAAAGGCTCTTACGACCTACTACCACCGACTGGAACAAATGTGACGTAAATCTCGAGCTGGATAATGCTCACACTATAAACCCTTCTTTCCCATAAGCGTGGGTAAGTCCTGCATGCATCTCCTGTGAGAAACGTCTCCTCCTGACTGACTACATAAAGTTAACAGGGCAGCATATGCCAGGCTGAAGTGAAACGTGTTCTGGATAAACTTTTTACTGCCACTTGGCATTGTTTCTGCCAGGGCTCATTATAAAATAAGTAGGGCATTTTATAACTACAACACACTACTGTTGTCATTTATAACCTGCAGCTGCGATGTGGTAACAGGAATGCCTAAACCTGTAGTTTCAGACTTTTATATGCATCTCGTGTTCAAAGTAAATCAAATGCAGAGCATAATGTCCCTTCTCTCAAAGAAGGTTTTTCAGCTACAAGAGTTGCTAATGCCTGGCTTATGATCAATCTCTGAAGATGAGGCAGAAGGAGGAAAATTATAGAGAAGTAGAATTAAATAGAAATAGGAGGCCCATCTGCTGTCACAGACTGGAAAGTATTATAGGCAATCCAAAGGCAACCTCAGAGCACTTGATTTTTGAAATAATTAAAGCAGGTTTAAGGTTTGGATCTTTACCACCAAAAATCCTTAGCAGTCTGTGCTCCATGCAGAAAGGACCTCAGCTTTTTGGGCAGGGCACACAGCCAGCTACATCCAGCACGGACATCCTTGGCAGTACCAGGATGGAGAATCCTCCCTTTTGACTAAGGGCTTTTGATTTCAGTCTGACCCAGATCTCTCCTAAACCATGCTACTTGGGCCTTGAAGAATTTATTAGGGTTGTGGGCAGGCCTCAATCTACAAAAGGAAACATCATTCTTTCCTTCCTTCAGGTTGAGAATGTGGGCAATCCCTGCAGGCAGGGCTCTGGTAGTGCAAAGATGTCAGCAGGCAGTGACAGAACAATTCCTTCACATTTCAGCCATTCAGGACACCCAAACCAAAAGACACAGCAAGAAATGCTCATTTTTGTTTCACTATTCACAGCAACCTGACCAGCAGTCACATGAACACCCTCCAATCTGCACATGCAAACCCACCACTGGGAAAGTCAGGAGGTCATGAAATGAGCTACCAGCAAGGACACAGATCCTGCTGCACATTAACACTCTCAGATCAGGACTTTTCATGTGCAGTGCATTTAAAACAGCCAGGCTAGAGGAACTGCTTCTTCTAATGCCTCTAGGCAAGCATCAGAAAGTGTTGCCCAGAGCCCTCCCTGTTGACTTCTGTTGCAATAGCTACAGCCTCCAAAGCCAAAAAATCTAGCTGTGTACTTCCCTGGGTATTGCTACAAATGGACAAACATACAGTAAAAATCCCTGCTTTTTGTCAAAGGCTGATAAGAGCAAGCAAAGGAATTCATTAATAGGTTCATAATAATGCAAATTTCTGTCATTTTAGGATTGAGTTTCCTACAACAAGACAAATGCTTTTCCATTAGGACTGACTTCCATGGGCCAGATGTGTTTCTAACAGCCACTAAACACAGGAGACATGCAGAGCTTTGAAATGGGAGAACTTGTTTCACCTTCCAGACTCTCCAACAGCATTTCTCAATGATTTGGGCAGCTCAACAAAAATCTCACCATATCTTGATTACTCTCTATTCAGTAAAAGAAATTAGCATATTCCTAATTTCATTAAAATCACTGTATTGTTATAATGATTGACATACAATGTCATCAAATATAGCAAAGGTGGACGGAGATTGTCATACCTAATTTCTATCTCAATCACACTTGAACTGCTTATATATTAGATGTAGCTGCTTTAAAGAGAACATCCCTTGGGATCAATTTGCCTGACAGCCACCACATGGAAGGCACCCACTGACTAGCAGCTCTCTTGAAGAGGTACAAGCCCTCATTATCTGAAGGGGAAACTGGCTCTTTGTTACACCCATATTTAGAGACCAGGGTTCAGTTACAGACAAACTCATGAAAGGGCATTAAGTTTGCTAAGACAAGGACAGCTGTCATCATTGGGATCATTGCTGAATGACACAGAGGTCCCAAATTAGGGATAGAGCTGTGCAGATGACACTGTTTTCTTGTGGGTGCTCCTGCTGACCCCACTGTTTGCTTCGAGTGTTGGGGCCATGTAACCCAGACATGATTCACCATGACTAGAGTGAAATCAAGCCTGCAGATGTCCCAAAGCTCTTTCAAGTAACAAAATGCCAAAAATAAGGAATTCCAGAAGAAATTCCCAAGTGTGACTGTGCATAGCAGCTGCCCCAGGAGCAGAGATAAAAGAGGCCGAGAGCCTTCTCTTGCTTGGAGAAGGGAAGATTGAGGACAGCCTGACTGAGGTTTACAAAGTCATGGAGGCACTGAATAAATGGAATGAAAGTGAATGCTTCTTTGCACTGGGGTAGTGAACTCATGGAACCTGCTGGCATACAGAAGGCTGTGGAGTTAGAGAGTGTTTCAGGGTCAGAGAGGGTTTGGATAAATTCCTGCACAGCAGGTCCCTAAACAGATCCTACAGGGAACAGACAGGTATGTGTCCCTGTGAATTCTCCAACTGGGCATGCTGGTGAGTATGAGCAGACTACAGAAAGCAGCCAGGCTCCACAGCTCTCCCTAAATACCATTTCCAGCTTCACTGCTGGAGACAGCCCTGGGCTACAGGCTGCAGCTGAGACTCAGCAGGATACCACTAATATTCTTATCATTCCCATTCAATCTTTTCAAGAGAATCTCAGCATAACTAGCAACAGGAGGTTGTGCTATTCCCATATCCCCCATCAGTACTTCAGAGTCATAGGGAGAGACTGACAGGACTCAAGGGGATGTCCACACAGCTACCTTGCATTAACAAACTAAACCTAGACCTTTCCCAAGCCAGGCATCACAAGGGCCACTCTCCCATTCCTTATCCTTACACTGCCACCTGAACCCTAAAACAGCCTTGTACAATTTCATCACCTTGCACAACTTCATCACACAACAGAGGCAGTTCTGAATGGCAGATCCATTATCTTTGCCCAACAACACAGCAACAGAGTCATGTCTACAGCACCTTTCAAATTCTTCCTTCGCATAAGGTATCACAAAAGAACAAACTCATCCAGATTTGAAATATGTGAAATCCATAGCAGCCATGCAAATTCAGAAGAATTAGCTCATTGTCTCTTTTCCAGGCTAAGAGGCCCAGCTCCCTCAGCCTTTTCTTTTAAGAGAAGAGTCCCCTCACCATCTTCACAGCCCCTCCATGGGACACTCTCCAGGAGCTCTGTGTCTTTCTTGAACAGAGGAGCTCAGAAGTGGACACAGCACTCCAGATGTGGTCTCAGCCAGGGCTGAGCAGAGGTGCAGGATCACCCCCCTTGACCTGCTGGCAATGCTCTTCCTGATGCAGTCCTCAATACCCCTGGCCTTCCTGCTCACAAGGGCAGTGCTGGCTCGTGGTTAAATTGTTGTGTACCAGGACTCCCAGAGCTGTTTTCCTGTAGGTCAGCCCCCAGTCTGCACTGGTACACGGGGTTAAACCTCCCCAGCTGCAGAACCCTGCACTTGCTTTGGCTGAGTTTCATTATGTTCCTCTCTATCCACATCTCCAGCCTGTCCAGGACTTGCTGGATGGCACAGCACTTTGTGGTACCAGCCATTCCTCCTCAGCAAACTTCCCAAGGCTGTGCAGTGTCCCTCCATCCAGGGCATTGACGACTGCAATGAACTAAACTGGAATCAGCACAGATCCCCAGGGAACACCACTGGCTGCAGGGCTCCAAGTAGACTCTGCATCACTGATCACAACCAAGGTCCAGCATAGCACCTCTCCTCACTGGCTCTTCTGTCATTTGGAGAAGAAAATTATCATTAACACATTCCAGCAACCTCCTACATTGCTTACGCCCTGCTGTGTTGTCCCTCATGAGGACCAGGACTTCTAAACCTGAGGTTGTTCTTATCTGTCTGTGGAGGAACTCATACACTCAAGCCTTCCTGGTTGGGCAGCCCACTCTCTATAATGTCATGTGAAATTATCTCATCATAGTTTTAAAGTTCTATTTATAAGTCTAGTAATCCCATCATTGATTACAGTGACTGTATTCAAATTATAAATCCATTAGCTGCTCAACAATGAAATAAAATCAATAATGCACGTAAATGGGAAAAAAGGAATTTAAATGCATACATTAATGTCACTTGAAGTAGTGCTATTTTATGCACCATCTCTAACAAAACTGTGTCACATCATTAGCAATAATGTGAAAAATCTTTTTCAATTAACAGAGCTGATTTGATGCTATATTCACTAAAGTGGCAATCCATTCCATTAAACACACACATATGAAATGCTTGAAATATCTATGAACTCTATCCATACATCATAAATTCTCTCCTAAGTGCTGAAACACAAAAATAGATACATCATTTTCTATTTGTGCTTTTTAAACCTCCTGTCAGAGGCTACCAGGCAGGGCACTTCAGTGACTCTAGCTGCAAGTAACAAAGAGCACCCATTTTTGCCCCATGCTCAGCCACTGGTGCCACAAAACAACAGGAGATGCTTTCACCAATGCTCGTACTGTGCACAGCTCAACCATCTGAAGACATGCCATCATTCCAGTAAACAGCCTGTTGAGAATATGTCACATTCAAAGCACTTTCCAAAAAAAACCCGAAAGAACAGAACATGTACAAATACTGTTCTACACAAGCAGGACAACTGGGCAATCCTACCTGCACACAGCTGCACAAATCAGTTCCTTTCATGTACTACACAGACACCACTGCAAGACTTTCCCCTCCACCAGCCTGCACACGACTCAGGTCTGAGCTCAGCCTGAATTTATTTGGTTTCTCTGCTGCATTAACTTCTGAGGCCAAAGGGCATTATTCATCTGCAGCCCACCCGTAACCCATGCAGCCCATGCAACAGTAGCCTTGTAAAAGCTGTTCTTTCTCAAATCTTGCATGACACCACTTCTGAGCTTCAGCCAAAAAGTATGAACCTTCCTTGTATGATGACTTCTAGTGCTGGGGTGGCATGAGATGCACTGATTATCAGCTCACCAGAGAACTCACAGTGGAGCAAATTCAGAGTATAAATGGACCAGCAGGAAGCAAGAGAAGCTAAAGAGAGCAAAGTGAACAAAAAGGCCAAAGCAACAAGTTGAAAGGCAAGAGTAGAAAATTTAAGTATTTGGGGTATTTAGTGTAGCTTATGATACATTTGCCAGGTGAGAGAATGCACTGTGGGCCAAAGGTAAATCCAGTGGATTATCATTTCCACATAATCTCTAAAATCTGCTTGTCTTAAATGTATCTCTGACGAGTTACAGGTGAAGTCTGGGCAAACATTCCTTATTATTGCCTGCTGACTTCAATTGTCAACAGAGGCAAGTATGGACTTGTTTCCTCATGAGAGCTGTAATAACAACTGCTTAGCCTGGAGGGGTGAAAGATCAAAAGAACTGGTTTCAGGTGGTAATGTGAGCCACAAGAGGGTCTGAGTCCTCAAACAGTTACCCTGTCCCACAACTGTAAAACCAACACTGTAGTGGAAGTGTCAGACACAATAAAAAGAAATGCAATCCACACCCTCACCCAAGAAAAGGCTCATTTCCATCTTGTAGCCAATAACCTTTCTGTTAACTCTTAATATTTTTCCTGTATCACTCTGATACCTGGAAACACGTTAAAAAGTAACCTCATTTTCACCTTCAGCACCCTGCACAGGGCACAATCTAGAACAGGAGGGCACAAAGGTCCCATTACCTACACAAAGCAGAGGGCTATGCTTCCAGCTGCACGTTTAAGGCTGAATTCCCAACCCACTCTTTCCAAGCCAGTCTGTTCCCTGGCTGCTGGGACAGGGTCTCAGTGACAGGTCCCCTGGGGCAGGGTCTCAGTGACAGTGGCAGTGTTGTCCTCCCACATCACAGCCCTCCCTCTGCATGTGCCAAGGCAGCAAAGCCCAAAGCAAGGCACGACATGCAGCAGCCACAGCAAAGGTCTTTTCCCCATGGGAACATTAATATGAGAAAGCATTTAGTAACCTGGACCAAAAGGTTTCCTTCTGCTGTTGAGACTTGTTATGGAGGGTGACCAACACTAACCTCAAAATTAGTATTTTTTGCCACCCCCTTTTCCTTTATGTGCTTCCTCTAAAAAAGCAGTGACACCAACACTACTGGAGCTGAAGAGAAAACAGAAGAGCCTCTGTGCAGTCCCTGCCCCACCATCTGTCTAACATTGACTTCTTGAGGATCAAGATGTTATACGTGGAGTCTGAGAAATGTCCCAAAGCTCAGAGACATCCATATGTCTCACGGACAAGATTTATGGTCAATGCACTGTATTTTAATTGTTTCATTACAACATATATTTCCCACATTGTATTAATAAAAGGTCACTGAGAAAGCTATCAAGTAGGGTTTTAAAAATTAATTTAAAAATCCATTTGGCATGACATTTATCAAAGCAAAAAAGTAAATGCTGGAAAGTAAATCTTGTCATTGTTCTGTTTTCCACAGTCAGCTTTTTATTGCATCTTTTAAACAAAATGTAACTCACCCTTGCTATAAACAAACAAAGAGGCTTTAAGGAAAGTCAACAGAGGCTGAACTACTCTCAGACAAAACCATCTGGTTTAGATTAAGGTAAGCAGAAGACTTACTCAAACTACAGGAAAGCTTGAATTGTGACTAAAATAACTCATAGGTTTTTCACATAAGACAAATAAACATAACTTCTTTAACTTTAGAGTCTATGCACCCATCTACACGTGCTGTGCTGTGAGTGAATCCTCCCTCTCTGAAATTCACAGACCCAAGCAATAAGCTCATACCTAAATTTAAATTTGTGAATACTCTCAGGAACACACATTTAATAATTTTACAATTTTGCATATATAGGCTTTAAAAGATTTACTTAAGGCACTTCAAATTTTTCAGTTCTCCAACTTTTTCAATTTCTTAATGGTGCGTTTTTTAATATTTTAAACCCACTTACAAACTGGTAAGTGTTCAAGGAGCCACAACACTTTGCCTTATAACCAGTGCCAACTGTATATATTCAAGTAAGAAATACAGTGTGACGAGGATTTCATTTTGTGTAAGATGAAAGGAAAAGCAATTTGCAAATAAGCTCTATTTCACTGAGATGTCTTTATAGCACATGGCATGGCTACTTTAGCACTTTTATGCAGTACATAACACTGCATAATAACACAGTCAATTTCAAATACACAGTAAGACCTCTTTCTTTCTACAGTACACAATAAATGCAGATATTTCTAATAGGCATACAAGGTATTTTCAGTGGTTTTAATGTTCTACTTCTCAGCCAGATTCCAACACATCTGGGAAGCCCAAATTCCCCTCAGTCCTCTCCTTTTGCATTAAACTCGGTGGCACTGCTGAGCACTGCTAATGGGGTTTTTTTCATTCACTTATAGTCACTTGTCAGGTCAAGAACTGAAAACATCAATACAAAACTATTTATTAATTACAGTTGTCAGGTGCCCAGCACAAATCAGCTGCTTTACCCAGAGTTATACCAGCTCCCTCCCCTCCACTGTGTTCACTGTCTGCTCAGACAACTCATCACTGCTACTGGTGATTATTTTTTGTAATTTTTCATACCAGGCCACTTGGGTAAAGCAGCTGATTGCATCTTCACCTTTTGCACCTTGGTTGCAATCCTAGTCTTCCCCTCCCTGAACCTTCCTCCAGATCCTTAATTACTGTTCCTCTTTACAGCTCCCAAAGCCCATGGTTATTATTTTCATTTGAGCAGCACCCACACTACGCTTCAAACACACGTTCCTGTTCAAAAAATTTATAATCTATGTAATGGATTTTTCACACTTGAACTCCAAACACATATTAAAAATTTATGACGTCCTGCACTTCTGACCCCCAACGTTCAGCCCAGAAGTGTTTTCACAACTGTGACATAACAAGGTAATACATGTGAATTTGGGGAGGGAGATGAGAGCAGCAGGAATCAAATCTTTTTTTTTTCCTCTCCACAGACAATTCCTCTACTGCCACTATTAGAACTAACCGTGAATAAAAAATACAGATCCTGGAGAAATGTGTGTGGCTGCAAGGTCTCCTGAGGTTTGTCACATGTACACCGGGGTGTGTTTTCACACCCAGAAGGCACTGGGGACACAGTAGGCTGCATCCAAAAAAGGATTTGCTCCATATGACCTACCTGGGCTCTACCAGCACCAGCTGGAAGCCATAGGCACCCTTGGTGGACAAGGCAGGCCAAGACAGACACCCAAAATGAGAAGGACAAAGCATCTCTTTGATGTGCCTCTTGGTCTTCCACAGCCACAAAGGAAGCTCAGTAATTATGTTATAATAAATACCTGGGGTTTTGACAATTAAAAATACTTGAGATGAAACCCAGCCTTTACCTCTGTCTTCCCAAATTTCTAAAATTAATCATGCCCACTCCATATGCAGCAGTGAGTTAAATCACTGGGAGGGCAGGCACTGGGGAGAAGCCTCCCACCAGGGAGTTCAGCACCTGTTTCAAGCACTCTTTGGTAATGAAAAAAGGTGTAACTAAGCACAGATCCCCAGTGAAACAGGAGTATTTACACGATGATCAAAATAACTGGTGTCACAACCAAGAGTGGAAACTCCCTGGGAAAAGAGCCATCTTTTACTTCTGCATTTGTGCAGTATGTTGCCTAAATGAGGGCTGAAGTTTTCAAAATCCAGTCACACTTAATAAGTAGTACATTCGATGCTGTTCTTTCTACTGCAGTAGTCTTGCTCCAGAATTCCTCTAGCCAGACCAGCTTTGCTCCACAAGACAGGAAGTCTTACTAAAGACAGACATCACTAAAAGTACCTATATGAACAATTCTCTTCTGGGTTAATCTGAAACCTAAACCCTGTCTCTAACTACAGCAAAGACAAAATTATCTCCCTAACCAATAAAAAAAAAAGTAAATAAATCAAATAAACTTTTCTAATAGGGAAGGAAGTTCAGATGTGAGAATCAACAGAACTTGGAAAATCCCCATCTTTGAAAAGTTTTAAAATGATGCAAGATAAGCATTGGACAAGAATGTCCTGCAGTGGATACTGTCCTAGACAAGGGCTAGACTAGCTGTTTCCTGAAATCTCTCCAATCCTATTTCCTTCAACACCTGTGATTCCTCAGGGGAAGAGCGTAGGGGAAGCACTTTCTGCCTCACCCACCCAAACAACTTCATCAGACACAAGGCTCTTAACAATACAAAAGGCAGTGGAAGAATTCCGACAGACACAAGAAGCACCATCTGGAAAGAGATGCACTCACAGACTTCAGTAACTACATTTGGGTTTAGATGAATAAAATAAATAAAGAGAGAGGAGAGATCAAACAACTGAAGACTAGCTTCCCTCCAAAAACTGCTTATAAATCTAAACGATCCTTGCAGATGACTGGATCACATCCAAGCTGCCTCCAACACTCACAGTGTTTGTCCTTTCGTTAAAGGTCACTGTTTTCCAGGCTACTGAGTTTCTTTGCACATTTCTAAATCACACTTAAGCTCTGCTGCATTATACACATTTTTCCTTCACAAGGGTTAAATGAGGCAACAGTTTTATCTTCGAATAGTGTAGTGGTTAGGGAAGGCCACATGTATCAATCAGCATGGTTAAGCAGGAAGAAATCTGCAGCTGGCTGTTACTGAATTATTTAGGACAAGAATAAGGGCAGACAAAGAATGAGCAGACAAATGGAAATACTTCTGCTTTCAGAGTGCAGGCTTCTTAGCCCAGCAGCTTTCCCATTTTTCCTTCTCTATGTCTGTGATATGCAAAGAACTTAGAAGGCAATTTAAAAGTAACATCATATACCATACAAGGCCTAAATTGATCCCTAATTCATGGAGCAACATTTTAGAGAAAAGCTCTCTAGCAGAAGTTCCTTATAAACTATGAAGAGCTGAATGGGCCATTTTCCCTTTTCTTAGTGAGTGACCTGATGTCAACAGAGATTCACTGGATTTAAATCCCTCAGAGGTGGAAGGTATGTGAATTCACAAATTTCCTTAAGAGAGAAAAGTATGGGAGGGAGCAATCAAGCCTCCAAGCCTTTTCTGGAAGGAAACACAAGTCAGCCTGAAAAAGTAATGTTACACAGCAGCACTCAAATATTTATCTTTGATGATCTTGGAGCTCAACCAGCTGAAGCTACCACGCAATATTAGGTAGTGTTTACATACAACAGCACATAAGGCATCATGTTAAATTTAAAGCTGCTTGGCACCAAAATACCAGATCCCACAAGATCTGTTATGTCATCTTTAAGTGAAAACCATTACTTCAAATTGTACACACTTCATTATCACATACACTCCCCCATTCACTACCTGAAAACTGGTCAGGAATGAATCTCAGTCAAAACCAGCCACATACTGTATCCTTCTTCTTAGCACAGTTCCACAGATAGCCACATAATGCATTTGCTTTTAAAGGTAACGTGCACCTCTACAAAGCTTTTCCATTTCCCACAAGAGTTCTCACAATGCACACAGAATACAGGAAAACAACATCAAGGCTAAAAATCCAAGTGCAGTGACATTTACAGGCATGTGGCTCTGAAGCAACCTCCTGAGCCCCTTCCTCAGCAGCAAACTGTTTTGCAACACATCTAAGCTGCAGATTAATGCTGTGCATCACAGTCCATCAACAGCAACTGCTGAATTGCACACAGTGTTAGAAGCTCAGCACTAGACTTGAGGGTCAAGTTCACCTTTGATATAATCCCATGAAGCTCCCAGAGCTTCATGTGTGACAAACTTGGCCTTTTGTGTTCGTCTAAAGAAGTTACCAGGTATGTGACAGACAAATAACATCACCTGCATACATGAAGTTAAAATAGGTGCAAAGATCTGAGGAAAGGATCTCACCATGTGAGATAAGAAAGCAAATCCCTTGTGACATCTGATAGAACATCTTCCAAAGCTCTTTAACTCTCCAGCTCTTGAAACATGGCTTAGAATACCATTAGCTGATCCCCACAAAGATAAATATGTACAGATCTCAAATTTTATCTGCATCTCTCTGTATGTCCACACACATGCAAACAAAACTGAAACAGCTGAATTATCACTACTTACTAGACAAGCCTGAGGCAGGAAGCTGTTCACTCTGGAGATACTCCACATGCCCTCGAGGTACTGCTGAGCTTGGATGGTGACAGAGCTCAGGGCACCACTGAGACCGCTGGGGGCCACTGTCACTTGAACGCTGGAGTTGGGAAAGCTGCCCACACCTTGAGACCATCCGAGTCCTTTCTTCCTCTCTGCTGCAGAGAAGAGACTGGGAGGCTTTCCAGGCTGCCTGCCCACCTGCCCAGCAATGAGTGGCAGGTCCCTCTGGGAAGAGACAGTGACCATCCTGGGTACCATGCTGGTCACTGCCCCGGCGCCAGGCGGGAGGTCGGGCATCTCTGGGTAGCTGGTCTGGCTGAGGGTGTGCATCATCTGAATGGCTTCCTGCTTCAGCTGATTCAAGTGAGTGGCACAAGTCTCACATCTGCTCTCTCCTTCATTCCTGTTTTTCTGCAAATAGTCAGGCACTTGAAGCTTGTCAAAAATTAAAGCTGATAATCGTGGGTCCTAAAGAAGTGAAGAAAGTGGGGGGAAACATAGTCAGTTAAAGCAGAAAGATAAAAAGGAGAGGAAGAAATAAAGTTCTCTGATTTGCTCTCCACTCACGGAAGTACTTTAAATCTGTTCTGGTAACTCTCAGCATTTTTCCTGCTGAACACCCTAACAGGCCCGCAGTGGATTAATAAACCATAAGTGAATTCATTTGTATTAGACCCAGCATGAAAATTACCATCAGAATTAAACAGTGGAGCTGTGGTGTTCTTGATAACTGCTCATTCTTCTAATTAACTCTCCTTTGGAGACATCTACAGCGCCCGTGTTTCCCATGCTCAGGAACAATGTTAGCTGAGATGCTGAATCTACAAATATCATAACTTGATTCAAAGGCACACCACCACCAGAAACCAAGGAAAATTAGACTTGAAAGTATTTTGTAAAATTAATGTGTGTGACCTGGTAAACATCTTGCTGCCCTTACCCTCAGAAATGATGACTCAAGTGGCATAAAAGCCAGTCTACATGGTGCTGCCCACAGGACTGTTATTTGTGATCTCTGCAACCCAGATGGTTGCAATATTCCCTTCTGCTACAACTGCTTTAATGAGAAATAGATTTGAGCCTACAGCCATGCGGGAAGGTGTGACAATGTGCACACTAAGACACTGATTTAAAAGCAACACCTATTTTGTGTCCACAGAGCAATTCCCCACCAGCCCTTGGCTAGTTCATTTTAAGGCTGCTAACATTTTAAAACCCAGCACCGTGTTTCCACTTCAGAGATAGAGTTACCTATCTCCTGAAGCACACAAACACCCTCCCATCCCAGGCCTGCTACTGTAAAGATTAGTCAAGAGATTAAATCCAGCCCTGTCATAAATCTGCTATCGAGACTAACACCAGGCAGTAAAACTGACCCAACTTCACACACCCTCACAGAGCTCTCTAAACAATTAAGGTTTTAATGAAATCACAGCACAGCCAAAGGTTTATTTGTATAATTATTTTAAATGAAAATATTTAATTTTCTTGTTAATAACTAGGACACACATAACTGGCAAATCAGCCATCCAACATATGCTGGGGATATCCCCAGATTGGCACTTGTTTTTAAAAATGTATTACTTTATGCCAAGCTGCAATTGCTCTCTAGGAAATGAATGTCCTATTAGAAAACTCATTCTGGTTTTAATTACAATGCACATCAATAAAACTCTTTAAAGAAGTCTTGGCACTGGTACTTTGGCTTTGCTCTGAATTCAGAAAGTACTAAAATACTGCTTAACTTCTGCAGCAGCAGCACAGAATTTATCTCATGTTCAGCTGTTGGACTACTCCTGCAATAGTTTTAATCTCTCACGAGACACAGCAGAGTGTTGATAGAAACCACTGTAAGTATATCTAGCATCACATTATTCCACAGCCAAAAGCCATTAACCAAAGTTGCTCTTTCTGCAATAATCTAAATTATTGTGTATTGACTTAAAATAAAAAATACTTCTCAGGCTAAGAAAAGCTTGTCCTGCCACTGGGTGAACAATAAATTGATTCACAATAGTGAACCAGCATAAAAAGTTAAGTGAAAGACACTTTCATTTTTGTCTCTTCTTTTTATTGAGGTTCAGATCCTGCTAAAAATGCCTTTGAAGTTGCACCATTTGCTTACCCTCATGAGGAAGAAAATTCTTTCCCACCAAACCTCCCAGAAGATGGCAATGCTAAATTAAGAGGTATTAGTCAGGGGGAAAAAAAAAGTAATTAATATTTTAGAAACTTTTTTTCTATCCTTTCAGCAGAAAGTGGTATTGCTTAGACTTTAAAAAAAAAAACAAAAAACACAGAGACTCCATGCTGCAAGCTTTATTTAGCCTCGGGTAAAACAAAGGCCATGCAGAATATCTCCCAAGAAAAACAAACAGCACCATGCTCAGTGCTCCTCAGAAACTCCTCCAAGGGAGACCCCTCTGAGCAAATACTTGCTGAGGCTGACACACAAAATCTATTCAAAGAGCCCCAAAACACAGCAGCTTCCAGCACCGTGTACCCCCTCTGCACCAGGCACATCCCTGGGCTCACTGCTTTGATCCAAGCTGGGCACACAAGGAAGCACCTGCACGTCCCAACTGCACGAGCCTCATCTGGCAATGTTTAAATTGCTATCAAATGTCAAAAGTTTCAAATAAGCAATTAAAGCGAATTACTAGGTGAAACAGGCTTCTCATTTAAAAGAAATTACTTCTTTTGATGTAAAGAAAATTAATGACCCCAATTCTAGCTCCATAAACACAGTTTACAGCATAAGGCAGATCAGAGTCAGGCCTGTCTCGCAGTTACAAAGAAATCAAGTCAATGTCATATTAAAGGGGGGAACAAAAACAAATTTTAAAAATATATGTATTTAGAAAACTACACAGACCAAAGCTTATAGGCACATAGCATGCCAAGTTTAAACCTCATAAGTTATTTATAGTAAAAGGCATCTCATTTCCAATGCTTATGTTTTGGAAACTTTACAAGGAGCCTCTTAACCCACACATCCAGCCTCTGTCACCCCCAGTTGGCATTGTGGCCAACCTTCCCCAGCACCTCAGTTAGAGCCCAGCTGGACAGTTAGATTACTTTTATTTTTCCACTCTGAGAGACAAAAACACCTGGCTAATGGTTGGGCGTGAAGGCCAGAGGAAACACAAGTTACTGTTAAAAACATTAACCATAACTTAAAAGTTTAGCCAGCCCCATTAAAGAGGTTTTCCTGCCCGGTGACAATGCCTGGTCCTGGGGAGCCCCTGCTTGGGCAGCTCACACCCTGACAAGGCTGGGGGGGAGTTACACTCTCGTGTTTAACAGAGGGAAGAAATAAAACCTGAGTGACCAAATGTGTCACACACGTGGGAGGGGTGAAGCAGCCAGAGCCATCCTTGCTAAAGCTCCAGCAGCAGACAGGGGAGACAAACAAAGGGGGTGTGCAAATCGCTGAGGGCAACAATGGCACAAAAATTAAACATACAAAACACAAGCCTCTGCTCCAAAATTTCTTTAGTCTGCTGTGCTACAAAGAACATGACTCTTTTGTTCCTTCCTAGCATAAACAAACTATGCTGTCTTTGTCACACCTACTTTCCAAATGCTCTTCTTTCCTCCTGAACAAGCAGGATAAGCAGAATACTGTGATGCTGCATCATTTACAGCTCTCCCTCCCACTGCAGAAACCAAAACCCTAATTTCAGACTCAGGTTCTTAACTTTTGCATACAAATTTTAGATAGTCAAACGTCACAGACTGTTAGAATTGTAAAATAAATGGTCCCACTAGGAACTGAGGAGCCCGGCACCCCCCAGCAAGGTCAGGGCATGAGATAATTGCATGTTCTTATACGAGGACAAATTTCCTGAATGCCTGAATTTACCATTGCTTTTCAGCAAGCAGTTCTTACAGACACAAGCTGCTGCTGGGAGCTTAGACACTCACATGCAAACTGCCTGCATGAGAGGAGCTCACAGCAATGGTCTGCAAGTTCGGCTGGGCAGGATGGCAAACTTGGGAAAGCAGGGCTGTGCTCCCGCCAGAACACACGGCAGAACACACACTCCCTTCAGCACTGCAGCATTTAGCCTGAAGCCTGCCTTCAGGCTTTACCTCTGAAACCAGGAACAGGGAAAACGAGCACAGAGTTGAAAGCACATCAAAAGTCGCTTCTTGCACCAGCGAGAAGGAAACAGTCTCTGTAATTGAGGCTTCCCTCTCTGATCAAGAGCTCAGCTCTGCGCCTCCACACGAAACAAGTGAGGACCAGAGGGTCTCAGCTTTGGGGTAACAGCACGTGCTGCATGTGGGGCACACGTACCAAACCCACACTTCACAGCTGTAAAATACTACATCCCCAGACCACTGCCCTTGAAACTACAGACATAACTCAAAGCAACTGGGACATGGCCAAAGGCCACTATCACCAAAAATCCCTGCTACAACTTAGACACCAAAGCCACAGCCAGGTTTTCAAAGCATGAAACACCAAATTACCTCCCTGGACCTGAACTATTCTGAGAACTTGAAGCAGTCTGTCAGTCATAATTGCACTTAAATTATTTTGAAATTATAGCTCAATCTGTAATTTCCCATGTACTTACAGTTAGCAGTTAGATTTTCTGTTCAACTAACAAGAAAGGATAAAGAGGTTTTTTCCACTGAAAAAAGAGAAGCAAAGATACAAGCTTTGAATCTTACCTGCAGCTACTGACTTCTTACTCCCAAACTAAGCAAGAGAAGAGGAGGCAGCACAGCATCTGGATTCTCACTTAAGAAGTCCCTGAAGTAATACCCACCCATCTGTAACCTAATCCTTGCAGCGAGGAACTGTGCACAGAGTGTGAACAAACGATGACGAACAAATGATGAAAAGTCAAATTGCCAACAACCATCCTCAGTAATTACCCACAATTTTGCCTGGCACTGGTTTCTGCAGTGAGAGTGTATCCAGAGCAGTATTCTGAATTGAATTAAACTCTTGATATAAATATAATTTAAGAGAAAGAAGAGTTACTGAATGTCACAATGAAATATATAATTAAATACAGATTATGGTGAACAACATTTTAAAAAGATGCTTTTGGAGAAAGAAATGTACTATCCCAGTGCACAAGAATCAATATTAATGATTTTTTGTCTTAATTGTCCTTCCAGATCTCTACCACACTGCTTACAAATTAGTTTTTATCTTACAAGACATTGTGAAATATTTGCAAGTATCTTCTATATTGACAAATAGCTTGAAGGCTGATGCCTGCTTTCAACTATATAGCAGTCACTGTGAAAACAAACAAACAAAAAAAAAGCAAGCACTATATTCAGCAAACCCAGAGAGTGTTCAATGCAATCAAGGGGAAAAAAAAAAAAAAAACAATGCTAATGATTTTTTTTAAGAGAAGTTTCCAACTATCTGACTAATCTCAAGGGAGTGAAAATATGAGCTTTAAGTCTTCAAGTAACCCATGTTGTGAATTCATTCAGTCACTGACCTCATCTTATCAGAATATAAACAATCAAGGAAAAACAAACACATGAAGCTTTCACAAAAACAAAATTCACCTGAAGTCTCATCTCCTGCTTGTTAAGGGTATCTGGAACTGCCCTTGAAAACATTCCTCTAAACAAGCAGGAAAGCAATCCACATTTCCAAAGTGAGCAATATGTGCAGGCATTAGGGAAAAAGTAGATACATTTTTAAGGCCTAATTCCATTCGGCCTCTTTACAGTAATGTCTCACTACCTTTAGGTGGAAGGTTAATTTAAGCCAACGGACTGTGGCCCTCCTGCCATTCTATCTCCTAGCTGGATTTCTTCACATCTCCAATCCCATTATTCTGTTTCCATCCACAGCCTGATGTAGTGCACACAGACATATCGCCCTCACTCTACCCAGTGAGACTCAACCCAATTTCTTTTCATCTCTGGCATCCCAAAGAGTTTGGAAAAAAAAAATCCAAGCACATTTTCTTACTTCTATAAAAAATGACACGGTATCTCTTTTAAACAGGGCCCATCTTTCTAACAAAAGCCAGGCAATACGATAAATCCGCTCCAAACCGCGTGACCCCGCACTAAAAATGACGCGCCGTGTTTAGTTATTCGGCAGCTCCACTGAACTCTATTTATTTCCATTTCCTGCCCACTTTAATGTACTTCAGTGGCCTGCAGTAAAGTTAAAGCAATAGGTGTCTGTCATAAAGATGAATGGTGCTATTGGAATGCATAATACAGTGGAAAGAGGAAATGAGAGCAATCTGGTTTATTTACATCTCAGGCTCCCATCAGCACCTCAGCCCACCTCCCAATGGCTTCAGCTGCCTTTCCTGTTATCTTGCTGTATAGTCCCCTGCAATGAGTTGGCTTTTAACCTCTCAGAACCAGAGGGGATGAGCTGATCTCCCAGATCTGCTTTCATGAGCTGGCAGAGTACTGGAGCAAACAGCCATGCAGTGTGTTCAGTGCAAAGAAAACAAAATAAAGGTAGTGGTTGCCATTTAAATTAATTAAAAGACACAAGCAAAACAAAAGACCCCAAAGAGATCTGCTATCACCGGTAAATTTAGATCAACACACAGGAACCTGACTACTTCTGAAAAACAGTAATTACTGTTTCACAAAATATTACTTTTAATCTCCTTTCTTTACAATCTAATTAAACAGATATTTTACTTGCCTTTGCAAAATGTTTTTCTTAATTTCATCCAATTTTAACATTTGGTGTGTTCTATAAACTACACATCCAAACTAGTATGCAATTTTATGCTTATTTTTAATAGTGTATGACTTCATTTAAAATTTATGACTTTTAATTTGCATGTTTATTGTTGGTTTTAAGTAATCTTTTAATTTTCCCTCTTGGCTCTGAAGCTTACTATAACTTCACAATGTAAATTCAGTACTGATTTGAAAACACCATCTTCCAGCACACGTTGTGTCTTTTTTAATTTCCCTTTTATTTCTTTTATAAACCTTCAGAAAAATATTATCACTTGGAACAGCAGCAAGTATGTGTAAAAATAGTTGCATATCTATCACCACACAATACTTGGTGTCTGAAAAGCCTTCGTTTGATTTTACTTTCAGAAATAGCCACTTGGATGAAGCTGACTTTCAGAAATTCAGACAAAATCCTCTTACAGAAATTAGACACTTTTGTTTAAAAGATAAAGAGCTTTCCATCCCTAATTATTTTTTCTTTGAAACCAGGGAATAAATTTTGGTTAGCCTATGAGCACAGTAAATCAGATTATAAAAACTCTGCCTAGTACAGTCACAACTGCATAAAAAGTCACAACTTCTCTTTTCTCTTCAAAGCAACCAAGAGCTCATGGGTCAGAACAGCTACTTGGGAAAATGATGCTGTGTGATTTTATCGCATTGAATGCCACCAACTCCACACACAGTCTGAGTTCAGTGAGGCTGCCCAGATAATAGAATAGCTCTGAATTTCAGCATAGGGATGAAAATCAGAGCACAGCACCACTGCACAGAAACATGCTGCCTTGTCAAAATGCCTTGGAAACACCAAGTCTTAATATCATTTTACAGGAAACAAAAGGCTGTTCCTACTATTAGAATTCAGTTGACAACCTGTGTTTCCAAAATTACAAATTGCACTGTGAGCCTGGTGAAAAGGACTCCCCCACTGATGAACTCTGACCAGCAACCCAGCCCAATGGACTGGGAGAGGAGTCACGCCCCAGATGAGATCTTCAGCACGTTTAAGTGATCATAACTTCATCTGCCCCAGCAGAACCGTGCCCATTTGTATCAGACAGACCTCTGACTAGGGAGTTTAAGAACAGCTGGACACCAGCCACAGTGAAAGCAACTCCAACTTAGAAAGACTGCATAGGAAAAAAAAATTGCTTGGAACACTCCTCTGTATATGAACCCTACCACTGCTTCACTCCGACCATCTGAATCCAATTAAGAGAACACTGAGTGGCAGAAGTTAGGGAGTGGACACATTTTCCAAATGAACATCATTAGCATAATGTAGATTTAAAATCAACTATGGAAACCAGCACTTGGCACTGGACCACACTCTCTTAGTGTCTCATTCACTTGCTCATTTTATCAATTATTTGGTAAATGAATACTTGAAAACCACACAGAAACGATTTAGCCTTCACAACCAAAAGGCTGTCCATTGTGCACTCCTTGCAAGCTACAAATTACTGCATACAGTGCACAGTTAGCACACCGCACAGTTTTTATTATTACAACACTGGATTGCACTTATTCTTCATCTTAATTAGGTTCCACTGCGTCAGTTTGACTGCTTCACAAAAAAAAAATATCTTGTTGGCTGAAAAATGTTGGGTTTACATCTGAATTTAGGAAGTACTGTAGTGGAATTGAGTTTTAACTTTTTCTCCTTGCCTGGACTTCAGCAAGAAAAAAAAAAAAAAAAAAAGGGAAAAAAAACCCTAACAAGGATGAATAGTCCAGGAATGATGAAGAGGATCTGTAACTCCTCAACCACAAGCTGGCCTGGCCACACTCTGCCTGAAGAGTCTGCTTCAGCTCCTTTGCTTACTAGGTGGCATGTATGAGACACCACCTCCCCCTCCAAGCTGTTTATCCAGCAGCTTTTTTAAGTGGATTCTTGGATGGCTTTTTTAAATACCGCTCTTCAGCAGCACAACTTCAGCAAGTAAATTTACAAATCCGCTGCCAGATACCCGTTGGTCCTATGTCTTCAGGATCTCTGGATTAGGACGGAAGTAAGGTCCATTGGTGTCCCTCAGTTTCAGATAGGATGCCAGGGCACAGAAGTAATTGATCTCATTCTGCTCACCCCAGCTTAGAAAGAAAAGATAAATATTCAGATCCCAAGCAATTTCTGTAGGTGAAGGACATTGCCCAAAGAATTGAGTGATCCTTCTCTGGAATCTCATTAGGTGAAATATGACCCCAGCCAGATAAAACAGCTGGAGACAGACCATTTGAGGAGTGTCTACAGGACAAATAGCAGTTAAAAAAGAATAATGTTTTAGGATGTTAAAGGAGTTTGATTACTTTTCACTCTTCTTAGCTAAATAAACTAGAGTCCTTCAGTACAAAAAGTGGGTACAAAGAGACTGGTAAAAAATTGCCTTCTAGATCCACTTGGGTAAGGAAAATAGGAAATCATTCTACTTTTAAGCAAAGGTAACTCAAGAAAATCTATCAAAGGTGAGCGAGCATGGGCAACTGCTACAGAATGGTGTTGAGAAATCTTCTTCTTCTGAGAATTTCTGAAGAGCAGGTGAAAAATATCTGTAGGAGGTGATCAAGAGACAGATAAGCCCATTCCAGTGGAGAAAGCTGGACTACTTTTTAAAGATCTGAAGTTCATTCTCAGCCCTATGATACTAGTTTTGGAAAGATGGGTAACATACCTGTGCACAGACTTGCTGCTTGGGTCCAAGTGCCACGGACTTCAAAACACTGCTCTACTTAGCATAGGTTACTAATAGTAACTAATAGTCATCTATCTCACTCACAGCAAGTTTTCCAACTTGCATCATTCCTAAATTAATTTCATACCTCTTGTCCTAGTTGTGACCCTCTATACACTGAAAAATTATTCTGTCAAATACAGCCCATCATCATCACAACCCAAACTATCTTTCAGCATTAATTATGCTACACGTTATGTATCACTTTCAATCCTCCTTTACAGATACTAAGTATAGAAACTACACTTACTCAATTTCAAAATATTGCTACATTTTGTTCCCTACAACTTCAGTGACCAGCTCTTTAGGAATCCAAATGAGATGCCTAAATTAGAAGGTTCAAGTCCAGCTACTCCCTTCTGTCCATCCCAATGGACATCAGGTACAAGTGGTGTCCTTCAGGGTCCGTACTGGGATCGGTGTAATTTAACATCTTCACAGAGGCTGGTCGAGGGCAGCCTCAGCAGATTTGCAGATGACACGAAGCTGAGTGGTGCAGCTGACACACCTGAAGGATGGGATGCCATCCAGAGAGAGCTGCACAATTCGATGGGAAGCTCATGAGATTTAACAAGACCAAGTGCTGGTGCTGCACCTGGGTCAGGACAAGCCCCAGCACCAATCCAGGCTGGGGATGAACAGACTGAGAGCAGCTCTCAGAAGAAGGGCTTGGGTAAGAATTGCCTTTATCAGCCCAACAAATCATGCTCACATGAGTGGAATGACAACAGTCTGGTGATCAATATCCACCTGTAACCCTCTTGTTAGGAAGCCCTGCAGTAGTCCTGTGAAAACTGCAAGATGTGCAACCTCTCACCATGCAAAGGACTGGTGTAATCAAAGAGGAGCAGCTCCCTTTGCCCAAGGTCTGTATTTTACAAACATAAATCCATGGGGCCATGCCCGCAGGCAGACAAAAACCCACTCTGCCCATGCTCAAAGCACCTCAAAAGCCTTGTTCATAGGGTTTATAAACTCTGCTAAGGCACAGGATATAAACATATTAAACCCATGGGCAAAGTGAGCTTATGTCTGCCTATAACACAGGCACACGTAGACATGCCCACAGATGATTGGCAAAAATACCTCTGCAAACTCTCTCAGGCTCCTCACACGCACACAAAACATGCCTTGTCTCCTGAGACACAAAAGCAATCAAATACCTGGCAACAACTTCCAAAACCCTTCAAGCCAGATCCTATTAAAACCTGCAGCTAAGAGATGAAAGGCACTAGCTCTCCTACCAGTCACACTTAACAAGGCTCTTAAACATTTACTGTATCTTACGTTACCTCTATAGAAATTCCACAACTGTAGACAATGCCTAACATCATAGGATACATTTATGTTTCCGTTCAATTGAAGGTACTACATAAAAGGATGTTTTTATTTTAATTTGTGTTCTGGGACCTTGGAAAAGAAGCTGCCTCATCACCTGCTGGAAAAGGCCAAGTACAGAGAAGAAAGGGTTCTTTTAAGAATAGAAATTATAGCCCCAGAGTGAGACCTGGGCCCTAAAGAAATCCATGGCAACATTCACACTGAATGCAAAGTCATTATATCTCCCTCTAAACTGAAACATCCCCGTTCCTAATTTCAAATTAGCAGTGACCTCTTTCACCAGCCTACCTCTCCATTTCATTAAATGCCCATGAAATGCATGTTTATAGTTGTTGGGTGATGATTTAAGTTACATCTTGGTGTGAAAACTTCCCCATTCTTTTCAAAACAAGGTTTTTCAGCATTATGTGGCAAATTTGCAATGAATCATTTAAAAAAACCCTGACACCCAAGTTGCCTTAGCATTATCATTACAGATGTAAATATACATTCAAAACCAGTTGTGCAATCCTTGCCAACATCCTTATACAATCTTAGTTTGTCAAATAGCCCCCATTGTGGATAGCACTGAAGCAGTTCTAGAGACCATCAGAGCTAAAGGGCAGTGAAGATAAGTACCTTGTCCCACCTCCTGCACATCACAGCACTGCTAATTTCAATCATGAGAAGTAGTGAACCTGACAGGATTCTTTAATGAAAACAGATGCTTTAATATTTTAAGAAACACTTTTATTTTAAGCCCATGTGTCTTCCAGACCCACAGTACTTCTGAAAAAAATAATGTTTTTAAAGTACACAGTATATGAATAAAAAACACAATCAAGCAGGTAGGGAGAGCAATTGAGGACATAAATCCAGAACTGACACACACTACTCTTTGCTCCTGTGACAGTTTCCATCAGCAAGGCCAGAAACCCTGCTCCCAATGGTCAACTTGAAAAATCCAAGTGGCTGATTCCAGGACACTCAGCACCATTCCAGGCACTGACTGTGCACTGTTAATATTTGATGTACGCTTGCAGCTCCAGTCTCAGAGAAAGCCATTATGCAGGATATGCTCAAAGATGTGTGTTTTACTCCACATGCCTGATGCTGTGACTCACAGGGAAAACCTGCACAGAAGGCACAGGCTGGGATGTTACTGCTCCAAGCTCCATCAGCAAACAGTCCCTGAAATAAATTAACATCAGCACCTCATAGAAGTTCCTGCATGAGAGCGTTAGGCAAGATTTATTCAAGACTACAGTCTCTAGAGCAATTGATCAGAATCAAAGGTAAGCCAAAAACTAAATAAATGGAAATGGAACCAGCTAGAATAACAAAGCAGCACAGCCAAGGCAGCAGCCACATGACAGCCAGAGGCATCTCCAGAGTGGTCAAAACAACTGTCCACAGAGCTTGCCAATGAGCCAGATGCTGCTGCTGGAAGAAGGGTAGTGTTGATATAAACTCAGAGATACAAGATGTTTAACACCAAGAGCAATCAATCTTGATGATTCCCACACGACTGCCAAGCTTTGCTACTATGCCACAAAGAGATGAAAACAAACTTCATAAAGCACATGTAGATCCTACATGAGCAACTCCCTCCACCCTCCCCTTACTACTCAGAAACACACCCACAATTTGGGTGTAGCTGTAAATGACCCGATGCTTTTCCTGAGTTCACAACAGAATCAGGAAAGAATATCGTTGGCTAAACAGTGCAGCGTACACACCCTGCCAGAAAACCAATGAACTTATCATACTGTATGGGAAATGCCTATCTTCCACATCAATTAGTGACCCAAGAGTGATTGATTTTATAATCCCAAACTTGACTTACAAAGTGACTTCCTCTGGGGCCAATTTTCCATTACCCAGCATGTGGAAAATTGCATATGGTCAGTGCACTATGAAAACCAAGGAAAAATAAGTGCTATTTAAACCCCAATCCTACCATGCCTCCACATTCTTGCTTTCCTGAGGGAGATGCACTTTCGACAGTTACTTCCTTTCCCTGCCCCAACATCCTATCTGCACCACACACCAGCTGGGCACTCAATCAAAACAGAAACAACAACAGGAACTAGCAGCTATTCATTACAATAGGATCAAAACATTTCTAGGCACTAGTGCTTCGCCAAGTTACCAGCCTTGAAGGCCTGCCACAATCCTCCTCCTCCTCCCTCCCATCACAGACACCATTGCTGGAAGCGGCCCCACTCCAACCTGAAGCAGCACATTCTGAAGATCACAGCTTTTGGATCAGAAGCCACATCTCAGAACTGCAGGAGGCAATGGAACTGGGCAGCAGAAAGGTGACAGAATTGCCCGGCCAGCAGCACAGGCCACTCTTTGTCCTTTATTCCAATCAAGTTAGCATTAGCTCCAGTCTATAAAAGCAGGATTGCACTGCACACTAACTACCAGGGTAATCACAGAAACAGCATCACAATATGATTACTGGGTGCTAATTATATCTTATAAAGAGTTAAAGACAATCAAGTACATGTAATAAAGATTTATATGCAGGTTTTCACTGACCTGAAACAGCTTCATACATTAGGAGGTTAACATTACTGCAGGAACAAAGCAAACAGTTACATCTACATGATAAAATACATTAAACCCAAGAGCCAGATGTTGTGTCCTTTCATCCAGGAAGCAATTATTTAATTCCTGGGAAAAGATGATCTCTCTTGTTGTTTCATCAACACATAATATATCTCAGAACCAATCCTGGCACTCTGGCCTGGTCTGGGTACAAATCTGCAGGACTGCACAGGGTCAGGAATCAAGGGTCTCCTTTTCCTGCACTGCCATTGCTTCTGGGCAGTGGACACAGAGCAACTGGACACATCCTCGGTCCATATCTCCATCTCCTCATTCATGCACAACAGCACAGACCCCAAAGAAAGAAAGACTCTGCTTCCCCTCACACCCCTCCAGCAAGGCCAGTTCTCCAAGGGTAAGCACAACAGGGAATGCCAAGGGAATGTGTCTCTCCACCACAGCTGCTGACCTCCAGCTCTGAGACACAAAGGGTCCCTCAGCCACCAACTAAGGGCTCCCTGCTCCAAGCACCATCAGAAACTGCTGACCTTTGGTGAGTCATTTTGGCCACACCATCCTCATCCTCACTGCACATCCTCCCAGATAACAACACTCACCATCTCTCAAGGAGGTGGACAGTCAACAGCCACCACAAGCACCCAGCCAAAGATCAGAGTACCTCATTACACAGGACCCTACACCACGAGCAATTCAGCAGGTTTGCTAACTGCACCTCAAACAACACAACTGAAAAAGCACATCCCTCTGCAAGGTTACTCCAAGGCTGTCACTGGATAAACCAGCCTGAGCATACCACATGTAAGGTACACTCCTGAACAAGGCACAACAGATAGGAGCACTTAATAAACACAGCCATTAACTAGGAAACATCCCTGCAGCAATTAAAAGTTTGCAAAGTACTACAACATACACCTGGTTATTGCTCTGACATCTGCTTAGGTTTTCTGTGCGTTTGTAAGTGGGACCAAACAGGAAGATAATTGAGTTTATGGGCTTTTCATGACCAAAATGACAAGAAGGTACTGCTAATTGTTCATGAAAAACGGCATAAAAACCTCAAATGAAGCACATGTAGTGTTTGAAATGCTCAAAAGTTAACACATTTTATAATGAACCATATATGACCAAATGGTGTTTCTCCTACTAAAGAATAAAATTATTCTAAACTAAGGATTTCATCATAAAATGAGACAAAATTCACAGTCTGAACAATTGCAGTTGTGCTGAGCACATTTTAAGACATATGGCAACTTTATAATGCTCATCGGGGATGAAGAGCTAGAATTCTGTTGCAGATTTTGAATTTAAGACATTTCACATAAAATTGCATATCTCAGGAAACAAATTAATTGTCAAGTGTGCATCCTCATAATGTCGCAGACAATACTTGGCATATGTAAATATGACTACCTCAAAATATGAATGCTATTTTCAGTACAATTACCCAATTGTTCCAGAAAGGCTCCAAGTAAGTTTTAAAAAATTATGTGAAGGCATCAGTCAAAGTAAACAAATACAACACGAGCTGCCTTAACTTTGTACAGAATTACTGCAATATTATTCAGCTACAATATGTTATCCAGTGTTCACAAGTGAATGCCCCAATTACTATTGTAAGTCTGTCATTTAAATAGTTCCTTCCTGTTTAAAATGTGGAGAGCCAAATGCATTTTCCCACCAGTAGGTATTGTGTAAGACTCCTTTCTCTTCCAGCAAGCTGGCTGAAGATGGATGAGCTTCCAAACTGATATCATTTTTAATTACGTGTTTTTCTCTCATTACTAATTTCCTAAACACGTCTCTAATCTCGCAGTGAAATCTCTGAGCGCAGTAGGTGTATCCACATACATCATGCTCTTGAAAATTAAAATGAGATAATGATCAGGACTGCCATCACAACATAACCTGAAACAAGCGAGATACATGAGAGGTGATACATACTCATAAGACTCTGATCTCAAGTGTTTCTGAAAAGCAGCAGCAGTTGGATGGTTTCCATCCTTCCTGCAGCCCCTCTTGGAGCCAGTACACAGCCAGTGGGGTCTAGGAGAGGGAGATGCTTCAAGCCACCTCCCACCTTGCACTTTCCACAAGCCCGTGATGCCAAATGCATTTCCACCCCTTCCCCTAAACACTGCACCAAGAAGCAGTGAGCCTAAGGGAGCCAAACCAGCTGCTCCTCCACAGAAGATGGGCTCAGGTGTCCCAGCTCCCTCCTGCTCCAACAGCTCCTTCCACCCAGGCCAAGGTCTCCTGAAGGGGCTGTCTTCTCCAGGAGCACAGAAGTGCTGGAGGCAGCCTCGCCCAGCAGACAGGTAGGGAGGCACACACCCACCAGAAGGGGTCACAGCCCCAGCAGCTGCTGCTGCTCCATCAGATGCTCTCTTGGCAGGCACCGGGACTATGAACAGACCCGTCAGATTAGGTCAACCAAGTGCCAGCCAGCCATTCCCATGGGATCCCTCTCATTCCTCAGATACCTCTCACCTGAAAGGCGCTGCACAGCTGAGCTGCAGCATTCTTTAACCATTAAACCAGCAGGGCAAAACCCGAAGCTTTTCGGGGGGTTGGGGGGGAAGCAAAGAAAACAAAAACAAAAGGGTAATTGTCACTTACACTTCACACACCAAATTCCTAAGGGAGTGATGCTTTCAGCACATCAGCTGCCTTCTCATCAACTGACACTTCCCAAATAAAGGAGGAAAATCCTAGAACCGTTCAGAGTGGCTGACATTTAAGGAATCAAATAACGCAAAACCAGATAAATCACAAGCACTTAAATAAGTTTATATCTTCTGAGCAGTCTTAAAATATGTCACAAGTATGATTCTGCCTACTCACTCAAAGAAAAGGGATCTCTGCTGTTTTGCAGCCAAAAATTGAAAGTAGAGAGGGACTCGAAATAGGCTTGAAGTGCACACACCAGATTAATGCTCATAAAACCCGTGCATGTCTAAGGAACACCAACACCAGGCCTCTGGTACACATGCATACAAGTCTAATCACAGGCTGATCAAAATGCATGTGCTAAATGGGGTAGGCTTATCTAAAAATGTACTGCTAGCTGAATTGCCCTGGGCCCCTAGGGAGGCCTGCAGCACAGTGTGAGTGGGCTAGAGCTCAAATGTTTTGCCGTATTCACACATGCTGCTGTGGAAGCTGGATGATGGAAAAACCACACAATTTCACATTTTCTTCTCAAAAAAGCAGTCCACAAAATTTCATCCTGTTTTTTTGGGTTTTTTTGGTTTTTTTGTTTTTTGGTTGTTTTTTTTTTTACCTGCTATTCATCCACTGACCAGGATCAAAAGCTCTAAATTCAGTCTTAACTTCCTCAAGAATTTTATGAAGAAATTCCTACAAGAACCCTGGTTCCTCTTGGAAACAAACACTTCTAAACTTCATTCAGCAGAGGGAAGGAAAAGCTGAAGGATGCTCCCGCTTTCTCCTTCCCACAGCATCTTGGAAGGACCATAAAGAGCACACCTACAGACCCAAGCTCCACCAGACTCTGCTTTGCATCACCCAGCTTTGCACTGGAAGCTGGGAGTCAGGGTAAGGCTGAATGCACAGCACAGCCCTCACTGAGCACCGAGGGCAGGGCGAGCCTTTCATGTGACCCTGCTGGGTTATGGCTGGGCTCCTGCTCCTCCTTTTTCCTCCTTAGCATTTGCTGACACCTCCTTCCCAACCAGAGGGACAGGTTCTTTACCAGGAGCCGTTTCACCTTCCCCAGTTAATGTCTTAATCCGCAGACTGAAGCAGGTCACATTATCTACACTTATCAAAGACAACATTATGCTTCATAAGCTATTTTTCTGCTTCAGTAAGGAACAAGCACGTTTTATTTCTCACTATGTTTACCCATTACCACTGAGCTGCATTATTGTTAGTCTTTGTGAGGCTCTCCTAGAATAGGAACGCATAAAACAGGATTTCCTCCAGCTCTGCATACCTACTTACTCCGGAGTCATTAATGACATAGCACTGGTTGAACAAAGACTTAACATCAAATGAGCATTCAAAACAGCTGGGAACAAAAATATATCTGCTGGAACACCACATCTGTGTTTTGTCTTTTGAAAAATGCCAATGAGGCGAAAATTCGCTTTCAAGACCACTTTTACAGGGACAGTTTCCTGAGAAAAAAAGGACTTGCAAAACACTTGCATGTGAGACATGTATCCCAACGGGCTCCAAATTAAGTTTATAGCAGTTTTTATACATAAATCTGCAAATCAGGTTGTCCTCTTTCTGGAGATCAGATGTAACTTAACTGCTGTCAAAAGGAATTCTGCAGAAAAGACCCAAGAGATGGCCAAGAATCCTCTAAAAACCTAAATCCAAATTGTCTTCCATGTGATAACAAGCAATAGCTGAAACACCCCAGGGTAGGTAACTATCCTCAGAACTCAACTGAGGTCTCTGAGGTTTTTCAAGTACCTATAACCATTCTTTTAAGGAAAATTTAGAGATATGTATGTGTAAGAAAAATGCAAGTGACACTGTTCCAGGATTCGCAGAAATTAAGGATACTGCTCGGGTTCAGTGTTTAGCTTCCAAAATAACCTTGGCAATCTCTTAAAGACCTCTGTATGGGTGGAGTACACAAAAGCAGTGGCAGCCAGCAGGTTGGGAGGCAATGCAGGGATGCAAGAGAGAAACACTACGGGCTCTCTACAATGTTGTCAGCTCCTACCTGCCCCAGGACATTTCCTACCTCTGCCTACAAACACAGCGATTCCCCAGCCGCTAAGTAAACAGCCTTTGAAGATAACAAACTGTATTCTAATCTCTCTCTGATGTCACTGCTGCACTGTCCTCAGCTGAGCTACAGAACTCCTGGGTTAACTCACTGGACAGACCACTCCAAGAACCACTCCTGGGTTAAGTCACTCTGTAAGATCAGGATTACCTTAACTCTCCGTTGTTGCACAGACTTCAGAAATCCTGTTCAGGTACAGAAATAAGTATGTTTTTCACTCAGTGAATCTGCTTTTTTCTCGTTGAATAACCAGACATTTTTCAGCTCACTTCCTTAGCAGCAGGTGGACCATTTCTTACCATTATGCTTGGTGACACAGCTTTCCCAAAGCAAGCACAAGCACAGCCTCTTGGAAGAGCAGAATGCCATGGACAACTTTCTAACACTACCAAACAGGACTGTTGCTCCAGTCCCAAGAAGGTAAAATCAGATTGAGCCTGGACCAGTGTGGAATGATTCTTGGAGTGGTCCTGTCCAGGGCCAGGAGTTGGACTTGTGGGTCCCTTCCAACTCAGGATATTCTATGATCCTAGCACAAGAAATTAAAATAAAAATCATAAAAATAAAACAAAAAAGCAGGGACTTCCAATGAATCACCTCAGAGGACAATGTGTTCTCACTTGTGTTCACTTCCCAGGGTTAAGTGTTATGCAGTTCAGTTCTTTAACTATCTACTCCCCCCTTCTCACTGCACCCAATCCTCCAGGAGCCAAACCCTCCCACAGGAATAAAACACTCATTGAAGAACTCGGGGTGAGTCAGGAAAGCCAACCCTGCATATAACACATCTTTGGTGTCATCAAAAGACTTGGCAATAAGAAGCTTAAACCCAGCTAAATTCTTACAGCACAGAGCTACTTTGCTTTTGAGCTGCATGTGCTTATGAGCAACCATGACCAGAATAATAAAAGAATACACAGCACAAATCTGTGAACAGGAGCTTAAGTTGTGCCTGAATGTTGTTCACACTCCCTGTCAGTCCCAAAAGCAAGTTTCTTTTGGAAAGCCTGAATATTGTCAGCCAGGGTTTTTTGCCTCTTCAGTAAGCTATATCATAGTTATAACAAATAGATCCTGGCACTATTTCCACACACATACACATAAACAGGCAATTATGTTCCCACTGAACAGAAAAATGAAGAGGACGTGCTGGAGAAAAGCAGACAGAGGTAATGATACCAACACAGAGAGATGGATTTGGAGCACAGACATTGACCAGTTCTGCAGTCTGGCTTCCTCTGCAATTCACCCATGTAAATCAACTGGAACTGCACAGAGCAAACAGGCTTCATTTTCCACCTGTTAACACAGGTTATTGATTCCACTGTCAATAAAAGAACCACAATGCAAACTGCTATGAAATGAAAATCCAGTGCCGCATGTAAGCGGAGACAGAAGTAGGGAGATTTACATTCAGGACGATGTATTGCTGAAAATACTCTTCTCTGAAACCAGCTACGGCTCCCCAAAGGGTTGTTACCAAAGACATGACTACTTCCCACTGCCAAACTGCCCTCAGGGAGCCAGCAAGACTCAGCCAGGGTGTTGCTCCTCATGATCAACTGAGCAAACGCTGAGCACAAACTCCACCTTCCACATAAAAATCAGAGAAACCCATTCACAGCCTGTGTTTCACAACATGTCACCATGAGAAACTCTCTCAACCACACAAATATTCTTCTCATCTTTAGCTCTTTGTGGATGTCTCAGATTTTAAACTTGAATAACAAGCAACTGCAGCAGAGGTCAGTCAAGCAGCAGTAAGACTGCACGAGGTGGCAGGTTAAAGCATCTCATGTGTACAAGTATGAAACTCAGAAAGGGCCCCCAGGGGTCCCAATGCAAGACATGAAGATGTAATTAAAAACCATAAATCCATCAAACGAAAAATATGTAAACTTAATGTATTAACTCATATATTTTTCTTCTTGAACACATTTGTCTTACTCTACACTCATTTGGAGCCTACAAATAAAAAAATTAGAAGTATCAGAAGAAATATTTCTTAATATGTAAAAAGTGAGTATCAATAATAAATGCTTTTTACTTTATTCTTACAGGTAATTGCTGAAAGAAGCTATCTCAGCAGTCTGCTGAGATTCTGTGCATATTATGAATTATTTCAGCTGTATCTCCTCTTTACAAAACCCACAAAAGGACGGTATCTCACCGTGTTTCCATGCCACTCAATCATTCACACAAAATTACCCTTGTAAGAGCTTGTTGGAGGAATGTCAAATGTATTTGCCTGCCTTCATAACAAAATCTCCAGAGAAAGACAAATAGTTCACAGTTACACAAGTTACACTAACACCTGAACATTTTAACTACAGATTCTGGGTTTAACTTTGAATTTTAAGCTACAGGCAAAATAGTTGTAGGCCAAATCCTGCCCCATGTTTGGCCCACAGCATGGTTTTCAAAATATCTTACAAAAGCTCTGCAGTACCTGTAGATCATACTACAGCTAAGGAACAGCTTCTAGAAAGGGTATTTGGGACAAACCAGCCCTTTCATCTTCTGCTCACTGACCAGAGAAGTGGCACCAAGTATTGCCCAGAAATGACAGTGGCAAAGACATTTGTCCCTCACCTCCATCCTTCAAAGGCTGAATTTTGTAGAGCAAATTTGTCTGTCATCATTAACGAGAGTTACCTTGGAACCAGGTTTCCCAGGGCCATGCAGTACTATGGGAACACCACGGGTGACCCAAAAGGAGTAGAAGGATTCAAACAAGGATGGCCAGATTTCCTGATCACACAAACCACTTGTTAGTCCTCAAGTTTCTGACAATTGTAAAGACTGTCACATTACACAGAGTTTCTGGAGACAGCTCCTGCTGCCCTGTTTTAGGGTGGGAATTGGACACGTGCCACCAGGCTGGCACAGTGCCACTGATCTCAACCACTCCAGCAGTCCCACCTCCTCCAAACCACTCAGCAGCACCACTCTGCTGAAGGACATGTGATGTACCCTGGGCAGAGACACCATCCCTGAACTCCTCAGGAGCCATGTAACAGCCATGCAAAAGCATCAGGTAATTCCTAAAAAGAAATTTTTACTTGATATAGCCATATGTGAGAAACTGCTCTAGTCTGAGATCTAGAACAGCAGCAATGCCAAAAGGAGTAAATATGTGCTACAACATACCATACAGTGAGAACAACATAAGGTAATAAAACCAGAATACAATACAAACTGAGTACATTTAACATCCCAAATGAGTTCAAACACAAAGCCAAATGCTGCCCCCTCTTACAGCATAACCAGCACTGATAAATTTATACACACAGACAGTAACACAAACCGTATTGTAACAAATTATACATTGCAATAAAACAGGAAACACATTTAAACATAACATTTTAAATGCTGTGAGAACCAGGACTAATGCTTCTCTTTCACCTTTCATGCTGAAAGCCACGTTAATGCCCAGCCTAGCAAGAAGTATCACATTTCAGTTTTGTACAGAAGGCCTCCCATCCCATTCACCCAGCAGTGTAAAATCCCTCAGCACCATCAGGGGAAGATTTGCTAAGAGCAAAATGAAAATTTATCATCTTCCCACAGCTGTCTGTCCAGTGTTCCAGTCAGTCCTGCACAGGTATTGATGTTTGGTAATAGCAGCCCAGCCCCAGCCAAAACTCTTGAGCAGCTTGCAAATTCCAGGAACGCTGATCAAGGACAAATTTTAAGACTTGACTCAAAGAAGGAGGTTGTACTCACCTAAGCCTCTTTTTGTGAGCAAGAGCTGAGATTTCTCTGATTCATTGTACATTAGGGTAATGTACACAGCAGTCAGACTCTTGGTAATACAACAAGCACCCAACAATGGCATTATGCTGCCTAAATTAGGTGGATATATTTATATCAAACATTTTTTTGTCCAGCATGAGAATGAACATCTGCCAGCTATGTCTTAAAGGTTCAAGGAGCTTCAAAGCAAAGTCAGTCCAAAGAACTATATGCCAAAGATTTACATTCCCTTTAGCATATCCTTGAGAAGAATATATTACTTCTGCTAAGTGATATATCCCCACTATATTTCAAATAATAGCAATAATAATTTGAAGCTTTGCTCTTGAGTTCCTCTATAAAACATGCTTAATGAAAAACTAATAATTAATACACCTTGGCATAAACTTCAACAGCAGAAGGAGGGACTGAAGCCACTGAGAGCCCCCAGTTAACAAGGCCACATCACATTTCCACAAGGCAGCTTTCCAGTTCCATCACAGGGAGGCATTGTGCAGTATGCAGATAAAACCCTTCTGGGTACTGTCAGCACAGCTCTAACCCCTGCTCCCAGAGCTGATCTGACACCTGCTGCTTGCTGAAGCTCCACTGAACTGAACACACACCACAGACCTTCAGCGTCCTTCCACAGCCTCACCACCCCTCTCCTGGTGAACCAGCAGATTTTCAGGACTACCTGTTACTACCTTTACAGTTAACCTGAAGACCCCAGATTTTTTAGCTCTTTCTGCTGTTGCAGTGACCCCAGCCCCAGAAACCCCTCCCCAACACCTGACCTCATAGCTCAGTTGGAAGTCACAGAGTTCACTATTTTCTGCATCCCTGTGCTATATATTCTTGTTATGCACATTTCAGGAGCAGTCAGCTCTACTAACAGCAGTTGATGATACTTAATGCCATGCAGGCAAGAGAGAGTCCCCACCACAAAAAAAGTTTTTACTGCAAATGAACAAAAGATGGAAGCATTTTCTCTTTGCTGAGCAAAGGAGAAATTAAGCCCTTTAAACTGCTTGCCCAAATTCACAAACTCAGTGACAAATCCAAGGGTTAATTCAGATTTTGCATCCCTGCAGTGGAACAATTCCTGTTAACAGAGGCAGCAGGAGGTATGATTCTCCTTGAAGAAAGGCCCAAGTTTTCTCCCTTGAGTCACTATACAAAATTAGTAGACACTTGTAAAAGAAGCCAGGCAGGTCCCAATCAGAAGCACAGCCAGCAACAGACAAGATTCCCACCTTCTTAATGATGCCTTCCACCTGGGGATGTACTGGACACGTAAATACAAAATAACTATTCCAGTGCTGCAGGTTTGCGGTCAGAGGACAAGGAGACAAATCCAGACAAGTCAAATTCCACTGATTTCCAGTAAATAATAAAGAACAGATACAGTACTTCCAACTGGACAGCTGCCTGCCATACTCAGTGTGACCAATATCCAAACAGATCTAGTTCCTGAAGGTAATCCAATGCTGAGTAAGGAAACAGCACTGGCATGGAAAAATATTCCATAAAACATGCAGACGCTTTCAGAGAGGTTCTCCCTGTCTAAGCAGAGTGAAGCAAAATCTCTACTCACTTTTCATGACAAAATGTCCATCTGCCAGCTGAAAACCCAGGGACTAATTGGCTGTTCCCTACATCAGCATCTTCATTGTGGCAAGGACAACTCAGGCCCAAAGAGTGCAGCTAGTCTGGGGTACCTGAGCAGCAGGAGATACATGCAGCAACTGTGAACATTGTGGATAATCCTGGTCATGGAGGGGGGAAAAAAAAAGAAGGAAAATCCCAGTGGTTTCAGTCATCCCCACTCCTATACCCTGCAGTGCCAGGTCCACAGCAGCCGCCACTATCAGCTGCTGTGAGCCAGGGATGAGGAGGAGGATGACTACTGCCTCCAACAACCTCACTGTTAACAAGTCAGAGGTTGGGATCACTGTAGGTGGAAACTCTTGGCAAAAACAATAAAGCAGCTACTACATATTTCAACAGGTTCAAAGTAACCTCAGATGTTAGCAGCAGATGCTCTTTTCCACCCCCTGGGATTTTGAAATGGTTTATGTGTTTCCTCCCTTTCCCCTAATAGGGCAGGGTGCTGAAGGAATTAGCCAGAGAAAGAGGCAGAGAAACACTAATTACCCTCCGCTACCCGGGAGACCACAGCACCTTCAGCTAATTGTGCAATCCCCACTCCCCCACTCCAGATCCCCCAGAGAGAAGGTCTCTTGCCTCCAGCATCCAAACTGCAAGATAATCCCTCTCACCTGTATTTTAAAAGGGCATGCTTGAAAATCCTAAGTGTCTAAAGCAAGCTCATTACAATTAGTTTCCGCAGCCTGTCCTGTCACACCGGGAACGACTGCGCCACGTCAAAGAAGGAACTGCTCGTGTCAACACATCTGACACAGTGCTGTCACTAACCCTGTTATTAGACTGCACACGTACCTGAAATCCACATCTGAGCTCATTGCCTGCAGCACTCCACAGCCAAGTCTCTGCAAGAGTCTCTCACTCAAAATTAAATATTAAATGTGCATCTTAAAAAAAATGCCCCGTAGTTTCATATTTATTAACTAAGACATTACTTTTCGACTTACACATTTTTGAAATGTTAAATATAGAACATTTTAAGGTGCATTTAGTGCTTGTGAAGAGCCATGAAAATTGGATTCCTCTAGAGAGCAATCTTTAAAAGACAACTCTCCCACTCAATTCCCCTTATCCATATCAACCCAGATGGAGAGAGACCTCCAATGAAAATAAAAGAGCCCCTAAATAACAGAGGACCCCAAACATAGCCAAGACCCAGCTGTGTCACCATTGTGACTCCCAAATTTCAGGCAGTAAGGGCTACCTCACTAGTAAGGGTTGCCACACTAACAGGAAACAATGGACACAGGCAGGAAAACTCAGCAGGGACTGCTCCTAAAAGCTTAGACCAATTCCACATGCACCTCGAGTGTTGCAAGAAGCCCCCATATGCTCGGAATCCTTGTTCTTTCAGGGAAAGCACAGCCCTGCAGGCAAACACTGAGGACACAGAGCCCTCTCCCAGGGTATTCCACATGCAGCACAGGCTCCTGGAGCACCCAGCAGTGCACAGTGAGGAGACAGCTACTGCAGCCAGGGATCACATGAGCTCTCCTTGCCTCAATCCCTGCTGATAGCAGGCCATCAGAGTGGCCATGGTGGGAATTACAAAGCATCCCTGACTCTCACACATCAAGGCTACAGTCCTCAATCCCACGCCTCTCCTCTCAGCCTGGTTTTCCAAAGCACTAAGAACTACTGCACAGTCCTTCTTTCCAGTCTTCATAGTTACAGCCCTTCTAAACAGCTTCTGAACCTGTTAAATGATCTAAAATTGAGGCAGAAGGCTCAGAACAAGTTCCTACAACTTCCACAAACTATGAGAGAAATTGGGCACTATCATCCACATGTTATTAGTAGCTTGGCAGAAGCCAGATGTCCAAGCTTACTGTCAAGCAAACAGTGTGTGCAGCTACAGAGAAGATGCTGCCTCTTACAGAGTCATCTGGGACAAGGAGGGAACAGCTGGGATTAATGCAGAAGGATGGGGCGAACAAATGCAGTCAACATCCATCCTACCAAACCCTCCTCCTCTCGTTCTGCTGCTGGTGGGAACAGGGGGGAGTTATTTAGTACACAGGAAAGAGCCTGCCCATCCCAAAACACTGTTCTTCATCTCCCCTTCAGGTGATGCAATCAGCAGCACACACAGGCGTGCCACCACCAGAGCATCACTTTGAGCAGGAGGAGGAGTGATGGCAGTTCAGTCCAGCACTGCCTGGCATCTGCACATGTAAACAGCACATCTAAAGCCACTGTCATCTTCCCTTACCAAGAGCAGCAGCTCTTGGAAAAGCTCTTCCTCCAACTCTGGCTGGTGTAACACTGAGCCGTGACATGGATACAGCAGGCTGGGACTTGCTTAGCTCCCTCAAATGATTCATGGCTCATCAGCAACAAAGGCATAAGCTGTCCTGGTCACTGAGCTGCCATACTCAGAGCTGGCAGCGTGTTACTTCGTACACAACTGCAGTTCCTGGGCAGCTGGGAATACAGGACTTTTTAGGTATTAAGGAACAAAAAATTGCCATCTACACCAGCAATTCAGCCACGCTCTCTCTTCTTTGTCCTTCAGGCCCTTGGAAGCTGTTCAGTGGTGTGTCCCATGTAACACACAGTGCAGATAATGCAACAGGGGTAAACATTTAGAACAAAACAGAACGGGGAAGAAAAGAAGCTCTTAAAAACTAAGACAGCAAGAACTTCCTGAACTCAAGCTGTAACACAAAATTAATGTTTCTGCTAATATTGCCTCTAGCACCTGGCTGCACTGGCAGTAGGTACAGTATAAACTGCTCAGACTGGGGGTGTCTGGGGAGAAGGTGGATGGGGACAAGTGAAATGCGGTGTCTGAACCCCTGGGCTGATGATCAAAGCTAACCCTTTTCAAAGTGAACTTCTGCTGGTCTAGGCCTCCTTTCAGTACCAATAAAAAATTCTTCCAATACAGTATACCTGGGCACAAGCATTGCTTTTCTACAACTAAAATATTTACACCAGTATAAATTCCTTCTGTGGATGTAGTTGCATCCGTATGCGTATTCCTAACACCAGAAGAGCTTTTTTCCTCTGCTCATAAGGGATTACCGAAAACCATTTTATAGTAGCTGTATATCCTTAAGGCTATTGCCTGTGCCAGAGGCAGCACAGAGTTTACCTCCAGAAATGCAGCTACAGGAGCACATCTCTCATATTGAACAGTCCCTGCCTCTCCCCTTCCTTGTGCAGACACACACCTCAGTCTGACATACACCTCTGCAGAAATGACAGCATGTTTGGGTTTTACCTAACAGGGGCAGTCACACAAATTGATTAATTAGCATTTGTGAAACACAATGAAGAATTTAGGTGCTAAGAAATATTATTACTAATTTAATTTACATCCCATTCAGCCCTCAGTGTCTCCCTGCAACTGCCAACAATGATGCCAATTAGTGGTAATTGTGGTTTGTGACAAGGCTATTTGCCAACTGGGAGTGAAACACAGACCACCAACTCATTTCCCATGGATTGTCCCACAGCTGCCAACAGCAACAACCTGCCCTCCACTCCAGCCAGAACTCTGGCAGTAGGAGATGCTGTATCCCATTACTAACTCTCCAAGGACACAGCCTGCAAAACTTTCAATTAGGGATAAACCAAGACACCTTGTTTTTCCCTCCTACATTAGTTCAGTACATGACCCAGTAACTGATGCCAACATTGCGATACCTAAATGTTAATCTGGGATAATTTCAGATTAAACTTCACTTGGCCCCATCCACACTTAATGAAAATCACATTTTGATTCACACACAGGCCTCACTGTGGTAGAAAACTGTAAAGGCAGCAGCAGTAAACTGCAGGGAACTGAGAGTGTAGGATGCAGTAAATCTTGTGTTTGGGAGACTGTTTAAAGAGTTTTAACACAAGCAAAGAGGTGTATCATTTTATCAGCTGTCCACAGAGATTTGGAGGACTTTGAAGAGACACAAACAACTAACAGTATTCTGTAATCAATGCACATCATCTGAGCACTGAAACTTTAAATTATTTATATATTTTAAATACATCTAATTGAAAGGATAACAACACAAACTGTATGAATCATAGCCCTCTCAAGTAATTAGATTTGTTATCCCTGCAGACTGCAAACATACGTTGGTTTTCTATTCTAATGTGAATTCAACCCCTTGTCAGCTGCCCCACGCATGAGAATACACCTCCACTCTTTCATCAGGAAAGATATCAACAGCAGGAAACTAGCCCTTCTTTCATCTCCGAGGCACCCACCCACCTTTCCAAAGGGTTTGCAGCCAGGTGTGGAAGCCTTTCTGAATCTGTGCTGAAAGATCTCTTAATTATTATGGCAAAGGAGGTAAATCCTTTGAGAGCAGCATGCTCCAAGCAGTAGCCTTCTGGTGTTTACTCATCCAGTAGTTGCTTAGTTTGACAGAGCATCAGAAGAGCTTGTAGGAAACTTGGGACTTGCATTGTATGGGCATGAAACTCAACAGAGAGGAGCTGCTTTTTCAGATGTCTTGTTATATAATTAAACAAGAAGGGGGGGGTGGGGGGGGGATCGAGCAAGCTGCCTTTTTGGCACAAACATTACACAGTGCTCACCCTGCCAGCATATTGCATCAGATTCCCACTGCACGGCCAATTCACAGCAGCTGAGGAGCCGAACCCCTGCCTGCTATCTCCCGCTAGCCTACTTCACACTCACAAGGCAGTGAGGACAACTGTTTACTGCATCTTCCTTCCTGAGGAGCCGCCACACCAGGATTAGAGGGAATCCGAGCTTGCAGTTGGGTCTCACAAGCGTCACAGAATGCAGGTTTCAAGACATTTCAACCAGCAAGCCTTAGTGCATGCTGCACAGCCAGTGAACTCCGGGTACCTGTCACTCCGTGCTCGGGGCTGCCCAGGGTCTGACACCGTGATAACTCCTATTTCATTACCTTCCTGGGCATGCCTTGAAACCCTGCAGAAAAGGGGGATTCATTTACCCATCATCGAGTGCTTATCAAGGAAGTCCCCCGAGACCTGCGGGAAGGAGACCACACAAACAGGCCTTTGCTCACAGGGCTCCTCGCCTGAACACCTGGCCGAGGCCCCTGACTCTCCTACACTGGGAATTTTTTTTCCCATGGCAGAGATCCACTCACAGATAGGACCCAATTCTTTATGGCAGAGGCCCACCCCAACACAGGAACAGGGCTTTCTGTGCCCCTCATTGAAGCAGTCTATCTCAGGCACTTCACAAGGGAAATTGAACTTCTTTCCACCATCTGCGGCAATCCAGAAAACAAAAGGTCCAACGGTCCTGAATCCCATGAGATAAGATATGTGACCTTTTACACCACCGAAATGAGAGCCCACTCCTAGCCCAGCAAGCCAAAAGAGAGACTGCTGTCGATTTCAAAAGCCTTTGGATATGGCCCGAAAATGCAAACCTCACTGCGCATTCGGACACTGCTCCACAATGCACTTCCAAACAAAACTATATTTAGATTCAATGGGAATTCTGTAGATCATACAGGAACTCTTTGAATGAAAACGAAGGTCAGTAGGGTTTGGCTTCCTCTTCAGACCCTCCCCCCCATTCTTGCAAACATCCAGATAAGCATTGTTTAGAAAACAATACATTACTTCCAAATGTTATCAAAACCCCAACACAGGTTTTGTGTGTCCTGAAACAGAATCTCAGGGCCTTCTGTTGCATTTTGCCCTATCAGCTAATTCTCAGGATCTCTTCAGATGTCTAGGCAAGACTCTGTATCAAGATTGTCTTTTTCCACCTTTCAAAATCTTTGCTCTACCTGCTCTGACAAAGGAAAAGCAACAAGGATAATAAAAGCCTTTGATTAAAAAAAAAAAAAAAAAACCAAAAAAAAAAAACACGGAAAGGAAAAAGTGTGCAGACAATTACAATACATGCTAATAAAGCTGCACCTGTGTAAGAGGGAAACTCCTGGCATCCTCATGCACTTTCCATTCCCTACCAGGCATTAAGTGCCACCGTGCAAGCACAAACTGGAGGAAAATGACACAGCCAGTGCTTGCCCGAGGGACATTAAGGACAGGAGTAAGCGCATCAGCCAGGCAGGCACGTTCAAGCACCCAGAGGGCAAAAGCACAGCCCACTCAAAAATCATCCATCCCACTCAAAGTTTCCTCCAGCGCCACAGACACAACTGTTTGATTCTCAGCTGCACTTTATGGGCTTCTCGGAAGGAGGAGCTGAACGCCTGCCACCGGCAGCTTCTCTTAGTAAGGATGAAGCCAAATCCCAGTCGCAACACGGAGCAGCATCCCCGGGGCGGTGTCAGCAGGGCTGGGCAGCCCCGGGTCCCGCGGGGGCACACGGGGAGCTCCCCCGGCACCCGGGCTCTGGGCACCTGCACAGCCGCGCCTCGGCTCTTTCTCTCTGTTCCCAAACCCCGTTTTATTTTTAACTGTTTCTGGCAGCCGGTGGCTGCAGCAGCGGCTCAGCGTCCAGCCGCTCAGTTTCGCTTTTTGATAAAAGTCCGGGACGGGAAATCCTTGAACTTCTGAAGAACCCTCCCGGGTTGGAAACCACCGGCTTTGCCGTCACGCTCCCCTCCCAAACCCTTTGGGGACGTACCTGTGACCCCGCGCGGGCCGGGGCCAGGCTCCAGCCCTCCATCCCCCCACCGTTCCCCCGCGATCCCCCGGCGGGGCTGGGCGCTGCACTTACCGGCGGGGCGTTGGGCGGGCAGCCGCCGGCAGCCAGCCGGGCCGCCTGCCTCCTCAGCTCGGCCAGCTGCGCCTGGCAGCTGCGGCACCAGCCCCCGGCCGCCGCCCGCTCCAGCGGCCGCGGCTCGCTGCCCGCGGCGGCTCCCTTTCCCTCGGGCGGCGGGCGGCTGGCGCAGCGCTCCTCCTCGGCGGCGGCCGGCGGCCTCTTCCGCGGGGAGAGCTCCCGCACCCCGCTCCCCTCCGCCACCTGCGGAGAGACAGCACAGCTCAGCAACGCGGGGCGCGCAGGCAACGCTGCTCCCACCCTCCTCGCGAGGGGAAAAAAAAAAAAGTGAGGAAGATTTTAAAAAAAAAAAAAAAAAAGGAAAAAACTAAGGAGAAGCTCAGCCGCGGGGAGGAGATGAGTGTTGTAGGAACTTACCCCCGGCGCCCGGGGATCGAGTCCCAGAGCCTTCCTGCCGGCGGCCGCGATCATGGTAGCGGGGGATGCTGCCCACCCCGCTAGTGCGGGCGGCGCGGAGCCCGGCGGCGCGGCCGGCCCGGGGCGCCCATAGCGGGGCGGGGGTCAGGGCTGCCAACAGTGATCGGGTCCCCGCCGCCCGGGCTGCCGCTCTAGGTGATGTTGCCTCCCATATTGAGACGGGAACGAAGTTTGGGATGGGAGAGGGAGGAGTGAGCTCCCCACGGCGGCACGGGGAAGGACCCAGAGCACCGGAGCACGTCGGCAAAAAAAGCTGGGAAAGTGCTCCGAGGGCAGGGGAGGAGGGACCGGACTGGGCTGGGCTGGGCTGGGCGGGGTGCGGTGAGCGGGGCGGGCTGGGGTTCGGGTTTAGGTTTGGGATAGCGGCGGGGGGAGAAAGATGCCATTTCATAGTGACCCTCCGGGGCAGTGCCAAAATCAGTGTGACTTAAGTCGTTCCTTCCTTCACACTCTTGACACCCAGGCTCCTCGGGAGTCGGGAAAAAAGCGGGCGCGGGGTGCGGTCCCGCCGCAGGGTGCGCAGCCACAGGAGCGGCGCTGGGGGTGCGGGCCGGCTGCCAGCGGGGGCCAGGGCTCCGGCCGGGCTCCGCTGCCCCGCTCCGCCCCGCGGGCTGGGATGCGGTGCCGGGGGACACAGGCCCCGCGGGGCCGACCCTCCCGCCGCTCGGCGGGCGCGACGGGATGCTCCCACACGCGAGAATTGACCTGACAGATGGAGAAATTAACGTTCGCAGCTAATTGCCTGCTTGGCTGCCGCCGCGGGTCGTACATTTAGCACTTTTCTCCTGTTTTTAGGGTTTTTTTCTCCCCCCCAGAGAGCGGGGCGCGCGCCGCTGCCTGCCCCGGGCCGGGCCCGCGCGGGCGCAGTGGCGGGGCCGGCACGTGCCCGGGCTCGGCGCGCGCGCCGTCCCTGTGACCAGAGCGCCCCCTGCCGGCGCCGCCCGCGCCGGAGCGGCCGGGCCGGGCCGGGGCCCCGCGCCGGGTGCCGGCCGCCGCTTCCCCGCCGATGGCAACGCGGCTGCCGGGCCCCTGCCCCGCCGCCGCGCCAGCGGGTGCTGGTGGCGCGTGGGGCAGCGTCTGTGGTGAAGGGGGCATCGCCCAGCACAAAGAGTGGGAAAACATATATGGGGGGGGGGAATAATCCCGCCCCATGCGGCACCTTTCCGCCACCGCTTAAACTTTTCCGGCTCTCCCGGCACGTGTGTGAAGCGCCCCACCGGCCCCACCCCTAAGGGTGCATGCCCTGGGCGATGAGCCCAGCGCTGAGGCGCGCCCCGCACCGCGGGCAGAGAGCCCCCCTGCGCTGTGATCGCTGCCCCCGCCTGCCCGCACCGCCCGGAAAAGTTGGGAGTAAAGCGGAGACACCGGGGACACGGGCTGGTACCCCGTGTGTCCCTCTTGGGGCAGCCGGGACTGGCACGGACAGGGCACCAGGGCGCCGCGCCCCGGCTCCCCTCTCCCGCCTGCTCGGGGTAATGCTGCTCTCCGGGAAGTCGCTCCGAAATTTCCCGTGCCCAAACAACGCCTGGAAAACCCTCCCGCGGCTCCGCGGCTCGGGTTGGACGGGGCGGGGGGTAAAGGGGTGGGCTCCCCGGCTACGGGGCTGAGCAACCTCCCGTTCTTAGTGAGTACAAAGCCCTCCCAGAAACAGCGGGACGCGGTGCCACCGCTCGCCATGTGAAGCCGGGGTCACATAGGGAGCCGGGGTCACATAGGGAGCCGCGGTCCCCGCGGGGAAGCCCCGGCAGCGCTCCGGCAGCGCGGCTCTGCCGCTCCGCGGAGCCAACAGGACTGTTCGTGGTGCTGAAACCTGCCCCACACCGCCGCCCGCAACTTCGCACCGCCAAGTTCGACACCCCCTGCCCGGGAGCCGGCCCCCGACCCCCTCACGGGCCCCAGCTGGCAAGATCCCCTTACCCTGGCTTTCCTCCGCAGGAGGTGGCTGGTGAAGCCGAAGATGATCTCCGAGTCCAAGCACAAGGCTCCTATCTCCAGGAGGCTGGGATTTTTCCTCGTGGCGTTGGAGGCATCGGGCGATTTTTGAAAAGCCATAGTTTGGGGTTTGAAATATCCTGCTCCCTGAGCGGAGGCGATGTATTTGTATACACACACGCACACAGAGGGAAAAAAAATAGGATAAAATAGCAAACACCTCCCACCCCTTAAAAAAATTAAAAAGAAAAAAAAAAAAAAAAAAAGCCAGGCGCGGGTGAGTTACTCCGTCATCTGCCAGGATGCGCCGCCGGGGTGAGGTAGCCGGTAGCCAGCAGCCGGGGCAGACCCGCCAGTCTCTGCCTCTCTGCCGCTCTCCGCCGCTCTCCCTCCTCCCGTTTTCTCCCCCTCTCAGCGCACCTTGCCTGAGCAGCGAGCGCGGGCGCGGAGCCCTCAGCGCCCCACAGGCGCCGCGGCCGCGGCCGGGGCCGGCGCTGCGCCGGGTGCGCGGGGCCCGCAGCGCCCTGCTCCCCCGCCGCCGGCCATCAGCTCGCCGAGCCACGGGGCTCCCACCGCCCGCCGGCCAGGAACCCGCGCTGCGAGCCTCCTGCCTCCCCCCATCCACTGCTGGGTGGGTTGAGTGCCTGGGTTGGTGGGTTGTTTTTTTCCCTCCTCCTGATCCTCCTCCTCCTCCTCCGGGGTGAGCGCAAGGAGGGAAAAGCTGCCAGTGGAAGTCAGTTTAGGAGGGAAGAAAGACGCGCGCAAAAATAAAGGGGAAAAAATAGGGGGAGGTAAAAAAAAAAAAAAAAGGGAGCAGAGTAAAGCACTTTTCGGAAGGGACGCGGTCTTTCACTCCTCCAAAAAGCTTTCCCCACTGCTTAATTGTATTTGCAGTGGGTGCGGACGGCGGGAGGGAGCGAGCTGCTCCTCACCGAGGGGCCGAGACACAGGTGCCCGATGGCTGCTCCCGGACCGGGCAGCCGTCCCTGCAGGCCGCCCCTCCGGCCCGGCCTCCCGCGTGTCCCGGCCCGGGGCCGGGCAGGGCTCGCGGCCCATCCCGTCGGGCGGGCGGGATGCATGGAAGCGGGGAGGGGGCTCCGGGCAAAGCGCTAATCCCTTCCCGCGAACTTTCCCGCTAAACAAATAATCCTCCCCCTGACAAAAGCATTATCCCGCTTCATATGGCCCGCAGTGAAAGGGAGGTGAATAATCCATTTATCCCGGTCCGCCCCGCCCGGACAGCGGGTGCTGCGGGCAGGGCGCAGCCGGGCCCGCTGCTCCCACCGCAGCTGCGGCCGGGGCAGGGCTGAGGTCCGGCCCCGAAACCTGGCCCCGACCGAGCCCGGCACGTCGGGAGGGAGCTGCGGGACGGTGGCGGCTGCTGGGGAGCAGGGAGGGAAGGAGGAAAGGAGGGATGAAAATTAAGAGGAAGGGGAATTGAGGGAAGTGAGGAGAAGGGAGGAAGAGGAAAAAGAGGAAGAGACAAAAGAAAGAAGTCTTAAGTCTCTATGGCCATAAAAGAACACTTTACTTTTTTCTGAATTTACTCAGTTGTCTGTTCTGGGCTTCCCAGCTCATGATGAGTCTGTGTGTTAGATGAAGAAAGTGGGTTAGTGGGTGTCTCTGTAGGATGGAGGTGTACAGATGTAACAGGCAGGCACTAAAGCAGTGCTGGGAGGGAGGAGGGTGGGAGTGGTGAGATGCTTACAGCAAAGGTGCAGGGATTTGTTTGGCTCCTCACTGCATTCCTTCTGATGTCCAGCTATCAAACCAGAGACATGCCAGTGTGTTAGCTGGTCCCTGAACCCATCTGGGAATGGTGTCTGCAGGGACTCAATCCCTGGGACACCTTGCCCAAACTCACCCTCTCACCCCCCACCAACCCTGTCTCAGCCTCCTGTCTTGCTGTGCACCACTATGCATTCAAAGTCTTTCACCACCCTCCCCTGCACAAGTGGGATTTTCCCCAGCCACAGAAGATCCCCATGCTTGGAAGGTCTCTCATTACCAAGGGAGTAGGAATAAGTGGATGAAGAGGAGTGCAGAAGGAAAAACTATTCAAGCAAAATGGTGGTATGGACATCAAGAGTCTAGGTAAAAAGCGTCCCCTCCCAGGCACTCAGTTCAGTTGTTCAGCATGAGGTAGAACAGTGTCCATCACCAGAACCAGAAAACCAGAAGCATGAAATGTCATTTCACTGGAGTCTTTCCCACCTTGGCTTGGAAACATTTAACAGCAGAGAAAAACTCAGCCGGGTCAGGAAGGCTTTTTGCCTGCTCTGGAGAAGGCCTGAGGCACCTGTCTCCACCCCCCACATTTTCACACCAACCAAATTTAAGCACTTGCACCATGCTCAAAGACAGGCCAGGCCCTCCCTGTCCTCATGCCACCTACAGCCCACCATGACTTCCTTCCCCAACACAGTTTATCCCCCTTCCCTGACTCTTGGCAAAGTTCCTAGGAAGGTCTGAGTCTAAAATATGCCCTGAATGTCAGGAACTGAGGGTCCTGTGCAACCCCACCCTCTCCCCTAATCCTGGAGAGTCTCCCTTTAATCACCCCTATTAAAGCAAATCTCTCCCCACCTCACTGCCCTCAGGTGTCTTGCCGATAAACAAGCTGAAGGGAAAGTTATTACCTTTTATTCATGGTGTCTAAACTAAAGTAAAACATCAACAGGGTGACTGTACATAATAATATACTAGATAAAGTCCATTTTTCTTGGGCCCTCTGAAAGCGATCCCTGAGCATTAAAACGGGTCTCTTAATAAATATCTTATCTCCCCGCCACAGAGCCCTGGCTGCAGATAACCAGACAGCCATTACTGTACCTCTGAAATAACCCCATTTCCAGCAGGGCCACTTCAAACAGGCTTCTCTTTAAAGACCCCCACCTCCTCCCCCAGGGGAGCTGGGAAAAGGCTTGAACCTCCCTGGGTGGGGGATTTCATCCAAGTCCCCAAGCACGGTGTGGGGTTACTGCATTGCAATGCATTCCCTTCCAAAAATAACCATGGAGAAAGGCATTCTGCCTGCTAGCCACAAGCCTAAATCCTTGTGCCCTGCTTTGGGGTGAGCAGTGCTGGGCTCCCACAGTTCTGCTCCCCTGGGCCTGCTCTGCAAGCAGAGAGAAAGTTGGGCAGGAGAGGAGGGATGTGGCAGGCAGCTCCCACCGCGAGGGAAACAGCTTTCCCAGTGTGTGCATCCCAGGCTGCAAGGTGATGCTGTACAGGTTGCACTGGACCCCTTTATTAATACACCATACAGGTGATAGTGGATTTATTAAGTATATTGCTGTGATTTCACATTTAATTTACTAAGAATACAATGGTTTGGGCTAGAGGACCCAAGGGAAATCTAGGCAAGAGTGAGCAAAAATCCATGAAATTCAATGTAGCACACTAATCATGGAGGCATTATAGTATTAATTGCTATAATGATATACTTCTAATCCTATCTTACACTGCACCACATAATTTCATTGGGTAAGAGAGGAAAGGAATTAAATTTAGTTCAATACAGGCAAGCGTGTAACTTAATAGAGTAGTTTGACTCCAGCACACACTGGGGTTTAGGGCTGATGTCACAAAACATGGTCAGCAGCAGGGAAGAAGGATTGCAGAAGACTTTTGACACCCTCACTGAAATCTGGAAGCAATATGGAAAAATGTTAGATATCTGCTTTTTGAGAGGCAACCTGGCCATATAAAGGATAATTAGAATTCCTTGCAAAGATGATTTATCATGTCTATCATTGTGCTTGAAAAGGCTAGGTCACCCATGAATGCTGATGAAATTTCAAAGATCTACTCCCCAAGGACTTTCTGCATCTGCTGCCCTCTGAGATGGGGAAATAGCCCAGGGCAAGCTTCTCATTAATACAGCAGGAAAATATAAGCATTTTGTCCAACATAACATTTTTCTTCAGTATTATGCCTGACACGATCAGACCTTTAAATAACGTGGTAATAGGGCTCACTTTAAAGTTCATGTACTTGATGTTGTGCACCCCCCCTTCCCGTTCTCCCCTCCCTCCCCCGGTTTCAGCTGGGTAGTACCTCTCTCTAACAAGCCAGCGTTTTGACCCGAAACACACTTTCTCCCGTAACAAATATTGTATGAGGTGGGCGGAGGTGGTAAAAGTAGCTTTTGATCTTGTTTGTATAATATGCAAGAGGACATCAAAGCGAGGGAAGAGGAGGAGGGAAAGAAAGGAAAGCAGAGCAGGAATAACCCTAGCCAGTGTAACACCAAATAGCTCATGAATAGCTAAATAAAACATCATTAGGAAAACACGATAAATGAGTGGTTCTTTAAGGAGAGCCATGGCGAAGCGGGCTGGGACGGTGGCCAGGGGAGGCGGGCACAGCCCGATTCAAAGCCGGCCCCGAGGCAAACCAAGCGGAGCCTGGAATTTAGAGGGGGCAGCGGGACCCCTGGGGGACCCCTCGGCGGCTTCCCCCGTTCCTCTCGGGCATCCCGGGGCCCCTGGGGCAGCCGGGGGGTTCCGGGGTGTCCGGACCCGCTGACTGCGGGTGCAGGGGAGCTGTTTCCCCGCGGGGCGCTGCAGGTTTCGGGGCGTTCCCGGGCGCTCTGCACCGCGGGCTGCCCGGGGGGCGCGGGGGGGCCCCGGGAGCCGCGGGGGCGCCCGTTTGTTTTGGGTTGCTTTGTTTGTTTGCTGTGTGGCCTCCCCTTTATGTTGATCAGGCCGGCTCTGGGTTTAATTGATCTGCGGGGCGGGCAGCCGAGACCATCAAGGGAAACTTCAGCGCTTGCAGACTGCGGAGAAAGTACCGATGGTATCGGTGAAACCGGCGTGAGAGGCACACACAGCCCCCGCCCTCCCCCGAGCGTGTGCGCACCTCGTGCCCGGAGGAGCTGGGGATGCTCGGCTGAAGCTGCAGGGCTGGGACACCCCTGGGGCCCGGGAGGGTGTTTGGGGAAGCCCCCGGCCCTCTCCCGGTCACCAGTGAGGAGCATCCCAGTACCAGCTCCGGGTGACTCTGCAATGGCTCAGCAGTGACTCCACAGGAGGGATGTGCCTGCACCAGAAGGGGCGGGGGGAACACACGGAGAAGAGCGGCTAAGTTCACCCCCCAGAGGCAGATTTCCTCTCTGTCCCCGAGGTGAGTCGGGCTAGCCAACTCCATCCTGCCTCTGGGTAGCTCTTCTTCCAGCTCTGCGCTTGGTGCCTCTTTGTGGAGCTCTGCCCATCTGCTCATCACTGCTCAGCAGTGCTTCCTCGCCACACCTGTTGTCCTGCAGGGCCCAGCCCAGCCGACAGAACCCCTTCTCAGTTCCCACCACAGTAAGGGGCTCCCTGCCATGCCAAGACCATGTCCCACCTGTGCTTAGGGCAATGCAGGCCACAACGTGGATCTCACAAGTCCGGAGCAAAGCAGGGGCTTTAGTAAGCCCCAGGTCATGACCTGGGTCCTAGGGAGGGCTGGGTAAAACAGCTTGGTGCAAGGGCTCTCCTGTCCCTGCCTGGGCTTGGCAGCTCAGAGCCCATCTCGGGTCTGCTCTGTCTTGCTCTCTTGCCTCTTCATGACCCATCTCCAACAGGAGATGGAAAACCCTCCTGTAAACAACTGGTGAAGGTCAGGGGAAGGAAAGCCTGACACCACTTAATGAAAGACAGTTACAGACAATCTTTTGCTCAGTTGTCCGTGTCTGGGAGGCGTGGGGATCTCTGTGTTCAAGCTTTTTAATTTCCATTCTAATTTGCAAGTCATAAAGAGAGACAGTATGCCGTCCATGGTCTCACGTTTAATTTCTTGTCACCCTAATCATGCCAGTTTAACCCTCAATTGCTTGCCTACGTGGTTGTTATGCTCAGCCCTAGCTGCCATCTCCTCTGTGAAACAGCCTGCCCAGGCACATTAGTAGTGTCCTGCTTGCACTGTAGATTTGGGGTTCTAATTCTGTTCCAATGACTTCTTCCCAGATGCCACAGCTCGTAAAAGTGGAAAACAAAGAAACAAATAACAAACAAAACGAAAAAACCCAGAGCCCACAACTGCCTCCTTTTCACTGTTTGGTTGGGTGGGTTTTAAAAGAGAGGGTAGGAGGGAGAATTACTTTTTCCGTGCTCTGCCTGCCACTTTAGAACCGCCTTTCCCCCGGTGCGGGACACTCAAGGGGAGTCCCCGCACGGCTGTGCAGTACGGGGGGTGACCACAAGGGCTGGTCCCCTTTCCGTGCTGCCGGCAGGGACGGGAATCCCGCGGCGCCTCCGGGGGCTGGAGCGGGCGGGTTCAGCACCCTGGAGAGCGGCCCCGCTGCCCCTGCGGGGAGCCGGGGAGGTGCCCGCACCGCTCGGCCTCGGTGAGGGACGGATGACAAAGAGCAAAGAGGTTTTGACAGCAGCTGGGCGCTGTGGCTCAGTGTCCTTGTGGCTTTGGCAGAGGGATCGCGGGGCTGCGAGGGATTGGTGGTGAGGGACAGAAATGGAGCTCAGAGGATTGTTCTGCTCTGTCCCGTGACAGGTTTGCCACGCCAACAGCGAGAGAAGCGAGGGAAATCACCTGTTCCTTAAACAAGGAAGCAGCCCCGCGCTGCCAGCTCCAGGGTGCCACGGGCTAACTCGGCTTTGCTGCAGGGGTGTGAACTGGCATTGACCAAGTGTCCTCCTCTTCCTCCTCCTCACATTAGCAGAGTGACCCTGCATGGCCGGGAGACTCCTGTGGGGCTGCGAGAATCCCGGGCAGCAAACGGGAACCAGGGAAGACTTCATGCAGGGGGGAGGGCAAAGAAAAAAGGAACAAACCAGCGCTGACTTCTGGCCTTAATCAAAGAGTTCCCCATCTCCCCAGTAGGGCACACAGAGGCATTCCCAGGGACAGTCTGCTTGGTGACAAAAGACTCCCGTTATAAGTAAGCATCTGCACAATCATATTTCCATCAAAGGTAAAATAGCATCACAACAAACATGAGTATATCCAAGGAGCTACAGCAGAAACATTTAGCTTTGCTGGCCATACATAGCCTGGAAGTGAAGCTTCTCCCTTTCCTTACCCTCTCCTACACAATGAAGATTATATCCCAAGCAACAAAATAAAAAAAAACGTGCTACAGAGAGCTCGGTGTGGCCTCATCTTGTATCTTTTCTCAGGTCACATTAATGGAGCTTACTTACTGGAGAAATTGCTGGTTTTACTTTCTACACCCCATCAAGTCTTGAGTGCATTTTTCTAACGGCCCCAACCAAAGCCAAGCACCTAATTAATTAATTTAACCAAGCAGAGAGACTCAATTTCCCAAATAGAAATTTAAAATATATTTATTTGAAAAGAGAAAATTGTGTCTCTCAGATGAAAAGAGGCTGGTTTGCCAGTGAGAGGCACAGAACACTGCAGGTGATTACATTTCACCGAGTGGCTCTTCAGAGCAGACACCTTGCTGCAACAGGCAGGAACTTTTGGATTGAAAGACAGTGGGGATCCTGAGAACTACATGGAGGCGCTGGATTCCCAAGCCTGGGAAAGACACATACCAGACAGTGAGTATCCATCCATCCCATCCCATTCCATCCCATCCCATCCCATCCCTCCCCGCGGCGCTCCCGGCAGGTGGCGCTGCCCCGCCAGGAACGGCCGGGCGGCGCCGAGCGGCTCCGGGACACGGCCCGAGGGACACCGGGAATGCCGGCACGGCACCGAGGGAACGCAGCCCTGCGCTCTGCGCGTTAGAAAAGGTCCTCACAAAAAGCACATTTCGCAGAATCACAGCACGGTCTGGGTTGGAAGCGGCCACTGGAGGCCATCTGATCCAACCTCCCAGATCAGGCAGGGTTCCTTGCAGCAAGTTACTCCAGATTCTGTCCAGACAGCTTTTGAACATTTCCAGTGAGGGGGATTCCACAGCCTTTCTGAGAAGCCTGTTCCAGTGGTCAGTCACTTGCTCAGTAAGGATATTATTCCTCAAGTTCAGGTGGCAGTTCCTGTGTTCCAGTTTCTGCCCACTGCACCTCATCCTATGGCTCAGCAATACCAAGAACAGCCTGGCTACATCCTCTTGATACCCTCCCGTCAGATACTTACATTGGTGAGGTGTCCTCTCAGTCATTCTGTTTTGAAGCAGAACAAGCCCAGCTCCCTCAGGCTTTCCTCATAAGAGAGATGCTCCAGTCCTTTAAATATTGTCATTGCCCTCCATTGGATTCAATCCAGGAGCTCCACGGCTCCCCCATGAGGAACCCAGAGCTGGACACAGCAGCAGATTCTGTGCTGCTGATCACATTCTGTGCCACTGATCACAGTCCTCTGAGACCTGCCATTCAGCCAGTTCTCAATCCACAATGGCACAATAAATAAACAGCTGATCATCAATAGTTCTTTCCCTCCCCACCTCACCCCACCCCATCCTGCATGAAGGTGCTTTACAAAGGAGGTTTTAAAATCAAGTGGCTAGATTAATTAATTAATCAATTATCTTCTTCAGAAAAAAAAAACTTCTTTTCCTAGTTATTAATCTTTGGCACTGAATTTTTGGCTGTATATTGTCTTTTTTCTGTCCTAGGATATAAAGGGTGAAGACCTGAATCACTGTCTGGGTGCTGACAGCCCAAGGAAGAAAAGGAGAATTGATGGAGTTTTCTGTGAAACAAGGCAGAAAGGGGGTGTGAGAGAATCAGTCTTGCACATGGAAAACATTGCTGGAGAGCCTATGACACAAAAAGTGATGACAGGTTCTTGCAAAATATGACAGTTCAAACTACAAATGGTTCCCTAAACTGGAAAAGCTCTCCCTCTGTACCCATTCTCACCCAGACATTTTCAGGCTAGAAATACTCTACTGGCACAAGAGGCTCCTACACCTTACCAATGTACCTCTGGGCCATCTGAGCCAGGAGTCAACATACAGGGGGAAATGAAGAGCAGGACCAGCTACAGCCACAGACAAAGCAAGCAGTTGTCTAAAGCAGCAGGCAACCAAATGACCACGAGCTCCAGAGCCCCTATTCCCTTTGCCAAAGCTCTACAAAACCAGGCCAGAAGGTAAGGACACTGCTGTGGAAAAAGGGAAGATCTTTTTGGCCCTCATACAGGCACATTTCCACCACAACTATAGGGATACCAAGCCAGAATCTCCCCTCCAGTATTTTTCTTTCCTATTGCAGAAGACACCTGGCCAATACCCTTTTTTATGTGTCAAATTTTGGTTCTTTTTCCTGCATAAACAGCTCTGCTAAACACATTGAAACAAAACAGTCCATCACATAACAGATGCAAATTGATCATTCAAACAAAGGAAAAGTTTGTTTCCAGTGGGGAAGGACAGGATTCAGACACATCTCCAAAAGACTAAAACAATAACTGGGAGAGGCAATCTCCCTGGTTCACTGATTCTTCTAACTAAACCATAACTGTGTCTAACCTGGAAAATCTAGCAAGAAATTTGAGCAACAAAGGTTGCCTTCCCCTCTGGTGATCCTTCTGGCAGGTAGGAGTGGAGGAAGAGGTTAGAGTGGGATGGGATTTGGGGAATACAGTCACAGGAGGAAGAGGCATGAAGATGAAAGGAGACAAGAGGGAAAGAGAAAGAAACAGAAAGCAAGCAAAGATGAAGCACAAAAGTTAGCATTCCCACTGGGGAAGAGAGATAAATCTTTGTTGAAAAGACCCCAAAATAAATGAATACTTTCTTTTCTACCCCTTTGCTAACAGATTCATCCTAAATCCCATACCAGGGCATCCATCCCCTTCTTGCCTTCCTTTAACCTCTCTTATCAAACACGAGCTGAGTGCAGCACAACAAACACATTGCCTGGCTGCTTTCCTAGGCCAGCACCTCCCCACACCAATCCTGCAGTGAGATACCCATCCTCCCACTGCCACAAACAGCAAGAGCTGTCAGCTGCTCTGGCAACACAGCAGCTCTCCTGGCCCCACAATAACCTATTATTTGCAGCTCCTTAATAGATCTTGCTCAATTTCCAGTACACAGTCAGGAACAACCCCAGTTTACACAGGGCTGAACATATTCTGCCAGACTCCCAGCCATTCACACCTATTGGGATGGTGACAACAGTAAAGTCTTTGGTTGTACTGCTTATCTACCTGGGCAAAGATGATGGCAGTTTTCATTTTATCAACATCAGGGACCCAAAAGTCATGACTGAAAGCACTCAACTGAAAGATCTCAGGCATTCAGATTAGAGCCTACAGCCCTGAGACTTCAATGGTTCCATCTTCTCTCCAGCTTGAGCAAATAGGGTGACCCAGCACATGCTACCACCAAACAGCCCTTTGCTACTTCCCTTTTTAACTAACAACCCACATATGAGAAGGAGAGGCACAGGAGTGGATGGTTTGCCATTACAATTCAGCTCATAGTCTGGGTTTTTTTTTCCCTTAAGTGCCTCAGTTATATCACTGCTGGTACAGCTGAATGTGGCCAAGGAGCTACAGGGACACAGGGCCCACAGGTGACTCCTCTTGTTTCTGAGTGAACTTCTGCCCCAGGACAGAGCAGCTGCTACCTGCAGCAAAGGGTATGCACAATGCTCAGCCACGCTGAAAAGTCAGCTCTTAAAGGAAGATGGGCAGCAACTTAATACCATTATATTCAGAAAGTCTCTCAAGAGACAGTAAATAAAAAGCTGACTATAATAATTTTGCTTTTTCTGGAACTTATGGTACATGGAAGACTATAGATAGGTGCTCTCAGTAGAAAGCCACCTGAAGCCAAGTTAGTTCTTTCTGTCAAAAAATACAGTTTTATTCAAACACATTCTGGATTTGTTTCTATTTATTAATAAATAATTAATAATAATAAATAACTTCATGGAGCCAAGTCCACAGGCAGTGTGATAGAAACACTGTTCACTGATCACTAAATATATATTTAATATATATTTAATGTATTTTATATATATATAAGTATATATAGTGATATAGCATCACTAAACAGCATCTAAAGTCACAGTTGCATGGTTCAGACTGACTTCAGCCCAGATGTGATGAGTATTGGACAGCCCATGAATACTGGAAATGCCTGTGTTCCTGGATGCTGACATCAGCTCCTGGAGGCTGAAAGATGCAGTATCTTCCATGTTGACTTTCTAGACCACTTAAAATTAAGTCTAAATATTAATTTTGGAGCTTAGTTTAGTCTTTGGGTCTGGAAAGGCATGACTTTGCAGGAGGCTGGCCTCTCCTTGGAATATTAGGTCCTTAATACACAGTCTGCACAAACATTAAAATCCAGTGCTTGTCTTCAAAGTAGTGTGGTCACTCTGTTTTTTTCTTTAAACCCTCATTACCAAATGGAATGCATAAGAAGAGCCAGGAAAAATATGTTTGTATTTACTAGGGAAAGAAAAATAGAGAGGGAAGACGTGAACAACATTATTATATGTGATGAATCTCCTGTTTATTTTAGAGAGTCTGGAAATTGCCTCATTTTTTCAATTGGACCACATGTCCTTGTTAAAGATGTGTTCCACCCTAAACCATAAATATTCCAAGGGCATCCTATTAGCAGTGTTATGAAAGAGGAGGAACTAGATTATCCCAATGGAAAGCATTCCCACTGCCTCCTGACATGCATTTGATGTAAGCAGATCTTCTACATTCCCTCCATAGCAAAGGAGATTCTGTCCAGGAGCCTTCCTACAGGCCCTCTGTCCTCGCTTTGGAGATGTCTGGGAAGATAAGCCTCTCACACATGCCATCTAAAATTGGTGTCATGTGACTATCCTCTTCTGGCCTTACAAACTTTGAGTCTATGAAAACAATAAAACACTATTCTTTAATTTGACATGAGCACAAAACAGCCTTTTACAATTCTGCATCTGAATCTGGTTAGGGGGAGCCTGGGATGCCACCACTTTGACCTTTAGTACTTGGCACTGTGCTGCTCAGGTACAAAGCCAAAAGTGGTCCCAAAGAAACCTGTGTGTGAATGTGGCACAGCAGAGTATGGCCTGGTGAGGCAGCTTTACATACAGGCTGCAGTGAGGGGGCAAGGATCAAACTGAAATAAAAATCCTGTCTGACCTCCTCTTAATTCTAAATCACCTTTTATATCTTACCCATCTATTGGGAAGACTAAAGGGAACATGATTCACAAAAGTCATCATACACCTGAAGAAGCTGATCTTCAGGGAAGAAAATCCAGAAGGAAGCTCTAGACATTGGAAATAGAAAGGCTGTGGCGCACAGAGCCACTTATTCCTGCTACAAATCCACCTTTTCCTGGAGCCAGGTGCTTATGAATTCTGTCCCCAGGCAACAGAGTAATCAAGGGAACCCCTTTTCACATCTCTTGCTGCCAGAATTTACACTGCCTTTCTCAATAGCTCACCAAAAGTAACTTTTCCATGTGTCAATTGAGCTTCACAAGCCTTCTGACCTGGGAATAGATCAGCAAAACACAGACTGGGCAAGACAAAATTTGGGATTGGGGATCCCTGGTTTTACCTGAAAGGACAAATCCACAGATCACTGTAGCACTTTTAGCATCTTCTGTCTGTTTATTCTGTTCCATCAGTGTACACAAATAACTGGTGTTTTTCTGGGTTTAAGCCCATGTGAAAGAGAAAAGATTTGGCTTTCTGTTTGGATGTCATAATATTAATAGAGAACATCTTTAGAGGCTTGTTACAATGCAATATTGCCGATTCCAAGTGTTAGGAAAATGAAAGAAAAAAAGAGGACATCATGAATCATTCATCCCCACCCTTCAACAAAAATCACGAGAGTAAAAATGGCTTTAATTCCATTTGTTTACCAGTTTCTGAGCATTTCTGTGTCGTCAGATTACTATTTCAGACTCTTCTGCCACAATGGGAGCTAGGAACTGTCTTAAATAAAGATTCTCATTGTCTTTAAATCACACAAATCATGAAGCTGCAGCCTTTGGGGAAAAAAAACTAACAAAATAAGCTAAGAAGGTGGTTGGGATGAAAATATCAGAGCAATTAATGAACCATCAACACTGAACAGGTTCATAAGGTTGGCTGTGCTGCAAAACCCAGAAAAGATGATATTTGCTAGAACAGATTTAAAATGCCTGAAGTGAAAAAAGGGCCAACTACATTTTGGATATTAACCCAGATCAACTATGGACAATGTTCCCAGAGAAAAAAAATTATCAGACAAAACCCACTCCCAAAAAACCAGTTTGGGCTTTGTTTTTATGCCAGCTCTCCCAGTCTTGATATCTAATGGAGTCAGAAAAAAAGCTACTGGCAGGAATAGCTCTGTGTAAGGCTCTCAAAATGTGGTAACCAAACATTATTATAAATTTATTTCATCTTGACACCAAAGCCAGCTCTACAGCTGTTTTATGATACTGTGAAGGTTAAACTACTACAGAACAAGTACTCCTGCATGTGGCTACTATAAAAGTGTCACTGAATTATTTCTAATTTTAGTGCCCGTTGTTCTAAAAATTGCTTCCTGCTGCACTCCAAGAAGCAAGAAAAAAGGTGATTCACATAAACCTAGGCAGCTGAGGAACTAGATGGGCATAACTGATGGAGCAGAGCAGCTACAGGGCTCGTACTGGACTAAGGCTGAGGAGGGGCTCTCAGAGGGTTTAAGCTGCCACGGCCCCCAATGTGCAAATCTTGTAACAGATTTAGTGATGCTGCCCCACTTTCTGGCAAACTAAGAGAAACAGGTACTTCTAGGGCAGAATGAGACTCCCTTAGTTCAGCCACCCAGCTTCAGATGGTGGGTTGAATCACACCTGAGAACAGCCATTTGTCTGCACCAACCATGTAATTCGTTAGGGCAACGAAAAATTTTATTTACTTTCTTTTTCAGATATTATTCAAGTGTCCAATGATAGATAAATTGGAAGAACACCACTCCAGCTACAAATATATCTACACCTCCACCTCATGGGACTCAAGTATGTCACCAAAAAAAGAGGGGAAGAAAACAATTTCAAACAGTAGATATTATACCCTGCCAATATGCTTGGCAGAAATTAGTGCTCTCAAAAGCCATTTCCTGTCCCTTCCTTGGTTCCTTGGTATTCCCAAATACCATAAAATAATTTTAAAAGAAACCCAAAAAACCAAAAAAAACCCACACCAAAAAAAACCAAAAAAAAAAAAGGCAACAAAAACCAACCAAAAACCATTGTCTGGGAGCTGGATCTATCTAAGACATAAAAGAGATTATACAAACCCATGTAAGCTAAAGGGAGATGTAAATCACTGGTCTCTGTCACTGAGATGATCACAACATCACAGAATTGTTTAGGATGGAAAAGACTTTGAGGCCATTAAGTCAACTGTTAACCCAGCACCCACCACTCTCAACCTGGACTCCCACAAACACTGTAGCCACTGAAAAATTTTATACTCAGAAATTTCTGGATACCATGAATAGCCTTTAAATGGGCAACATGTGAATTCTAAATCACAGGTTGTCAGTTTTTTAGTTAAAGAACCAAAACCAAACCAGTTAGCAAAGAATTCATGCCTTCATTGTTACCAAGCACAGACTTTGTCACCCCATTTATCTTATGGGGATGCTATTAGTGTTGATATGGGCAATTAACTGTATTTGGAAAATACATTTTTCAAAAATTATCTACATTTTCCATCATCAGTTTTGAGTAGCAAATTACTCACAGGGAGAAATAATTTCAAGACCTGCACCTGAGTTGGGGTAAGCTGTTACAGCTAAACAGAAACAGAAGATCATACACCAATTTATACAGGCTAAAAGAATGGTCATTAATTCATGTCTAGAGGATTGGAAGCTTCCAGCAGTGAGTGAGTCTTTTGTGTCCCTCAGATAATAAAGCAAATGGTAAGATCAGGCCTAAGAATTTTTGATACTTAAAAGTAGTAGATGTGTGGTCTCTCTGCATGAAAATTACTGTGCAAACAACACTGCAAGTACAATCCCAGAAGTATAAACTCCCCCATACCATGAATGCTTACTACTGATATCTATACAGACTGTTTATTTGGTATTAATTTTTCATAAAACTTTTACTATTATTTTTATTTTACTGTTATTTTATTTTACTGTTATTTTTAAAGAGTTCTAGAAATGCAACTACCTTCTTCTACCTACTACAACTCTTCTTGTTCAAGAATGTAAGTATGATGCCTAAGCATGGTGCCCAGGATGCCCTGATTACTGCATTACTCAACAGCTAGCAGCACCAGCATCTAGACTGCTTCTGTGCACAAGGGCATTATTCAGTAGATTACCAAGGAAGGTGTGTTCTGGGTTGCTCTTTCTTAATTCAAATGTGCATTTGATTTGAATGTGTGCTTCACTCGGTGTTGCTACCTGACTCTCTGACCAATCAGCATCCCACCCAATTATTTGTGTGTGCACTGAAACTCCTGGATGCTGCCAAAGCATTAAGCAGCCTACAGAAAAGGGTGGGGAGGGAGGAATGTGCTTCTACTTCCTCTTCTTGGGCAGAGCAGACAGTAAAAAAGACATCCTTAGTCCAGAGCTTAGTCCAAAACCAGAAGGTTTAATCCACCTATCCTTCCAGTCTGGTCATAATACCTTTGCTAGTCATTTTAAAAGGGAGTAAAAAAATTAAATGTTATTATCCAAAGGCCAAGATTTCAGTGATAAGTAACTGAAATATTGTCTGGGACTTTAATAGTAAGAGCTAAGAGCATGCTCTGTAACTGCGGGGCAACATTTTACTAAGTTTGGCAGAAAAGTCTCCTCCCTTCATCCCCTCAGGCTTCTGCTTAGCTTAGACAATATCACAAGGAAGGGCTGTTTGCCCAGAGGTTTTCATTGCGAATTTGTTGGGGATTTTTGTTTGTTTGTTTGTTCATCCACATGGCTTACTGCCAGCTTATGAAAACTACAAGCCTGTCATCAGGAGTTCACCCAGTCTGAGAGAGGAAAAACAATGGTCAGAAGTCAACCTGATAACCATACCTTAAAAATGTCACAGAATAAAACATGCGTAAAGGAGACATTTCAGTAATGTTCTGACACTCCCCAGTTTCAGCAATGGGCTACAATGAAACATCAGTTTGTGTAAGCATTCAAGAGAGGTTTGTCTTGACATGGACAGCCCAGTACAAGACATTAAGATCTTTGTGCAAGCAAAACCTCCCCCACAGGTTTGCATGATTAACAATATCCTTAAAAAAACAAAACTCTTTCCTTTAATCAAACAGGTTCCTTCCAAACTTTTCCAGGGCACACTGCACTCAGACACAGGGAGAAAAAAATCTTGAATCATGGTTGAGCTGTGCTAAGAGCAATGAGGATTCCCTTGAAATAGAAAATTCTACTTTGTATGGCTAGTACTCCTGCTGAAGCCAGTGGACAACTTGGACAGAGCCAGTTGAGAGGATCAGACTTATCAACTGCAGATAGGCAGGAGGGAAAAAACACTGGGTCAAATCCCAGCTAGGGTAAATCAGTGTAACTCCACGGAAGTTGAGGGCTGTGCCGATTCACGCCAGCTGCGGATCTAACTCACAGTGTGTTTTGCAAGTCCATTTTCAACTCTTCAGGGCTCTGCTCTGTTTAAACATCCACAACACCCACTGAAATTAATGAGAACTGTGTGTGCAGAACCCTAGTATTACTTTTTAACTATTTGGGAGGTGCTCAGACACTGTGATAATGAGCACCATATATTAGAACCCAGACAGAATGGTATTGAATCATCAGACCCTTAAGTGGGACAGGTCATTAATCTTTTCCTTGGGAGAGCATTTCAATTTTTGCCTTGGCAAATGAGGATTCATCATTAATAGATGTGGGGGTTCTATGTTTGCCAAGTCCCAGACAAAGTGTGTTTTTCCATTTGCCTTGGGCTTGTGTAAGCTTGCCTAAGGAGGCCAGCCTTGCAGTTTGAGAAACACTGCTAGCAGCCACCATACCCTCATTCCCAGCTAAATTAAAACCTATTATGCTGTAATTAACCTTGCCTAACTTGTTCTGAGTTACACCAGCAGGTAAAAATCACGCTTTTACTAGGCTGTACCCAAGAAGCATTTTTATGTATCAGACTTGCCTACTCTTCAAGTATTTCCAGCTACTCTTGGAAGCTCTTCTCCTGAAGATCACAGCTCAACTGCAGATTCAGAACTCTTCTTGACTTCAGTGAGGGCAGAATCCCCTGCAAATTTACTCGTGCATCTCCTGTTCATGCCAGATGGCACGTTTTTGGAGGACACGGGAATTCCACAGAAGCGATGGCAAGAACACACGTATATAAACTGTTAGGTTTAAAGGTTTAAAACATACACATAGACAGGTCACCAAGTTTTCTTGGTCAAATTTAAAGCAGTAAAATTCCATTTTATGAATTAGTCTATTGCCCTTTTTATTTAAATGCAAGTTAAGAAAAATAAAAAGAAACCTATTACATTTCTAGTTTCAACTGATATTTGGGATATGGGTGAGAAGAATGAGCACAAGCTAAGAAGAACCTCTTATTCACAAAGCTACGCTTCTATAAGAAAAATAAATTCTTGGAAGAATTGCAGTTTTCAGACTTTTCTTCCCCTCCTCTTTTAAAAAAATCAAAATTCTTCAGCTGCATTTTTAAAGATTCAGGATTTTCTCTAAGGTTGATTTGATTAAGTCCATAGACCTTCAAGCCAGGCCATCATTACCACAGTTTTAAAAGCAGACATCCTTTGAAGTAATTCAACCAAGTTAGAACAGAAAAGTCCAGATGCCCTTTAGCTGCTTGCAGTAAGTGTACATATGAAAAATAAAGTATAAAATAGCACAAGAGAAAGGCTACACTGCCCTAAGTAAAAGTGCACTCAAAGACAAAGAAGTGCTATCACTGAATACATCTTGCATATTATTACCAGTGGAAAGGTGGGAAGCCTCTGGAGAAGGCAGCCTAGAGAGCCAATCTGATTTTTTTTTTTTTAAAATCTGTGCATCTGAGTGTATGGTGCAGATAAAGGAGAGAACAGATGGTTATGCAGTAAGTGTATCAGCCTGCCTCTGGCACAGCCAGATGACAGCAGCTGCAGCAGCAGTATTTATCCTACCTGTTCCTTTTAAGTTATTAAACTCCTCAGTTCCCACAGGACACGCAATAACTTTTTTTTTAAGCACTTGCCCTGTCTTTGCTCATTCCGGAGCGGGGTGCAGGGTCCGGCCCTCCCTCGCCTCGCCGCCCGTCCCGGGGGCTGCGGGGCCGGGCTGGGCCGGGCCGGGCCGTTCCCGCCGGCTCCGGCTCTGGCCCCGGCTCTGGCTCTGGCCCCGGCTCCGGCCCCGGCCCCGGCTCTGGCCCCGGCTCCGGCTCTGGCCCCGACTCTGGCTCTGGCCCCGGCTCCGGCCCCGGCTCCTCCTCCCGGGGCCGGCCCGGCGGCTCCCCCGCTCCGGCTCGCTCCGCCGCGGGCGCTGCAGGTCTCCGCCGCTGCCGGCCGATGCCCGGGCCTCGCTGGTCAAGTGGTCCTAAACATTTCACAATTATGCTAGAGAACTGTTGAACTGTTAAGAACCACTGCACCAAGGAGGCTGAGGGTCCGCGGGGAGCGCAGCGGGGCGGGGGCGCGCTCCCCGCCCGCTCCTGCCCCGCGCTTGGCTCTTCCTTTCGCCGCGGCGGACCTGGGGACGAGACAGAACACACGGGACTGGCGGGCGGGCGGCGACAGCGCCCGGGGACAGCGCCCGGCCCGGCCCGGCCCGCACTCCTCGCTCAGCGCCGCCACTTACTGAGGGCCACCGTCCCGCGAGCATCCCCGGCCTCGCACCGGGGCTGGGAGAGCTGGACGGCAACACGCTCTCTTTACAAAGTGGAAAGAAGGAAAAAAAAAAAAAAAGAAAAAGAAAAAAAAACCACCAAAAAAACACCCAAAACAACCAAGAAAAAAAAAAAAGTTTAAAAAGAACAAACGAAACAAAACCAGCCGTTCTCCTGAGGGGCCGCAGCTCGGCGGCAGCCCGGGCCGGGCGCCCGCGGCCGCTCCGCGCCGCCCATGTGCCGCGGCCGCCCCTCTGCCGCGCCGGGCCGTGCGGGGCCCTTTTATACCCGCGCGGTACCTCGCGGTGATGAGCCGTCCCCTGCGCGGCAGCCAGGAATGCTGCCCTCGCCCCTCACACGACCAGTTTTTCCAGGCTGCCTTCGCACTGACGGGGCGGTTTTGTTTCCAGCCATCATCTGGGGCGGCCGAACGTCAGCAGGTAGAGAAGGACAAACCTGTTCCGAGGCGGCGCGTTTCCTCCCTCCCTCTCTCCTCCCGCCGCCCTCCTGCCCTCCGCCCTGCCACCGGGGGAAACTGCTCGACAGGTTTCGCCGAAGCTGGAGGTGGCTCCGGGGGTGAGTAAGAGACTCCACCCTGCGCCCTCCCGACAGGCGCTGCCGCTGACGGGCCGCCTGCCCTCGCACCCTTGCCGGCCCCCCTCGCCTGGCTGGCAGCCCTGAAAAACAAAACAACAAAACAAAACAAAAAAGCCTTAAACCGGCACGTCACGTTCTCCGGGGGGATTTCACCGCCGCAGTGTGAACGCCCGGCCTGGCCCGGGATCCGTGCTGGTGGCGTCGCGCCTGGCGAGCGTGGCCGCTCCCCGCAGGCCTGAGGGCTGCCCTCCTGCCTGCCCTCCGCGGCGTTCTGAGAGGGCTTCTCCTCTTCCCCCCCGGCCGATATTCTCTGAGATGGGAAGGAAATCTATAAAAGCCCTTTGACATCCCCGGGGTGAGCTGGCAGCGTTGCCATGTGCTGCCCAGCCCTCCTGAGGGGTAGCACAGGTACCCATTTCTAATCTGGAATGTTCATTGTCGGATTGACTGTTTTCAGTGTAGTTTCAGGGGGTTTTTTGTAAATGACACGCGAAGCCACCTGCTGTGTGTGAGCGACTGGGTTTGCCCTGTCTTCCCCCAATATCCCCCCAGCTCTGCTGCTGTTTCTTCAGGTGCCTTGGGGAGTCACCATTTGGGAACACCAGACCTGTCTGGAGGTCACTTTCTGCTCCTGAATGTTCCCGACCTTGGTTTCAGAAAGAACGGACTAAGAAGCCAGACTGAAAAACATGAAAAAGGTTCTGATGTTCAGAGGTGTTGGACAGCCAACAGGGAGGGAGGGCACCCTGAACTTTGACAGGCTAGCAATGAAATCGAATTCACGGTGTTTTCCGAGCCATTGTTGAGGTGAGCTGCAAGGTCCTCACGCCCTGTAACCTTAGGGTGGGGATTATGGTAACCCCACAGCTGGCTTCCCCATGGTGGCAGTGGGGATGCTGGTTGCTGGTGGTGCCAGGCTGCCTGCACTGCTTGACCACATGCTGCTCTCTCCAGCCAGCCCAGGAGACACCATTTCAAAGAGATGTGGATGGTAAACCTTGCTCTGCCAGTGACTCAGCCTCCGGCCTCAGCCAAGTCGCTTTACCACACCTTGAGAGGGAGATAATGCTTACCTACCTCATCTTATGAGGCTTCACTAATGTTTATATAGTGCTTTGAATGTTTAAAGAACTGAGTGCTGTTTATGCATTTTGGTGCTCCAGATCCTATGATCTTTGGTCCTTTAAAAATACATAGGAGACTCAAGCGGTCCCAGAGGAAATGCCCTTACAGGAGGCATCCCAGAGCAGCAGAGCAGGGAGAAGGCCTTGTGCTGTGCACAGCTTGTGTGAACGTGGTGCTGCACCAGAAGCTGGAGTGCTGGAACCAGAACAGGTTGCTCTAGGAGCCTATGCAAACCTCATGCTGAGGAAGCTCCCTGCATCTAGGCTGGAGGCGTTTCAGTCTGCTTTGGTAAAGCCAGCTCCTGCTCTTCTGCTCTGCCCTCTCACGCTCAAATCCAGAGCTTAATTTTGTGCCTTCTTCCAGATAGTCCAAGCCATAGGGGGTTTCTGGACCTTCTCTTTCTCCCAAAAGGATATTTTCTTGCCTTGGATAGAGGAGAGTGCACCATTTGTGAGTTCACTCAAAGGACACCTCTGTCCTTGGCATCCATGGAAATCTGTGGAAGCAAGACTGCTATTTACACCCTGTAAGAAGAGGCATTTGTGCTGTGACACAGTGTTCTAGGTCGTCCACTCCTGCCAGTGATGTGTACAGCATGTGCAGCATGACTGCATGGGCTGTATTTTATATATAATCCTCCAGAGACTACACTGGCAACTCTCACCTCCCTCTGACAAACACAAACTCACACCCACACCCACAGCTCCACAATACCACGCAGCTAAATAATAACCTGACTGTCCATACTGACTTGGTTCAAGAGTCTTTTCCAGCCAAACCAGTCAGGACCTGCTCCTGCACGGTGAGATATAAAATCCCCAGAGATCTCATGGCTCTTCTGGTCCTGGGTCAGACACACATGGCAGATGGCCCCTTAGGGACTCTGAGCAATAAGGGGGGACCTGTCTGAGGCAAACAGGGTTCTCTGAGGTACCAGAACCTGTATGGTCTTTAGGCAGCATGAACCATCTCCTGCTTTCGACTTCTTTTTAATGAGTGGCAGTGGTTTTACAGTGAATGGGTAAACATACCTTTCATTTAATTATATAAGCATTTAGTAGGTTCTATTTCTCACCCATATACCCTCAATTATGGAAGTAAGAAAGTTAACATCCTGCCTCCTCCCTTCTCTAGGTAGAGTCTCAGAGAACAGGCTGAAGGCTTTGAAAGGTAGAAGAGTAGAGGCGCCCAAAAGTGGAAATGGACAGGTGGCACTAGCCAAGGGATGAGCAATGTGTTCTTCCTCTGTGAAAGTATGAAAGGTGATTGAAGCATTAAAATAATAGAATCGGTTCTGAAATTAGATAGGGGGGAAATGAGGAGTATTAGAAGGAATAGTAATTAGTCCATTGTTTCCATTGATGGTTAAACTAAGTATTGTTTATATCGGTGGGACCTGAATGAAAAGGACTGTGGTAACCCTTAGCATGGCCTCCCACACTGGCTGCTGAGAGCTCTCTGTCTGCACCAACACTCCTGAAACCTGGAGGAGCAGCACACTGTAACAGGGAACATGATGGCTTGAGTCCCTTGGACAGCAGGCAGAGTTTTCTTGGATGGGGAAGGCAAATGCCAGTCACCTCACAGTGTCAGAGAAAGAGGGCAGCACAAAAGGAGACATAACGCCAGGGGTGGTTGCAGGAGACAAAGAGCTGGTCTGGGAGGAAGTGAAGATGAAGGGTAAGCTTGTGGGAGGACATAAAAGGCTGTGCTGTTTGCATGGCAGAATATGGAAGATCATGAATGCTTGGTAATGAGAGGATTATATTTCAGGGAGGTTCTGCTTTGAAAAAATGAATTTATGAAAAATGACTGGAAGGTGCTATCATTATTGCCAGTCAATATCCCCATGCTTCTTTGGCAAAAGCTCCCAGTACTTTCCTGTTAGTTCCTTATTCCACAGGTAACATTATGGAAGGGCATAGGACAACCCAAAGTACTATTCCTTGTATGACATGTTTTATCTGACAATTCTGGACTTAAATCCAGCACTAAAACTAAGCATGGACATGGAGTTTACATGTCTCTGCTTATTGTTTCTACGTTCATTATCTCCCCACCAATTTCCTACTCTTACTCATTAATGCTCACCTAAAATTAGGCTGGAAGTTTCTTAAAGAAAGACCCAGAATCTGACATGTCCTGGAAAGTACTTTTAATATTTTTGGGTCTGGTAAACAGAAGAAAAAAAAAATCTGCAAGTGGATTTTCTTCCACCCTGGAAAATCAGCATTCCATATGTTCATAGCAAACAGTGATGGAGCAACTTCATGTTTACTTTAGTTGGTTTAAACTCATTTGTCAATACAGCAGCCCACTATGTGTCACATGTGAGCATAATAATAGCTTGATACTAACTTGATTTGCAGTAATAAACACCCTGAGAGATGGCCTAATGTTTCCCCATGTAAATAGGAAGCCTTTTGAGATTACTGCCTAAATAACATCAAGTGATTAATAGATAAATGAATGAGGTGGGATATTTTTCCAACCAAGAACTTGTAGAAAGATTGTGGGTTTGCCATTCAGTGGGTAGATTAATAAAGAAGTGCTAGAAATTAAAATATGGCTAGCAGGTTCTTACAAGGCCAAGAATTCACATTTTATTGGAAATGCCACTATTGTGTGCACAAAATTTTTATTAAATCCAAAGTTACCAATTTAGCAGGAAAGAGATTTGTATCTCAAATGCTTTATCTAAGCATGCATTTCAATGTCCCTGAGCACTACAGAGGTTGCATACCAATTTAATGTGTAATATTGTTTTTCACTATTTTCCTTGTTCTGACTTAACATATTGTTCATTCCAGAAGCTAACCATGTAAATTACATTATACAAATAAATGCAGTTTTTCCCTTTTTTGGGAGAATTTTTCAAGTAAAGAGGCACAATAGCAAGCAGCAGATTACAAGTTTTCTGGTTTCTATTTCAAATTTTCAGTTTCATTGTTAAACATGTCAGTTCTTCTAATAAGAAGTCTAAAATAAGGAGACCTGAAGGCTTTCCACACTTCCAGGCTGGTTCTGTGGGTACAATTTCCTGTGCTTCATCAGCTGCAAAAAGAAAAATGTGTGAAGAGCAATGGTTGTGCTGCAGAGATGGTGTGTAAGCAGATGTGTCCTGGGAGATCCATCCATCCCTGCATTGAGATCCTGATAGAAAGGAGAAGCTTCAACTCTGGCCCTAAAAAACATCAGGAAAAGCACATTGCAGACAACAAGGAGGTACTTCTGCAGCTGTAAAGTATAATCTTCTGATGTGGGTTATACTTTGTGACGACTTTCCACTGTCAGTTCAGGAGTCCCAGCAGTGTGTTGAGATGATAGCTGGAGATCACATAACCACAGAATAGTCAGGGTTGGAAGGGACATCTGGAGATCATCCAGTGCAACCCCCGTGCCAAGGCAAGGTCACCTGGAGCAGGTGACAGAGGAACAATCCAGGTGGGTTTTGAATGTCTCCAGACAGGGAGACCTCGCTGGGCAGCTGTTCCAGAGCTCTGCCACCTTCAAAATAAAGAAGTTCTTCCCCACGTTGAGGTGAAACTTTTTGTGTTTTAGTTAAGGCCTTTGCTCCTGTTGCTGGGTACCACGAAAGAGAGTGTGGCACCATCCCCTGGCACCCAGCTTTGAGACATTGGTATGGATTAATGAGATCTCCTCTGAGTTTTCTCTAAATAAACAGACCCAGCTTCCTCAGTCTACTCATAAAAGAGGTGCTCCAGTCTTCTGATGGGGCCTCTGCTGGCCCCTCTGCAGTAGCTCCTTGTCTGTCTTGTTCTGTGGAGTCCAGAACTGGACACAAAGATGTGTGCATGAGAGATGAATCCACTGAGTCCTCTTTTGCAATCAGCTCTCCCTGTAGTATTTCAAACTTCAGGAAAGCGTGGTCTCATGGTTACTTTTCTATCTCCTCACAATCAATTCTCCTTTCTCTATCTCTTTTTTTTCTTACTTTAAATTTGAAATAAAGATCCAAATTAAATGGCCAGTGAACAGAATTCTGACATGACCAATTTTGAATGCCACACTTCCCAGATGCCTGACTCTAAAAACCTTAAGAGCTGACTTTCATTAAATGCCAGCACCTTTTGCTCTACCATGAAGTTTCAGGCTCAAACCTGGAAGGTAACACTTGAAAACACTCACTTTTCCTGAACATTTCAGCCAAGCAATTCCTATTTAAGATTAGCTGCCATGCATTAAGTCTGCTTCAATAACTTTATAATTGATTGCAATGCTTAATTGTGATAGCCATCACAAACCTTGTAGCAACTTGATTTTTCAAGTTCACCAACCAGCTGTTTTTTCCGAGTTGGCAGGATTACATGTCCTGTCCCATAAAACCATGAGAAAGGAAGTAATTACTAATTATTTGACCATCTATCAAGATCTCCTGGGCTTTTGCTGGTTCAAGCTATTGAACATGCAGAGTCAGAGTGTGACTTTGCACTGACGTAGTCTGGTAATTTTTAGCTTCATCTCGCATTTCCGGTTTTCTGTCCTTGGAATATAGAACTTTCCAAACAACATTGGTGAATAGTGACATAGTTGTGGGCAGAGAGCTTGGTCAAAGTGGTCCAAGTAAATAAACTGACTTATTTCACATCACACTCTTGTCAGACGGAGAGATAACAGGCCAATTGTCTGTGCCCTGAAGCCCTGGAGCTCTACAGGATTCAACAAAGATCTTTGCTGGATGCCTCAGGGGTGCTGGATTCATGTCATCCCAATCTGACCCTTCAGTGGGAATAAGAAATTCAGATGGGCCACAGAAAGCATTGGGTGCATTGAAATCCCAACTTTGCTGGGCCCTGGTCACAAAGATGCACAGCAAAACATACCCAGGAAGGAAGCCACTCCCCTTGGAAGAGCAAGTGTAATTATTCATGCACAGACAGTGCTCATCAGAGAATCTCCCCAGCACAGCAGCTTCTTGCATGACAGGATTAATTGACAGCTGTCTGTTCTAATTGTGATAACTTCATATCTCTCAGCGATTGATTGCCATTAAGACTCCTTTTTTCTCACCTTGAAATTCTTTTCTTTTTGCTGAATTGCCAGGATTGTCATTTTCCTTCTGTGCTAATAATTAATCATTTCATGTAGGAATAATCAGCTGGTGTAGACAAACATAATTATCATTCTCTTGCCCCTTTCTTAGCACCTTTTATTGTGTGGAGTCTCATCTACTTTCACTTTTAAGCCCTTAAAACCAGGATTTGGGACTGTTGAACACCAAGCACAAGAGCCTAATGGGATCTGCAACAGTGGCACTAGAGGAGAAGCACATTAATTATGCACATAAACATGTAATAATGAGGCTTATCTGTACGCAGAAGTGCTGCTGAGGATACTTAGCAGGCAGCTTTGGCCGGGCAATATCTCCCCTGGCCACCATTCTTCTGATCCCATGTGGAAGCTGAGGAGATGTGAAGGAATACTGTGGCTTGAGAGAGTGGTTGTTTATTGCTCTGGTATTTACTGCTGCTGCGAGACAGGGAATGGTATCTCAGCCTTTTCCTGCCTCGTTGTGCAACGTGCCACGCATCAGGTCGCGCAACGCCGAGGCCTGGCAGGGCCTGCGTACGGAGGAGGCTGCGGAGCAGGGCTGCAGGATGTTGTTGGTTGGCACCTTCCCATGGATTCCCTGTGATGTGCAGCATCCTGGAGTGGGAGGGAGGTGCTGGTGTGAAGCTCAAAACGCCAGTGGGAGTGCGCGAGATATGCACCGGCTGAGCGTGTCCCGACAGGAGAGCCCTGGCAGGGCAGGCTGAGGGGGAAAGGGGCACAGCCTTGGCCCTGCCAGCCTGTGAGGAGCGTGGGCCCCACTTGTGACAACCTCCTGGTATATCAGTGGCAGATTTGGACATCTAGGACCAAGTCTTTTGACCCTGAGATTTGAATCAACCCTTCCCAAATGGAGCCACGTTAAGCAGTGCTGTTTAGTGTGGTTCACACTAGACATTTTGCTGCTGTGATTCAGAATTCTTGTCTGAGCTACACTTTTGAGACACAGGCTTCTGCCTCTTCCCATTCAGCTGATCACAGGTAAACAAATGTATGTATAATGAAGTCTCTAAAGTAATTTTCAGATAGACACTTTGCAAAATAATAAATCTGGTAGTACGAGATTTTATTCTGACTCATGGACTATCTAAGATGGCAACATTTGAGTCCCACAGATTCATTTGTATGGGACTTTACATATCTTATAAGCATTCTACATTAGTAGCTTTTCTAAAAGAGTCACTAAAATTAAAGTGCTGCTAGAAACATGCAATCAAACACCACCGTGTCATAAAACATTGTTAAAGAACTGTGGGAAGACTAGTCTTACTAGTCTAGAAGATGATTATACTGCTGATAGAGTCCACTTGGGAGACACAAACATATCAGCTGTGCTTCTGATAATACATGCTGCACACATTTGAGCAGTTCTTTATAAATTTCTTGTTTTCACCCACCATGCAATTACTTCAGGTTTATCTCAGTGATCTAACAAATTGCATTGCTGGGAACTAAAAGGATTTTGTTTCTTAACTGCTGTAATAGGTGCTATGGAGGGATGAGCAGTGGTGCCTGGAGAAGGGAATTACCCTGTGGATGCATTTGATCACTCTTTGGGTCCCTCAGTGCTTTGTGTAAGTGGAGCTGGGCTCACTTTGTCTTCTGTGCACCAGGGATGCATTTCCATCCCTACTCATCTCACTACTTGAACAAGACTTAAAAATGGAGGAATCTTCCAACTAGATCACAATCCTTTTGGAAGAATTCCAGTTGATCACGCTGTTCAGCAGACTGCAAATAAAGGAACTCTGATTCAAGGAGGGGTTTTAATTCCAGATGAGAGATTTATTTTCACTCACTGCTGAACAGCAAAATCCCTGTAGGAGGTAACTGAGACATGCTATAGTATAGTAATTCTAAGTTAAGGTGTGCAAAACTGGAGATATTTGGCTATTTAAGTAGAAAGATACTGAAGCCTTGCTGGACATGATTAATTCAGCAAGTTCTGATCAGACACAGTCAGTCTGTCCGGGGGTCAGGCAACCTTGTCAGATGTCAACAGTTTACTATGTCAACATTCAGTAGGAGAGCAAGCACATGCTGATTTTTCAAACAATTAAGAGTGCCCTTCCATGACAAAAGTTTTATAAGAGACTCTCCAAAAAGAAACTTCATCTTTTCAGCCATCAATAGAAAAGAAAGTGATTGCATTCAGGAAAGAAAAGCTGTAGCTCAAATCAGACAGGAACTTGGAGATGTTAGTTGTGCAAATCTCTGCTTTCTGCAGTGTTAAGAGAAGTGCTGACATAGGCCAAGTAGTCCCTATCCCTTGGCAGTCTTAGCTGGATCATTAGGAAAAAGAAACAAAGTGGAAGCTGGGTGTTGTCTTTCAAGTGAAGAAAGCTGTAGAATTGATGTAATGTTTGACTTTTAGAGGAGGCATTCATAGTGTCTCCTCTGTGGAGAGGCAGCAGAGCTTCCAGCACCAGCATTCATTCCCAGAACGTCACTGCAACTTAAAACATTCAACACTGGAAATGAATCCAACATTTGTGCAGCAGTTACAAGTGTCACATTATTGATTGTGCCTTTATGATGTTCTATAGTTCCCGGTGGAACATTGTACAACAGGATGGTCCAGACCCTCAGGAGCCTCTCTGACACTCACACAGGTGCAGGCTGGGAGCTTGTGCACTTTCCTGCTGTGGCACTGGACCCAGTGGTGATTCTGCAGGGCAAGGAAAACTACAGCCTGACCCCTTGCATTATTACAGAGGCTGGAAAAGAATGGGAGCCGCTGCCATTTCCTAGCAGAAACTAAAATGCCACTTTATATTCCAGTAAAAACTGATAGTAAATAATATCACAAGCTTTTCTGCACCAAAAAAAAAATTTAAAAAAATTAAAAACCCAACCCAAAAGTAACTTTATCCAGCTTCCACCATGCCATTCCAATGTGTACTGTGTCTACAATACCAAGCACAGGTCTGCAGCTGATCCCCACAGTGCCAGATCTCCCAAACTGCAGCAGGATGTAGCTACAGAAGGGTACCTGGACATCATGGGTGTCTGGAGCTAAGGTGTGCTTGAGCAGTTATGAAATGGACCCACAATTAGTCCTGGCAATGGAATGAGTGTATTTACAATACCCATAGCCCTGTATGGCTGCTTAATCTGCAAACCTTTACTGAGCTGGATAAAAAAAAGAGTTTATTGGATCTTTTCAGGATTGATCTGAAGGAGAAAAATTAGGATGTTTAAAAAAACTAAGCTGCCTCTGGGATGTCTAGCATACTTCAACTAATGAAAGACACTGTCTGCTGCTTACAGTAACTGAAACAAATAGGATCAATTTTATTCCTTACTAATATTTAGATTTCACTTTTGAGCAATAACTATGCAAAACCTAAGGGTTACTACACACAAATAGATTCATCATAAGACTGGGAGTTATCACAGAGAGTATAATTATGATTATTAAATCCAGCATGAAGCAAAGGGTGTAGTAGACGAACAAGACAACACAGGATCTCCAAAGTGTTACTGAAGTTCATCTCCAACATTGAGTCAAGAGCTGAAGTTTCTGGCCTTGGTTGGGTGATTCTTGCCACAGCACCCTATACATTTAACTTATGTCAAGTTTCTCTTAACACTTATATACTGTTAACAATTCCTGAATGAAATTCTGATATATATATAAAAGAGATCCAGCTCTTTCTCAGATAAACATTAAATTTGCATTCATATAACTGCCATTAAAACACACTGGTTTATTTATAAGGCAAATCACAAATTTTCTAGAAAGTTGCAGGAATGCTCTTAGATAAGATGATATATTAATAGGATATATATTTCTGGAAAGATTTGTCAAAAAGTAGCTAATACTGCTTTACTCTTAATTTCAACATGACCCAAAGCATTTAATTTTAGCTTTATGACCTTCTAACTAAAAGTCTTCTTACTGGATCACATCTCAAAATGTTGTACTTTGTGTCTTTACCTGGCTTATATACAAGACCAAAATGGTTGGCTGTTTTCCTCCATCTCTTCAGTTTTACTGTTGAGACCTATTATTTCAGTAGTTGACACCAGAATACAATTTTTTGTTCAAAAGTATTTTTTGTACCACAGATGGATATTTTAGAAATATAAGATGTTATTGTGTAGAAAGTTTTCTGTAGATCAGATGAGCCTTTATTGAAAAATATGAAGAAAATATTGATGCTTCTCTGTCTGTGCTGCAGTCAGTCATTTTGGTACAGAAATGAAGAATGGGTGCTGTTGTGAGCAAATGATGGCATCTGAGAATAATTAAAAAATAGAAAATATTCTAATGCCAAGAAAGTCACTTGTGGAGAAGTTTACCAAGGGATTTCCTGGTTCAGTAGATCAACACTTAGACTATTGAAGAGGCAAGATAATAGTTCTGAACACCATAGGAAGAAGAGTCTGTGCATGATTTTACTCCTGATCGTAAAAAATTTCACAAACAATACTTTGCTACATACATAATCTACTTTTTGTATTTACAGATAAGACGTCAAAAAATTACAAATTTGATGCCTGATTTTTGATGTCAGATCTCATTTAGTTCTGTATTAATTTTATTCAATCTAAAGCATGTTCATTGCTATGTAATATCAATTATTTAATAATGAGACAGCTTAGTTGTGATTTTTGTGACCATAGTGAAGATGTGCAGTACTCTTCACATTAATAAAGTATTTTTATGGTTTTGTTTTTAACTGTAGTGTGTACAGCATTTTCTCAGACTGCATGCACAGTTCCCTTGTTTTGGTGTGATCTGACATGCAGTATACCTTGGGAATCTTTTAATACTAGCAGGCTCAGCAAGTAGTCATTTCTCCATGATAAGAATAGCTGTGGGAAGGTTGAACAGTATAAAAAGGAAAAAGAAAATACTATCTGCACTTCAAAGATTCCCTTCAGATGCAGCAGATAGAAAATCCACACAGATTACTGCAGAAGCTGTAGGTGAAATTAAAAGTTGCCATCTCCAATATATGCATTTGCCTGAAGTATTCCCTACATTTACATATTCTAGGGCAGGCACAGCTGTAAACATACAAATCGCCTTCTTCATTTGGTCTGCAAGAGTTGGGACTTTAAACTTGGGGTCTGTTAACAGTGAGATCCCATTTACAGTCCAAAGAATTATGTGTCCAGCATGTAGCAATCTTGATTATATTCCGGTCAGGATGTGGGAAAGATGCTATTAGAAACAAAACAATCAATTCACTCAGGCAGTCCCACAAACATGCTTTATGGCATCTGCCTCCTACTCATTTCAAGTGAGGGTTTATAGTGACACATTGGTGAAGATTAGTACACAACTGCAGGCAGATGCCCATGACTGATTCAATTGTTTGCACTGACACTCACAATTGCTGTAATTGCAGCTGGAGTGATAAAAGTCATTGCAAAAAAACAGACCAAGTGAAATCAACATTGTTCCTCAGAGATTTTATTAGCTGAAACCCAGAAATGCACAATCCACTGTTTTTACTTGGTATGAGTTTACCACAGCATTTCCATTTGCTATGCCTGCAGTACTGTTCTCAGTGGTTTAATGTAAGAACATTCAAAAGGCCTCTTTAAAATCAGAACTTGTAACAGGAACAGCCATGCATTCCAGCCTCACTCACTTAAAATCATTTATTTCCAGAAAAGTGATTAAAAATAAACGCAGCAAATGATTTTTGGACAATCAGTGCGATCCTAAATAAACAATCTTTCTAAGCTGTAGCTTTCCTGTATGCCCCAAGCAGCACTGCTATTGTTTCTTTCCTCTCTTCCTCCCATAATGGCTTAACACGATTAATGCTTCAAGCTGCTATTCCTGATGAGGAGTGATCATCTTCTACAGCCTCTGGAGAAAGAGAGAATGGATGCTTAGAACCAGGCAGTATCCAAAGCCTTCCTGAGAACAGCTCACCCTGTAGCCTGCCAAGCCAGTTCTCATGCAGTGCTGAAGACTTCCTCCAGACCGCCTACACTACTGGCGGCTCAGTCCAACGGAATTACGAGTTGATCCATGGAGGAGTTGAGGATTTAACGCATTTACTCCCCACTTACAAAAGAAAAGTGGTTTTTGCAGACCTATTTCAATGAAAATGGAAATCCCTTTGTAGCATAACTCATATTCTAAAGGTATTTTAGCATTTCCTCCTGATGGATGGATGGAGCAGGCCATTGCCTGCTAGAAAACTTCCATTTAAATGCTCAGGATTGTGATTGTATCTAATCCTTCTACATCAGGTAAAACCAAAGAAAACCCCAAAACTTCAATGGAAAGCAAAGAATCTGCCTGATTGTATCCTTCATTAATTTAAACCAGTATAGAGAAAAACAAAAATTCCAGCTGCAGTCCCCACTAACATCTCTCAAATGGGATGCACAGGTGGTCAGATAACCATTGGTGCAGCAAAGCCTTTAAACTACATTTTGTGCTAATTTTAAGAAATAAAGGAGATCATCTCCTCCCAATATTTAAATTTGGATTAGACTTGCCAATACATTGGAGAAATCTAAATCAACAATGTATTGCATCAGAAAGGAGCTCTGAGAAATGAAAGGCAAGTGTTTTAAATGCTTCCAGTTACAGCACAGCACTGGAGAAGGTCAAATGCCCCAACAAGTTCCCTTTAGAGGGACTTGCCAGATCTGATGCTCTGACATGAGGCACACACACAGGGCCAGGGAAACACACTGTGGATGATGGCAGCCCAGAAGGGATTCATGCCAGGCACAACCAGGCACTGCCTCCGTGGCCTGAGGGAGGCTGTGGCACTGCCCTGTGCTGTGCCCAGAGCAGGAGCAGCCCCGGGCACAGCTCCCTGTGACAGAGCTGTCTGCAGTCCCCGTGTGGAGTACAGCTAACTCTGTGACAAATCTGGCACGCGCTTCCGTGTGGTTGACGGTGTCACACCAGGAGATTGTCTGGGTTAGGGTGCTCCATCAGAAGCCAGAAGGAGAGGGCAGGGGGAGATGCTGCAGGTGGCACAGTGGCCCCTCCTGAGTGGCTGTGGTGGCCATGCAGCTGTCCTGGGGAAGGGAACGCTCCGTGCTGGGGCACAGCACCCCGAGAGCCAGGCCTGGCCAACGTGGCTGATAAAAGGCATTTCCTCTCCAAAGCAGACAAGACAGAGGAGCCTTTTATTGCAACAGGCTGATGAAACATCACATTGTTGCTTTCAGTGGTTTTATTTTAGTAGCTTTTACATTCCCAACCAAGTTCAGAACTACACTGTGGAATGCACAAAAAAGCATTTCCAGGTTCAGGCAGAAAGAATAATAAACATTAGCCCCACTCTACAAAGAAGGGTTTAAGTACTCAGAGTCAAATCAGGAACCAAGACAGGGACAGCAGATGAACCCAGATGTCCCAGAGCTTAAAGACAAGATCCTTCTTCATGCTTGTGCTCATGATACATTTCAGTACTCCAGCACTTGAGAACAAAATCTTACCTTTCTTATTGCTTTTGTCTAAGGAAGTCAAGAACCTCCTTCTGTCCTGTAGCCTCTGCCTGTAAGCAGAAACATGAATAAATCCTGTCATCCTGTGCACCAGGACATGCAAATACTCACTTGTGGGAATTAAGACTATGTTACCACAAAATCATTAAAATCCAATTTAAATTTTAATTCCTCCAACATAGATGAGAAAATTCTTGCTCCAACTATCTACTACTTCACAATGGCACCACAATTGAGTTTGTAACAAATTCTAATCCACTTTGTAGTCCAACATATATTTTTCCCAAATAAATACTATCCAAGAGCATGTGTTATTACTCAGCTAGCACACCAAGGCAGCACAGCTGTATGGACACTTACTACTTGTAGGGGATTCCTGCCATCATAACCAGTTTGCTCCAGGTTTGCACCAGCCAGGTACCAGGCATACAGCCCATCCATATCGCCTTTAGCTGTAAGGCTGGAAAAAGAATAATTAATATTGGTTCTAAATCATTCAGTTAATTTCAGTGAGCTCCTGGGTCCTGTCAATGAGTGCAGCAGGTAAAGGCTGAACCAGGCTCAGCATAGTTGCCAGGGCAGAGAGGTAAGGAACACTATTACAACAGCTTTGAATAGCTGAGCAAGCAACACAGCTTGATGAATCAGTTCCTTAAATTATTAGGGCTGTGCTATAAGTACTTACAACAGGCTAGTTTCACATAGTGGGTGTGACTATGACCAAAGGGGAAAAAAAAGTCACGCAGTTTCATATTTCACAACACAATATTTATCTCATGAAATGAGTTGGGGAGAGGGCAATGGCTAAATCAAGATGCAGCTGAGTGAGAGCACAAGCAGATGTGCCAGCAATTCACAGGACTTATTTAAAACCCCTAAGAAACCCCCTTCACGAGTTTGCATAACTGTGCTTGCTATTAGTAGTTAGACATTAAGTTCATTTATGTGATATTATTTGGACAGTAACACAGCTATATTTGAGGTTCACAAAACAATTTATAGGATTTAAATAGGCACCAAACAGAAAAAAGAAAAAAATATTTTCAAAGATGACTTCTGCTTGCCACATATAACAAGCAATAGAAAGGATCAGAATGAATCCTATATAAATAAGTTAGTTAAAGTTCTCAGAGGAATGCACACCAGGTTATTTCTTTGCACACCTGCTGGTAGTCACATCCACAATAACTAAAGTTGATTTTTAACTCTCATTTTGGTAAAAGGGCTAAGAGCATATGCAAAACCATGCCAGTCTGTACCAAGCCTGAAGACAGGCTGAACTCAAGGGAAGGCTGGGAGTATGACCTTCAGTCTTTTCAGGATACCAGCATCTCTGAGGCTTCAGACCTGAGCTTGCCATGAGCTTGCAGATTGTTTCAGCAGAACCCTGCTGATAATCATCAAATGAGGTTGAATCTCATTAAGAGAGGGGAAACCTCCCCAACATTATTAAGTTCAGAGTTTTCTGCCTTAAGCAGAGCTTGCTGTGGGTGACAAGCACTGTGCTAGCAGCAGGGATGGAGATGGGGATGAACTTCTGGGTGATGGCCAAGCCAGGCAGACCTGGTGAACAGTGGAGAAGGCTCAAGATGCAAGGGGCAGTCATGGGAGAAACCATGAAAGCAGGGCTGCAACATTCACTTCTCTGCTAGGTTGAAATCACTTCTGCTGTTGATTAAATCACTTAAGTACCTGAAAATATGTTTTCAGGGGAGTGGACACCTCTAATTGCAGCAGTCCCAGAGGCTGGGCATGAGAAGGGAAAGCAAATTGCCTCTGTGCTCCTCCATGCAAGCCCAGGTGACCCACAGCTGAGGCCTTTGGGGGACAGGGAAGTAGTGGTGGGGTCCTAAGATGTTTCACAGTGCTTCAGTCTGGCATCATGAAGGAAAGGATCAATAAATCATTAATGAAAACTGCCATCACAAAAGAAAAGGCCCCTCAGAAGCAATAAGGAAATAGAGGAAAGCAAAGGACGTCCAACAGGAAGCTCAGTAGGAGGTTGGTAAGGAAGCTGCAGGAAAGAGGTGAGCACTAGTAAAGAAAAAGTGTAAGCATTAGTAAAGCAAAGAAATCGCTTAGCAGCCACTTCTGGAACACATGAATTATCTTATTTACAAAGACCAGTCTCTTGCTGTTAACACTGTAAGGTCACAGGTTAAAGGAAGAAACAAAAAGGCTACCTAGAGAGTTATGGGCATCACCAACACTGGACAGGAGAGCACATTGTATTTGCCAAACAGAATCACATCGTTCAGCCATGTGTGAAGTGGAAACCACTTTGGTCAAAGACTTTCAGAAATATTACCAACCCACACAGCCAGGGAACCTGAGCTACATCTCTGTAAGCAACAAACAAGGACAGCTGCACTAACTCAAAAATCAACTGCCTATTAACAGCACCGATTCAGAAAGAGCAATTTAACCCTCGCTGCAGAGGGCAAAACTGTGGTCTCCTTTCATGACATTAGAGCAATCCAAATACACAGAAGTATCTTCATTTTTGAAGCAGACATTTACTGATCAAGTGAGAACCTTATTCTATGGGGACTGTGACCAGAGAACAAAAGGTGATGTAGCTTGTGAGAAAATTTAGATACCAGTCTAAACAGAAGATACCTACTCTTTAGTTGATTGATGATCATCATGAGCACCACAAAACATTTTCTCCAAATCCAGATTTCCATAGTCAAGCCATACAGATCTGGATTTCCTTTATACACAGTAAGTGCATTTCATATACTAGAATATGTACAGAGGACTTCTTAATTTACACTGCAGTAACACTCACTCTGTATTTGTCTCAAAGATATTTATGCCAGCAATTCCAACTACAAATGCAACCTCCAAGGAGCAAGTCCATCGTTGTTATATAATGCAATGGAACAAAGATATCTTCAATATACACTTCCCATGATGTTTAAAACCTGCTTTGCTGATAAAGAACTATCTACCACAGTTTACTAAACTCTGATACCTTTGACAGCTGATAATCCCAGGCATCCTGCCCATCAGTACTCTTGCATTCAGAAAAATTATTATGTATCCAGTTCACAGTTTCAGCAGGGCTAATGTAGCCATGATGATGACAGAGCTAAGATACCAAGCATAGTGACAGTGCTGTCTGTGCCTACATTCACAGCAACATCAAGCTGCAATTTAAGGGGTGCTCTGTTGCTGCCAGGGGACCAGGAGCAAAGCTTGTCAGGTCTCAGAGGGTTTATAAGGACAAGGGCCAATGCAGTTGTAGATTTGGGAAGTAAAAAGTACAGTGAAATGACACCTTGGGGTTCCTTGCTGCCTCTTCATGTACCAGGATGTCATCCTTCCCTGGGACACAAAGCTGTGCTTTATCAGCAAGTTTCCTTTTTCCATGTCTATATAAAGTAATCAGGACAGACTTTCTTTGTTTTCAGGTGTGTCAATACCCTGACAGAAGAGAAAAAACCCATTTCTTCTTATTTTTTTTTTAAGATGAAAATCCAAAGGAAAAAAATAAGTCCAGCACAAGGCATGGATTGCTACGTCCTGAGCAGATTTGGGAGTGCTATTCTTAGCTTGTGTCTCCACATCTCTCTCAGCTCAGACAGACTTTGAAAGACAGCAAGCAGTAGAAGCTTGGTTCTTATTCCTCCAGAGGCATATTTACCCTTCCTTCCCCAGCCTTAGCCCCTCTTTATGTTAAACTGAAGAGGCATCTTATTCTGAAAGGTGGTGGTTTTGAAAGGCTGCATCCTTGTATATATCATACTATAACATAATTTTATGAAATCTAAGAATATGAGAAAGCTGGTTTGGCTTTATGCCCCTGTTTGATTTTGTGAAGTTGTAGTACTTGAAGTACTCAATTCTACACAAGCTTTTTTCCCTTTAAAAAACAGACACACAGCAACTGTTTACCAACTCCAGAAGCCCAGAAGCTTTCAGAATAAGAGTGTCCTAGTTTATCTCATCATGGTTTGGTTTTTCAGACTAATGACAATACTACTGCAATATGAGAAGATATTCTGACATTTTTAACAGATTACTAACACTGAGATCTAATTTCCAAACAAAGCCATGAACCAGATACCAAACATCAACAAAGTGATTCTAAAACCAGACTAACACCTCTCACTTTAAAAAAGACACCAGCAAATGAAACCATGAAAGATTTAATAACTATGTGCAACTCCACTTCCTACACAAGAGTTCTCACTGATACTGTCCAACCCTCAGTTCTGGCTGGTACTCCTTTCCCTCTCAAACATCACCAATGCCAAAGGAACACATTTATTTTTATTTTATCTCCATAATCTTCCAAGTGAACGATTCTATTCTAAAATCATGAGTCTAAACAGAAGGAGGCTGAGGAGACTATTCATGGTCTTTCATAACAGTCTGTTTGAGGATTGGTAGGTAGCAGAGGGAAAACATGCTTATAGTTTAATTCAGAGAGAACTACATGGGGGAAAAAGTTAAGATAGCTAAGTGCAGAAACACAGAGCTTATCAGAAAGCAAGCAGCTTTACCCTTCTAAACCCCAAGAACTTGACATATTGCCTTGGTGACAAATTCAGACTGGTAGAAATTGTGCTTAAGGCACATTACAAGATAAAAGAAACGTAGGAAAATAGTTCAAATTAGACAGAGGGAAGATCTTATAAACAGCTGGTTCTATAAGTAGCTTGACCATGTGGCCATGTTCAAGCTGTGCCATGAAGGTGCCAATGCCTGCAAAGAGGGGACTTAAAATGAGAGAGGACAGAGAATGCTGGAAAAATGAGTGTATCAATAAGATCATCTGAGGACACCGTGGAAATATCAGAGACAAGCACCAGCACCTCAGATTTAGTAACTTATATGAAGCTGAGTAACACTGTGGAAAAAGTCCACTTTGTTAGAAATGAGTATGCCAGACCCTCTAAAACAGCAGAGCAAATGAAGAGCTTCAGCTCTGCAGGAGCAGAGTATGAGCAGCCACTTCAGCACTGTCCTGAAGCCTGACCACTGCCTGGCTCTGCTCCTGGTGCAGGCCATACAGATCCAGGTGCACAATGATCCCTAAAAAGCTGTAACAGACTGCATGAGAGCCCCATTTTGTTATTTTATGTGAAAAACCCTTTTCCTCTTCTTGATTTTTTTATTTGTTGTTTTGAACATATTACTGCCAGGTCAGCTAGCCAAACTGGTTCTGCACGTGCCACTAGAAAGAGGCCAGTTTATTTGCAGAAGAATGTCATTCCCTAAACCTTTTTTGGCAGAGGCAAACTGCACAAACCAAGGGCTTAATTCTGTCCTATCACTTGCAGTGTGAAGTGCATATTTTGACTCCATGGTAAAAGTCTTATTACCCAGTCTCCTCTGAGCATGTTATGGCAATGGAAACACTCCAGACAGTAATTGCAGAATTACTCAAAGGACAGAGCCCAGTCTCTACACAGAACACACATAAGCTTCACCTTGACCTTGTTTGGTGGACATTACACAGCACTGGCTGGTCCCTGCAAGTCTCATGATTTCCTGCCAAGTCCTGATATCAAGGCCAGTGCTCAGGGGTTTTTCATTTGTTTTTCAAAAGAAGAGAGAAGAGGAAATGAAGTAGAAACAACAAGTAATTTTTTGGAAATACATGGAATCTTCTAACAATTTTCAGAGTAATTTGTAATTCAGGACCAGTACTGGAAAAAATGAAATCTAACATCTATTTCTTTTTGTAACACATATCCACATTGTTATATATTGAAAGTAACTGTATGGAAAGCCAGCTCTAAGAGAATTTTATCTTCTTAAAATTAACTATAGTGATGGTGAGCAGCAGCTTACAAGTTTTGGGGTTAAACCTATTTGTCTATTTGATTTATTTATTTTTAAGAACAATACTACGTACTAGTTAGAATAGAAGCCATTCTAAAGTAAGTGAAAAGTGGACTTTAAGACAATAAAAATGATTATTTGTGCAGCTTTATTTTTAAAGAGAGATGTTACAAAAATCACACGTTTAACAGCTTCTTTTCACCATTCCTCAGTAAGAGTCTTTGCAGGGAAATGGGGTATTTATTTGCTTCCAGCTCACTTATCCCCACAATCCTCTCTCCCTTGGAACTCTCTTGAGTTATTGGTGCTTTGAAACAGAGTTGATTCTCAATTTCATTGTTGCCTTATTATTCATCTACCACAGAAAGAACTCCCTCGTGTGCCAGGGACACAAACTTTTTATTGAAAGTGCTCCATTTTTGAGTCTCCTCTGAAAAACCATCCCACTCCACACCCAATTCTGGGCCATCTCATAGATCACATTTACCTGCAGAGTATTGTTCCAACATCCTCCAAGTCATGGCTTGAAAGGTGTGCTCCTGTTTCTCGTAACAAGTTAATCACTGGTATGTGCCTTTATGAGAGGAATAGAAAAAAATAAGTGACTTGACCTTGAAAGTGACATTTTTCCCCCTGAATCCAACATTGTCATATACACAAACAGTCAGGGAAAGTTCTCACATTCTCTTTTCCACAATCACAGAATCAATGAATCTTTTCCAAGGTGACAGATGCAGTAGACAGAGCTTCCCTCCCTCTCAAAAACTCATTCGCACACTAAGCTCAAGTGTTAAGTTCAGCTCTAAAAAGGAAAGGGATGCATACCCTTCTCTTCCAAGAACTCTTAGTGTCTTAACCTTAGTGCTAGTTTAATTTAACAATAGAAATGTTAGTAACTGAAATACATGCAAATAGGGAGAATATTTATTACATAGCATCATTCCTGTGTTTTAAAAAATACAATGCCCATACATATCAGTCTTAAATAAAACATTGTGTCTTGCAGATAAGCAATGAATCTTTATGCTAATGGAAAAGCTAAGCAGATTTTTAGGGCTTCAAAATGATGGCAAGTATTCTTTTGAACCTCTTTTGTGAAAAGCACATCTTTTTCTAACTTACTCCCCCCAATACATTTATTATTGATTTCTACCTGGAGATTTTAGGAGGTCTTCCTTGTCCTTTCCTTTGAGATAAAGGGACAAATGGCACTACCAATCAACACCTACATCTTACTCAGATGCTTAAGAAACTCTGTGGAAAGGCTGCTCTCTAAAGGTGCTATTGTGGGTAGAAAAGAACATGACAAGTAAAAAATCTGCAAAATACGTTTTTCATAACTAACCTAGGGGAAGGTTTAGAACTAGGTTTGAAAAGGAGATGACAGAATGGTCCTCTGTTAAACAACTGATCTAGTGTACAAACCAAAACACAGGTTTATTTCTCCAGAAAGAGCTACTACTCCAGTAAATCAGGAGTGGTTTCATAGTTCCTATTTTAAGTAAATTGCTATAACATAACACTTCCAAATAAAGAGGTAGACTTGTCATTTAATAGGAAATACATGAGTTTTTCCAACCAATTACCTAAAAGATCATCTGCAGTAATTAAAAATAAAGAAGTATGCTCACATACACTTTCTGCTAAATCACTTGGTGGTAGCAATGGGCCTTTCCATTTTTGAATTGGACTAAACTAGTTATCTAATCCCTCTGCCTGTTTTTAGGAAATTCCATCTTCAGTCAGAAGTTACTTTACAGTTATCTATATGAAGCCTATGTAAGCTTTTATGTTCCATGAAATATCTTTAGTTTCTAAACTAACCAAAGAACTGTACCTGTGCTATAGGAATCATCTTTCTTTTCCAAACACAGGTTAATGACCCTAGGAGATAGATTATTTTTTTTAAATTGTACTTTGTTCCAGGTGACAGTAAAAAAAAAAAATCTTCCTTTGCTTCATAGCAAAGCATTGCTGGGACAGCACATGCCTCAAGTTTTTTCAGTTATCTAAAATATTTTCTCAGGTGGGTCCCTTACGACATGGCTCGTCATCCACAAGCATCTCCTTGAGCCAGCAAATAATGGCATGCTCTCCTACTCTTCAACCCATGGTAAGGCATAAATTCTACATGTATGAATTTTTTAGTTTTTAGGCTTAATCCAAACAGTAATTAGCTGAAATGAAGTTTGACCTGAAATAGATTAAAGTAGAACATGTCTGTTCACTCAGGCTCTCATTGGGTACTGAACAGAACATGGGGAGTGTCTGTTTACTCTCCAAGGACTGCCCTGCAGTGTTCTTCATTTCGCACCTTATACAGGAAATCTCAGCATGAAATTAGCATTTTTTAAAACAAAAGCTTTGCTATGGGACAGCACTAAAAGATTAAAGGCTGCAACGCATGTAATGTGTGGTATCTTCCCTCAGTGTGCTCCACCTATGAGGTCTGTATCTCTAGATACCAGCAAAAAGACAGATTTTCTCTTCCTGTTGTAACTATTTACTCCTTACTGGTAGGAAGAATCTCTCCAGACAGCCCTTCACACCCCACTCACACCATACAGCCATTACTGCTCTGAGTGGGACTCTGTAAATATCTGCTACAGACAGATTTGGGATCATTTACCCTGCTCATTTAATACAGCAAATTTAAACAAGGAAAAAATAAAAGTAATTTGAAATAAATTAAGTTTGTAAGCATTGTAACTGATAGTGTTTACAATAAATGCTTACAATAAAGCATTTCTAAACAGAAGTACAATGTCCCTATGAGTCATTCAAAGTCACATTTCTTGGAAAAATGGGAAGAAGCGCTGTGTACTACTACTTGTTAAAGACAGGATAAGGGAAAGGAAGACTAGGGACAAATAGTAATGCAAATTTTAGAAGTGTCAGATTTAGTAGTGTGGCTGTGAAGTCCAAGAAAGCAAAGAGACCACCGCTGACATTCCCACCACTCAACATGAGAAGTATGCTAGAGGCAAGGCGCGCTGCAGCGTGTTCCTGCTTGCACCCGAGCGCTATCGACATTCTGAACAAACTTCAGCCCTCTCCGAGCACCACTCCTGCTGCCTTGTACCTGCCACTAGGGCGTTCCTCGTATCTCAAGAGCCTGCCTGTGAATTTTCTGATACTGTTATGTCTTAGGCACAGGAGAGGTATTTGTCTTTAGAAATTGTTTCTTTAAGTGCTGCTCTCCTGGTGGCTTTACAAAACCCTCACAAGGGTCACAGCTGAGCTGCTCTGAAGTTCAGGTGATGTCATAAGCCATGAACTTCTTGGGAACTGTTCAAAGGTGACAGCACAAAACCAAGAACAGAAGAACTGCTGGACAGTCAGTGCTCAAGGTGCAGAGGGATGGCAACCTCCCCATGTCAGCCGTGGCTTGCACAGCTCCATGCTCATTTTAGCCCCACCTCATAATGCCTAGCAAAAAACAAATGCTTGGCATTGTCACCTGTGAGCTGTTCCTGACCCTCCCTTTTCTTACTGTGTTCTGTCACTAAACCAAGGCTCTTGGTCAGACACAGGCTGTAGAAACATTATTCTGCATATGCTACTTGAGCATAACTACTTTAGTAGTATCAGTTATTCATCCCTCTCTGAAGGAAAAAAAACAAGTAAATAAAGACATTTGTAGTGTTTCCTACCTGCTAGGTTCCATTGTGGATAACACTGGACATTAAAACTCGAGTGTATACTAATATTTTAATATATTAATAGCAGACTATCTGATTTGGTGCAGTCTTCAACATTCAGCACTATGAGCAAAGTTTGAGTTCTAGGTAAAGACATCCACACTCTTACCAGTTCATGAGGGCTCTGGATGCACAGGAATCCAGGTTCTGTACAGTACCTGTCATCCCAGGCCCTCACCTGGCAGACACTTATTAAAAGTGAATCAACTTCAAAAGGGATGAATCATACATGTGAAATTAACACACATGTAAGAGTTTGCAGGACTGGGGCCTTAGGCTGCACACCTTCCACCAACTCTCCTTAAAGAAATGCAGGTGTAATGTATATCCAAACTTGACTGGCTTCATTCTTTTTCATGCTTGCTCCCCTAGCAACCAGAATGGTTATGGCAGGATCAGCTTAGTTTCACTTATTTGGTTTTCTGCATGGTATCAGTGGGAATTTTGTGCTCAAACACTGTAAGGACAGGCTTCAATGTGCTTCTTGGAGTCAATGGTAGGTAGATTTTTTCTCTGCCTTAGATTACCTGAAGTAATGTAAATGTAACCTTTCAAAATATCAAGTATTTAAATTCATATTTACGTGGGAGGTAATTTTACTACCTCTAATCTGATGTTCTCACAGCACTGTATGAGCAACTCCCCATTTTCAACCTTTTACCACTGCTCTACAAGTAAATGGAAGCACTTTTACTACTTAAAATATACACAATTTTTATTCAAGACATTTTCCTGCTGAGAGAGTTTCTGTTATTAAAAAAATATTATTCTATTGTTTTGAAAATTAATTATCCCTTGAGGGTGCTGTAAGAAATTAAAGGAATGCTACTTATTTTGATATGTCAAGCAACTGGCCTAGATTAACAGTGGTCTGTTTAGCTTCATGCATTAAGTGAGAGAGACTACAGGCAAATTGCAGAATTACAAATGAAAAAGCGGAAATGCAGTAGTTTATTTCTTATTTAAAAAGAAACAAAGAAAGAGTCACTTAAAGTAAAAAAATTTAAGAGACTGTCATTGACATAAATCAAGTCACTGGTCTATCAGCTGACAGTGCTATGTTAAGAAGCTTTTAAGAAGAGACATAACTCCTGGTCATCTTTACAAATTAATAAATGGAAGAGAGAAATCAGTCATCATTATACAGGTTTGCACGCTGGTTAAAAGGCAAGCCACTGAGAAATGTTACATAAAAGACTAGAAGAAAGCTGTTTTTAAGATGAGTGGATACTGTATTGCAGTTAAATGCCAATTAAACAAATATTAATTCTCAGAAAATGGGATTAAGATGATGCAATGTTCACTAAAATTGAGAAAGTTACAATATTAAACAGTTTAAAGCATTGACTACTCATTTCATCAGTTTCCCCCCACACACACTCCTTCCCTCTGCCACTTTCTATCAGGATAATCTCTTCACTTTCAGCTTGCAAGTGTTTAATAAATAGAATTTAAATACTTCTGTAGCAGAAATCTTTTTAGTGGGTATCTAATTACACACATATACAGCTGTCTGCTCTTTAGCATTCTCCTTTATATGCTTACCAGTGTGAAATGCAGTGTGAGTACACAGCAGATCATAAATACACATTTATGAGATTAGTTCTAAGTCAACTCTTCCTCTCATTCCAACAGTAGAAACAAAAAGAGAAACTGAAAATGGTCAGGGTGCCGTTTCCTTTTACAATTCCCTGCATCAAAATGGGTGTGCAGTTTGAAAGAGCTTAAGAGTCATAGTAGGAGTCGAATATAGGAGTGGCAATTCTAAGGAATCCAAACAACAAGCTCATGTGAAATTCCTCAGGCGGTAGATGGGTGCGGTAAAAAAAGTAGGTGCCTGATTTGCAGGAACATCTAATAGTATCTAATGCTTTAGCATTTTCTCACATTGGACCAGAGCCACCTCTATTCAACTCCAAGGTTATTTGTTTGATTTGCTGTTGGGCTTGTTTTTGCTTTAAGACTGCAGAGTTTATTTATTCATGAGGTAAAGCAGCAGCCACCAAGCTGTTTGGGACCATGCAGGAGGAATGGCAATAGCACAGCGCGGCCACGCCGCATGCCAGCTCTCACAGTCAGAGAGCCTGGTGAGCTTTCCACAGCTGCTCTTGGAAACAGAAGAAGCCTTCCAGTTATTCCTGCAGCCCATGGTAATCCAGGACTGTCAGACCTCCCAGGGAGCTAAGTGCAGCTTGACAGACCAGGTGAACCTGTCAACATTAGAAAGCTGTAGGAATATCTGGGGACATTCACCCAGAAAGACCATGAAAATTCAATCCATCTGAGCTCTTTTACAGAAAAAATTGGCTTTTCTCCTGCCATGATACCGACTGAATATGAGATAAGGAGCTGAAAGTGGATCAAAGACAAGGAGAGATTATGGTGTGCAGCTTCTAACATGCTGGAAGACCAATGGCTCTATGAATCCCCAGGCTATACAAACTAAATCTTAGAAAATTAAATTCCGATTACTGATAACTTTTATACTCTGTGATATGGCCATTCCTTAGGACTATACAACATGGAAGAGACCAGTAAAGAGCAAGTCCATGACTGCCATTCAAGAACTGCTGACATTCATAACAGCAGGAAGAGGAAATCCACAAAGCAGGCAGAGCCATGCAACCATCCCATATAATTATGAGTGGGTGGAAGGGAAAAATCAAAAAACCAGTCATCCAGCAAGAGACTCAGGAAAGCACTGGTGGAAGGAGAAGATTAAAACATGTCAACCTACCGGTATATTTTGTGCCAACTGAAACAGTCTGGTCTTGATGAGAAAGGGAAGGGCAGAAAGAGAGCAGACAGCCCATGGTCCTGCACTCTCACTTCTGACAATCAAAAGGAGTGATCAGTTTGGCTCTGTTTTATAAGGAAGCTTCAGAATAAAGAGTGGAGCCCTGAAATTACGGACAAAGTCTTGGCAGGAGGACAGCAATAATTACCTTATGCTAAAATTCTGCATGCATACCACGTTATTTGCTTTCACTGCACGTTATTTTAAAAAATCTTTTCATTTAGGCTAGTCACATCCTTTGAAATAAGCTGATATGTGTTATTTTAACTGCTGTCAATTACACATGACTGCTGAGACCGGACAAGAACACAGGATGGATGGAGTTGAAATCCCAAATGACAAGAGGTTTATAAACCTTATATAGAGCAGCACATGAATGGTTACCTGAACTTGATGGCGTTCATCAGTGGGGTAGATCCATATCTGTCTCTGGCATAAACAGTCGCACCAGACATCAACAAATACTCAACTAAGGGCAGGTGCCCTTCAGAGGCTGCAATGTGCAGTGGAGTTCGGCCGTCGTAGTCGCCACAGCTCAGGTTTCCACCCTACAAAAGGACACATCCTTCACATGCCAAAAAGGTAATGGCTGCACATCAAGCTGTAGCAAACGTCACACAGTAGGGTGTATACATCGCATTTAATTCTGCCACCAAATTGTTAAGCCTGTCAAGCATAAAGTTTATCTTGCAGCATTGTTTTAGTGCCAATAAAGATATTTATTCCACCTCCTGCATGTTTCCCACTGAAATATATTCCTCATTACAGCACACCACACAGCAGCTTTGTGCCCACAGACTGCTGATTGTTCTTGTCTTAGTTAATTCCTACTTTCAAGATATATTTATCGTTTCTTGAGGCCCATTACCAAAATCTCAATAGTAGGGTAAACCAAGGCAAAGAGGGGGAAAAAAGAAAAGAGATGACAGGGAAATGCCTGTTTCTTCTTTGGGTATAACCCAGATCAGAGCTCTGGAGAGACAGAAATCCTGAATTAGCATTGCACTGTGTTTTGCTTAAATATAATTTTGAAGTTCTTTTTTTTATTCCTGACAGATTTACATCCAAAAGGTGGATACTATGAATATGCATAAAGTTAAGTGAAAAGAAAGCTGCACAAATAATTTCAAAATGTTCCAAAGTTAGCAGATAAGAACTTGCATTTTAATCTACCTGTATTTTCACAGTTCAAAAGAAAATGTAAACAGCTGAAAAAAAGAGAGGGACAAGAACATACCAGTTCTAAAAGGAAAAGACCAAGAAGTCTAGAAACCATTTGTAACTGTCATAGCACTTTGGCTCTAAAACTTAGGTTGTCACTTTCCATGAGTATGGCTTCCTATCATCAATTACAGTTCTATTTTTAAATTAATGGTTTGTACACACTGTTCATTCTACATTACCATTTCTGCTATGGCTCTTAGTGCATCTATGTCACCCAGTTTAGCAGCAGCACAAGCCAAAGGTGGAATTAATGCATCTCGTACAGCTTCTAACTCCTGAGAAACAAATAAAATTAAACATTTAATATCAGCCTCACCTCTAATTCAACTGACACCCAAATCGTAAAAACACTGCCCTAGCTCTCATGTAAAGTTTCCAAATTAGTCATTTGTATATTTTGAAATGGTAGCATTTAGTTCTTGGAAGGAAAGAAGTCTTGTGTTTATTTTACATTTTGTCACTCTCACATTCATAAGATTTAGACTCCTCTCTGGCAACACTACAAGTACCTGATATCTTTATAAACCATTTAAGGTGCACACACTAATTGCCATCTCTGTACTGCCACAGCTACACATCAGTACAGTAGGAGAAACAGTGCTGGTGGGAGTTGGAAAAGACCATATCCTCAGGACTGGATCAATTTTATTAATGTTATTCCTCAGATATTTGTGTAACCTGTACTTTCAAACCAACACTGACAAGCCTCCTAGGCCCCCTGAATATTCTCCCATTTCTTATGCTTACTAAAGAAGAACTAAAGAATACATTCAGCATTCATCAGTTCATAAAAATCCCATCTTCCCTGAACCCAAGTCAAGAGAAAAGTGAGTATTTGTATAACAACTACTATATTATCTGATTTATATTTATATTTTATAATTGGGAGGGACTAAACACCACAAATTGCACTTGTGTAATTCTTCCTTAGTATCAGCCTTCTATGACTGCATGTACAATTAAGCTGTTTTACCCATTATTATTTGGATTGCTCCAAACTGTCAATACATTTGACCACAAAAATATAAAGCAATTCTTCATATCATTGATACCCTGAATTACAGCATCTGTCTGAGGCTTGTTATTGCAACCAGCCAGCCAAGAAAGTAATCCCAAGAGAGGGCTACAAAGGAGGAGTGGGAAAACATTAATATGTTTTTAATTAAAAACATTTTAGTTATAGAATTGTCATTATGTCCTTTCTCCCTAACTCCATATTCCAAATTTCTTTCAGCTTTGCTGTTCATCTTTAATCTAGGCTTATTTAACTCAGTTTACAGCTTTACATGATACTAATTTTAAATATTTAAGTATATACCTCCTTGCTGCTGATACTTAGAGATTTGGCAATCACTTGAATAAACTTGCTATCTCTCAAAGAGATCTTGGCTCCTGTGGGTACAACAGTCATTTCTCCTCTTAGATTCTCACTCAGCATCTGAAAAGCAAGCAATCAAACCCTTTGTTAGCAGAAGAAAAAAATGGTGGTAGTCTAATAAAAAAAACCTTAGAATCAAGTTAGAAAACTGTTTGGAGGAATTATGGAAACTAATTGAATGCAGACAAAAGATTAAAGAAATAGTTACTGTCCCATGCAGACTGCACGTTTAAAAAGACAAAGGAGGGAGAGAGACAGGCAAACAAAACTTTCTTCCAAAGCAAAGAAAACCAAAATAAGCACATAACAAAATACTCCAAATTTTAGAATATGCGGACAAAAGTTCCCTAGTGGGGTAAGCTGCAGCCTACTTAACAACACAAAGATAATGAGTAATGAGCAGAGTGAGGCTTACGACCAGAATATTCTGAAATGCTGCTGCCTCTTGCCAGCATTCACAAACCTCAGGACTCCTACACAGACTGTGTACATAGACCTCAAAACAAAGCCCAGTGCTGCCTGTAGACAGTCATGTATTTCCATGGGTTTTCAAACAGCTCCATTAGCCCTGATTTTGTTACAATTTGGACATAGATCCAGCTTTGAATGCAGAGAATTTACAGTGGTAGCAGTCATTCAGTATCCAAACAGGCATGTAACAGTTTGCAGGATGGGTGCCTCCAATATAACTGGGAAAAAAAAACCCAAATCAAAATGTAAAAAGGTCAGCCAATTCATGTGTAGAAAGTACTTGAATAGGGCAATAAAGAAATTAAAATACTCTAAACAACAAACTCTGGGAAACTTGGAGAACACAGATAGAAGACAGTCATCAAGAAAAAGCAACTAGTTTCCTCAATTCTGACAATTTTACTCACTGGCACTCTTTCAGGAAAGGTTGCTGATGCAGCTATAAAGCACATAGTTATTTCAATTAGAATTTTAAAAAGCAGGATTGTGAAAGTTTGCAAGAAACAGATGTGATGTTGGCAGGAGGAATGCCCCAGGTTTACTTATGTCTAGGCATGCCCTTGATTTAAAAAAAAAACCCTTCAAGAGCTGACAACACCATAGCTGTCTGCTGGAAGAGTCCCATGTACATGTAACTCAGAGGATACCAACTGCTTTGGCACACTTTGAGAATTTGACAGGTTGAGATCATTGCTTTACACAGGTAACCTTAGCAATTGGCACCTGTGTTAAATGCAACCAGTGCAAAACCCTGTGTGCCTCATTCAGTCCTACCAGCTCTTCAGACATTTGTATGTGTCTGGGGGCACATTCCTTGCTCTTCATGTTGAAAAAGAATCCCAAAATAACCACGCCAGCTTCAGGAGAGCTTCTGTCTCTTGGGAGACTATTGTTTGGTGATATGTTTAGCTGAAGATATTGCCACAGACAACATATTTCCAGGCTTTCTTCTTCTCCTGGTCTCTATAACTCATTCCTGCCCAGGCAATGCAGCATGCTGGTCTCTTAGTTGTGCCAGCACAATTGTTTTTGGGTCTGTAAAATGAGTCAAATGAGGAAACCAATCCTGCATAACTCAAAGAAATTGCAAAAGTTATTTTGTTTTTCATACCATATAAAGGAGGTCCAGCACACCACCATACAAAAACCATGTAGCACAATCCAAAGGGCAGCACATGAAAATGCAGAATTATCTTGTGGCACGGTACCTAAACCACCTTATCATCAAATCCTCACCTGAAGTAAGTCAGCTATCTCACCTCAGCAAACTGGATCTCAAATTAAGTTTTAACTCACACACCCAGGCAAGACTGGGAAGGTTTCTCCTGTCCCAGGTCAAATAATCCACTGTGCAAGAAGATTAAAGTGAACATTAAAAAAAACCCAGGCTAGTGCATGTATGTTCCAGGGTCAGTGAGTATGCCAAAGGGGTCTCAGTGAAGAGCTGGGGTTTCTGAGGTGCAAATGTGTAGGTACACAGTTTGTGGTGTATGGGAGTGGGGCTGGGGCTGAGCCTCATCCCCAGTGGGCTACAGGTGTGAAAAGCAGGTGAGCAGCACTGACAGCAATGAGCCATGGAGTGCCCAGGGGCACTGACCCAAAGGGAACAGAGGGCACACAGGTGCATGCATGAACATGAGGGGGATAAAAGGCTGGGCTAAAGAACAAGAAGGGTGGCTGCTTAAAGCTTTCTGAAATTGTATGGTGTTACTCTGTGGTTATGGCCCTCTCAGCTCCATCACAAATGCACAAACACATCCAATACCCCTGCTCCTCACAGCACTCTGTCACCTGCCAGGCATGTCCTTGCACAGAGTATGTTCTAGGCATCCTCACCAAACACACACACAGTTCCTCCCCTCCTCCCATTTCTCAGCTTTAGCAAACAACTGCAAGCTCAGAGGCTGAAACTGTGTCTAAGCACAGTAAGTGATACTTTCAGCCACTACACTTAGCATCACAGGTATCCAAACGTGTTTGTCTCAAGAGCTGCTACTGGTGGGAAGATGGGGAGCATGAAATAATGATCAGGTTTGTTATGGTGTTAATAAAAACAAAGCACCATCATGAGATACACATGTGCCTGCAGTGTTAAGTCTGGAGAGTGACTCATCATGATGTCATTTCCCAAAGTGTCAGGATTAAGATTTCACTACACACAAGCACAGAAATTCATGCATTCCTGCAGAATGCTGCTCCCTTATCTAATTCATGGCTATATGCTCGTTGTATAAAAGGAACATAATAAACAGCTATGTAACCTGCAGGAAAAAAAGCATTAATTAAGCAACCAATGAACACCAAGAACATTGTTAAAGAGACTCTTGATTTTAAAAACAGTTACAACGGGTTCTAGAATAATCCTCTACTTTTATGTGTTATAAAGTGTATATCCTCATAGAGAAATAAAATCTAACACTGTTATGAGTAATGCTGTAAAGGAAGAGGCTGTAGGCAATATTTATTTTCAGAATAAGCTTTGTGTGAATGAGTCTGGGATGAAATCTTCACCACACTAAGATCAGTGACAAGATCTTTGCTGACTTCAGTAAGGTTGGGATTCTGTCTCCCATAAGAATTTCCACACAGAATTTTCAGTGCAGAAGTGTCCTAGCTAGACTACTAACATTTAAAGATGGCATTTTTATGGCTCAGTCATAGTCTTCACCTGACTTATGCAGAGAATTCTTTTCTCTCCCTGTCTTCATACATTTGTTTGCTTAATAGTATTTTCCATAAGAAAAAAAAACAAAAACATGGGGCTGTTCACATTACAGTTCTGGAACCAACTGCTTTTAAATGCAAGAGAAGCTCAAGGCATGAAGCTAAGCAGAAGTTAGCATAGTAGATGTGATACTTGAAGTCTTTCAAGGTCACTGAAATATTTACCTGCCTCTTCTCCTCCCAGCTAAGGTTTCTCTTGCTGAGCGTGTATGACAGTTTAGTTAGGGCTGCCTCTGGTGTCATATCACCTCCAGGAATTACTCCAACATCAGCGAGAATCTGAATAAAAGGGAACAATGATTCTAATTAGCATAGCATTCAGAAATACCTGCACATACAGAAAAGGTGTTTGGAAGATGAGTAGCTACACAGAATGCAGTGTGCAGCCAAGCCTCCACTCTCTTGCTCCTCCTACTGCCACTGTAATTCTTGTACTTTCAGTTATCAAATACCAAGCAAATACTAGAGCAATGTGAATAAAGATGACTTTTACTTTAAATTCCTTTTCCTGCAATAGCACTGAAGAATTCCACCAAATGCTTGCCACGGTCGCTTACTATGCTGAAAGGGAAAGGTTACAGGTCTGTATCAGCTATCTGCAGAGTTGTCAGATTCCCTTTATTGAAAAGCTGCAGTTATTCTGTTTTAACCCAGTGGCATTTTGAACACTGCCAAGTAGGCTGTTCTCACACAGACATATTTACCATTCTTTTATGGGGCATTACTTTGGATGAATTCCAGCACTACAGCGTGCTCACAGCAGGAGTGCTTTCAGATTCTTGCAGGCTGTGCTAGCAGTGTATGATTTAGAAGATAGAACTAAAATATGTAATTTACACAGTTCTGACAAGAACAACTGAAAAAATGACCTTTTTAACTTATCTTTCTGGTAGTTAAAAAATAAAATGTCTGAACAAAAGCAAAAAGAAGAAGGATCTTTGCTATGATCAGCAAGCCTTGTAAGCGTACAAGGCAGCAAAGACAAAGGAGATTTCAGACCTTTTGTCATTAAACTGTACCTGGGCAAATCACAGACCACCTTCTTTGCCATAATGTGATGCCTCACATTAAAGCATCTTGAACTAGGTTCTTTGCACTGAATTTTACTTTTAAATACCTTGTATACAAGCTTCAGCTTCAAAACTTTGTGGCTTAACTAATATTTTCAGCAGGATACAGAGCCTTAACTAGCTCATTAACCACCTCCAGAAGACCCAGAGTAACAATTTTTGAAGTCCCATGGGAAACCATATACAGAGAAGGTGAGAAATACTTCCTGTCCTGCAGAGCTAACCAAAGAACAGTTAGGGCTTTTTCAATGGGTTTGTGAGAGGAGGAGGAAGGGATTTCCCAGCTTCCTTCCTATAGCTAAAGTCCCCACAGTTACAAGTTTCTACTGTGTAGATGGATCAGAGGCCAGACATTCATTTAATTAAAACAAACACTTCAAGGGAAGCCAGGGACTCAGCTGACCTACCTGACTAACTCAAATGAGTAAAAACTGGCCCAGCCATGTGCAAAGACCTTTGAAATATTTCATTTAAAGAAAAATCAAAGTAAAATTAACATCACAGCAACTTCACAGCATTCACTCATGATGCTTCCTCCACTGAGCAGCTCCTCATGAAAAGGAGAAGGCAGTGAAAGAACAAGTGTGAAGTAATTTTGTAGGACTTGCCTTGGTCAGTGTTCTCCTCAAAAGATGCCAAGAAAACAGGGCAGCCTCCAACTGAGGCTGAAGCAACATAGTACAAACTCCATATAAAAAATGGAAGCTAAAAGGGAACACATTTCTACACAGCCTTAAATTGGTTCAGTAAGACCTAAGCAGAATCTTTTAATTCAGCATATCAACGGTCTGGATCAGAGTGCAGAAAGCCATTTTAGGCGTCTACTTGGAGAATCTTTTAACCAAAGCATAGGAAAGGGGTTTTCTTCTTCTTTCCATAAATTTTAGCAATTCATTTCAAGCAGATGAGCACATAAAACCTAGGGTTCATTTTTATGTTGTTTTTCAAATATAAATTTGGTGTCTTTTATTGACTTAACTGCTTTTTCTCTTCCGAGTGAGCTGTTCTATATAATCTGCATATTACTAGAGTATTTGCTATAAAGCATGGGATCTTTGCAAAAGTCCCTAATTCTCAAAACATCTCCATAAAGTTATGCAAAAGTTTTACCAACATCCAAATAATAGCCCATATCAGAATATACCAAGTTTGGATACTAAGGAGGTATAAAGAAAGTCTTACAATATCCATTTATTTCTCCTCAAAACAGTCCTTGTGCAAATATTATCTAAAGCTGAGTCAAAACCAAAGCTAAAAGAGGCAGGTTTCAGCACCAGACCAGGCTATTTAGGTTTGCCATGCAGTCAAAGGAGAGGCTGGCTCTGCCAGATGCGTGGTTGCTCCCAACAAAACCAGGTGTCCAAGGCAGAGGGATGAGTCACCCTCTGGTAGTGCTTCTTGGCTATTTAATATCTGGTCCTTTTCTAAAGGCCAGTTAAACCAGCTTCCCTCACACAAATACATGCAGCACATATTCTTATACAGCTTTGTGCTCTTATTAGTCCCAGTGATGTCGTGTTTTGGTACACAACTTGTGGTAGAAACACACTACAAAGTTCCCTGAATATTAACAGTATGTACACAAAACCTACTTGAAGCCAACCCTTGTGGGTTAAACTAAACTGATTTCCATTCTCCAATACAGACAATTCCTTAGATACTGTTCTCCAATCTCACCCTGAATTCAGTTGTACTTCCAGTCAAATAAAGAACTAGGATTTGGAATATTGCTTGCATCTACTGGCTTTCTTCATGCTCCTACGCTGTAGCTAAGCAACTGTTATCCTATCAAATACTACTCTGTCTGATCATCTGACCCCTCAGCTAGCTTTTAGCTGAATGGAATCCCTCTGAGAGAGATACTACGGATCTAATGCAAAGTATCCTGGAGTGCTGCACATGACAGGAGTGAGCAATCACTGATCTGGAATTTGAGCTGCCTGTTTTGACTATTCAGACCAGGAGTAACAGGATATTGTTTGTAGATATGCGTTTCAATGCTTCCAGCTTAAGATTTTTACAGATGTAGTTATTTTATGAGCAACAACTTTACAGTTAATAAACGTGGTTTTATATGCTGGGACTGCTGGAAGTTTAAAGCAAGTATCAGTGGGATGTTTGTTTTCCACAGCAGTGGGGAATGAAGTGGTTGCACACCCCTCACCTGCCCTGTTGCATAGACTGTTTTAACAGACCCACGCAGGCACTGTGTGCAGTTCAGAATCACCACTTTGCGTTCAGCTGCTTTCCTCAGTTCTTCCAGCAAATCTTCTCTCTTGTCTGGGGCATTGCCACTTCCATACGTTTCAAGTACTATGCCCTCAATTGGAGGCTGAAGAAATGCTTTTACCTGGTTAAAAACAAGACAGGGAACAGAAATAAAAGGTAGGTTAGGTCATCCTTAAAATTTTCACATATGGAACACCATTTTTAAAAGTGGACTATCCCTGCTATAGTCTTACAGGCTCTCATGCCATACACCCTTCTGTGCTTCCCTATTGCAATAACTGAGACTGTACAGCAAGCTTTTAAAAATGAGACTTTTCTTCTCTGGCTTCCTTTAAAATTTCTGGAGGGTTAGAATTTAAAATAAACTGTTTTGTACAGTCATTAGCTGATGTGAGAAAGGATGCTATTGATCAAGTGCCATTAACAGGCTGTACTATTGCACCACTGTTTGGTGCAACAAAAAGGTACAGTTACACTTAAGAAATAAATGTTGAGTTATTAACTAAGTTTAGAACTCCACACCCTTGCCCAGATTTTTTTTGCTTTAGCAAAGAGTTTAGTTAACCAATGACTGCCTAAGAGACAGAGTGTTTCACCTTTCAGGAAAGAGCATTCTAACGAAGCATGAAGTTTTTAAACCTAAAACAAACTGATTCAAATTGGAGACACTTATACATTCTGGGACAGTTGACACTGAATTGGATATTGTGCCTCACTGTAAGAGAATACTGTCAAGAGAATGCCTAGCAAAGTCCCTTCCTAGAAAGATGTATTTTCAACAACCTAGACGTTTCCTTGCTGATCACATATGCTAAATGCAATACACTGTAAACCCCCATGAGGCTAACTATGCAGTTGGTGTTTTATTGCAAATATACCACCCCTCTGTCTTTCCATCTGTTCATATTCACCTAAAAAGAATAGTGATATAATTGGGGAGTGCTGCTTAAACTACTGGATTCAATTTAAGAAGGCAAGAGCCACAAAAGACCTGTCAATTTAATGGAAATAATATTAGACAAAAACTTAAATATTAATTTGCCTAAAATCACAGTCTGCAAAATAATCTCTAAAGGCAAAAAACTGCACTTCTCATTGTCAGCAGCAAAATCCCCCTTTTCATTTTCAGCTCTGTATGAATGCTGAGGGTCATGTGAACCATCAGTGTGAGACAAAATGAAGCTTGAAAAAAAAAAGAATTGTAGACATAATCACACTCCACCCACCATACTGTCTATTCTTTGACAAGATATCTATTAATAGGCCTCAATATGCACCAGGATAATATTTTCCTAGTCATTGTAGCTTGCACCTGTCTAGAAAACCACACTTGACCTATTTATGAGTCCTGATAAGAAATTAATTTTAAGTTCCAGAGCCCAGGCAGTTTATACAAAAGACATTTGAAAAGCTTTTATCATTTATGGCATATGAAAATAGTCTTTGAATGCCCTGATATTTCCAAAAAATTATTATCAGACAAAGACAGATTCTTTCCCTTCCCTCCAAACCCCAACCACTGCTCCAAACAATGCAGCTTTCCTACAAGTGTTTCAGCAGCACTTCACCCATTTCCAAAGTGAAGTGAGGACACTCACAGCAGCAGCAGTGATTCCTGGGAAGATCCGCAGCAGTCCAACATTCCTGTTCATATTGGTGTGAACTCGGAATTTCTTTTTGGTATTGGCTCTCCAAACCGTTTCCCAGTTTACTGTCAAGAGAAATGGCCTTTTTAATCTAATATTAAGACATGACATTAAGTACACTTGTAGTACTTGATTCTTACAACTCTGTTTTTAAAAGTTGTTCTTGGGCAGAGAAGTCATGAAAGGCAATGCACTTTTTAAAGAGGAAATGAAGGCCCGTTTAAGACAGAAGAATTAGCAGCTGGTCTGGCATAGGTGAGGTATTTACTTGTCATACACTGACCTGAACTTCACTGTTATGTAGCTGGCCTGATACGAGCCTGGATTCATGTTTGGAAAACAGACTTTGATCTTCTCAGATGTAAGAGATGACAAATGCATTTACTGTTGCTGCTAATCACCTCCAGAGTTTATTAGGTAGTTATTAACGATTAAATAAAATAGCAAGGATTCAATTAACTCTGATTATACATTTAGAGCCAGAAGCCAGCTGTTTAACTAATAGTTTGTTTGTGTTGCATTATTAGAAACCAAGTCATGCATTATTGATTTCAAAATTTTACTACTTCAGTGTAGGAGTGCAGCATTGGTAACGCTGACGGCTCCTCCAAGGCAGTGGAAGAGGTTTAACAAACAGCAGCCAACAGCTCAGAGCATTGTGCCTCCATGAAGATAGATCATGCTGTAAAGCTGCCTGCTTTCCCTTCATGAGTTAAGATTTTGAGATTTTGGAGAAACTCCCAAGCAGCAAGACAGATAAAAGATCTGCATGCATAATACCGACTTGCTCTCAGCCATGCAGAGAGTTACTCACACCAATTACTGTTGCAATTTCTTGCAATCAGCAGACAGCCACTTCCAAAAAAGAAATAAAATCAAGAATAAATGTAAATGCCTCCATTGAAGCCTGCTCTATTGCCACACTACCAGAGATAGTAAAAACTACACAATCCATTAAGTCAGGACAAAAAATAGCATTCTCCTATTAGACTCTATGAACTTTTCTTCCCTGTCAGCAACTAGAGTCTCTTCTTTTTAAAAACTGCCATACACCATTAACCAGGTCACAAGCAGTTGGCTTGGCATTTTTTTATCCATCCAGTTACACTTCAGCACATGGATTCCTACTGCCCTGGGAGTGGGAGAATAGAAATATAAACCATTTCTGCACCTTCTTTCTTTCTGATAAGCTGTCCAGCATGATTCTGAAACCACCTGGCTGATCTTAGTAGCTATCCAAGTAGCTCTCAAAGACCTCCAAGAGCTTTCCAGGGCCATTTAGAGACCCGCAGGAGGAGCCCAGGAAGTGCAGAGCCTGTGCATTTGTTCTGCATGAGGTTCGTGGGCCTGGCTAACCACATTGAACATAAGCACTGAGCTTTAAGAAGCAGCACTGTTTAGCAATAAATCCATTCCTCTAAGCCTTCTAAATCTAGGTTAACTCTTTAAAAGCAGCCTCCTCTATAAGAAGGGATGGCAATAAAATTGTATCACAGCTTGCTTTTCTTTTATCCTCCATAAGGTAGGAGTCCCTGCCAAAACTTCACAAATGCATTCTACTACGTTTGGCAACTGTGAGCATCCCTGATGCCTGCAACCAACTTGAAGAATGAACTGAGGAAACCTGCCTTGGCATGGAGCACAAACACACTGCCAAAAACAGAAGACCAAGGAAAGAGATCAGACGACAGGTTCAGAAGTCAGACCTACACCAGGCCTATACCTGCACTCTTGGAGTATGCTCTACCAAATAACATCTCCAAGATAAATTTAATGCATGCAGACATAGTATAGTGATGTAATTCCAAATTATATTAAAAAGAAGATAAAGATTGCCCTGCCCCTGAGTTAACATTCGCTTGGTCATGAACCTCCTCAGCCTACATAACGTGTTTGGTGCTGCAGACTCCACAGATGTCAGTTTTCCATTTGCCAAACAAGTCTAAAAGGAAGAACAAAAGGCAAATGTGATGCAAGAGCCAAAGACAAACAAATATACATAGAAGACCGACTTCATCTCAGATTTACTCAGAACTGCTGAAAGTGAGGCAGGACACCACAGAGGGGAAAAAAAAATTAGAACACACCCTTTGCATCCTCCCTCTCAAAGGAACATCCCCAAAAGGGAACAGTATTTATTAAGGTCAAGCATCTTCACTGTACTGAATAAACCAGCTGTCTTGCTGTGTCATGTCACACTCATAAATCTTCTTTTTTTTTAAGAGCCCAAGAACATAAGAATAACTAACAGTTCTTAAGTAAGAAACTCATATACAAGCAAGTGGGGTGCAAAAAACTGCATCTCTTGGTGTTCACAACTCTTTTTTTATCTTATGGATAAGAGTGATTAATTAGGGATACTCGGTTTTGGCACAGCACAGAAAACAGTAACCTGCTCTGACTTGGGTGGCCTGTGCTTGTGAAGAGTTTAACTGATACAGCACAATGCATCATGTAAATGTGGATGCAAAAGTGAGGAACAAACACAAGCTACCTACTGGTGTGGCACAGCAGAAAGAACATTTCTAAAGCAGTGTACATAAAATAAAAAAGAAATGGCTATTTACATTCTGTACTCATAATGGCTTGGGATAGATTGCTCTATTCAGGGAGACTGCATTCAAGATATTAAGGCCTTTTGTTTACTCTTCCAAACCAAACCATCACATGAACAATAGTCTGGTATTTCCAATCTTCCCCCTCCATATCAAACACTATAGCCTCTTATCCTGGGGTAACTTTATGATGGTTGTATCATACTGTCAAATTACTGACAAAAAATCACATCCTTATCTTATGTAGCTTTATTCACACACATACACAAAATATGGTGATTGGGTTAGTGCAAAAAAACCCAACCTGACTTAAAATAAAAATAACTCTACACAGATCAGAAAGCAGAAGATCCCCCTGGTGTTAACACAGCACAGGTTTCAACTTATAACAGGGGAGCAGCAACTCAGAGCGACACCTCCCTTAGGAGTGGTGGCTGAATTCTGAGTTATGAAATCAAACAAGAAATACAGCTTTTCTTGATTGCAGAGCTGCAGACAAACAGCAGTGCTCTGCTCTCATCTCTCTCTGCAGAGCTACAGGTGAGCCCTACCATTATATAAACTGTCCCAGAGTTCACTGTGATTCATGGCAGCAGCAGCTGAGGGGTGGGGAGCACAGGCCAACCTGTGGCTGCCAACTCCTGCAGGAGGCAAACAAGCACAGACCCCCTTTCTTGGCAGTTTGCTATAAAACAGTCTTTGGGAATTAATATTTCAACTGATTGGTGTCATTGCAACAACCAAGATGCCTGCTTAGAAGGGAGCAGGGATGGGGACCAAAAGCACTCCAGTGAAGAGAGCTGGTATATGCCTTCATACAGAAATGACCTGGGCTTTCTATATAAATAACCAACCAAGATGCACACTTGGCCAGTGACTAATAGCTTCTCTCTAATGAGATTTGTGGGTAGATGAGCCCAAAAGGGCCTTCTAACTGCCTGCTGCTGTGCCACATCTGCTCACACAATCACACAAGCTCTGTCCCCTGCACAGGCTGTCTCTCATCGCATGGTCCTGTACATGTGCACCACTCCAGAAGTTACATTCAACATGTGATGCAGAAATTCCAGCCACAGTAACAAAGCAAGTTTCATGTGTGCTTCATTAGAGCAATCAAGAATGAAGCAATCAATTACAAAGTATACTGAGAATTTTTACAGATCTCAAGAGAAATAGTCTTCCTTGTCTCTTCTGTTTTCAAAATATGGGAGAAATCAGGTAATGTATTTTACCTGATAAGCTTTGAGATTTTAGGAATATTTCTTATTATTTCCATACTGTCCATTTCATACAGAGATTTCTGATTCTGCTGCAAAAGTATTTCCCATGAGCACTGGGTTTCTTAGTGAGGAGTGGGCGAGAATTTTTTCATTTCTTATAGGATTTTCTTGTGCTAAGTTGAAAGGCCTAAGGAAGTTGATACACTTGCTCATCTAAAACTGGGTAACACAACTCCAAGGCAGAGCTAACACAGCTAAGGATGTGGCTGAGCACACAGCCAGTTACGGAATTAGAAATCCACTGGGAGTCTCATCTAAAAAGGGAACAGGATAAGAAATGGATATCATGAATGAAGCAGAGAACTGGAAGGGTAAGGGAGGGAAGAGGACTAAGCTTCTCCCTCTCCTCTCTAGCTCCGAGGTAGGCTGTTATATGCTTTGCTGAGCCCTGAACAGCATATCTTATTCCTGTGCACCAACCCACAATCCCACCATGCTCCCCACTTCCTCCATCCTGCCTCCTCTCCCCTTCTGCTTCCCTGGAATTTTCATTCCCAGCTTTGTTAGAACCAGGGAGCCTGAGGAAGAGTTTCAGCCTACCCCTCCTGGCATCTTCAGGCTGCTCTCTATAATGCTGAATCAGCCAGAGTCAGCCCTGTCTACAGGAGGATTAAGACACATTATATAAAGTCATTTGGAAAAAAAAAAAGTTAAAATATGCTAGATTTGTTTGGTTTGTTTCTAAAAGCCCAAGTGGTTCCTTGTCTCCATGAAAGCTTTATAGAAGGACTGTGTAAGCAAACTCAAGGGAGACAGAGATGTTTCAAACAATTACTTTGGACAAAATAAAGCAGCACCAGTAGATTGCCCTTACTATAAACTATGTTCTTTCAAAATGAAACAATCCTTCAATAGTGACACCGTCATCTTGGATAAATGATGCTACCCTAACTGGGTAATCAACTGAAGCAAATAAAAACAGAGCCTATCACACCATCAGTTTTTAAATCAGAAATCCCCACTGATCCCAATGAGGCATTTACTGAAAAGATAATGGGTCCCAATATGGGCCAAGGGAAGTGCTTAATAACGTTCTCATTTTTCTACTCTAGACAAGGAATCACAAAACAATTCATTCAAATCAAGAGAGGAATAGCATGCGATTTGCAGCTTGATTTCATTATTGATTGGTCAGTAAACGGAATTTATTCATACCCTGTTTGATGCAGTTCATAAAAGAAGATTCTCCCCAGTTTACTGCAACAATCAACGGGCAGCATTTCTGCTGATTTCATAGACATCCTATTTGCCACAGCACAACAGTGGCAGACTCTCTACCTGAGACATGTCTTACAGGCAGCTACAGTATTTCACAGGCTTCCTCAGTTTATATCTGGCTGCTACAAACTTTGATCCTGAAACTTTGTAAATGACTCCCAGTCATTTAGGTGGAAGGGAAGAAGTTTATTTTTCCAGATTGCAGAGTGCCTTTCTCTAGAAGTAGAATCCATCCAGAATGGCACATTGCATGGCACAGGGCTAGGTCTCCTACTGCCACTAATGGCACTTGGCTGAACAATTCAGGAACTGTTCCCATTTTTTTTCTAATACTGAAGACTGTCACCAAATCTACTCCTTTTTAATACCTATTCTATACAAAAGCAGCTCACATGTTTTTTAAAACTGTACTTTAGTATGTTTTCTGGCAGCTCCTCATTTGGCTAGATTCCACATGTCTCTGTTCTCCACAGAAAGGTGTCATTTATCCAAGAACATTTATCCAAGAACATTTAAAGACTTTGCAAATGGGTACTGAAACCCTCAGGTAGTTTTCCCCCATCTTAAGAAACAGACACAAAAATTACAGGAGCCTGAGTAAGTTTGGGGAAAAAACCACTTTTGAGGTCTGCTGCTATCAGTGTGTTTGCAGTTCAGGCAGATCCTAAATATCCAGTAAAACACCTTACACAATGACATGCAACAGAGAATCTGTTGAAGCTACAAGTACTCTGCAACGACTTTTTTCCCTGATTTCAGAGCCCAGCATGGTCATTAATGAGATGAAACTCTTTGTTCTTTCAGTACAAACTCCCTCATTTTATCTTTGGAGCAAGCTTTTTTCTGACACAGGGGCAACCTTCCCTCTGGTTAGTCTGGGTCTTTAGTCAAAGTCAGCCTAGCTCACATCTATATTCAGATAAATGCAGTTGAGTCACAAAGTCTCATCCTTACTAATATTTAAACAGATTCAGAGCAGATGAAGCAAAGTCAAGCTACAGGACTTTCAAAGATATTTGACTTTAAAAACGACATTTCAACTACACAAGCACAGATTCTTTTCAGCTACAGTTCTATTACAGGCAGCATAAATTACATGGCTTAAGAGATGATGTTGCTTACTTGTAATATCAACCTCAGCATTTGCAAGTGGAGGCAGGTTAGGTGAGGAAAAGGCATTGAAACTCCCAGCATCCACCTTAGTCACCCTATTTCCCCTGTACAGTTTATTATAAAAATACAGGCACACCTGCAAGACAAGTAAAGAAACAGGTCTATGAATAAGCCAGTAATTAAAAGATGCAGTAGATAAATACTGTAGTCCGTCCTTTATAAAGTGTTTTCTAAATCTTTAAAGCAGCTCAGAGGCTAGTAGATGTTTACAAGTCTAACCCTTTCAAAAAGTGTTGGCATTTCTGTCACACATTGGTTTAAGAATTTAAGAACAAAATTAAGTTCAAGTTAAGACCTAACTAGTTTCATAATCCTCTGATGAGGCTTACTCTAGGAGACAGCAAATTTGCCTGAGTTCACTTCAGAGATGGAGGAAAGAAACAGTCTGAACTTTTTAATAAATTCATCAGTTATGTATAAATTCAGAGTCCAAAACATAAAAAAAGGCCTGGTGAAAATGAGGATAACTTCCAAGAGTTACCACACATAAATAATTATATTCCTTCTCAAATCTATTAAAGTTTGTCAATTTGAAGGAAAAGAGATACCTCAAAGCTGTTATCAGTTATGAAGATCTTGGCCAGTCAGTTGTTGCTGTTGTCTTACAAGAACTGGCTTTGGAAGCATGGCAGAAGTAAAATAAGGTGTAACCTGACCCATTTTTTCTCTGAGTTTTGAGCTGCACAGCACAAACAGCAGCGTACTGAGACTATGGAGGTACCTGCATGATCACTAGGTGTATCACTCTCAACACTTCAGTCTTCAGGAGCACAGCTAGAAGACACTACTACCAGTTCTATAGTGACTGGAGAAGTTCAAAGTAACATTCAGTTAAAAAACAGACTTACAAGTGTTTCAGATCCCACATACTTGCAAGAGAACCTCCAGTTTCATGTCTGCTGCAGCATACATTTCAGACTTGAGAGTCTTTCTAGATTGTGTACGGGCCAATGGAAGATGACCAATGTGAGAACAGCACGTGCTTTGCCATGCAAGCACTGTTACCTCAGTCGGAATCCATTCATCTTCCTGATTAAGTGCAATTCCTTACTGCCTACCGGATATTTAGTGAGTGTTTGTGTCCTGGCTAGAGGGAGAAATGCAGCTTCTCAGATGGTCTTGCCAGGCAAACAGACCTCGGGAATCACGAACTGCCCAGCCATCAGCAGTGCCCCCAGAAGGTTATCTCGGCCGTCATTCTGCAGCTCATAAATGGGCACCTGAAGAGCAGAGACTGGAATTACACCCTGGCCCTTATGTAGAGCCTACACAGCAGAAAAATTGAGTCCAGCTTATGCAATACAAATACATGAATAATTTATGCAACAATGATTTATGGCAAAAAAGTTTTCCTTCTTCACCCAAACTATTTTAGACTGCAGCAGATGGCAAGACTTCTCTCTCTGCTTAACAGAATTTTGTAATGTAAGTGCTTAAAAACTAATACAGAGATTTTTCTAATGTCATTAAGAATATTAACACTGGTTCAAAAATATAAAAACTAGCAACTAGGCATAGTTAAAAGTGACTGAGCATAGGAGAAGTGATGATAGAGAGAAAAAGCAACACCCCCAGAACATACAGAACTGTCACTACGGGCTTCAAAACAGCTCTCTTGCACCATCTTTCCTCACAGCATAGTAAAACTGAGCCAGCAGGTTATTACAGACAGAAAAGGGCAAGATTAAAAACAGAAATTTAGTCTGCTGAGTGATCATTTCCATGCCTTTTCAGACTGCTACTTTATTAAAAGAGAGTGCTTCTTTCAGCAATTATTAAAAAAGAAAATCACATGCTCCCTTGCTGGATCATATGTCAGATAGATCTCCAAGCAATAAAACCAAAAAGAAAGCAAAACCTTGACTGATGTATCACAACTAGGCTGCTCCATGTCAAGACAGCAAGTGGGAGCCTACTCCTTCCTAGACTTTTGTATTTTGACTTCAAATAGACCACATGTGAAAGGGAAGTTATGAGATTGGGGAGGGGAATTTTACAATGTGATGTTTCATCTTTCCTTTGTGATTAGAGCAGTATTTTACACTCAAGCAAGCTATTCTAGTAAGACAGCCCCTCCCCCTCAGACAATATGCAAAGGGCTGATCTCCAGCTAAGAGAATGAAAATTAATAAATGTAGTCTTTAGAGGAAAAAAACCAGACCATATTAGATGTTTTATGGAACAGAAATTATCAAAAATGCATCCAATGATTTACTTTTTTTAATTATAAAGAATGCAACAATGAGTAATGTAAGTTGAGATAACAGCTGATGAATTAAAAAATACTAAGCTTCAGGGCTTTTAAAGAAAAGAAGACAGCTGACAACCAGTGGCCACCTGAGGCTGGAAAAATGCTTCTCATATAAACCGATTAATACACAATGGCCAATGACAGGCTCTTATGTCTTTCTCTGAAGCATCTGGCACCAGCCATAATGAACTCCTGGTCTGATTTGGTAGAGTTGTGAAGTCATTAATGATAAAATTATGGGGCAGATCCTCAGCCAGTGAGCCATCATTTCTCACTCATTTCTGTTAGTGCTGTGACCATTCATCCTGGCCAGGGGCCTGTCCTGCACTGCTAAGCTGTACAGTGATAATCAGGATACAGCCACGTTCTGCATATAAAAAACAAAAATGAGGATTCCTGCTTCAAGTTCAAATTAATTTCCTTACCTGAGATCCTGTCAGAACAATAGTTTTGCCCAGGTTCTCACACATGAAGGACAGGGCTGAAGCTGTGTACGCCATAGTATCAGTACCGTGCAGGATCACAAAACCATCGTACTTCTCATAGTGCTCCTGCAGGTACAGAGACAGTTTTCACACTGTTAAGGAAATGCTGGCACCAGCAGGTGAGGTACACAGGGCATTACTTTCACTGATGCAGGCAATAGCACAATGCCTTGTAGGGTACTGCACACACAACTCCTCCTAAACTTACCCTGTTTCCAGTTTAAATACAATTAAGGGTTAATCGGACACTGGGCTCTAGAGCCAGTAATTCTGATTATGGAACAGGCAAAGAGATTCTTCTGTGTATACATATTAATGCAGCGTTTTTAAACCAGAAGACTCCTAATTAAGAAAAGCTTAGCAATGGCTTTAAACAGGAATGTTAACATATGCAAATTAGTCGTATAGTCTGATGTCTTGTTGCCGCTTTTACTTTAGGGATTACACCATTTAGAGGAACAGATTAGGCAAACCAGGGCTAGCATAATATAGGGGAAAAAACAATCCCTTTAATCCATGGCAGACAGGCAAACTTCCAGTGTCAGAGTGCCCTCTTCTGATGGAAAGGCATCCTTTCCACAGCAGAACCTGGGGGAGAGGCTTCTTGTTCATTAATGGACATTCATCTGATGATTTTTGAGAATGCCCTTACACTATCAGGCACATGCACTATCAAAATGAATTTTATAAAAATCTTAATCTTAATACAATTCCACACAAGAGGTGGGGTTTTTTTTTTAATGCAAAGCTATGAATCACACTCCTTATCCTGTGAGAATAGTTATCTGCTGGCTTTTGGAAGAAAAAGGAATCGGTTTAGCTACTTTAAGAATGATGGACATAGCAAACACTGCAGGGAGAGACACTAATGTCTCTGATGTAACTTGGTAACACAGAAAGGATTACACAGAACTCTAAGCAGATATATGAAGTGCCAGCATGGGGAGGAAAAAAGAGGTTTAAACAATATTTCTTTTTCATTACACTCCTCATGTTACACTAGGCACATACACTTGGCACCTCCTGATAATAAGGTCATGTCCAAACTCATTTGTAGGTTCCTACTTGTCCTTTTGCTATTTCTTCACTGATACTCATATCTGTCTACCTGTTGCTACTTACTGGAAGTTTCAGGGGGTTTCTGCTTACCTCTAACAAGTGAGCCAACACAACTGCCAGTGTTGCAAGGTCTTTCTGCAGGCCAAACACAATGTGATGCAAAAACTGTGCTGCAGCAATTCGCCAAGGCAGCAACAAGGTTACAAGAATGGCCAAGAAACAGCCACTTGTCCTCTCTAAATCAGTACACTCACAAGTACTTTCAGACTTATGAACCTTATCAGATGCAAAAGAACATAGTTTGGTTTAGGTTCATAATGGAAAAGATCAGGTTGCAAATTAAGGAGATATCCCACAGAAACATCTTGGAATGTTTTAGTCTGGAAAATCATCATGTAACAGCTGTGGCAGTCAAGTGTCCAAGATGAACACAAAGTGGCAGTGTCTGCACACAACCTGAAGAGTTGAAAAGCATTCCTTTTTTTGCCTTCTCAGCAATCTTCATTTGGATTACACAAACTGGGCATACAGAGAACCTGCGTACAAGGAAAAAACCCCACCTTTTTTTGTAATAAAAACTAATATGCTAATAAAGGGGAAAAAGTAAATTCTCTCCTTTTCAGCATGGGATTGCTGCCTTCTTTTGGCCCTGGGCTTTTCCCAGCTGCACCCCTGCTCCACCCTAGAGACTTCCCATGTACACACCAGCCCCATCTCTTCTTTGCCTGGGCAAGATGCATTTAATAGGACAAGCAACCTCCCAAGTTTGGTGGTTTCAGGATGCTGAACCTTCAGCATCATTCCCTGCATTGAAATGTTCACTTGCATTGCTAGAGTGTGGTGGAAGAAGGGAATTTACACTATAAAGCCCACTATCACAGAGTGGAAGAGCAGTATCTTCCTAGCCCCACAGTTATTTTTTTCTGTCAGCTATGTATGAATTCCTGGTGTGAAGCATTTGAAGTGTTTTGCAGTTTTGCAGTTTTTTAAAAAGCACACAGCTAGGTTCAGACAAGGGACAGGAGCACAGAAATGCTGATTTTTTTTCTTAATTCTAGAGAAGGATGTAATGAGTTTATCTATTTATGCAGAAATATCTAGGGCTTTAAACATTTTCCACTGTGGGAAACATAACCATGGCAGTATTTTTTTCTACTGGTTGCAAAGCTAAAGCTAGTCCAGTGCATGTATGCTCAGAGTAAGAAATGCATAAAGACATTAAATTATTTTCTATGTCAACAGCCAACTATTAAGCTATTTGAACATTCAAATGATGTGTAACTAAGCAACCTTCAGCTAAGTTACCCACACCTGAGGATTTTATTCAACATTTTTGGACAGTGAATTTAAGTCAATGTTTTAGGACATTTCAACCTACATATAACATACCTTATTCAATCACAGCTGCAAATTTATTTTATTGTATGGAATTATGGCATGGCTCATCGTTGGAAGAATGATGTAACTTTAAGGAGTTTACAACATTTTCAAATGAAATAGAAATTCTGCAAACTTTGCAAGCCACTAAATAAGGTACTTTACATTTAAAGAAACAAATACATATGTATAGTGCTACTGAATTGTTTTATCTTCCTAAGTATACCAGATATACTGCTGGTTTTGTCTAAGTGAAAAATGAATTCTTATCCCACATCACTGTACCTCAAGTTTCTTTGCAATTTTGGCCCAGTCATCTGGTGTCATGTTGGAAGAGTCAAGCAGTGGCGAGAGCTCAAGGATTGTGTAAAAAATTCTCTTGTTTTGCTTGGAGAGACTATGAAGAAAGAGAATTGGAAAAAAAAAAATCTTAGCATTAATATCAACTCATCACTTCTGATTTTTTTCTTTAAATCATTAGTTTTCACACTTTTCCTCCCCATCCCCCAAATCTAGGTGAAAAATATCTTAAATCTGGAAATTAAATTCCAAGTTTAGAAGTTCATCACTTGATGTGGTTTAAAGCATAAATACCTAAATTTAATTTAATAACAAATACAACTTGGGAGGCAGACATGGGTGGTTTCTGGGCAGTGAGTGCACATTGCTGGTTCATGTGCAGCCTCTCATCCACCAGCACCCCCAAGTCCTTCTGGGCAGGGCTGTTCTCTATCTGTTCATCCCCAGCCTGGATGGATGCCAGGGTTGCCCTGACCCAGGTGCAGCACCAGCACATGGTCTTGTCAAACCTCATGAGATTCACATGGTCCAGTTCTGGAGCTTGCCCAGGTCCCTCTGGATGGCATCCCACTCTTCAGGTGTGTCAACAGCACCACTTATCTTGATGTCATCTACAATTTGCTGAGGCTGCTCTCAATCCCTCCATCCATGTCATTAATGGAGATATTAAATACCACTGGTCCCAGTATAGACCCCTGAGAAACACCACTTGTCCCTGATGTCCATCATGATTCTGAATCATTGACCACCACCTTCTGGCTGTAACCATCCAATCAATTCCTCATGCACTGAACAGTCCCACCCATCAAATCCATCCCTCTCTAATTTAGAGAGAAGGATGTTGTAGGGGACCATGTCAAAAGTTTCACAGAACTCCCAGTAAAGCTGTGCTAGCTGAAATCACCTTCCTGTCCTCCATGTGCCTTAGCAGAGCTTCTAGAAAGATCTGTTTCATGACTTTCCCAGGCACGGAGGGGAGGTTGACAGATCAATGAATCCCATAATCTTCTTTTCTATCCTTTTTGAAGCTGGGTACAGTATTTCCCTTTTTCAAGTCACCTGAGACTTCTAACAAAATCTGTAGACTCATTCCCCTTATGAAGCCTCTAAAACTGCTGGGTACAGCAGAGAGAGCATTTAAACAACGTGTTTACACTGACATCCTGTACATAAGAAGTCAGACTTCACATGAAAAACTGCCTTGCTGGATATCACATTTGCACATGCTAAGAGTAACTTTGGAAGTCAGCTGAAAATCTGTGACAAGAAAGCTCTCCTGAGAATGTGCTGTTTAAATAAAACATGACATCCTGATACCAGAAACCAGCCCTGTCTTCAACTTCTGATGCCTCTCTGTAAAAAGAGATCATGTCATTCCTCTTACATTGATGTTACACACTGATATACAAAGTTCACATAATTTTCTCCCCTCAGAAACTCACAATATTTCTCAACCACCTAGTTAAAATATCACTTGGCTAGCACAAAAGACAAGATGGCAAATTGCCACAACTAACTTCCAGAAACAGCACCCAGCAGTGCCAGAAAACAAGACAAGTTTAGTTTTTAAACCTCAGGTTTTTTTGATGTGAATGATTGTTTTAAGCTTTTCTGGTTTTCAGGGAATGTGCTAGGAGAAGTATATTTAGGAATCATATGGGTGTATTAGTGTAGTTTTGTTATGTTTATAATCCCTTAAGTATTTAAAAGTAATTCAAGCACTGTGTCATAATAGAGCTCCATTTTTCTTAGGGTAAGCATCATATTTAACACAAACTGTATATTCATATAAATACTACTGCACCAGGTGTCCATTAGTTTTGCCCTTTACTTCTTTTCCTGCTATCTGCCTTTCAAGTGGTTACTTTTAAAAGTTTTATAGAGACCTCAATACAAAGCAGAAAAAAATTCATAAACCTTTTATTTTCTTTGAATATACTAGTTTTCTCCTTAAGGATTACTGGATATCCTTTTTCACTCATATAGAAAACCAGCTATGGTCCCATTTATTTTTGAACAACTGTGTAAAATCATCCTTTGTGCAAAGTTAGCACATTTACAGTGGTACAGTTATTCATCACAGTTAGGGAATATTTCATATTATCATACTGCCCTCTAAATAAAACCTATAAGCTTATTAACCATTGCCCAGCAGTTAAGAAGCAATGCAGATTAATTATAAGCCCATTGCTTATTATCATAATGTTGCATAAATTTGGGAAAACAATCAGCTTTTAGGGCTTTTAAAAACAGAAGGCCTGCAGAATTAAAACATAAGGCCTATTCAGAGATGCATTAATTACATGCTACTTTTTCAGACATACGCTGAAGAAAATTCACATAGAGCTGTATATAGTTTTCAAAGTTTGTGTAGAATACTTGTATGTTTGCACAGCAGCAAATTAATATACAAAAAAAAAAATCCAGGAATAGACTGCCCAGAATGTTTACTTGCCTAATTTAAAAGTTATTTCTCAGGCAGTTCTAAGGAACTTCATTGCAAATATATCCAAACACATATTTTCTATCACATCAAACATGGTGGACTTTTTTTCTTTTAAACTAATATAAGCATTTTTGCTAATCTCATTATAGATCCTTCATGTCAAATGTCTAGAGATGTAATTACCTGAAAAAGAACAAGACACTTCCTAGCCCTTCTGTACTTACGGGAGCACCAGTGTGTTCTCTGGGAATTCATGGCAGTTGTTCAGTTTTGTTTCCCGGGCATACGCCTCATCGTGCAGCATCGGCATCGTTTTCAAACTGCTTACTAATTTATTGGCCTCAGGAGCAAGCCCTTAAAAACAAAGGATGAAGGAAGTAACTAAAGGAGCAGGGATGGAAAGGAGTGGCATGGTAAGGAGGGAAATAGACAAGTTACACAGCAGTTTGCCCATCCTTCCAAATTAAACCGTCTATTGCCAGTTTAAAACCATGAAACATGAACATACCTAATAAATACTCATCCAGTTATTCTTTTCTTGACTTGAAATAAATCTTTTATTTAAGAGAAATAATGTTTCAAATCTCCTCCACATCAAACATTTGTGCCTTTTATCTATTTTTCATTGTTGCTTGTCTGCAAATACTTATCAGAAGCAGAGACAGGAAGCCAATTTGTAACTGTAGCAGAAAGCTACCATTCTCTTTCACATTTGCCAAAGCTATTACTACTACTACTACTACTACTTAGTAATAGTAGTAGAAGACTTAAAAAGCACCCAGTTGTGATATATACTAGGTACTTTCCACTAGCAGGTTTAGGACTGAACATCTGAACTGACAAAAGCTTAAAAGTTGCCTAAACCTCTGAATAGAAAACATTGAAAGCATGCATGCATCTCAAATTCTGCTCTCCCTCTCCCTGCCCGTGATGGGGTCTGTCTGTGGCAGGGACCTTAAAACAGCTGCTGTTTAAACTAGCTTAAGAACATGTTTAGTGTTTGGTGGACCTGCAGGTGTCCTGGTTGCAACCAGGTATTTCAAAGGGAATCCACATGTTGTTCTCTGTTAGCCAGAAAGGCACCCAATGCTGTGATGTTACAGTCCTCAGCATCACAGAACTGAGTTCACCTGTGAACCCAACCTGCAACTCATCTCCCAATACCCTGCTTCAGGAATGATAGTGACAGTTCTGCCATCCAGAATCAGAAGCCTCCCTGGTTTCCTGAAGTCTGACTTCTTGAGACAGTTTTCTTACAAGGAACTTCCTTCTGGACTTCAAGATTTTACTGTCAAGTTCAGTTTAATCTCAGTGTTTCATATCACCTGTTTATATGGCAAACAAACCATTAAACCTCATTATTCTACTTCTGTTAGTTCTAGTTATTTCTAATTTGAAGCCAGGAAATTCTATTCTATTTCCTACTTCTGTTTATTTAAACATGATTCTCATCCAAGTTAGCACCTCTAATTATTTTTGGTTCACCTTAAAACAGCAAGGTTTATTTCAAATACTCAAAACCCAGAGAATATTTTCAATAGTATTCCTAGCTTTTTCCATTTACTTTCCAAGCTGATGGAAAAATCCTTAAGAACTCCCTGATCTCCCTCCTGGCTTGCCTTAAATTAAGAGGGAGGCCTCTTCATAGCCAACTTCCTCACAGGACAGCAACAGCATTTGAGTGGATTTCTTTGGACTACTGCCAGAATACTTTGTTTTACAAAATATACTTAAAACACTTTCAAGCCTTGGATGTTTCATTCATTCAGCTATAATCCCTGCTTCTCCTATTAAGGATGTTCCTAGCTTAGTCACAAATGGCCACTTCTGCCGTGCCTGGGCATTGAGTCATTTTGGCTCAGAAATGTAGCCCCAGTTTCAAGTGTTTCCTGGGTGTTTTCTGATTATTCTTCTGCTTGTCCAGTGCTCATCTTGCTCTGAATATTGACAGTGGAGTCGACTGCTTATTTTTTGTAGGTGCCACAGGAACTGGAGAGCTGATGTACATTAATGTTCTTTAATCCTTTCTCTATAAACAGCAGTTCCTCATCTCTTAATCACAAATCTGTCAGGATTTTTCTGTAATTGCTTGCACTGAATGTAAGCCTTTTTTTAAGGCATTCTGCAGATGTATCCAAGATGACCCACTTACAACCTAGACAGCATCCACATCCAGCAGTGATTTCTGCTTTACAGCTTCAGAGGCCAAAATGGGGGAACTCAACTGCAATGGTTTTAAGAACGCTTCTACTTTACTACACATGGAAAACAGCTTTTGTGAGCCAGGCTTGTTGACCAAGTATGTGAAACATACCCCTGCAGAGAAGAGGCAGGCTGTGTGACTTGTCCAAATAGCTGTCATCAACTGCTGTCCTGTCCCTTGTCAGCTGGCCAGCCCTGGCAGCACAGAGCAGGTGGACAAAGGCAGAATGGCAAACAGGCACCTGTGGCCAGGGAGTACAATCATGGTTTTGTCTCACCTACACAGGACTCTGCTTTTCACTCTGCTGCTACAGATAACACAGTTACAGCTACCTGCCAAACAAGATATCCTGCAACCTGTGCTGCTGCAAAGAACAGGGAGCAAAAATATTAACTGGAGCAGCTATGTTACCTGGAGCTTTCAGAAGGGAGGTACAAAGATTTCAAACAGGAAAAGGTTTGGACTACAGCAGCCAGTCCTTTGGCAATCTAGAATGTCTAAAAAGGCACATAAATAAACTAAGATACCTGACTATTCCAAGATGGGTAATCTTTCTAAGGGTGTTTACCTTAGTTCTACTTGGATTTTTTGGGGTTTTTTTTCTTATTACAGGTAAAAGTTAGGAAAGAGACCTAGCCCATGTGCCCAAGGAAAAGATCTTCCAGAAGGCACCAGCACAAACTTGATGGAAAGATCATTATCACCTCACTCTGGAGTGCAGTAAGGTTCTTTTTCTGAAATGAGCTACTGATAAGCCAAAAGAAACTAATGTAGGAGGAAATAAGTAGGAGTAAGAAACTTTAAAAATGCACTGAAGTGGCTTGACAGCAGAAACATGAATACTCAGAGTCTGCACCTAAGTCTGGTTGTCATCCAAGTCACATAAACTGAAACAGTCTATTCCTCCTGTGAAACTGACTCCTGCACAGGTAATGTAGGTGTGCAGAAACTCCAGCAAAAATTTCCAAGACATGCTGGAGTTGCCAGATTAGCTACTCCTCTTCACCATGCTTGAAGTAAAACACTTGTAGTTCTAGGAAGGGTTGTAAACAGGCACTTTCCATCCACTGATAAATAAAAGAAATGAGCATGTATTGTATCTTCCCTTGAAGCATGCTGCCTTTCCCATGCCCTTTCACTAGCTTCTGTCTGAACACTAAAGACTGCCAAATATTCTGAAAGAGGTACTTTGGCTGCTCTGCAGCTAGATGTGGGTATGAAAAGCAGGTCAAACCCCCCCACAGGATGCAGCAAGTCAGCATCATTGGATTATAACTGTTAGATTGTTTGCACATGCTGTAATGATTGACACTTGTTAAGCAAAAGAAAAAAAAACAAGATGAGAAGAGTTTATAAAGTTCATTCATAAAAGAACGTGTTTATAATTTCTTCAATTAAAAGAGGCATTTAGAAAGCTGAGGCAATAAAAGTAGGAAATTGTTTTAGTATAAACAATGCAAACTGAGAAAGGCAAGTCAGCACACGGCTTTGAAATACGGACTTTTTTTACAACTTTGACAGATTGAAAACAAAGATGACAGCCATAAAAAACAAAGAACACCTTATAGCATCTTTACTAAATAATAGGGATTAGCCATCACCGTCTCCTGAGGAGAAAGGACATGTCTTTGAAAAAAATCAAGTCTAGGAAGCTCCAAGGTGAAGCCCCAAGTGTTTTAATCCTACCATAAGAAGCTGAGACAGTGTTTCAGGCAGCAGCACAAAATTCTGTAGTTGGGATCACAAGTACCCATGCTTTTGAATCTAGACAGACACTTCCAAGCTGTGGAAGTTCTGGGATGCTCCACTGCCTTCCAACGAGGAAAGAAACTAAACATGTACTCATCAAAATTGGACTGTTTCCCTCTCACTCCCACTCCTTACGTTACCTTTTTGTTTCCCTTTAATCCAACGCTGGCAAGCACACAGCCCTACAGCAAGTCAGACCTGACTGAAATCCATTTTTTCCCCAGACACACTAATGGGTTGATATTTTTCGTATCCCTTGGGATCTGTGCCCACTGAGTGATGATCGAGGGGTGCTTAGGTGCCACTCCAACCCACTGCTGGACTGGGGGCCTATGGAGGTGTCAGGTGAGTTTGGGAACCCATCTGCTGACATTTAGGGGCACCTAAAAACATACACCTGTAGGTACCTAAGAAGCCTTCAGATAAAATGCAGACTTTATACTAACACACCTCAGTGCTCAGTTTTGGATGTAAACTGCTGGGAGGGAGAGAGTTTGGCATATCTAGTTAGTATCTAGTTTGGGATATCTATCCAGTCTCCCTCGGTAAGGTAAGGCAAGGCAGAACTCTTCAGTGATTTCATGAAAGAAGGCAAGAGCTGGTGGGAGAGGAGCAGCAACCTGTCCCAAGACTGCCACCGCATCCGATCTCGCTCATCCCGACACCTGGCAGCTGCCACACTCGCATCCGCGGCGCCTGCCAGGTCACCACTGGAAAATCCTCGTCACGGCCGCCAGCCCCAGCGGCCCACGCTCTTCCCAGCAGGAATGCCAGGCACACGCTCCCTGGGGAGCCGGTGACAGTGGCTCATTTAGGCTAAAAACAGCCAGCATGACTAGCGCAGCTACGTTGGTTTCGTTTTCAGTGCGCGAGGTAGGGCAGAAAGGACTGGCGCTGCAGGAAACACGTTGTCCCCTGCCAAAAGCCGCTGCCGCTCGCCGTGACGCTCACAAGGATGCCCATCAGCTGAGCTACCGGGTGGACCAGCTGACGGGAGCCGGGGATTACAGGGAGCCGCTCACGGCAGCGACGCCGCAGCGCAAACCGCGCCGGCTCCCCGCGGTCGCGCCCAGCCGCGGCAGCCCCGGCCGAAACCCGCGGCCAGCCCCGCTCCCCGCGGCCACCGCGACACCCCCGCCGCCGGCCCTCACCCTTGACGTCCTGCACCATGCCGATGGTGCCGCCCGTGTTGATGACCAGCACCCGCGCCTCGGCCTTGGCGGAGGAGGCCGGGGGGCAGCCGGGGCGCTCCTGGGGCCGGGCCCCGGCCAGGGCTCTGAGCAGGGAGCGCGGCTGTCCCGCCGCCACCTCCATCCCGCGCCGCAGGATCCGCTACCTCCTGGCCGCCCGGACAACGGGGAGTTTTAAGGGGCGGGAGGGCGGCGGCGGGGCCGCCCCTTCCCGCTGCCCCGGGGGCGGGGAGAGCCGCCGTGCCTGCCCGCCCGAGCGCGGGGAGCGCCGTGAGGGGCAGCGGCCGTGAGGGGAGCGGGGCCGCGGCCGGGCAGCCCCGGCACCGCCCCCTGCACTTTGCGCTGCGGGCAGCGCCCGCCCGGGCGCACGCCAAAGCCCTTCATGCTTGAGGGAGAAGCCCAGAGCAGCGGCGCGTTCTGGGCCCGGGGAGGAGAGGGGGGACACAGGGCTCAGGGTCAGCCCGGCGAGAACACATCTTTTTATTTCATCTTTTCCCTTCATGGGGAAGAAGGTGGGAACTGCTCCTGCTTGCCTGGCCTCAGAGGCGACTCCTGCCTACCCAGCGTCTCCCAGAACAGGCAGCGTGGCACGGGCAGCACCCCGGCCCCCTCCATTCCAGCGTTCTAATCTGCACCCTCAGCTTCCATCCAGACGGATTCTTTTGAGGATCGGGCAGGAGATCAGCTGTGAGGGGGCTGAAGTTGTTTTCAAGGAAATCTGATGAATCTTTAGGTCTGTCGTCATAAGATTGGTTATTACTGGCTATCTGTAAAGTAAAATCAGCAAAGCAACGGGCTAAAACGCAATGAGCCAGTTCCTGCTCAGAAGCTGCAGGAGCTGAGAAGCAGCTGCTGCACGAGCACCTTGAGGCCAAACGTGTCACTGAGTTACTCGGGACGACAGAGGAAGAGCATACTTCCTGTGGGAACGTGCTAGAGTTGTTTTGGCTCCTGCTCATACGAACTTAATTTGTACCCTGCACTGCACCTTCTAAATGAAATGTAACTCGCTTTCAAGGTAAAAATAGGGATTGCGGGATGATCCAAGCAATTTCTTCTATTTTCAATTTCTATGACTCCAGCAGAAATAAATTTTATGTTCTCCCCCCAAACTGTCAATCTCTCTCTTGGTCTGAGTGGCCCAAAACGTGGCACAGAACTCCAGATGTGGTCCCACAAGTGCCGAGTAGAGGGCAGTAATCATTCCCCTGTTGTCTGCTGGCTGTAATTGTCCTGCTAGTGCAGCCCAGCCTTCGCTTCCATCACTGCAAGGACCCTTGGCTGCCTCATACATGACTTGTCCATAGGACCCCCAAACCCTTTTTGCACAGCTGCTACTTACATTTTTTTTATCTATACTGTAGGCTATTGAACAAAACCCAGCAGTGTCTGAAGGAAGAAACAATCTGTGCAGTAACTCCAGCAGCTCGAGTACACTGTGTGTTATTGACACATCCACAACAAAATTTTCTAAGTAAACAAATACTGTGGATCTGCTGCAGGGAAACACTTTTTTCAAAAGAATAAAAAATTACATCTAATTCCTGTTATGTATCAAAGAAAGACATTCCACTTCATACATTTCTAGCACAGATCTCAAAGCTCAGATCTTCATTCATTGTACTCTTTTCCCTGTGCTACTCAGAGTAAAAAAAGTAATCAAGATCACATGAAAAGAATGTGATGAAGAGTTTTAAACTCTACAGAAAGGTCATTTTAGGTTCTGCAGGACTCCCTCCAGAAAGAACAAAACTGAAGTTCTATTTGAGTAGGATTACTAGAGTTGTTCAGAAATTTAACACTTTCTTTCACAGAATAATCAGCTTTTGAAAATGTTTCTGACCAAAAAAAGTTATTTTCCTTTCTTTTAAACATTACACACTGTTGATTTATTTTAGTTTTTTTCAATAAAAAATATTTTTTCATTTTAAAAAATCAAAACTGTATGCTATTAACTGCATACACCTAATAATCACATTGTATGTTAGAATACAGAATTCTGAATGGCCTCCTTGGATTAGAGAAGTGATGCCAAGTAAATTACACAATGATGTCCAGAAATTACTCATTGCACAAACAGAAGGGTGAAGAACAAAAGACCAAGTGGTACCACTTCCAGAGAAACCAGTAACAGAATTAATAGGAATAACACTTGAATAAGAGATACTAACAATAAAAAAAGAAACAGTGGAGACGCCCAGAGAGCAACACATGCACTTCCCTGGAATGATGCAACAGGCAACATCACCCAAGGGCAGGGAATTCAAGCTTAGAATTCATTTCCAGAGAAGAACTGATTAAATTGTTTCTAACTGCTCAACAACAGAGCCAGGCTGTGCATCTCAGAACATCAGCTGGGAAGCAACAAAAGTACTTCTGAAAATGTAACTGGCAAAGATACATCCAAATAAATTATTTCCTTGCAAGCAGAGAAGAATGGTGGCCTTGGATGACTTAATGGACATGAGTTCTGGACTTGCTGCAATTTTAAAGCAGGAAGTTTTGGAACGAGAATAGCAAAGTGGCATTTAACAGAGCAAGGTGGTATTCAACATTCTGTACCTCACAGCATCCCATACATGAGAAGGAACATTGATGGCACTCATTGGAAAGAGTTTCTGCCCTCACAGCTGGTTTGCTCAGGTCTTCACACCTGGATACCAGCCCTACAGTCTGTCAGCATGATGTTTCTGATGTATTTAACTGATGTTCATGAAGGCAATGGATTCTCCACATCTGCTGAATGAGCTTAGGCCTCCTTTAAAGAATTCAGTGTGAATTTCTAGACCAGTGGAAAGAGCAGCAAGAAAGCAGTAGAGCAAGGCAGAAGAAAACCTGTTTCCTCTTTTCCTCTGCCTGCTGCAGGTAGAATAATTCTGCTTTAAACAAGATAAATCATGTACATACATCAAGATGGGAGGGAATATCATCTACCTGGGAGAGCATCTGGGAGCTGGAATGGTTTTTGGATGTGCTGTAGGTAGATGGTGGTAGAAGATAATGTTTGAATACAGAGGAGTGTTGAAGATGGGGAAGATGATGAAAAACAAAGAAAGCTGTAAGAAAGTATCACTTGGTTCCTGAGCTGGTGCTTGAAAGAGGTGAAGGGCAGAGGAAGGTCAGGATTGGGCAGAGACTGACCATGTAGCAAAGCTTCAAGGCTCTGCTTATGGCCTTCATCATTAAGGGCCACCCACAAAGCATTATGGATGAGGCTGAGAGAGGAGCTGGGGAACAGAAATGAAACTGTTGAGCATCTCAGGAGAGGGAGGCTGTTCCAAGGCACACAGTGCCTGGAGTGCCCAGACTCCTTTGGACCTTCAGCCTCTGTCTCTCCTTTTCAGAGTGCCAGCAACCTACACCCAGTGTCTGTGAGCTGTGCCAGCTGACAGCCCCTGTGCACAGAGGTTGCCAAAAGATGAGGAGAATGTCAACCCCAGTTCCTCGACTGATTCTTGGTAGTGCTGCAGAGCACTTGCTCTCTTCTTCCAGGAGAATCACATTGTCAGGATGTGTCAGCAAAAGGGAAAAGGATATAATACAGTTGGGAAATTCACAATTCCTTCCCCAAAAAGTGTGTGTGTAGGGATTAGGGTGCTTTCAACGAACCCTGCTGAGCTGTGGCCACTTGCCTTATGGCTGCCGTGCTCTCTGCAGGGAGTGCAAGCGGGGAAATCAGGGTGAGAGTGCATGTCAGTGTGAAGTGATCCATTTCCAGAGAAAACACAACTGTCCTCCTTGAGCTGGGTGGAATTTCAGGAGGTACAGATGAGTGCATGTAGATACTGCTTTGACCTTTCCTAGCAGTGTTGTGTTGCTGTTGGATCTATTCCAAAACTTGCCCGTAGATTTTACAAGAGCTTTTGTTTAGAGTGCAAAGAATTACCAGGAAAAGGAAGGCCAGAGCTGGAATTTGAGTAATGAAGGGATGGTGACTTGATGGGCCACAGAGAGAGCAGTCCCAGCAGGCTCTGCCTTGCTTGACCTCTGGTCAGGTGTCCCAGGCTTATTTACAGTGACCACCTCCTGCTGCTGAACTCTGACATGCCCAGAGTGAGGACTGGGTGAGACAAAGGGCTCTTAAAGAGTCACACAGAACTGACTGAATGAACAGAACTGTCTTGGAGAAACTACAGCAAAGCTGCAGCTTGCTAACCAGAGGTGAGACCCTCTTCTCTAAAACCAAAATCTTCCCTCTTGTTTCTCTAAAACAAGTCTTCTCCAGGATTTATGGAATTTGTTTGATCTTGAGAAAGGAAAACACTGTTGTGTGTGACCAATTGTGAGATCTCTCACAACTAGCTGCTATCTCAAAATCAAGTCCAACACACAGTCTTCCTGCATGCATTCTGGAAACTGGTGAACTGTTACTTACGTTTTTTCACAACAGCTGAGGTGACTGCCTAGCTAGATCATCCATCAAAAATAATGAACCTCTTAAGAAACCTCCATGTATTTTTTCACCCATTTTTGAGGATCACCTTCTCTGATCTCAAAAACTGTCCCTTCCAACAAGGAAGAGATCAAGCAGAGGTAGGAGGCCTGCATGGATGAACAAGGAAGTCCAGGTAAGAATTAAGCATAAAAAGTGTTCAAGAGGTGGAAGAAAGGACAGGTGTCCCAGGAGGAATTTAGAGATAGTCAGAATATGCAGGTATGTTGTTATGAAAGGCAAGGCCCACCTGAAATTGAATTTACAGAGGGATATGAAGGTTCAACAAGAAAGGTTTCTAAGGTAAATAAGCAGCCAAAGGGTGGCTAGGGAAAAGGCGGGGCCAAGGCAGGACACTTGGTGACAAAGGACATGGGAAGGCTGACAATGCCGCCTTGGTCTCAGTCTTTACTGGTTGTATTTGCCTTTAGGAATCCCAGGCACTTGAGGCCATGGTAGGATGCAAGGCAATGAAGACTTCCTGTCACTGGAGAAGGATCAGGTTAGGGAATATTTAAATAAACCAGACCCTGACAAATCCCTGGAACCTGATGGGTGGCACTCACAAGAGCTGAGGGAAGCGGTTGGTGGAATTTGAGGACACTTGATAACCTTTGAAAGGTTATGGCAATCAGAGGAGAGGAAGAAAGCAAATGTCACTTCTAGCTTCAAGAATAGGAAGAAGGATGAGGAGATGGAAAACTAGAGGCTGGTCAGCCTCACCTCAGTCCCTGGAGGTAGTGGAACAAATAGATTTGGAAGCTATTTCCATACGAAGGTCAAACAGGAAGTCAGGAATAGTCACCACTGATTTATCACACTTGATCAACCTGCCAGCCTTCTCTGACTATGCAACTGGCTCAGTGGTGAGGAGAGAGCAGTGTTAATATCTAATCAAGATATTAGGTCTTTGGACTGGAAAGATAGCCAAGCAACATTTTACTTGATACACTCAACTAAAATGGCTAATTTGTAATTTTTTTTTTTTGGCAGTTACATGCCTCAGAGGAAAGATTAATCTTTTTACTGAATTCAGTTACCTAGAAGACAGATATCTAGTTGCAAAAAATTAGTTTAGTAATTAGTGGTTAATAATAATAATGTAATAACAATCAGAGTTTCCTGACAGGCATGGTGCACATCCAGCATGCAGAACAGCTGACCATGAGCTAAAAAAGTACTTATGTTTTTGTTTGATTTTAGGGGTTTTTCTAGTTCTTCTGGTTTGATCTGCTGGCAGAGAATACAGGTGAGAGTTCATGCTGTGCCAAAAGTTTCTCAGCCATCTCAGAGATGGCAATGGCATGGAGGTATTTCTGTGTTAAAAGGAGGCAGTGAATCCACTGAAATTGCATTTCTGACACAGGTGTCAAATTTCACAGAAACATTCAATTGCTGAAACACCAGTGCAAATGCTGAGACAAATGCTAACAGGACATGAAGTGGTACCAGAATTAGGAGATGGGCCATTTCACAAGAGAGGCTGGCCACCCCTGCTTTTCTTCAGGCTTCAGATTGTTAATCCTTGCCATTTTCTAGTTCTGCCAGGAAACTGAGGGTTGGGCACTGTGCAGCCCTGATGACCATTCTGGAACAGGGAAATCACATCTCAAAGCTGGCTGTGTTGGTTGTGGAGGCCTTGTGACCATGTGACCAAAAAATGATCCCATCTCAGCCTTGGAATTGTAGCTCTAGAGAAACCACCCATGACACAAAACATGCCATTGAGATGAAACAAAACATGCCACTGCAGACCAGGCAAGCCAAGAGCAGCAGTGAAGTGACTCAGCAAGGAGAAATTTCCAGTCACCTCTCCTTCACCTCTGGGGTGTGAGCTGGCAACAGACCCTGCACCCGGTGCTCAGGAGCACAGTGTGACACCAGGCTGTAGGCACTGGCAAGGGCAGGCTGAGGATGGCCTCAGGCAAAGTAAGAGAAGTGATCTGGCACCAAGGGAAAACACCACTGGAAGAAGGCAGTGTACATGAGCACCAAAGCGCAGGAGCCTCAGGCCACATGGAGACTGCAGGCAAGATAAACTTGGAATACAGTTTAAGGCTTTAGAAAATGAAACAAAACTTATAAAACCCATCCTGGCATACAAGTAGGAAACAAGACTGCTGTGAGCCACACACCAGCTTATCAACAGGAAGCAAGGGTGGAGGACAGAAACCTGCAGACTGATGAGTCAAAACAGTGCACCTGCAGTACTTCTAGCCCAAGAGGAAGGTCCACATGTGTGAAACTTGCAATAGATTTTGAACAGCAGGTCAGAAATATATTTCTTAGAGTTTTCCTAGCAGTCTGTTGGCCAAGCTGCACTAGCAAACTTACCTGCAGTGAGGTGGTTTGGAGTAGACACTGCTCTCCACAGGGGAAGAGTTTCCATCCACTCAGGTCTACATCACTGACCCACCGGTGCTGACCCCACCTGGATGATTTTTGGGATTGTCTTTTATTCAACACCACTCCCCCAAAAAATAAGAATGCTGTAGCTCCTGGCCTCTTTCCTTGGTTCTGCAGCCTGCTTAGCTCACAATTCACTCATCAACTCCACAACTAACTGGCTGCTGTGCCCTTGGGCACAATGATCTCACCTTGCTGATGTTCTTCCTCCCTGCTCTGGGGAAATCACACCCAATGAACAGACTGGGAGGCAGTGTTCCTTTTCTTCTATTCATAGCTGTCTTAATCACACTTTTTATTCTTCCCTGTGTGGTGTTCATCATGCTGGTTCATGAGTTTCTTAGCTCATCAATTCTGCATGCTGTTCAAACTCAGTCAAAATACCAACCTAAATAACTCAATGTACTGGCTGAGCTTAAGTTACAATAACAATTATTAGAACAATATGACAGCCATCACACCAAGCTGTTAAGAACTATGAAGAAGCAGGGAGCCAGAAAGTTGTTTTGCTGCTCTGAGATCTCCTCGCTTGTTTAGCAAGTAATTTTTAAACCATCTTGTATCTCACAAATTCTCTGAAACAGAAGGTGTGCATTGTCAAATGTGGCTTCTTTGCTATATCCAAGGGAATGATAAGAACCTTCCTACGAACTGCAATAAAAGCAGAATTGCTAATTTCAAGTTCTCTCCTACCTCACATCAATTTTTCCTGACACTAAATGATAGAAAATCACATGGCAGCCACCTTTGTAGTGTAGTCATAGACAAATTTCCCTCAGCCTCTAACATTCTTTGAATATCCACGAGAAAACCGAACAAGCCAAAGGTAATTTTTCTGTAAATGCCCACTAGTGCCAAAAGCCTCTCCAGCCCAAAGGTTCCTTTTTATCCAATCCTATAAACCACTAATCCACAAAAAGCTAAAATGTAGAACATCTCCTTTTAATCTCCATCACTAAATAAAAAAGAACAAGATAACTGAAGACCATGTCCAGTACCTCAAATACTTGACCATTCTGACCAAGTCTGCTACTATCAGATCACATTACATGCATCAAACAGTAATGCATATGGTGGGATTGCACAGGTAATCCTTCTTGTGTTTAGAGAGACTGTAAAGAAAAATTTATATAAGTATTTTATTGCCAACTATAGACATTTAACTGCTTTTTGGAGTAGGTAATGTGGCCCTAAATCATTATCTTCCCATGTTTCAAAAAACTTTGTGGTAGTTTTTTCAATTACTTCAGACAAAAACTAGTTCAGATTATATTAAAACTAGTTATTGAAATAATCCTGACCTGGGAAAGCTTTCATCAAAAGGGAGCCAACTCAAGCTGACTGTAGGTCAATACTTGCATGAAATAAATACAGGAGCTGTGTGAAACTGCCCTAGAAGAGCTAAATTAAATGTAATTGTATTTATAATTGTCAAATAATCACATGAGACTATATTGTTATGGCAGAGAAAGAGGGAAAAATTTAAGAACTGTCTCAGTTCAAATAAATTGAAAAAGAGTAACTTGAAAACTGGCTGCAGTAAAATTAAGACAACAATTTGCATTTTAATATGAAAATAAAGATAATAACATGAGGAAATGTTTTTTCACACATAAGCACAGCAGAAGTATACAAGAAAGAAGTCTTCTCCCTTCTGATTCCAGTCTGGGACATGATGCTTTACAACATTGTTACTGCACACCCATCTCTATCTAGATGGATTGCTCTGCTGTTGTCTCTGTCCTTCAGCTGAAAGCATCCATTTGAAATATGAAATGTTCCTTCCAGAAGCACTCACATACCCTCTGGAAGCTCCCAAGATACCACAGACTGTGCTTCCCTTCCTCGTCCTGCAGCACCGACATCCTATGGAGCATCACTACAAATGCATTAGCTTCAGAAACCACTCCAATTTTAGGAATTGCCATCAACAGCAATCCCCGTGTTTTTCCCAGAGCATTTTCTACCTCCTTCTCCTTCATAAATAAAATTCAAGCAGTATCTATTCCTTAGAGAACATGTAAAATAATCAGATATAAAGTGTGTCTGTTCAATTCCCATCTTACCTGGCAGTTGGGCAGGAGGAGGGTGTTTGCACAACCGTTGTCAAGACCAAGTGAAAGTTCAAGACAGAGCTAACATCTTCAACTGGAGAGGAACTCCCTGCAGCTATGTTCTGTGATCTCTTGAAATATGTGGAAGATACTGTCTGTATCAAGAATTTTAATAAAATCTTATCTACTTTCCTGTCTTTTAATGTGGCCTTTCTGTCCTTATTAAAGACAGATGAAGAAAACCCCAGATACATATGTATCCTCTGTGCTGGTCCTGATTATACACCCTAGATTTTTGCTATTAACAGACCAAAAGAGAAGAGCTAGCTTTGTAAATGTTGAAATACTGCCAACAGCTGTACCCTTCCTTCTTCAAGCAGATGGAGAAAGGCACCCCTGGGTGCTGTATGCTCTGTGTAGGAAGAAAACAAAACGAGAAAAGAGAAATACTTAAAACTCCTCCATGGTTCTCCACATGGCATGAAGAACAAATACAGGAGGGGCAAAGAAAAAACCACCACCCTGAGTGGCCCAGAGAGAAAACAAGTTTCATAAGCATGATGTGACAAAGTCATGAACTCATCTCACCATGAGTGAAGAAATTTTGATTACAGTTTTTCAGAGGAAAAAGCAGCCTCTGCACTTTTTGGAGCACAGAATGAAACGAATGCCAGCATTTCAACCACACACTTCACCTCCCTCCTTCCCCTGAACCAAGGAGCAACCCCACTTCCTTCTTTCCCAAGGGTGCCTCCCTGTGAGGGAGGGAATTGCAGGGGTGAAGCAGTGAAGCCATGACCCCTCAGGACAGCTCATGGTGTGTGCAGCTCACCTCAACCCCCTGCCCTCTCACCAGTCTGATGGCAGAGCCAGCAGTGAGCATCAGTAACCCCTCACTGAGCACCAGCACCCAAGCTCAGCCCTCTGGCCCCTTGCCTTGGGATCAAGAAACATCCACAAACTCATCCATGTGCCAAGAAACAACTGCCAGGATTTCCCCATCACTCACAGCCATGCTAAGGGGGTGACTCCCCTCCCTTGAAGGGGGATCTCTAGGAAGGTCCTGTCCTCATCCTGCAGCTCTCTCAGCAGAGGGAACAGTCACCTCTGTTCCCCAAGGCATTTAAGTCATAGATCTGGGAGATTAGACAGACACTCCTGGAGCTTGAGTGAAAGCTAAATATAGGAGCATCAGACAGGGATGACAAATACACCTACCCATGTAGCTCAGTGACTAAGAAAAGAGCAATTTATCTTCCTACAGACTCACCAGATCAGCTCAGAGCTTGCCTCTTCTCTCAACTATCCTTTGGAGGATTAATGTATATCTCATCTTTGCCTCAGGCTTCTTTAATTTATTTACCTCTTTGGAGTTTCATCTGCTTTTCTCAAGGTTCTTCTACAGAAAGAAACTCCAAATCAAACTATACACTGATGGTGAGTTTTTAATTTTTCTGTTCAGTTCTATCCCTTTCTAGGTAGATAAACCCTGCTCTGTTTTACTCTTGTCCTTGACAAAAATGCCAACAACTTGGCAAGATCAGTGTAACTCCTGCACAGTCTATGCCAACACCTGTATCCCAGTTTAAACCATGATCCATAATTTATCCTGATTCATGTGGCTGTTTTTCTAACACCTCCATGTAGTCTGGCATTGAATTTAACCTGTTGAGACTGCAGTCACTGTGGCCTATAACGTCACCATCCCTTCATTACTCAAATTCCAGCTCTGGCCTTCCTTTTCCTGGTAATTCAATTCTCTTTGCACTGTAAAATGCATTGGGGTAAGGTTCCAGAACAGGTAGCTCAAAAACAGCACAACACTGCTAGGAAAGGTCAAAGCAGTATCTACATGCACGCATCTGTACCTCCTAAAATTCCACCCAGCTAAAGGAGGACAGTTGTGTTTTCTCTGGAAATGGATCACTTCACACTGACATGCACTCTCACCCTGATTTCCCCGCTTGCACTCCCTGCAGAGAGCACGGCAACCACAGGGCAAGTGGCCAGAGGCTCAGCAGGGTTCATTGAAAGCACCCTAATCCCTACACACACACTTTTGGGGAAGGAATTGTGAAAATCCCAACTGTATTATATCCTTTTCCCTTTTGCTGACACATCCTGACAAGGTGATTCTCCTGGAAGAAGAGAGCAAGTGCTCTGCAGCACTACCAAGAATCAGTTAAGGAACCACAGGTGACCTTCTCTGAAAAATATTCTGTAACAATATTTTCCACCTGTCATAAGGAAACACTTTGGCAAGGACAAAAATAAACATTCTTTCATTATATTTTCTGAGGTTCTAGAATTCAGTAAGATAAGGAGTTCAAGTTCCTAAATTTTAACAGTTATTAAAGCATCTGCCTTCCTTGCAGTTCCAGTTAATTCTTTTATTTGTTTAAATATTTGTTTCCACCAGAGCCCATGGCAGTAAATTCCAAAATTAATTACATGGAAATGGCAAAAAATCTCCTTTTGATTTAAAACTGCTATCAGGTATCATTGCACCTGTGGAGGGAATTATAAGTAATAGTCAGTGCACATTGTTTCAGATTCACCTGTCAGTAGAGTTTGTCACTTAATCATTACTATTGGAGGAATTTAAGAGCATTAATCTGGTAATTTATAGGTTTAAGTATTTCCACCTTAAGCTCAATGAAGAAATACAGTAAATTATGGTAACTGAAGTCTCATTCTGCTCAATGCTGGTGAGCACCTGGTGATAAAGCAAATCTTGACAAGCAGTCGTGGCCTTTTTTCTTATGGAAGCAGCCCCCAAAAGGCACAAATCTGAGTGGGATCAGGTTCACAGCCACAACGATGCTGCTACTTTACAATACTTCTTTCTCCAGTATGACATACTATTACCTTTTGAGAGGAAATCCTTAAACTTGTTCAAGTGACTTTGCAATGCTGTTGAAGCCTAAATCAAACAATAAAATACAGCAGCTCCTTTTTAAATGTTAGTACTGTATATATCCATCTGCCAATAAACATCACCCAGCAAGGCTGACTTGAAGGATGCTGAGCTTCCTTCAGGGCTGCTCTGTCCTGAATCACAGCAGCCCCCACCTGGTGGCAGCACAGTCACACACACAGACCCATACATGGGAGAAACAGAGCTTTAAATTAAAAAAAAATAATTTGCCTGTTGCTTATGTGGAATGAATTCCTTTATTTTTCTCATGCCTTTGTGTGCTGCCAAGTTTCCTTTTCCTACGGAAACTCCCATCGTTAATAGATAAAAGCAAGATTTGAAATCCTGCCTGTTCCACTTGCCCCTGAAGGTGTTTAACAGGAACACTTAATTGATGTACAACACTTGGCTGAGAAGCACTCTTGTCTAACCCACTTGAGATGCAATTTTTCTGTGAGACCTCTTTCACTAAAATTCTAATTCCCAAGGATCACTAAAATGGGTCTAAGAAAGTAATACTCTAATAAACCACTGAAATTGCCTGCTAGACAGTCACCCCTCTGTTTAATTATAGCTTAAAATAACCTCTTATCCTGAGCATCCCCTTATTTTCCAAAAATCTGCCACATTTTATGGTGACTAGTGATTCTCTAGCCTTCAGAGGATAACTGGCTGTTACATAACCTTCAAATCACTGAGTGAACAGTGAAAATGAATACTCTTCCATATACTGTTTCTGTACTGATGTATTTCATTACTGCAATCACATACCTTTAATAATTAAATTTAGTTTTTATTAAGCATGACCACACAAAGGAAGAGACAAAAACATTTTATTTAATTTCTGCATTTTATTCTGAAACCACTGACCTCATTTTTAGGGCTAAAGATCTCCCAGGTAAAAGTAAGTTGAAAGGATGAAACAAAGTGCCATAAATCAGTAATTCAAAAGCATTCTTCTGCCATACAGGAAAATAAATCATGTTATGTTTTGCTATACAAAAAAATTAACAAAAAAATGGTATCCAGTAAATGAAGATATAGTTTGGATCAGAGCATAATTTAGATCATCAGTTTCTTCTGAATTCTATTTCTTGGTTAAGGAAAACCCCAATTTCCTCTGTTGCATATTTTTTTTTAAGAACTAATAAAAAAGAAAACAGGAAAATGCAACTTGCAATTACGGACAAAAAAAAAGTAACACCCCTTAATTTATGAGTTTTTAGACAGAAAATGAACAACTAAGCCTAGATTTGCTTAATCTTTTGAGTACCTTTTGATAAACCTGTTTGGAAGTACTATTAAAAAGAAAATTGCATCCTGATTTACATCAGTTTCTTTTATGACTGAACTTGTCTTCTCTAGGCTAGCAAACCTCAGCTTTTTCAGAAACACAGGAACATTTTCCAAACTCTATTTAAGTACACTTGTGCTCACATTAAGGAACAGTCTTGCAAAACATGCATACAAGACAACTAATTTTGAGACTAATAATACCTCATCCTCTGAAAGACTTCTAGAAATACTTAATCATTCAACAAAACAAGCTTGTGGAGCTGGTAAACAAGATTTCCTCTTTCATGCTGCATTTCAGACTCGTCAATAATACACTGAGAATCCACCTAGCCAAAAGAAGCAAGATGAAAGTCAGAAAGCATTCTTCATGTTTTTCTACTGTTTTTTTATGCTTTTCTATTTAATTTGAGAAATTAAATAAGAAAAAAAATTAACAAGAAAAAGTCTTCAAGAGTTCCGAGTTTTAAATCACACAGGAATTTCAGTTCCATGCACACACTGCAACAGAAGAGCCAAGGCTACAAAATGCTTCATCTCATGGTTTGCCATGATTTTAGAACACTATTCCACAATCAATTCCAATGCATTACAGGCAGTATTTTATGATCTAAGATGTCCTGGGATTCTTCAGATGCAGTGGAGAAAATCCTGATGCAAGGCCTACACATTAGCTTATTTTAAAAGATAAATACCAGCAGAAATGAGTATATTATCTTCATAAATCCAAGGATAACTGAATTTGAAATATGAAAATTAGAAACACTTTGGCCTAAGGCAGTATATCACAACACACTCTAAAAACATGCCTTTTAGAAATAAGTGCCCTTGGTTTGTTCTCTGTTGTCCCTCTTTTCAAGGGTGACCTAAACCCCTCCTTAATGGGCTGCAGGGTGGGAGAGGCACAGGCAGGGTGTGTGTAGCACTTTTACTCCTGCACTTACTAATTCCTCACCCCCTTTTTAATTAAGAAACTCTACTTGTTCTCCAGGAAATCCAGTGGCCTGCAGAGGCCCTTACAGAAAGAAAGGTGAGATTTCTAACAGAGTAGGAAGCTAGGAGAGTTTTCTCATGAAACCCTCCTGGGTCTTGAGAAAACTGCCCTCCTGCCTGACCACACCACATTTGTTCTAAAACAAGCCACCTGTCTGCCTAGAAAGGAAAAGCCACCTCAAACCACAGCAACCCAAAACAAAACTAAAATGCACTGCATTCAGGAAAATGTAGCTACAGCTGCTTAATAGGAAAACCAGAAAATTTTAGCTTCCCACAAATGTGAAGTTAAACAATCTTCTCACCTTAAAACCATGGAGAGTTCTGTTTAAAAATACTAAATATTTACATACACAAAAATAAAAAAAACCAAACCACCCAACAACTAAACAGACTCTACAAAAACAAGGTATAAACAGCCATAAGTGATTACATAAATAAAGGTTCTTATGCTTTAAATTTAACCCTACAGTGCTTTCGGTATTTTCAAATTTAATAACCCTTTCAACACTCTTAATTAACTGTACTGGAGTACTCAAAAACTAACCAACCAACAAAAAAACCACAAAAACAAAACAAAACACCAAAAACAAAACCAAAAACAAACAAATGAATAAATCAAACCAAACAAAAAAAAAAACCCCAAAAAAACCCCACCCCACAAAACTTTAAAATTTATACCCCTACCTGATTCCATGCATATGGCTTCTCATACCAGATAGGATCAATTATGTCTCGAGGCTTTGATTTGCAGATTAAACTGAAATTACATAAATACAGCCTTGAGAAATACAATTGTATTTGGTTCATTACAAAGACAAAAGGATTTTTTATATGAGATACAACCAGGTATTTACAAGGTGTCTGTGCTAAATGGAATCTTAAATTTCCCTCTTAATCTAGTCTGATTTTTCACTTCTCTGTACTTTGCCTATCCAGTGCAATAAGTCAAAATAGAAATTTTCACAGGGACGTATCAGGTATCAGAATGTATGCTCTTCTAAAGAACGTAATGAGATTCTTTTTTCACAAAGCACTAGAATTTGCAACTGTAATTTATTCCTTACATTTTATGTATGCTTACTCACTAGAATGTATAATACAGCTATTTTTAGGGTATTTTGTTTTGCATGACAACTCAATTACTATAGATTGTCTGTCTGCTCCAGTTATTTCCTCAAGCTGTGCAAAGTACAACAGCAGTAGACATTAATTAATTCTGTCTAGATGTGTTTTTCAAAAACTGATTTTAGTCATAAGTAGTGGTGACATGTTGTAAATACAATTAGCTTTTGAAAAATGGAAAACAGTAATGAAATATTGCTCAGGCTAAATTTTTACCTATGTAATTGAATTAATAAATGTTTTTTTCCAAAACACAGAAAGTACAATTGGAAAAAAAATACTGAAAACCAAGAAAGATTTTACACAAGGGAAAAGAAGAAATCATTACAATAATCAGACCGTTTACTACTGCAAATAAAAACACACAAAAATAATATAAAAATTTAAATAAAATTATCTGTAGAATGTTTGGAAGACAACCAATAAATGTACAAAAATCCTAGGAGAGAAAAGGCTACCACAGAAAGGTAGAAAATCCTGCAGACAAAAAGCCCGGGGCTGATGAGAGTGACCGAGTCAGGCAGTCAGCACTGACTGAGCTGGGAACGTGTCAGTGCCCAGGACCTGTGCCAAGCTCTGACCCTTCCCCTCCCAGCTGGCTGGAGATGTCTGAACAATCAGCCCAAAATAGGTGCCCAAACTGTAGCGGGTATTCACATGTCTGAACAAATAGCAGTGACATTTTAGTGCCTTCAATTTAATGTGTAGTGTTGATGTCCCAGCGTGAGCTGTTACTGTCACAGTCACCTCCAGACAGGGGTCGTGGCTTTGCCTCTGTCTGCCTATCCTTGACTTCTCCATTGATTGTGCTCTTTTAATTTTATTTCTAGTGCCTCAAAAGGTAAGGCTGACTTGTTAATTTACTATGGAATGCACCCAAATTTTATTTGGAGTTTTGGAAATAGGAAGTATGGGTGTTTGCTTTCAACTTAAGGCAATTTAATATGTTTTTTTCACAGATAAGAGAGCAGGTACTTTCAAAACCAAGGAACACCTGAAAAATCAGCATGAACAGCTGCTCTGATAATAATTCTGATAACCCTGGGTAAGAGCAGGGTTCTGATATTTATCAGCACAATGAACTGCCTAACTCATCATGCAGTTACTTCAGCAAAGCTCTACTGGCAAAAAAAGGTATTATTTCTTAGAGATTAAGCTGGTAAAAGTTTTGTTGCGGCCTCTGGACCAGAGTTCTTTTGAAGATAGTTTAGTAGAGAGCCAGGTCAGGATGAGAAAATTCTCCTGATGATACAGACAGCACTAAAATTCATGCTGAGTGTACAAACAAAGGAAGATTTTTCACGTTATGCTCAGCAGGGCCAGACAGAATGAGCTGTTCTGGGATATATCGCTGCACTCCTTCTCCCAAACTACAAGCTGAAAAATCCTTCAGGCTGGCTGCACTGAATCACAATGGTCTTTCACAACCTGCTTCACTTCCAAAAAGAAGGGAGGCTGGCAGGGCAAAAAGGCATGTGGCCCTACTTCAGTTCCTAAATTTGCCTGGGACTTCCAATTCACTTGGCCAACACCTATTCTGCACAGGTCTGCTGAGGGAGGAAAAGCAGCATACATGATTCAAATTCAATGCAGAGGAAGAAAGATTTAGAATTCTTTCTGCACTGTTATGCCATAGGACTCCATTAGCTTTGTTCTGGGATACATAAGAGCTGATATCCTGTAGAACAGGTTTTACAGTCTAGGTTTTACTGCTCTTAAGTGATTTAGCTTCCCTGAAGAACCAGTGCTTCCACAAGAAGTCTAAGGTTGTTTAGTACACTGCTTTATAAATAAACAAAATAAATGAAATGCATCATTAAATGAGAGCATATATTATTCTTCCAAAGCCTAACTTGAGCTATGCTTCAAGCAATCACTCAATTTTGCTGAGACTGTGAAACAGAAGATCTTATTTCTACAAAATGATTACCATAGAAGCTTCTGACGAATATCCTCCTGCAGCTGTGCCACTTGCTCTTGTCCAGAATGCAATGCTTGCTCACAGAGCAGCTTATTCATGGCTGTCCTCAGACTGTTTATCTGTAAAACACCAGTTACAAAATATAAACCAGCACAAGGTCTGTATCATATTACACTGACATGAAGGTGGCCATGGCATCCACATCACTGAACTTCAACTGGAATAGTATTTCCATAAGTAAAAACAGCTGAAGTTTCAGAAATGCTACTTCCTGCAGCTGGACCTCTGGTGGTCAGTGATGTCAATATTTCAGCCACCTGGTATCACAATATTTAAGGTTATTCAGGTATGCCATAAAACATACCACTTGCCTGGACTTTTTCCAAAGCAGAATTCCTTCTGTGAAAGTTTTAAGCATTTTCTCTCTGTCTCTCTGTGTAATTTTTCACATATACAGCAGCTTGGTGGTACCATTCTGGCTAAGGCATCATGAATACAGCCAGCACACCCAAATCAGTGCTTTCAGAAAATAACAGCTCACAGATGTGTGCACCAGCATATCCACTGTGTCCTTGGAAAACCTTCAGGAACCACCCCAAGCATCTGCTTTGCACACAGACCTAACCAGGGCACGTCCTTCACTGTCCCAGGCACATGTCAAACACAGCCACTGTCCTGACAGACCTCACTCTCTGAGCTGCAGAAGGCAGTAATGAGGAATGCAGGGGCTTTATTGTTTGTTTGGCTGATCTGCTCTGAGATGCATCTCAACACAAATGAATTACCAGAGCTGTAAAATCAAACTGAAGCCCGCAAAGCAGCAGTGCTCTGCCTGTCAGTAAAAGTCAAGAACAAAACTAGTAAGCATTGACTTCCAGTGCAAAATTGATGATTATATTTTGAAAAGTATGTAACATTCTATAGTATCTTATTTGTTCCAAGTGTAGGGAGGGGACAACTGCTGCTCCTGATAAAAATCCAAGATCATAAAAAGGGAGCACACTGAAAAACCCAAACAAACAAAACCAAAGAAAAGCCCAACAAACAAACACAACTACAAAAAACCCAAACCCAACAGTCCAAATCAGCTTTTCTATTAACACTAAGAGTAACAAGCTCAGAAGCACTGACTTCTACTGAATTCCTACTGTAGTGAAAATTCTTACTCAAGTTTTACCTCTGTTATGTCTTCCAGTCCAAAATGCACACCAAATGTCACCTCCATATCATTTGCTGGAAACAGTGGAGTCCCAGATGTCTGACTCCAACCCAAACCACACAGAACACCAGTAAAATACTTCCCACTTTTATCAACTCTACATGAGAAAGAAAGAAAACAGTCTCATCAAGAGATGAAGAAACAAAACTCTTAGGAAGACAGACTTAAACGAATTTGTCCAAGCCACACAAAGCAAGATATGTGTTTGAAAGAAGCTGAAACAATTGAGAGGCATCCACACTCGGTCATACTGGTTTTTAAAATATACAGTGATGATATAAAACTGAATCTCTGGTTATAAAAACATATACTCACAAAACTTACCAAAAAATCATACATAAGCAAAATAAAGGAAAGCAAGCTTCACTATTTTGAAATGAAAGTCTGCAAATACCAGAAATTCAAGAAAACACAACAGTGATGCCACTGCCAGAGCTCAGCTTTTCCAAGAAATTATGCAAGTTCCTCTCCTCATGTAGATTTAACACTCCCAGTTTACCATTCCATCTTCCCAGGCTCCCAGCACAACTGTCAGGAGCTGTAACACCTTATCTTCAGAGGAGACTGCAGCACCAATTCCTAAGTACATGAACAAGTTATTTTACCTACATACTATACTAAAACTCATTAAAAAATACCAGGAAGAGAATACATAAAATGCTAACAGCAAATAAATAATATCTGTCAAAAATCTGTGAGGATCCTAAAGAAAATAATAAAAGAACCACCACTTTGAAATGCACAAATACCTGAGTTCTATTGCAGGAGCAAACAGCATACTGAGGAGTGCAAGCAGGCCATGAATAGGAGGCATCAAAGATGTTTCACCTAAAATCACACACCCTGGCATGAAAAGAAAAAAAAAATTCACATAACTCTAAGGAGCATTTAATGAAAATGACACCTCAAAATGATGTAACACAGAACTCCAGTGACACATTTACTCCTAGAACTACTCATATAAAACCAACCATCTAGAGAAACCATCAAAATGTTTTTATTAGGCATTACCAGATGCATTTACTGATACATCAGTGGCGACCAAGAGCTGCTGAAAGGGATCTTCTGCACCATCATGGACAACAATGGAGTTTATGCTGTCCTTATGTATGAAAACATCTCTGGGGAAGAAATATTTCAACAATAAAAAACTCCGAAACTCATAAAAACAAGTCAATAAAAACATATTTTAAATTCACAACAACAGAACAGCTGCTTACTGTTAGCAGATTAAAATGACAGTTAATAAATAATCTCTCTGTAAGACAATAAGCACTTCAAGACTACTCTAAGATTTTAAAAAGCAATAGCATGTGTATTAATGCAATTCAAGCTTCACTCCTTCAGTCTTTTCAATGAATAAAAATTCTTTAAAAATCTGTAAGAGTAACTAGGTGTTCTTTGCCTAGTTTTTATTGAAAATAAAAGATAAGAACATGATTATACTTCCCAATAAAAGTCTTCTCATACCTGAATTGGGATATTTTGGTCAGACTGTAGCATTTCAACTGGTAAGGACTGAACGGACCAAAAACTGGTACCTTCAAAAAAAGGGAGAGAGACACATTAGAGTTGGCCAGCACCTGGATCTCTTCAAATCTAAATGCTTTATAAATTAAAGCCAAACCCATTTCAGCACATACTGAGCTGCTAAATTGGTAATATGGCACTTCCACTTCACTCATCTAAACCAAACTTCACTTGTTGAGGCACCTAACTAAAATTATCTATTTTCACAGGTGCTGCAGATTCATGATTTTCCTCTTGCTTAAAAACAAAAGTTCAGACTTCACAGATCACTGAAGAAAATCAGGTAATTTTATTTACATTATGAGGTCTTTAACCTTGAAAATATCTCACTTTATGAAGTGGGCAGTTAAAGAGGATTACTCCTGTGGATAAATGGAGAATGAATAGGTGCTTGAAAGCCTGAAATTTTGTCACAACTGAAATGGAAAAAAAATCAGAATGTATATGAGGTCTAACTAGTAATCACAATGCAGAATAGGACATACATCTTCCTGTTTTATATTCCAATTTAGTAATGACTAGATAGCTCAAAACACATTTCTGAGTTTGGCACTGGCAGAGGCAAAGCATCATTACCATCAGTTACTGGAGTGTTCACTGATGCACCCATCACCAGCTGATGAAGAATCAAACACTGTGTACAGTAAAAACCATGTTTAGATTTTCTGAAAAACTGATAGGGTTGTAAACTTGCTCTTTTGCTATATAATGAAGACTACGTAGGGAAACATTGCCTTCAGCTGTTCAGTTTTATCTCTGTTCTGCCTGAGTTCCAGGTGCTGCCTTATTAGAAGAGCAGGATCACTTAGCTCTCAGGCTGTACTTCAGAACTCTGTTCAAAGCTGCAGCAGCCCAGTCTGAAACAGTGGTGACACTATGGCTTTCTACCAACAGAAAGAAGAGTGAATGAAATGCATCAAATAGAGCTTTGTTATTTATGGTACTTTCATCCTCATCTCCATTGTAACAATGGGAGAAGCAAGCTCATGTGATGACAGGCCAAAACCACCACTCAAGTTACCTTATGGGTTGGCGCATCAGATTTTTTTTCAGAAAAGCAGTTCAACAATCTTTCAATGAGACATTTCTCTTCCTGTCTTGCAGATACGGGCACTTGCTCTTCTTTCTTTGCTCCATCCAAAAATAATTCCTTGAGCAAATCATGGCTTTGCTACAAAATAATGGACATGTTAAAAGCCTTGAAAAATTATTTCTTCAAAATTTTATCAAGAAAGGCCTACACAAAGAAATACTCACATACAAACACAAAAAACAATGTTCTGATGACCTTTCAGATGATATAACATACCAAAAAGGAAGAGAGTTAAAACTATGAATCAGTTACAGTTTTTCAGAGTTTGAAGTAAGACTGGAGCAGTTCAATTGAGGAAATAATTTCCGAGAAAACATCTTTTGCAGAAGGGGTCTCAAAGCAGCAAAGCTTTTGGCCAACAGCTCAATCTGCATTACGCACGCATCTAAAAATACACTGCCCTATTCAAGTATTAACCTTGCCACCAGTCAAGCTGCAGCTCAGCTTCTCAGGACAGCCAGGAGTGACATAAACCAGAGCAAGACCAGCAGCAGCAGCAGCTCAGTCAGGCCCTACCTGTGACTCGTGTGACTCCTCTGCCAGCTCAGCGTGGCACTCCTCGATGAGCACGTCCCGAATGTTCACCAGGCCCCGGCGGCCCGAGTGCCGGAACACGTCCACGTGCAGCACGCCGTGCACCAGGGAATAAACCTCCACCAGCAGAGTGCAGCCGCTCACCAGAGAGGCAAATCTCTGGCTGGCACTGCAGCTCCACGGCTCCCCGCACACCAGGGATCTGGCAGAGGGACACATCTTGCAGATCTTGAACTCTAAAGCCTAGAGCAGAAGCATTGGAACAGTGCTTGCCTGACTAGAGAACCAGCAAGGAAATATTTCACACTCTCAACTGTGGCAGTTTCTGGGGTCCCCAGGACAAAAGAGTAATGATTGAATCCACCTCCATGTTCTTAGAAGGCTAATTTATTCTATTATGATATTAAAGAATGCTATACTAAACTATACTAAAGAATAGAGAAAGGATAGAGACAGAAGGCTTAACAAGAATGATAATAAAAACTTGTGACTCCTCTTCAGAGTCTGACACAGCTGGACAGTGGTTGGTCATTAAGTAAAAACAATTCATATATTGGATAAACAACCTCCAGTCACATTCCAAAGCAGCAAAACACACTCTGAGGCTTCTCAGCTTCCCAGGAGAAGAATCCTGGGCAAAGAGGATTTCTCAGAAAATAGCACGGTGACACTCAAAAACTTATGTTAACTCCTACAGCTCCTGTAAAGCTACTGGCATAATTCCTGCTCCACCACACGACAGCTCACATCTCTTCAATATAGTACATAGTTGCTAAGGAATCAGAGCAAACAGTGCATAAAGGATAATTTGGTAGCAGTTCACTATTCACAATAAAATCTTAGGAGCACAGAGATGTCTTCTCTGGAAAAAACTTTAGTCTACAACTGTTTTCAACTAAGCTAACAGAAAATTTGGTAAGACCACTACAGCTCTTCTGTCCCTGGCTGGAAAGAATAATTAAGTTCCCATGTCCACACAATCACTATCTGTAATTATGTCTTTGAAAGAATTTACAGCAGAAACCCTGGGGTTTTTTTCTTGCCAGTCATTAAAACTGGTCATTAAAAGATCAGGCCTGAAACAGAAATACGTTTCCATTTAGTATGTGTACAGAAAATATAAAAAAGGATGCTTCTTGCCAAAATTATTTTTTACACCAATTACTAGAGAAAACCAAACAAAATTAGCCCTGTCAAGATCTAATCTTATTTCTGCTGGTCCATGTCTCATTTTCATCATTAAATACTTCTGAAAATACAATTAGTATGACACAATTGCTTCCATTAGCTTAAAAATACCTGAGTGAGCACTGAAAAACTGAATTACAATTAATGTATAGGTACTTTATTTGTAAATATAGCTCAAGAGAATTATTTATCTGAAAAACTAGCTATAAAATCCCTCTAGTTTGTGTCAAAAGATCACTAGATCTATAATGCTCATATGTTAATCATCAAGAGAATTCTGTCTGAAAAGATCCCAGGAAAGCCAGCAGTTCAGAGAACAGCAAAGCAGCATGAAAAAACCCCACAGCTTTGCAAAATTAGAATTTCTCTGCAATTCTCTACAAAATACAACATAGTTCAATTACACACAAGAATTTCTGCTCTGTAAATACACACACCTCTGGAATTTTATTAGTGAAGGTGATTGGAAAGTACTTCCATCATCAAAATATGTATTATTTAAGTATTATTCTGAAAAGCATCCTGACTTGAAGTTCACTCCTGTTTGCCAGGCCAGACACAAAAATATCCAGCAAGTCACAGCCAACAGCATCACCCCTACCTGGAAAGGAAGCCCCTGAAGACATCTTGGAATCTCTTTTAATTTATTTAAAGGCACTTCTGATCTATTGCCATAATCCACAAAAAAAACCTGGAAAAAGAATCAAGAGTATCTGCAATGACTGCACAACCTTAAAAGTGCTACCTTTAGTGGCAAGAAAAGTCACGACTTGAGTTTAAAAATTGTAGTACAACACAAATCTTATCAAGTCACATGGAAGTAAATTCAAAGTCTAGAAAGCATGCAAATGAAGTCATGTCAAAAAGAATACATCAAATTTTATCACATCTATTATCTGATCCCTTGGCATAAATATCTGCTTGTAATGCAAACAGCCCACTAAATCTAGAAAAGACAAGTTTCTCTGAAAGACCCTAAATTCTCTCCCCACACTAATATCTGTGTAACCCTTACTTCTTCAGTGAGAGATACTACCAACAACTGCTTTTAGCTAAGCAAATGTGAACATGTATTCAGTGACTATTTATAAATTCAACTGAGAAAGTGATGAGATTAGCACCACAATTTGCTCATTTTTCATCACTTTCAACCATGACAATATTCAGTATTAACTCCATAGTGGTGACTCCCAGACAGCTTAAAAAATAAAAGGGATTCAAAAGCCAATCTTAAAAAAAAATTTAAATCTGTCCTAAAAACGCCAAAACAAATTGGCCTGAAAAATCAATACCAATCTTGAATTGGGACACTACTTTTCACTACTCGTATCAGCACAAAGAGCCAAAATATCTACATTAATTTGTTGATGATATAGAGCTCAAGCAGCATAAACACCGTTCAATAAAACCCCATGTTTTCTGATTCACGGGAGGTTTTAGTTTTCATTTTACTTCAATCTGCAAGAGCTTCTCAATTTATTACTAAAAATCCCCGTGTTCTGGAAAAGAAACAAATTAATCTATTCCAGAGTGATTTGTAGAAAAAATAAATAAAAAAACCAGGCAGCAAAGCTCCAAGATTGTTAACCCAATTACATGCTACCAATTCAATATGACACAGCACGTTACCTCAGCAAGATCCCCATGAACATACAGGACGTGAGCTCTGTAGTATCCTCTCTTTCCCAGATAAGTGAATGGTGCCAGACAAAGCACATCTACACATGGAGGCACTGCTAAATCCATCAGGTTCTGGTAGTCAATCTCAGCACTCAGAGCCCGGAGTACAGCTGTGTTCTTTTCATCTGTCCTGTAACCCCAGAAGTGTCCAACTTCTACTACCTGCAAGTATAAAAATTAGATAGTAACAAATTGCACATTATTCTTCTGCATCAAATACAAACCACATCTGTGCAAAATACATGAAAACACTCCTGACACAACAGTTCACAAACACTGCAACACTGTAGTGAAGAATTTCTGTCTCATAATTCATTTTTCTTGGAAAACGTTTATTTTCTGCACTGCTGCAACACACTTTTCATCTAAACAGATTCTGAGACAAGCATTACTAAAACACAGGGACTGGTTTCATTTTGCTAAACCAAGTTAACATATAGAAAACACAAGACAGTTGACTAGACAGGTGCACAGATTTGGTGCAGCTATTTTTATTAGTGACAGAATACCAGTCAGCTACGTGTGCCAGCACATCAGCAGTGTCATTGTTATGATGAGCCATACATTAGAGAACTGGGGAGAACAGACACATATTTAAAGCTAATTAAATAAAGCAAGTCATCTTTTGAAATGTTTATATTGAATGCTTGTGATAAAAAAGTCTGAATAGACAAACTTAACTTACAATCCTTAAAGCTCATATATAACAATAGAAGTAGCAGACAGCCAAATGATTGCAATGGGTCTGATCAAATTCATTCGCATTTTTCATCCAAGAGATTTAGCTGACAGGAGGAAAATATGCTTTTCTCCACTTGCAAAACATGCCACTACTAACAAGAGCTGGTTTAATACTTTATCTGATCACTCCCCCTAGCTCAGTGGTTTGAATGTTTTTATTATTTCTATTTCAGCAGCATATATATTGCTATTAGTCTAGCAATACTAATGAAGATGATTAGCAATACTAATGAAGATGATAGCTAACACAATATTTAAAAATGTCAGCTTCAGATTTCAGAAATATTTGTATATACATAGAATTTCCCCCTAATACACTTGTATGTATGAAATATTTTTTCTGAATGAGTATATACTACCATTAATTCATCTCATTTCTCATACGTGCATTTTCTGAAGAAAACTGCCAGTTAATAACCAGGTAAATGGTCCAAATAAAGTTTTATAGGTCCATTTCTATAGTTTACACAAGTATTTAACCTCTTCCATTAATCCTCTTTACTTTTACGTCTACTTCCAGCTAACATTTACTGCCAGAAAATCCCACAATTTTGTGAAGTGCAAACATGTGAGTACTGTTTAACAAAGAACTACTAAAAATAAGACCAAGAATATTCCCCATGCTTCTTACAGACACCCCTGCACTAAAAACATTATCAGTACCCAATTTTTTAACATAAGCTTGTCAGGTACTAATCTCTGCTAAGCTATCTAGGTACTAATTATTAGATATGACCTACTTGTACATAACATTCCTACCTCTGTTACCCTGATGGACAGAAAACGACTTGGGATCATCTTTGACATTTGTAAATCACCAAATAAGATTTTCACAGGCTCCACTGTCTGCTTCTGACAATCCACATTTACTCTAAAATGGAATGAAGATGCTAAATACTTCACTCACAAGGGAAAACTCAAGAAGATGATTTTTTTGCTTTTATCTGCTTCCCAAGGTATCCCTAGGGCACATTTATGTACTTAATGACTTTTATTTAGAAATACATTAATTCAATTAGAACGCAAAATGACCACACAGAACCAAATTACTGCAGAGACATTGTTTCAACAGCAATATAACCAAACACAGAAAGATACATACCAGGGCACAACTCTGCCATCACTTTATTAGAAATTGAAAAAAATCAAGGGTAAGGAGTGAGGCTTTTCATGATGGCATTTTCTTCTAAGCTTATTTTTTTAAAACATGATATATAAAAACACAAACAAATTCAGCAAATTTTTATCAAGATTATATATATATATATATATATAAATATTCCTTTTACTTGATGAAAGATAAGAACTAAGTCTTTCAGCCTAGGAGACTTCAGTTCCTCAAGAGCCCATTTTCACAAAGATTTTAAGTGCTGTTTTGGGCAGAGTAAAGGTGCTAAAATATTTTATTAAAAGCTAAGTACAATCAACTGGAAGTAAAATACTCACCTGTACTTTAACCTTCTCAGTTCATTCCTGCCTTCCTAATCTAGATTTCTTATTTTAAAATACTGAAATGGCTACAGACTTATCAGAAGCTAGGCAGAATGCCATTTTATCAGGTTATTTGTATGACCTGAAGCTCAGAAGCACAGCACAGAATAACACTGAAACAAACACACCAGATTTTTTGAGTAAAAGCAGGTGTGGACCAAAGAGACTCAATACATGGCATATCTCAGCATTATTTCCCATTATGTTGTAACACCTTATGCCCTTATGTTCCCCCACTGTTTCTTTTGTTAAGCTCTGTTTCTCTCCCTTTCTTTTTTGTCCCCAAATGCTACTCCTTATTTACTTTGGTTATTGCTATCCCCACATTGTCTCTGTCAGGAACAGAAATAACTGTGTACATCCATATTTTCACATGCCAAAGGAAAGTGAGCTAGAACCTTGGGGGGTGGGGAGGAAAAGATGACTGCATACCTGGAATTCCCTTGAACAGCAAAATACCTTCAACTCTAAAGAAATATTTAAAACAATCAACTTATTTCTAGCCCTGCAAAAACACTCTGCTTAGACACAGTTTACATCTGTTTTTTGAACCTAACTTTTTTTCCTTGTTGATACTTCCAAGGAAATTCCCACTGAATTCAGCAAACCTTATTTTACTGCAAAGAAACATATTTTATATATGCAATACAATTACCTTAGAAATTCCAAACCTGCAGCTCCTGCACCTTGCACTTGTCTTCTGATATCCTCTGGATGATGAACACACAGCTCAAAAGGAATCTTCAGCTGTGACATCTTGACTGCCAGGTACACTTCGGGAAGAACCTTAAAAACCTCCTTTGGATTACGGGAGAACTCCACAAAAGCCCTGTTTACAAAAAAAAAAAAATTAAAAAGAAAATATTGTTTTTCTCCCTGTCTATCTTAGCAGGCCAGCAAACAATAAAAGGTAGGTTCCTCACAGGCTCTGCCTACTGCTTTTATGTAACTTTAATTTTCATGATGGTGATAAGAAAACTTTGTAACATTGTCACCAGCACATGACAAATTTAATGCAAATAGGATGTGAAAATACATGTGAATAAGGAAGGCATTAAAGGTTGGAAAAGGAGTAAGAAGGGTTACATGAATTCAACTTTAGGCTGTCACAGGCTGAAATTAGTCACATTATCAGCTCAAAAAAGCCATCAGACTGTACAAATGAGCTAAATTCAGCATAACAGACAGAAATAAATACAGACAGATGAGCTGCAATTAAGGCCCACTGTTAGGGAACAGAAGAGACAAACCAGAAGGCTCTATCTCGGCTAACTTACCTAATGTTATTCCAACCAATGTAAATCAGACTTCAAAACCACCTTTTTAACTCTAAGCAATAAATTAAAAGTAAGTTACTGATTCCAAAGATATAAGAAATTAACTAATTTTTCAGTACATCACTGCAAAAGAAATTGATTTCTGGATTTGTAACTGAGAACATGAGGCAGGATAGTTTATTTTACACTCACCTTGATCCATTGTATGAAATAGATTTTACCTGCCCACACTGTCTAAGCATTGACTGCAACTGTTTATGGTATATATATCCATAGGGAGGAATGTTCTTCAGCTGTAAAGAAAAAGATTTTAAATTTGGATACCTTCAATTGCTTTAATGCATTTTCAAGTTCACCTAAAGAGTTAGCTTTCTCCTCCACCTAAGCTGCAAAAAATATCTGCAATCTAAACTCCAACAAATTCCAAAAGTTCCAGACACTACAGTACATTCAAGAATCTCAAAAGACAATAAAAAGCAATATTTTGCTGCTAATAATGCCCTACTACTTCAAACCAATAGATAAACCATAAATGAAGCAAAATAATTTATAAGTATATATATTAAACTGGTATTTGTTACAAAAAGCTGTCTCTTGATTTTGCTTTTAATAGAAAACACTGGACTGCTATGATTCTTTTTCCACAGTGGGGAACTACATCCTGTAGAGTATGCACAGTCTGGGAAGCTGAAGGACCTACAGCTCCTGCATATCCTGGCAGACTGATCACATACTGAATTACTGAGCTGTGGTGGGACAGCCTGCACAAGTGGGAAAGCTCCCTCACATGGATATAACCCCTCTTAGGGATGGCAAAGAGCAATCTCCTCATCTTCCTTTTGCAGAGGTGTAACTCCAGTGTAAGGTTTCACAACTATTAAGATACAACTACAGTCACTGTCCATTTTGCCAACTTTTTCTTAATAGTATCTCCTGAGATCTTGATTTAATAAAGAATCATGAACTCCTAATCAGCAAGTTCAAACACTGAGACTTGGAACTATTTTTCAGAGCTTATGTCTATTCTTTTCTCTGGCTCTTACAACTTTAGACAGGAAAACCAGATTATTTTTTCACAATGTTCCCATGCCTTGAAGCTGCAGCACTAAGATCAGCTGCTGGTCAATACCATGGTCTAGGTCAGACTGCAGAAACTGCCTCAAGGGAAGATAATTTAGAGAGACCAGGGAGTAGGAGGTTTAAGTGTCTTTTATATCTTCAGCACATCATTAGGAGCAGCATATGGCTGGCTGTAAGAATGTCTCCAAGTGAGAGCTTGAGGCACTTGCAGCATTTGTGCCCAAGATAATCATTTACACTGATGAAGACACAGCAGCTACTTCTTCCAAGGTAACAAGCAGTTCACGTAAGAGCAGATCAAGAGTTAAATACATTAGTAGTAAGCAGCTCTTTAAATCTACGAATTTAATATTAATCAAGGCTCTGGCAAGACTAGTCTTTACTCCACAAGACTGAGTCTAGTGTGATATTTTGCTTCAATATCCTTAAATAGTATGGAGCACAAAAAATCCCTTATCAACAAGGGATCCCTTATCATCAAGATTTTCTGACTCTCTCTCCTTTTTTTGGTCTACTGTCTCTTGTGACAGTAAAGTCTATTCTTTGAGGCTTGTTGGTAGATTTGGTTTCTTTAAGCACAGGTCATAGCTGTTTTACAGTGCAATACCTACTTCAGATACACCAAACATTTTCTTAGTTTAGACTGCACAATTTTGCAAAATCAACACAGCCATTTTAAACTTGCACATGCAATCAGCTGAAGAGCAATTTTAGAAGATAACAAAATCCAGTGAACACCTGAGGAGCCTTAAAGCAACATTATGCCATGCACTAACAAGCAGGAGATTACCAAAAGAGTAACACTGAAGTTGCAACACTATATTAAGCACTCAGTAAAAAGTACCCTTGATAGTTCTGTTCTATTTTTCCAAATATTTTTTTAGTTTGATGAAAGCTGTCTGCCTGTGCAAGATTAGCAATCAAATGCACAGAGGCAGTTCTCAGGAATTCTTTTAAAATTGCCCACCTACACAATGTTTATTGTATTGAAAGAAAGGAAGGTGGGACAGACCAAGCAAGGATCAGAGTAGGTAATTGTTTCTCCCCTTGCCCAAGTCAGAACAGAACTTGAAAACAGCACCCAAACACTTCATATTTCTGTTACTTGATTCTTAATAAAGCCATTCAACTTCTTAACATACCATTACAGTGGTTTTTGGATCCTTGCCAGCAAGGTCTTTCATGGCAATTTCTTCATTATATTTTCCAAAAGTACAGTAGTTTGGATAGAAAGCACCAGCTATCACCACCTGAAATGAAGAAAATACTTTGTGATACCCAGTAGATTGTCTTCAGTTTCTAGAAATGAAATACCACTGGCAACATAGAGAGACACCAACAGGTCTTCATATGAATATTTTTTTCCTGTCTCTGTTCAGGAATTACCAGAACTGGAGACTAAACACAAATTCACATAAATTGTGAAAAATATATTTTCGTGAAAAGAGTTCAATTTCTGGAACAATTCTACAACATTAATGTTTTTTATGTGGATTTGCTCTATTCTATTGGTTGAAAACTGCAATTGTTCTGATTTTAAGACACTAAATTTAAACAAATTCACACAAAATAGCTACAGGTAAATTGTTCTGTTTCCAGGCTGTATCTTAAAATGTTCAACAACTCATTTCCAAGAAGCTCACTGCTTACACAGTTAAACCAACTGCCACTGAAATGATAAATAGGTCTGTGAAAAATAAAAGCACTGCTAACCAGCCCAAATAAGACAAGTAATTTAACTGGAAATAAGACAAAGTTGAAATAGTTAGACATGAAATTCTCTGCATCCCCTCCCCACTAACTAGCCAAGCCAGTGTTCAAATAAAACACCTCAAACAAGGGATAATATAATTTTCAATTAACTAACATTAGCTGTCCTTCTACATTGCTAATACACTGCCAAAAATTGTTGGGTTTTTTTCCTATCCAAACTTGCTACATCCACAGAGAATTTTGGAAAACAAGTTTAATAGTAGTTAATCAATATTATGAATTGAAAATTATGAAAACTGAGCTGAAGATTCAACTGCAATTTTTGCAAATAGCATCTCTTTATGACAGTAAAGCATTACCTGCAAGATGAAGCGTTGTTTGCACACATATTCCTGGTCCACAGGAGATGGCTGAGCTTTAACATGCATGTTAAATGCACTGACTCTTCTTTTCAAGTTGTGAAATAACTCTGCCACCTGAAATTTGATCTCCAAGTTACATTTTAAAGGAATCAAACTCAGTCACAAACTGAAATAAAATGTTCGTTAAAGTCTGAAAAAATTGGGCAAACTCCCTTCCCTTTTCAGGTGACTGGTAAGCATTTCACCAATATACTGCTCAGCACCTTTATGTTGGAAAATAATTTCAGTACTGTGACTCAAGCAGTTTTCCCAAAATCTCCTTATAAAGAACTTCTCTGTAGTCACAAAGCATATTATGCAAATATGATACAGGACAAAATTAGGAAAAGAACTGAATTAACCTTTTACAAGATTATATTCTCTATTTAAATCATTTTAGGTTTGTAACTTAGGAGGTAAAAAACCTTGCTAGCAACTGGAATTCTGCATCCAACTGCAGCAGTGACCATGCTGTACCCTCAATTTAGCAGACAACTCTGGTTACTGTGAGAGAGACCAAACTTATGCCCTCCAGCAGAACATATTCCAGCTTTCCATCTTCAGCATTTCCAAGAAACTCCCACTGGTCCTCCAACCAGACAGAGTAAATGCTTTCACTCTCCCAAACGATTCTGGAGCAGATGTACAAAGCACTGTCCACACAACTTTTCTGTAGCTACATTTTCCTTTCCTTCCAGCTGCTGGCAGTTTTAGCACACTACCAGAACAACCACTGCCAGAAAGGAACCCTGTGACAGACTCAGTTCTGCAAACTCACTTCCACACAAGGGATTAGGAAATTAGGATCTTTAGGTGCAGCAAATCAAAGCCCCCAAATCTCACTAAGTGTTAAGTGAAGGTGACCATTCTAAACTCATGTTATGTCATGCACAACCTCTTCCAGCATTATCTGAAACTGAGCCAAGAGAGGCTGCCATGTGAGACTGATCATTCCACTGTACAGTTTTACAAAATTTGCTTTTCTCTTTTTTTTTGTTATCACATCTCCAAGTCATAAAATTATGGTCATTTCTTATCCAGATGGCTGCTCACTATCAAATTCTGTTTTTATTTCCTGTGCTTTTTGAACACAGGCCCTGCATTGCTCATACCAAAGGTATGAACTGGTGAAATAATGACCAAGGCCATTCTGCCAATCAGTTACTCAGCAATCTGACTTATTTTCTCCTCAATATATCAAATTAAGCTGGAAGCCCATTGTGATGCTGAGTTTTCATTAACTGCTACAGTTATGTTAGCAACAAAGCCCCAGGGCTTCTCAAGTCCAGACCTCACTAAATGACTGTATTTGCTTAGAGTCTTCCCAACCAAAGAACAGAAGTTATTTAACAACAGAAGTCATTTAACGACAGATAGCAGTCACATCACAACTAGTGATCTGAGGAACCTATAAAATTAGCAAACAATACTGCAGGTTTATTAAAAATATGTTAAGCAGTTAATAATTTAACCACTCTATTTATCATAACAAAATTCCTTTCAACTAAATTCATAGTTCATTTTAAGAAAATGAACATCTACATATATTGATAGATATGTGACACAGTAGGTTTACCCAAGATTTTAACATGTACAGAGAATGAGGAAAGTTAAATCCTTCTGCTTATAAAAACTACTACCTATCTAATCTTACCTCTTTGATCTTGTTTATATGAACACAATTAGATCGACCCCACTCAAGCTCTTCCTGGAAAAGAAAGTTACAATGTTTTTTCTTCTGCTAGTAAACCTTATCTCACATTCTTCTGCATGGACACAAATAGTAGTTACATATAGCAACAGAAGAATTTAATCACATTTCACAGCTTTGCATTCATACTAAGTATTGTGACATGCATGAACATGTAAGACAGTTATGTATTTGACTAAAATCATACTTTGGTTATCACCAATGCAGCTGTGGGTCATCTAACCTTTCCATTATCAACCCACAAGTCCAACTGCTCTGTGCTGCTACTAAAAAGCCTACTTTAACATTCACACCTAGAGAATCACAGGAATGCTATGGTTTGGAAAGACCTCCAAGATCCTCAAGTCCAACCACTAACCCAGCACTGCTGTGTCCAGAACTAAACCATGTCCCGAAGTGCCATACCCACACAGCATCTCAAGAAATCCACCACTTCTCCACACAGTCTGCTGAAACGTTTTCAGTGAAAAAATATTTCCTAATTCAAATTTAAATCTCTCCTGGTGCAACCTGAGGCCATTTTCTCTGCTTCTATCACCTGGGAGCAGGGGCCAACCCCCAGCTCAACATAACCTCTTTTCAGGCGGTTGTAGAGCAATAAAGTCTCCCCTGAGCCCTCTTTCTCCAGACTAAAAGCTCCCAGGTCCCTCAACAGCTCCACTGCCCTTCTCTGGACATGTTCCAGCACCTCAGTGTCCTCCAGTATTTTCTACACAGGACTCAAGGTGTGGCCTCACCAGTGCCAAGTACAGGAGGGGAGGGAAAAAATCATTGCCCTGGTCCTGCTGGCCACATTACTGCTGATACAAGCCAGGATGGCACTGGACTTCTTGGCAATCTGGGAACACTTACAAAAAACTCAGAACATCTTTCTTTGCATGCACATCTTTATCAGAGAGTCTGGCCACCCTGGCTACTTGTAACTCAGTGTATGTTATGCATTGGTGATCATAAAAGATACTACACTCTGAAAGAACAAGGGAAATAAAAAAGGTTTTATCTCATACACATGAAAGAAGGACTGGGGGCATGCTACTGGTTTTTGTGACTGATGCACTTAAACATCTTCCATCTTTCAGGGTTTTCTGAGGGCACAGAAATCTGTGTATTTAAAAAGAGATACTTATGCACAATAAAAGTGTTTCTTTCAACTACAGCTCAATTTCCCTTTTTAGACTGGATTTCAAACCCTCTGGCCACTGTTGATTCATCTGTGGAAGGAGCTAACATAGGGGATCATCTTCAAGTAACTTTGCACTGGATTCAAATGCTCACTTTCTCTCAAAGCCTAGCCTATTTAAGTACAAAAAGTCATAATTATTATAAATAAACATTGCTAGCAAAAACTTCTTACTTTTCATATTTACTATAAAAATAAAATACTCCAGCACTTAAGTCACCAACCTTGAAAAGAGAAGAAGAAAAATTTTAACTAACCTTGGGATTTCTCAGTTTGCCTTTTTCCTTGCAGGCCTGCCATGCCTAAGAAAAAATAGGATAGTATTCAGATACAAAATGTAATGCTTCAGTAATAATCATTACAAGCATTAACATGACATTTAAAATTATAAGGTTAGTTTTTTAACAACAGGCTGTCCACCTGGCTGTATGAGAGGAAATGGAGGGAGTTTTAAAGCATATGCAAACATCCACAAATTATTAGAACAATTTGGATGCTTAATTTTACGCTGTAATAAAGTAGATTACTTTCAAAACTACTCTCTTTTTCCTCCTTGCTTTGGGACAAAAGCAGTGAAATGACTGATTCAGGTAAGTTCTGATGCAAATGGCTCCCAGAAAATAGGCTGGTAGAGAAATTAAAAGACCAAGCATATTAATGAAAATTTCTTCATTATTAGGCAGCTTATGACAGATGCCTGCAGAATCCATTTCTAGTTTGACAGCAAGTCACCTCATAATACAAGAATCCAGTTTACTGGGGACACTGACTACATGCAAGGTTGAACAGCCAGACTGCATTTCCCCACCTTGACAGAAAAGAAGGAATCCAACCTGAACCAAGGAGTTTGGAAACAAACTTTCCTGAACTTACCTGTTCTTTTCTGATACTCAGCCATTCAAAACAAAGCTTTCACATCACTCACACAAAGAGATACTTCACTGGAAGTTCTGTCTGAATGTTCGTGTTTATTTTCCAGGACAACATAAGGTTCTATAGAAACACCATCTTCAGATGAACAGGTGATAATTACCAGATGACACAAGGGAAATGGAAATATGTAACAGGACATAGGGAATTACGAAAACGTTATTTTTGAGCCTCGGGATTAGTGGATACAAGTGCCATACATGCCCATGTGTGCTTCAAAAAATTCTAATAGCAGAGTAGAAAAAAGAAAAAAAAACAAGTCCGTTTTGACCGAAGGCAACATGCTCAAAAAAGAGAGAATAAATTAAATCAGTAGCTGAAGATTTTGGACTCTCCAGAAGATTACAAAACACACCAGAGCATGGATTATAGAAAATGTTGGAATTTGAATAGCAAGTTCCTCTAGCAGAAGCCTTTGCTGTGCTGTACCAGCTCTGGCTCTGCCTGGAAGAATTGACCTCTGTCCATGGTACTGAGCCAGAAAACAGCCAAGAGTATCAAAAAAATAACATTTGCACAAAACCATCCCAAAGCCAAAGCTAAGAAGTTTGGAGACAGGTCACCAAACTCATTTTATACTAGAATTTACCAGTCCAAACTGCTCTTGGTTAAAAACAATCTACAAACATGACCACATCTCTGGCATTTCATTTTTGGCTATTAGAGTAGAGACAATTGAAACTTTACACAGCTGAACCAAGACTGCAAAAACATCAATATACAGCTATCAGTAATGTGAAGTCTTTAACAACTGCTAAGTAAATATGCTGCACTGATCCTACAGAAGTGAGAACCTTCATGCTGGTCTATCAGACTTCACTGTAATCTAAGCTGGAACAAAAGACTTACCCTAAATGCATTCAGAATTGCAATACAGTCACTCCTACTATTCCCAGCAAAAAACATTTTTTTCCTGTCAATACAAACATAAACTATTAGCAACAATGTTTTTCAAATACTGCATGTATTACACAGCTCAGTAACACCCTCCATGTCTTTAATAAACATGATCAATACACTTATTGTAATTCACGTCTCCTTGCTGAAGGAGATGCTCTGTATGAGCAGGATAATAAGTAATTGTCCTTGCTATTTAAAGAAGCATTTTAATAGACACACTGCCACATGAGGAAGGCAAAGCTGAAGAACCAGACTTGTGCTCAGGAAACAATGAGTTAGCTCTGTGATTTATGTTCCCAAATAAATAAATTCCAGTATCAGCTACTCAAAAAAGCTTCTTTTTGCACTGCTTGGCATTTCAACAGAAAATAAGACTCATGACACAGAAAATTATATTGAGCAGTCAACTCTGCCTTCTGCTCTCAAATGCAGTTAGGAAGTTATAAAACATCTGGGGCACTACCTGTATGCATCAACGTGCTTTTTGAAAGGTACTGCAAAAAAATTCCGTGAAGACAGTGCTGCAGCTACAACAAAAACAAATCAAAATTAAAACCTGCAAATCATGTGGTTCTAGAGAAATGTTCTCACATGTTCTTCTTTCAGTTACCTATAATGAGGCATTCCTCTAAGCAACCAAAGACATGCCCAAGGACTATCAATTTTCCAAGATGCAGGTCCACTGGCAACTGTGTCAACACCGTTCCTAAGAAAGTCAGCTCACCATCATGCAGATCATCTTCTGTTTGCACAGAGGTTGTAAGTGCTCCAAGCTAGAGAAATTAAAATGTATTCACTTGTAAAAGCTGACTAAGAAAACCTAAAACAAATTTTAAAGCCTGGTACTTTTGAAACCAAAGCTACTACATATACTGGATATAAAAGCAAGCTACAAATGATGCAAATATAATTTCTTATGCACTTTGGAAAATAACAAAGTTTAACGCAATGAAGATTCTCCCTTACCATCTTTATAATTGAAAATCAAAATCACTATCCTCCTTGTACAGGTGAGAAGGATATCTTCAGGCTGACCTCTATAAATCATACATTTTAAGAGTCTGATTTTTTACTTATTCATAAACAATGTCGCTTACCAAGGTCTTTTTTATTTCTCTATTCTTTCTCTCCATAGATTCTAGTCCTCAGAGAGTATCATTACTTCCTGATGAAATTACAATAGTGATTTAAAGATGCAACTACAGAAATTATGCTCAAAAGGATGGAAACCCAACAACAGAGCAAGGTGTGAAAGACTTTCTAGACACAGTTCATATCTGAGGTTCCAGTTAAGACTACTGCTGCCTTAAATACAAACAAAACCACTTCTGCAGTACATTCCTATTACCTTGATTGTGACAACAGTAAAAGGAAGCCTACCTCTTTCAGCTGAAGTATTGTACGTTCAATGTCAGCTACACTGGGTGGAGAAAGAGCTGTTGCCAGCAAGGCTTTTGGTTCCCCCATATCAAGCTTCTTTAACTTTAAGACTGCAGATCCTAATGGACAATGCTGAAGGGAAGACAAGATTATTGTTACTCTCCCCTCATGGGAAGTGTGGCAAAGTGTTTTATATGAAAAACTAAGTTTACAATTCAGCAAAATCTGAAGTTAATTGTGTACAACAAGGGTTTACTTTCTTTTGAGTAGATTGCTTATTTCTAATCCACATCAATTTTACTGCCATAATGTAACTCCTCCTATAAGGAAACTTTGTGGAATGATCTTTGTCAAATAGTTATCAAATTGAATTCTAGTCAATACTATTAGTTATTAGTAACTCTTCCAATCATCTTCAGAGAAAGTAAAGCAAAGCTTCTCTGCTATGACTACAGGCATTAAAGGAAACCTAATCCTAAACCCAAAAGCCTTACCAGCATCTCAGGTTCTGACTTCTCTGGAATACAGTCTGCCCAGAAGTCCTTGCGTATGAGCCTGTAACAATAGCCTTTGGAAACACGTCCAGCACGACCTTCACATAAAAGAACAAATCACCAATTTTAAATTGCACAAGTTTTTTCCAAACCCATCCATCTACAAACCCTCTGGGCAGCTGAGCAGCACACGACAGCTGATGCTGCAGGCTGAGCAGTGTTCTGCTCTCTCTCAGCAGACAAGCCCAGAGGACACAGAAGGGTAGGACAAAAAAATTTTACTTTCATAGGAGCAGTAACTAACAAAAGAATTACATAACTACTTCACTCAAATACCTCTTTCACATAACTGCCCTCAAATCAACAGCCATTTTTCTCAGTTGAACAGGCATTTCCTATTTGACTCTACAGCTAGAAAATAAATCTTCAATATAAACAACTTCTAAGCTACAATGATAAACAGCAAAACATCTTTATGATCTACTATTTACAGAAAACACAATGACTCAGAAGTCTGTCTTTATAAATCCAAACACCATTTACTTTAACCAAGTAAAAGGTACTCCTTCTCTGTGGGATACTCCACTAGACAATCAGGCCACGTTTTTAAGCCACATGCACAAGCCCAAGTCTTCTACACAGAATGTTACTTCTGCTGGTTGTACATTGGCTGATTGTTGAGACCTCTGCTGACCAGGAACCAAATGGAAATAAATCTGTATATTGGGGCTCATGGGCTCACAGTGCGGTCTTGAAAAGGGGTGGCTATTGTGGTGGCTTCTGTGAGAAGCTGCTGGAAACTTCCCCCATATCTGACAGTGCAAGAGTGTGAGGAAGCAGCAGCAGCAGAGAGAATGCATGATGAACTAACCACAATCCCCAATTTCCATCCCTGTGTTCCACTAGGGCAGAGAAGGCAGAGAAACTGGGAGTGAGTCCAAGCCTGGGAAGGAATGGAGGGAAGCTGTTTAAGATTTGGCTTTATTTTTCACCACTCAGGACTGATTTGTTTGGTAAGAAAATTAAATTAATTTCCCCAAGCTGAGTCTGTTTTGCCTGTGATGGTAATTGCTGAGTGATCTCCCTGTCTTCATCTCAAACCCTGAGCCTTCTATCACCATTTTCCTTCCTGTCCAGATGAGGAGAGGGGAGTGACAGAGCAGCTTTGGTGGGTATCTGGCACCCAGCTGTAATTGTAAAGACCCCATAATAATTAAAAATTACAGTCTTTTTAGATCTGAAGATATCACTGCTATTAATTTATTTAGTATTATTTTTGACTGACATTAAAAAGAGATTGATATTTAAGAGGACTGTCTTACCAGAAGAGACAATATGGAATCTTATTTATCCTTGTGCTATGAACACTGGTGTAGACTAGAAACACTGCTGTGGATATTTCAACTCATTAACAGTAACATATACACATGAAAGCTCCTTTATCTGCTGCAGCTCACAAGCAGTTCATAAATACCTAGCAGTACATATCACCCCTTTTCAAAAATAGTCTGTGATAAAATTGCTAATCAATACCAAAGAATCCATGGTCTGTGAATTTTAAAACTTTTCGCTAAGATACAAAACACTCCTCTGCAAATATACTTGAGAAAAAAAATTATTCACACAGAGTTGTTTATTCCCATTTTTATATCCCAACATGGTAAAGACTTATCAAGTATTAATGGCCAAAATAATCTGGTTTTTTTACTATTAATACAAGAAAAAGCAACAAAGAATTGCTCATGAAGGTCAGCTTCTAAAATTCCTTTGCATTACCTGTTGTCATCTTACCTTTTCTTTGATTACAGTTTGTCTTAGATGCCCAACAAAGCCTCAAACTTTGGTAATTAGTTTCCTTATCGCAAAACAAAATTTTAGTTAAGCAGAAATCTATCACTGCAAGTAAGAAAAAAAAAATCCTCATGGCAGTGGAAAGAAATACATGAGAATAATCTGTATTATCAGAAACATCTGAGTAACTTGAATAGCAATAAAAAGAACATCAGATTTATAAATAATCAGACCCAAGATATTCTGAATACTAATCAAACTCCTAATAGATCTTACTGTAAAAATAATAAATCACTGTAGATGCTAATCCTTAAAAGGCAATCATTTCTGCATTTAGAAACTCTGGATGAAAATATGCTTAAACTGATGCGATTATTTCAAAACATAGTCAGAATGTGATTAAAAATCTTAACTTGTGACATGAGGTCTGGCTCTGCTTGTTACTGCATTTAAAATTACCCCTTAGTGAAGACTCAAACCAACCTCCCACTCAGTAGCTCTATTTGCTCATATATTCAGATTTCTCTGTTGTGAAAGTAATAATTCAACACGCCAACAGCAGTGCTTTGAACAGTGACATATCCTGGAGACCAAACCTAGCACAAGTATGGAAAATATTTCAAACACAATGTATAGAGAATTAGAAGATTTAGACAACTTACCATACTTAACATCAGGAACTGTTACAGAGCTCTCAGCTACATTGGTAGCTAGAATAACCTGAGTTTTGAAGCAAAAAAAGAACAAGGAATGCATAAACAAAAAATTACTTCCATTAATGTTTCTACATGAAAAATCCAACTTGCTATGAAGAAATATAATTGTAATGGCAACACAGCATTTCTGCTCTGCATACTAAAAAAAGCAATACCACGCAAGAACAATACAAAACCCCTTGTATTTTCTTGTTCTGAGCTAAAAAAGCATAATAATGCAGTGTAGCATTAGTGTACAGGAAGAATGGCAATATTTCCTTGTGCCTTTGCCATAAGGAAACATCACACTATTGGCAGCAATACTCTCTTAGTAACAGCAGATGAAGAAAACCGAGGCAGCAGTGACAATGTGGGGCACACAGTGGGACAGTCCCCCACACTGGGGCTCTACTTTGCTGTTCAGTGCCACCAGCAGCATCCCCCTGTCATGGAGGTGCAAGAATCAACATGCACAAACCATTCTGAAGGATAAGAACAGGCAATAGTTTGAGGGTAACTTCCCCAAGGCTAATGCACCTCTCTTGAGGTCTGCACACCAGTTAAAACAACAGCTTGGTAAGAAAGGCCATCAGTTTACACACTGAAAAACTGAAGTTCTTTGTCCTCATAAAATGGTTTGAGTTAGACCAGCTAATATTACTTAAATACATTATTATTTGCTATTAGTACTCTAGCAAAAGATTTCACATGCTTAAAAAAGTCATGATTTAAAAATATTTACTTTTCTGTAGCCAGGAACCGTAGCTGAAAATACTTTACTTTGTTCCTCCAATGTTGCACATGCATGAAGTGGGTACACTTGCCACCTAAAAAAATATATTAGTGAAATATTTACTGATGCAAGAATATTAAAGTTGATTACGCTTCTGTGCTAAACCCTATTACGCACTTAAAACTCATGCAGCTGAAAGACTCATATTCAGGTTTAACTGAATTGAAACAAATGTGGTCTAACTTACCTTTGGTATTTATCTGAGAGGCATGAGTGCATGTATCTTATTTCACCTAAACCTACGGAAAAAGTAATCATGAGTTTAATTTTTCATTTTAGTCATCAGGAACAATTCAAACACATCTACTTCACCTATTAACTGCCTGTCATTATTACCTCTTTTTTACCATATAATAAAATGGTAGAAGAATTAAACAGCAAATATAATAAAACTCTGAAAACCAGTCAGTCAATTTTTGAAGAACCATTTGGCATTAATTTTACACTTAATAAAGATATAAAGGCAATTTGACAACATTCCATTATTAGTCCTCATTTCAGTTTCTTATAACTGACAACACATGCTGAATATCTGTCTGGTTTAGGCTAAAATTGGGTATTTCTGCCAAAACAAGTTCTTTCAATGAACAGGGCCAAGGGAAAAAAAACAGCTATTTCTGTCTCAGCCATCTCACCTGTGGCCATTCCAGTGCCCATTTTCTGGGGCATGCATTTCACATCTGCCGGGGGAAATCTTATGACTAAGGGATGTTTTCTGTTTTCCTAAATACCTCCACAGACATAAAACCTTTCTGAGAAGTTTAGTTTGCTTCTTATTGAGACTTCAATTCCAAATGCCCCATTTTCAAAAGCCTGTCCCACAGCGGCCTTCCATGGAGGCTGTTTTTACAATTAAAAAGTTTGATTCATGTTTGGCAGAGCAGACTCTGCATCATCACTGTTAACAGAAATTAATTAGTCAGTCTGTAATTACTGACTAGACACAGCAGGCAGTATCTGCTGATGAGTTTCAGAAGTGACAAGAGTTGACTGACCATGACACCTACAGAACACAAGGATCCCACCAGGAGACAAAGGTCTCAGAATGAAATGGGAACTAGTAACATAACCTATTTGGCAAACATACAACAACAGTAAGGAGAGCAGGGCATAGAGAAGTGCAGAAGAAAATATGGAACAGACAAAAACTGAGACCAACACCAGCAGAACAGATAAAATTAGATCATTTGGAACATCTTCATGCATGTACATTAAGAAAATTACGGTTTAACACAGTACTTTGCACCACCCGTTACCTACAAAGAGGCAAGTTCTGGAACCAAAGGAGAGTTGAGTACTGAAGAATACTTATCTATAAAGAATCAGACTTAGCATTACCAAAAAAAAAAAAAAAAAAAAAAAAAAAAAAAAAATTAAGCAGTGATCAAGACAGGCAATTAGAAGGGAAAACATGGCATCCTAGGCATCCTACTTGAGACAGCTGCAGCTCCTTTTGGAATCAGACTCCACCCCATCACTGAATTCCACAAAGACAGTGGGCAAATATCCCTTAACAGCATCCTCAGCACAGCACTGCTCTTTCTGGCTGCTGCTGCACACTCAACTTGACAAGCCAGTGGGAGAGTTATTTTTAATGTTCAAAATGCTGTGTAATCGTTAGCCCTCAAAAAAGCAGCATCTCAAATCAACTTCCTAAATGTGGATGTTAAATGTGTAAAAATAACCCAAAGCTCTGCCTCAGTGTAAACGGAGGGCTCGCCTCCCCTCTTCTCCAGTTCTGTATAAAACATTTGTGAGGGAAATTTCAAGGGGTGTTTGCTAATTCTGTGGTCAGGATCAGTCATGAGCATCCAGTTTAAAACCAGACAAGGTCAAACACTGAACAAATAAAATACAAACCTGAGTGTACCAGATTATTACCACACAGGTTTCCACAAATTTACCAAATGTACTTAAACAAAAAAAAATCCAAAACAAACTTAAAAAACCAAAACAAACAAAAAACCAACTCAAGATGAAAGATGAAGATTTAGGATTTGAAAATGCTAAGGAGTAATTTCAGACTGAAATGAAGCCTCAGAGGGGCTGAGACAATCTGAAAACTCACCAGACAAACACCAATATCAGAAGCCAGAGGCAACAGATATGGTCTCCCCAACCTTATTAATCACAAACTGGAATGGGCATTACATTGACACAATGAAGTCATTCCTTCTACCCATTAATTTTATAGTGAATGTCTTTCCAAGAAAGGCAGCTCTAATGCCTTTTAGCTAGTGGGGAGCACTCTCCAAGGAAAGCTGCTCTGCACATGCAGTGTATCTTTCAGCTGGTGTGCTGGGATTCCAGCCCCAGTCCTGGCATGCCTATTCCTAAGCTCAACACAGCAGGGAGATGACATTCATAAACATTTTACAGAGTTAGGAAGTCCTGGTAGGGGCAGACTTCACTGTGTCCAAGGGACAGCTGCCCTGGACAGGCAGGTGACTCTCCCCTTGAACACAACCAAATCTTTTCCAAGTTTTAAATTAACAAATGTTCAGCACATAAAGTAAAAGAATATTTGAAACCACCAGGTTAACAGATTTATGATGTTCAGGAAAACTACTCTGCAGGCTAGTTACACTGCCTCTAAAATCCAGCTAACGAGTTTAAATAAAAATGGCAGTCAACACAAAAGCCTACAGTAATTTCTGTGCAAAACACCTTAGGTTTCATTCCTTAAAGAAGACCACAGGTACAGGCAGTTTTCTGATCAATAACCTCTAATGTCATCATGTGTACTTTTGAGCATGCCAACCACACCAACCAATGTACATGGAACGAAAAACATGAATTTGAGCTTTTACAACAATTTAAATGAAGACCACACTATATGCAGATAAGGAAACATGTCTAAAAGAATCCTAGGAGCTTCATACAATCATTAATAATTGCACCAAAAAAATTAGCAACTGCTTTTCTGCAGTTTAACTACAGAATTAACTTCATTATTTTTAAAATACATAACATCTTAATTTTTGACTCACAGCTTTTCCAATTACTGCCACAATTAAACCAGTTTCCAAGAAAAAATGCCCAAAGAGACCTCATTTAAGTATGTGTTTAATGAATCCCTGGAAGAAGCGCCAGAAGAAAGCTCATTAGATGACAAATAACAAAAAAGAAAGTTAAGACATATACTCGCCTGGCAAAAACACAAGCACGCTGCCACGTTCCAATGTACCACTCCAGCTCTTTTTCTCCCTAACAAGAAAACACAGCTTCATTAGTTTTACAGTCTCAATCTACCTCATTACCCCAAGTTATTTTATTCTGGAAGAACAAGCAGAAGTGCACATTTTTTGTAATATGTATTATTCAAACTTCTCGAAGAAATGAAATCTCAACCATTATTTGCAACTTTGCTTTCTGAAAAATGCAAGATATAAACACTAGAACCAGAGCAATAGGTTTAGTGTTTTTCTTCAAAACTATGACAAAACAGAAAGAGTCTCATTCTACAATGAAAATAACCAGAATTAGGTTACATAACACACAGTGTTAGACAGAAGTGGTAGAAGTAACTTTATTACATTTTCAGATATCACATCTGAATATCACATGCAATATTACATCTTCAGCTACTAAACATCAATTTACAAAACACAGAGCAGCAAAATCCATTATTTACTTATTTCACATGTCATTAAGGCATTAAACAGCCAGTGAAAATTAATGCCTAGCTTTTATCCTTTTTTTCCCATGAGATAACTTATGTTTTAGGCTAGAATATAAAATAGTATCATTTATATTTATATAATTCTTGATATAAATAATTCTCAGCTCTGTTCTGCAGTAAAGAATGCATCTTCCATATGACATGGCTGCCTCGAATAGTCACTCATGCTTCAGGGCATGACGTGCACTTTAGGAACACTGGGTACAAATCAAACAAATATGTAAAATAAAGGCAGAGATGCAAGTAAAAATTAAGTTTCCACTGATAACTAGGGACTCTGCTGCTGCCTAATTAGATTCTCATTTCCCCAAGAGACACTTATTCCAGATCTTGAACTGCATCTTACCCATTGCTCCTCTTTTCCAACTCATCAAATGACTGAATCAGAGACACTGCCACTTGGTACATTTTCTGTTCTATCACTGGTTCCCCAAGGCTGTCACGATGAAACTGTTTGGAGAAGGAGGCAATGAGGTTAACACAGCATAACTGGCTAAAAGACTGTAGTTCACATATGTATTTCAATTTCTCAAGTGTTTTTAATTCAAACTGATCCAGTACAGAAGAAGTAACTTCATCTGATGAACTTATTACCTTCTAAATAGAAAAAATTTCTAAATAGAAATTTTTCTTCAAGCATCCTACAATTTTAATGCTGAAGAAATACTTCTGATATTTACCTACTTAAGCACCAGCCCACCCTCCATTAATTTGCAGAACATGCTCCTTATCCTGAAGTGTCAAGCACACGGGAACTGAGCAGAACTCATGGGAACAGGATGAATTTGTGTAGGGAAGGCAGAGTGCTTCTCACAGGTGCTATTACACAGATCTCTCTACCTGCCTGCACATAAACCATGTACCTCATTCTCCTTTAAATTGATTTTGCATTTAATGGGTTTTGGTCACACCCTGCCAAAGAATTACTGTTCTGCTGAACTCAATGGAACCATGGTGATCTGTCTACACTGTTTTCCAGCATTCTGTACAAACTCAAGGCTTTAGTATTTAAGAACAAAAACCATCAAGTCTTCAGAGCAAAGACAGTAACTTAATCACTTTTCAGTTTTATGCTTAATGAACTAGACCTGCTATGAAAAAGGTCTATAGCATTACAGGTTTTTCTCTTGTAGGGAAAATAGCTTTTGATCATTGCTCACCTTTCACTCTCAGAGTTTATCCTCAGTCTAGTGTGAACTCTTTACTGAACCAAGTGTTTCAGAGAGCTAAAATCACAGACCACTTAACCATCTAAACTATTCAAATTAAATTAGTAATTTTTCTACCAGTTTCCCATTGTAAAGGAGCTCATAACAATCACAAAAGCCCAGCTCCTATCACCAATCTGGAAACACTGATTTAGATCAGCATTTGCTACTACAACTTCAGTCCTCAGGTTGATTAACCCAGCAGAAACTTTAAAAATACTTGATTGTTTTCTTCAAAGTGATTTTTGCTCCAATATATGTGAAAAATCTCAGCAAGTTCTCTTCTGGGCTGCTGCAATTTATGATTTTTTGGTTTATATTATCCCAGCTTAAATAACTGTCAAATTTGTCTTTTCAATTTTGCTACTGATTGTACCTTTAGTATTCTCTAACACGACAAGGCTTCCACATCACTCCTAATAAAAGGTAACAACGTGACAAATAGCAAATCCAAACCCAGTCAGCCCTGACTGAAATAATACAACATAATCAGAAGAGCTTTTGACAGCAGCTCACTACCTTCCATCAGGACTCTGACTCTAGCGCCATGGACATGAAGGAGTTTTTACCTTTGTAGGCCAAAAATGCATTTTGCTTCATTTCTTAAATTTGCATTTCATATTTCAAACACTATACAGAACAAAAGGCAAATATTTACACAACTAGCTTTAAAATTACCTACAGATACAACCTTCATGCATGTTGCATTAAACCTGTGTTTCAACGATTCCTTGGGGCTTAGTGGTTGCTGGTATGACAAAATCATTATTCTGTTAAACATCCAGAACAACTTGTTTACCAAGCCCATTATGCCACAAGAAAAATAAACTAGTTTTTTGTGAACCTATGCTCACAAATTAAGAAGCACACCTATAAATGACCCAAGAGTAAGCCAGTGCTACACTGAGAGATGTTTCTCCCTTATTTTTATTCTTTCCTACAAATGAAGTAATACAAGTAAAAAGCTTTATCTTTGGTTCAGCTGGATGTCTGTCTAGCCACAGCAGAGTTTATACAAACATGCATACAGAAGAAGAAAAAATAATGACTGGCATTTCTGTTCATCTTCCAAATTACAACAGCATCTATGAACTGACAAATTATTCAAGTCAAAACTAGCTCTAAAAATTTTATTATGTTTTACATAATCACATGCAGAAATGAGTGATGTATTAAAGCCAAGAGCCCTGCAGGATTCATGGAAGAATTCTACATCTCTACAGTAACATCCAATTATTTTAAGATTTTTGAGAAGGGATGAAGATTCACACTTCACAGCCAAGAGACAATTACAAAGAACTAAAATGATTTTGACTGAGATGCTTTAAGAAATTATTGAAGATTTATGTAATGTAGTTTTACAGTTATTAATTTTAAAATCAAAAGTAAACTTCGAAAAATTCTGTTTATCTAAAGAGCAATGATTGCATTTACTTTTAAGTGCTGTGTTTCTTTATGTAAATTTTACAGGCTTTTATAGGTGAAAATAAAACATCAAGAATTAAAGCCTGAAGCCTGTACCTCAGGCAGTTATCTGATTTATATGTTAGCATGATGAAAGATGTGCCTCAGCCTCCATATGGCAGCATTAACTCATTAACTGTCTTAATACATTCCACTTTCATTTCATTAGGATATTACACAAGCCATCTTAGACCTTCCACATTTTAATTTTTTAATTATAACTAGTACTGGGAGAAAAATCTTCACACACATCACCATAAGGAACAAGATCCGAACCAAGTGCTTTAGAATTCAATGTCACCCTTTTTTAATATAGATATAAAAGCAAAGAATCAATAACACTTAAGTGCTTCTATTGTTGCCCTAAGTCCACATCCTGGACAAACATACTCTCCCCATCCTGCTGAAAAACAGAATGGCTATACATAGGACAACACAAGATAAAGAATCAGATGAAAACTTTAAATAAAAAACACAGGGAAAAAAAGTATAAAAAGGGCTAAGCACTGAAAGCAGTTCCTTTGTTTGTGATCTCTGAGGTGAAAGGTGTGCAAGCTGACATTCAGCTCCAAGTGCAGCTATGACAAATCAAATTTGACTGAAGGAAACTTCTTACTCAATTTCCTGGTTATCTTTCTGTTGTCATCATCAAAAATCTTTTACAAAGCCCCATGTATTACATAACCTCCTCCCTATTATCTGGCTGTGATACTAATGTAAAAATGCTGATGGGCCAATGGCTACAAGCAGTGAGTTTGTTTCTTTGTTTGCATTTGAACTTCAACAGTTGACAGCCTTTTATTTTACCTTGCCTGTGCTGAAGCATAACCAATGCCAACATGAACACATATTGCTTATGTGGTACAGCATGAGCAATTATTTTCTTCTGGGCTTCCTATTTTATTTTGCCATTTTATTTTCTGCACAAGTGGTGGATGAAACCTGAACAGTAACAGTGTGTTCTCCCCACTGGTACTTTTTAAGTGCATGTCCCAACTCCTTCATTGTAATAACATTCTAATAGTGTTTTGCCTTATCAAAGCTGACTAATAATTACACCCACATCCCAGTTATTTTTAGACTGGGTATCATAATACAGGCCTGAGTGCATTTGTTGTATTCTGCTTTAACCTGTTTATTTTGCCTTGAACCATACCAGTGAAAGAGCTCACTCAAGTGAATTCCTACATAGCTGTTTTTCAAATGTAAAACAAACTCCTATTATAAAACCACAGAAAACAGATCACATATTTACATTCATTCCTTCATTATCTGATGTTTACACAGATACCTGCTATAATGTCAGAAATTCTAAAACAACAAAATATACAAAATACGTTCTGTGCAGCTTATGAGCTAGATTGATAAAGCAAACATATCTTCAGCCAGCACCTACTCTCCTTAAGCAGCAGAGAAGCAGTTCTCCAGCACAGCCCTCCAGGGATCTGAGAGGCATCAGTTATCTTAATATGTTTTCATTACTCAAAATTACACATTTGCCATGTGTAACCATTAACCAGGCTTATGTGGTTACAACAGAAAAAGGCTCAAAACTACTGCATAACATCTCTGGCACTATTAAAAAAAAAAAAAAAGAAAATAACCAGGACAGAAAAATAGTAAAGCCTCAGCTGATAGAGAAGCCAACTTGGTAACATCAAAGTTCTAATCAAAAATGATTGTTTTCTCTTCATTTCATAGCACTTTCTGCCTTTGATATATAACAACAATGTGAACCAACCCAGGAAATATTCCCTGATTTTGTCAGCTATATTCAAACAGATCTGTAGATCTATTTATGTTACTTTCCACACACTTTTACACTGTTCATTTTGAATGCAACTATCAAACAAAATGCCTCATCCTATTGAAACGTTTCTGTTTCATGAAAGAAACTAGTCTGCTCATAAGATTCCTGTTTTATCATCATCTATTAATTCTTAGCTAGAATTGCAATATGAAAGTGGCTATATGTCATTTGATTACACAGTTTTCAATTGACTACTCCAATTTCTTATTATGTCAAAATAAATGAAATCATATTTACAATACCTGTAAATCAAAAATGTCCTTCAAATCATCAAGATAGTATTCTTCAATTGCAAAAGGTCTGCCTTCCACCTTAAATATGCAGACTGGATTCAAACCATTATGAACTGGAAGTGCAAAGTAATCAGCTAATTCTTTAGAGTTGATGGAAGCAGACATCAATATTATCTGTTAAAAAAATGTACAGCAGATGTAAAGCATTAATTTTAACACAAATTGTCCTGTTACATGGGACTCTCCATTTCCTCCTCATGTTAAATGATCTAATTCTGATTACTACAAGTATGTAACTTAAGTATATTTAAGACAATCAAACTAAATGCTTCAGATACTGTAGTCAGCATGTGGACAGAGGCAAGCACCTGTAAGAGAATGGCTCAGGCCAGAATGCCTAGGGTAGACAACATGGTGAAAATTCAACCAAAAACATACAATACTCTTGATAAAGATCTCACCACAACCCAAAACAGAAATGCTGTAGAACAGAAAAGCATTCCCCTTACAAAATGACAGGAAGACAAACTAATGAAAACAGCACTGTACCACTGTGCTCAGGCATAAGGAACACATGGAAAGGGCGGGCTAAACCATGAAGTTTTCCAACATGATCCTGAAAGGAGAAATTTGAAAGGACTTAATTCTGCAAATATATGAAATCTGTCCCACTACAGCGTGGATTGCCTCATGGCTCAACACATAGTGACTCACCTATGCCAGGGCAATAGGCTAAATATAGCCTTCTCTGAAGACTGTCAAAACAAAATCCAATCTAAACCTGCAGTTACAGGCAAGGAATATTAAACTATCCCTTCTAGACAATCTCTGTAATCTGGACTCTAATCTGTAGGGAATCCTTCCAAAGTGGAAGGAAGTGACAGATTCTTAGCACAGTGCCTGAAGGGTCACATAACTAAACCAAGAGTTTGAGGCACTCCTGAAGCAAAAGTTCAACAAGCACAAATCACCAATGTGGCAGATGAACACATCAGAACAGATGGTAATCAAAGAAGGCAGTTCAAGATCAAGCAGTCCAAAACCACTTGTAGAACACAGATATGTCCAAAGACCCAGTAGATGATACCAAGAACTGTTACTACTCACTATGGAAACTGCACTGATTGGTTTGACCCAACAGAGACACTCTTAATCTCAGGTTTTCTTTCAACAGCCCTATCCCAGCAAGATCAATCTCCAAACAATCCAGCTTCTGCTTTGCTTCTGATATAAAAATAACAATCTGTAGCAGCAATCTGCCAGAAAATCCAGCATAATTTAAATTAGTTAGTTCAGCAGGTAGGTCTTGTCCTCAGTACTCCAGAATCACTCAACTAACTCCTGTTAGTTGATGCAATACTGAATTACCTGCTGCTTCTGAGATCTGCAACTTCCAAACTAGGAAACGAACAGCTCACACACATTTCATACCACCCTGAGTTAAAAATGTTTCATTTCCTCTCTTAAATAGGGATCCTTGCACCCTTTTGTTTCATGAATCCAGGGAGGATGGGAGGAGAACCTTACATTTTCTAAATGAATTTGCCACATCAAAGCTGCCTTTCTTTGCAGTTTTTCAGAAGGGGTTGAAAAAGGATGAAGTATGAGACACTGGGCTTGCTATACAAATTCAAACTGAATAGCCCATTGTACTCTGCTCAAGGCCTGCAAGTGAGATCAAGAGTTCCCCTTTCTTCATAAAGAAATTCAAAGGGACAGCCCTCCACTCTCTCAAATATAGGTCTCTCTCAGATTTGTACAATATTAAAAAACTGTCATCTGAAGAAACAACTGCAGAGAATGATATAAAGGGGATAAAATTTTTCAGTGACAATTTCAAGAGACTGAAATGGAATTATAGAGAAAAATGAAAAATTTGTCAGGAACCTCTTACAGAAAAATGTTTTTACAGAAAAGATGACAGAGCCTGTAGGGATTCCTGCCACTGAAACCAACCCAATAATCAGAATAAAGGACAAACTTCTCACAAACTCAGTTTGATCAAATTATTGCTCTTCTCTGTAGGCAGAACCAAGTGCTAAAAAAGGCTGAATAGTTTCACATAACTGTCTCTAAATCTAAAGACAAGAATTTTCTCTAAAATCTCTATCAGCATGAAAAGGGATGAAAAGTGAAAGATGTAAAGTGCACAGCCATGTCCTACACCAAATGAAAGGGCACTTTCAGTGACAGAACATTTGGAGGACCTAAAGACCAAGCCTGAATCAATGTGATGGACTGCACATAAGAACACATCATTCCTTCCAAGGGTAACAGAAACAGCCAACCTAGACTTTATTTAGATCAGGAAAAAATCACATTAAACCATTACCTTGAAGCACTTAAGAGACATGCAGCCCCACAAAGGATCTGCAGTCCCAAATAGCTGCACAGAAAGATACTGAGTTAGCCTAACTCCATCACTTGTATTTAATCTCTAACACTTCAAGAGTTCAATACTTTGAGACCCTAAAGACTAAACACGTCATGCTAAATGTCTGTGAACTCTGCTTTAGTACAAAGCAGAATTGCCCAACATCCAGAGAAAAAACCTCAGCCAAATTCTGATACCAGTTCTGCCCAGAAATCACAGTACAGCATTTCTGGTGTTTTGTTATTTCTTCAAATATGTCATCCCACTTAAACAAGAAGGCTCAGTATTTCCAGGAGTTAATGCTACCATTTTAACCAAGAATAAGCACTGCCCTCAATACCCAATACGTAATTCTAGTCAAATATCCATCGTGCATTGTTTAGCCTTAAGCAGGCTTTAGAAACTAATGCATTTTAACATGAGGGGGAAAAAAAAGTAGTCTCTCAGAACACATTACAGCAGCCAGGAAAAGAATGCCCCTTAGCTTGCTTACTTATGAGGAGCTGCAAACTAAAAAATATTTTAGTAAAAAGTAACAACATAGTAATGCAAAAATTTTCTGGCAAGAATAAAAAGAAGAATTCAGTCTGAACCCACCTTTACAGACTGTGAATTTGTACACAACAGTTTACGGGTCACCAAGAGCAAGAAATCAATTTCTTCTGTACGCTCATGCACCTGGAAGACATTATCCACAATTTAATTTTCATTAATTCATCCTCTTCTTTTTGACAATCTTACTTTCCTACTCAATTTTATGCTTTATTTTTGTAACTTAGATAACAATACATTCTCATAGAAGAAAGCACACACCTTTTGAGCCTAGGCATGCTAAGAACACTTTAAAATCCCAACAAGAGTCTTCAGAACCCTTTGTGAAAATCATGTCACTCTAAAGCTAAGAAAATCTAGAATAATGACTAGAAAAATCAATCTTGAACTCTAACCACTGGTTGTACTAGAGCTGACAGCACCAAATGAAGTCTGTGATACTGATGCTGGGTAAATCAACTATACTGGTAAGAACCCAAATGATCCAGGGACTGTTTTGGTTTGTCTGAAAATAAGCAAATCAAATACATGTGCCTCATTCCCAATGGCTTCCAGCTACGATCCAATACACAACTGCTTTCTAAAACATTAATTTACACCCAATTCTTTGTATATCCCAGCACCCAAGCCTTCTGCCTGCTCATTACAGTTCAGCAAATACTTCTTCCCAACATTATCCATGATGACCACATCCCTTTCTTGAATTACACTTTTAATATTTCAATTGCAGCAGCTTTTTTTGGAGTTCAGCCTTCACAAGTCAATATTAATGTCCTGGAAGCTAATTAGCATATTCTAATATAATGTAAAGATAAGATTTGTATTCAATGCCATCCCATTACAAAAAAAATATAAAAATTAGCTAAGGTAGTTTTCAGGCTGACAGTAAGGTCTTGCTGTGAGAACCAAGATTTTTGGTCCTAGTTTAAGTACGGCCCTAAATGTGTGCAGTACACTGAGAGGGATGAGACCTGCAATTAAAAATGTTGTGGAGAACATTCAGTTGTTAAAAACAGTGACTCGTGGACTCAAGATCACAATCTCTGTAGTAGGTATGGGGGAAAAGGGGGCATATGGGCAAGAGGAGGCACCAGAACCCTGGCTGAGGAAACAAAATTAAAGACTCCCAAAAACTCTCCCCACACTCTCAATTCTCAACTTGTTGCTCAAAGGAATGTTAACAAGCCTATTTCAGTACGTGTTACCTTGAACAACTTATATAAAATATCTTTAAAAGTAGATGTCTGCATTTCTCTTCTCTTGCATGGCAAGAGACAAAAGAGAAGGTTTCACTAATATGAAAATTAAACTTACATCCAGCAACTTACTTCATCAATGAAAATGTGCGTGAACGGAGTTAGGCTCTTGGCAGAAACGATTTTCTGAAGAAGAACTCCAGTTGTCATATACAGCAACCTTGTCTCCTTTGTTGAAACGTTCTCTAAACTTAACTAACAACAGTAAGAAAAATACATACTAGCTGGAAACTTATTTATTGTAGTTAGAGAAGCATGCATGTGAAAGAACTCCAAAAATCAAACACAGTGTAAACCCACCAAAATTATTTACTCCAACTTGTACAAGTCTCCATACACAAGTGTTCTTACCAGAACCAATTAACTGTTTTTTCTTTGGGAGAAATTCCCAAAAACTGTAAAACTCCAATGTTTTATCAAGTAACACAATTCCTTGCTGAGGATCTCAGACTAAGAATTCTTCGAAGACATCTAAAGGTATATGTACACACCATGCTTTCCTCTGATATAAAGAGCAAGAAGAAGATTTTGCCAAAATGTAGTTTGCAGGACAAGAAATGAAAGAGGTTTAAGTTAAGTTATCACCAAGACGAGGCAACTTACTCCTGAGAGAAAGGTTCTAGAACCCAGAATGAAACAGATTTTTGATTTCTAACAGACTTGTGTACCTTTAGCTATCTCAGGTGTAGCCTACCCAGGCAGGCAGAGCTGTGACCATGTGCAGCTTTAAATCAGCCCAGAGCAGACACATGTGCACTCCACCATTTCCCTCTGTTTTTGCTCAGCTCACACAAGTGCTGGTGAAACAAGCACAGCACATCCACATACACTGTCCTGAAGACAGTCTGGAAGCACAGTATCATTCTAAGTCTTTGAGACTCAAAGAATCAATTTAGCAGCTTAATAACTAATAATTTAAAGTATCAAAAATCACAAAGGTTTACTTATAAAGTACTTTGAAACAAACAACATACATAACTGTCTTGGTTTTGGCTGGGACATTTCTTCTTAGTAGCCGGTACACTGCTGTGTTTTTGGGATTTAGTATGAGAATAATGCTGATAACACTGTGTTTTGATTATTGCTGTCATGTTTATGATGTGGCACAGAATAAAACAGGTAACAGATGAAGCAGAAGCCTGACATGTAAGAGTCCATGCTATGAACATGTCTGTCACTCTCAGTTAAAAATCAAAACCCTCCAGACCTGACAACTGTACAAAATTAGATTTAACGGTAACAAACACCTGACACACATAAATGGCACCATATGTAGCATATTAGAAAGCAATGTGAAGCTGTAGACCTATGAAGAAACAGAAAGCTCTAAATGCATGCTAGCAAACACATACATATCACTCTAAGTGGAAGAAAGAAAGAAACAAGAAATAGAATGAAGCAGAGGGGAAGGAGAGCCCAGTAAATTTTGCTCAGAGGAAAGGACTCCAGCAGCAGACAATTCTCCAACATCCCTCCCAGGGTCAACACCAGTGTGAACCCTCTGGCCTGAGGAACCAGAGCAGCTCATCCAGAGACAGCTGTGGCCCAACCAACAATGAAACCACCATCACAGCAGCTTAGTGGGGTACTGACAAGGGGCTGATCAGAGCACCAGGACCTGTGTCAAAAGAGCAATGTGAAAAAGTTCAAACAGAGGGACAGAACTGAGCTTCAAGCTGAGTTGAACCAAATAAAAGGAGGAGACAGATTTAAGAGGAAAAGCTAGTTTGAGTTTTTCGCATGTTACAAAAGAATAACAGATTGTTTACAAAAAATCTGGTCATACATGCATTAAAGTTCTACAGAGTTGACAAGTAAATGTAGTGAAATCAAACAGATAGTGTATTACTTAAGGAGCTGAAAGGAAAAATGACAGAATGTAGTTCTCCTGCAACAATTTCAGTGATTAATAATGTAGACTTGTCTGATGCAGACACATATTTTCTGTTGGAGTCCCACCAGGATTTACAGTTGTTCAAATTTACCAGTTGATTTAATTACAAACATTTAGCAGGAGACAGATAAAAACCAGCAATTTCACTTTAAATGCAGACTCTTTAACATTTCTTCAGTACGCTAGATATGCTTAAAAGTAATCAAGGAATATTATACAGTACTTTTTAATGCAATTCTCAATACAATTTGGATTTCCCCATACCTGGTATCCTACAACTCCACCAAGCTTCCATGACCTTTCCTTGCTAATCCACCTGGCAAGGCTGCTGGCGCTGATCTTCCGAGGCTGGGTCACAGCAATGTTGCAGGGCAGAGAGCGGCTCATGCAATAATCCAAAATATACTGGGGAATCTGGGTGCTCTTTCCACTGCCAGTCGCTCCTTCTACAACCACAACTGAGTTGTTTTGTATGAGAGACACTATCTGAAATAATTTTTCAAGAAAACTTGTAAGTACGCAAAAGAACTCGAAACAGGTTTCAAACAGATTTGAAATATCAACAGCTTCCAAGCCACAGAGCAAGTTTCTTTAAAAAACTGTGCCATCTTTTCTATGAGAGATAACTGGAGTCCTACAGGGCATTAGAAGATCACAGAAAAGAGTATTAATGTATATATTTTACACAAATACCTATAAAGTGTAACAGCAACATTTCCTCCTCTAAGAAATTTTATGCAATAGTTTTGTAAAAAAACCCAGAAGTTTTGTACTGTGTTTAAAACAGGAACAGAAATTACCTTACAAAAAACAACAGAAACAAAGTAACAAAAAAAAAACCACCCAAAACAGAACATTATTTTCAGCTTTATTCCATGAGAGAAAGTAAACTGACATTACCTTTTCCCTGTGTTTGGCTGTAGGCATATCCAAATATTTACACTTACTTATTGGTACAGAAATTGAATCACTTGGTTCACACTGAGACAATGAAGTACCTAGGCATAAAAATAAACTAGAGTAACATTTCAATAGAGAAAGGAAAAGACCAGCAGGAGATTACGATGACAGTATTTGGAAGCCTAACTTCTCTAAAAGGTGAACCACATACTGTAAGTATTAACAGAATAAATATTTTTTTAGTATTAGTAGACTGAAGAGATTTTCTGTATTTATGCAATTGCTGTTTTACTGGAAGCAACTCTGAAAAACATAGCTTCTATGTTTAAACCACCATCAGTGGAAAGGATGTATACAACTCTGTATATCTCTTAATTTAAGAAACTGGATTTTTGCAGTTTGTGTTCCAACTGCCAATTTTACCTGTATACCCAAGAATTTTTTACAATAATGAAAAAACGATGCCTTATTCATTTATCCATGTTGCTTCCCTTAAAATCTACTGGATCCACAGTACAAAATAACCTGTAATAACCTGTATTTGATTTGAATACCATTATATTTCTACCACTTGGCCATTAAAATCTGCTAAGCACCATGATGACCTTTCAATGATGATACTACACTTTGCAGTCTCTTGGCAGAAGTTAGTCTCCATTAGCTCTGGGTAATACAGAACAAAAATCTTTCAGTGCCAGCCTAAGTTTCTGCTCAGAGGTCTCCAGTCAGTTTGACCATGCAAAACAAAAGAACAAGTCTGGAGGTGCAGAAGGGGAAAACTTGGACAAGACTGTGGTAAACAGTAATTTTGCAAGTTACAATTAAACAAACAGCTAAAATACCCATTGCATAATGAAATCAAAAATAGAAATGCTTTCCATTTCAAATGGGTTTCACCAAGTATTATGGCAAAATGGGTACTTACATACAGATAATAAAAACCCTGTACTTCTTTTTATGTCATCTTTTCTCTAAGAAATAGAGTAGTGAGACAGAATTCTATTCATCTTTCTACAAAGGCAATAATTACTTTAAAAATAAAGGCTACATCCTAAATATTTGACTGCAGTTACAGCTCCCTTTCTTTGGAAAGTGTAACAATCTCACACAGCAGTGAAGCAGAAGCAGGCAGAACACATCTTAGCTCTGTGCCATACCTCAGCTTGTTCCATGGCCCTGAATTGTCTCAGTGTCAAAGAACATAAATTAAGTTATTCTAACACTAAAAAAAAAGCCCCAAAAGCTGGACAGCTCACTATGACAGTTTCAGAAGGCACTAAAAAACAGTTCTCCTAAAGCCACATTCTGCAGCAGAAAAAATTCATTTACCTGGACTCTGTAATGCAACAATGAAAAGTGATCACTGCACAAAGATCTACTTAGCACCACTAAACACAAACAAAAGCAGAACTTGATAGCAGCACCCCTCTGAAACATTAACTGTCCTTTTTAAAAAGTACTTTTGGTCAAGGTTCTAAATATATTCCCCAGGAAAATGCATATATATAGCATTCTGCCACAGCAGCACTGCACAAAGGCTGCCTGGCTTCCCTCTGGCACAAACATGTCACAGCTGAGACATCCATAGCTGTGTGTGACTTGACCAATGCTGGAAGGTACCTCAAGCTGCTAGGGAACAGATCCCAGTAGCAGCAGATTCCTGCTAAAGCAACATCACCTTCCCACCTCTATCAAGTTTTCAAAGAAACAACTGCAATTCTGAAAAGTTAAAATGTTAGAAGAAAAAAGCAATTTTTAATAGTGCTTATAAATAAGGAGGGAGGCACAAACAATTCAAAAGGTAGAATTCATATCATAACCATCTATAATGCAGTAGAAACCCCAGTGTATTAGTAAGAAATCATTAACCTGAAATCCAATAAAAAATTTTATTTAAAAAAAAAACAAAAAAAACCCAAAAACCACCAAAACAAAACAGAAGCAAAGAAACAGCTACCAGTATTCACATACCTGCTGAAAAACAATTTAATTAATTTTGTATGCATCATTTCTTTCACTAATAAAACATAACTTTTTTAATACTGCTTTTTATGTAACATTTCTAGGACAGCAACATCTTACTCTCTCCTAAGCACAGTTGTCTGGGACAAAAAGTATAACAGAAGAAAATGGCCATCCAATGTTAGCCACAATCACCGCCCAAAATTTAAGAACTGACAGTCATACAACCATTTAACAGATGCTGCAAGTACTGAACACTGTATGGTTTGGGTTTTTTTCTCTTCAAGACATGACTTCTGTGTTTAAACTGAAAGAAACATTACTGAGTTTGCCTGGGGAACTAATAACACAACAACTCAGACTTCTGCCTGCAGAGAGAGAACAGTTTTGGACCTCAGCAAACTGGAAACTTGACATGACCCAAGAAGCAATGGAAATACCCCATCCTAGCAAACTGAGGATAAACTCCATCTGAAATCTATTATGATCCTTAGTAAAAAACAAAATAAAATTGAGATGGGGAAATTGAACAACCATCTTAAAAGACCTTTATTTTTTAAACATGAAAGTTGTTCTGAACAATGAAGACCTGCTGCAGAAGAGAACAGTTCAATGTGCACACCTCAATGAGAGGCTATTCTACTAATTTAAATAACCAGCTAGGGACTCTATATCACATAGTGTAATTACCTTTAAGATTTTGCTTGGGGTTTTTCTTTATTATTTTTCATATATAATATTCAATAAATCCTCCAATGATAACAAAGTTTTCACAAAAACTGGTCATTCCTGCCAATACAGACTCACCTAAAAATTCAGCTACAGGTCTACAGAACTATCAGCAAAAGAGGCACGAACTTTTGCTTTTACTTTCTGAAAAACATTATTAGGATTGGGACAACTGATCCAACCAGTGCACACCTGTGTCAGACATCATGCTCTAACCTGCACCTTGGATTCTGCCATAGAATGCAGGATGCTTCCAACCTGAAAATAGTATATTGAGGAAGCAGACAATTGCCCCCATGCTGGTTTAGGACAAGCAAAATATTTCAGTGTATAAGAAGCATTAATGCCAGTCCAGAATAATTCATCTCTCTATTCAGAGCTGGTGCAAAAAATCTTTCCCTCGGTTATGGGAAAGATTAATTTGCCTGCTCACTTCCCTTTCAATTATTATGCAAGTCCTGTAAAAATGACAATGACTAAAACAGTCCAGTGCCCATGGAAAGAGCAATTTTTCAGTATCTCAGTTATTACAGCCCATACAGCAGATGTACTCCCTCTGGTACCTGTTTCCTGGACTGAATTTGAAGAGATCCTTTAACATAAGATTAGATTTTTATATTCACCAGTTCTGGGAGAAGAGTTTGTTCAGGTGTATCTTGCTATCTGCCACTAAGCAATTAAAATGAGATGCTTAAAACGAAACATACTTGAAAGTACTGGTTAGATGAATCAAATGAGAGGCTTATTAAATCACTGATCATTCTTCTGCTGAGCTATAAAGTAATTACAGTTTGCAAGGAAGCTCATAAGAAAGGAAAGCCACAGGTAACAACTGGCTCCTACACTGAGCCAAAAAGCAAAAGGACTTCCCAAACATGGTGCTACCTCAGTCAAACACCAAATACACAAAGGTGCTGTTGATTGATCCTTGATAAGCTTAATTCAGAGAATTCCTAAGAAACTACTTGTCTGGGGAGACTTCTTCACTGCAATCCTCTTCGATTTGCACATATCTTATATACGTGCTAACTATATATCTTATATATAGTTTCTGGGGTGAGGATCTGTGCTATGATTAATTTTCCTGGCATGGATCCATTCTGAATTCACAATATATAAGGTATCTAAAATTTAGCTTCTTATAGATCAGAAACAATGTTTAAATTTCTTCTTCTCTGAAAGACATTGCATCAGGTGGGATCTGGAAGACCTCCAAAAGATATCAATTTATAGGTGCGAAAATCATGAAGAAGGAGGGGAAAAAAAAAGCTGCCATCCACAAAGTTTCATGAAAATAAGCATTTCAGAAGCTTTCTAAAGTTCAAAGCTCTAACCTGTACAGTTCAGAATTCCCAAATTTGGAAAAAAATATTTTTTACAAGACAAGTAAAGTGCTAAGTGTCCCCTACACCCAGCTCTGGAAGGTTTCCTTCTGCACAACACCCCACGACCTCACTGAATCAAAAGTGTGTGAAGCCTGGAAGAGCCAGCACCAAATGTGAAACAAGTCTGGTGGGGCAGGCAAGAACTGCTAATGCTCTACTCGCTTTGTTACTCGCTCGTAACAATTATGAAAAAGAATTTTCTTCTGCTTTTATTTAATCACTTCAACTTCCTTTGCACAGCAGTGTCATTTCTACAATGCTCTGCAGAAGCCAGAATTCTAAATGCAGTTCCCTGATGATCTGTTTCCCCAACACAGAAGCAGATCAGGCATTTCTGTTTGCCATATCAGTATGAAAGCATATGCTCTTTCAAAGAAATTGGAAAGCACACAACTTGAACTCAATAGAACTTCATCAAATAACAAGGCATAAGCAGTAGAAACACAAGCAGTTTCAGTAAGCAGTTTCAGTAACTGCAAGATTTAAAACAGGCTATCAATTTGCACAGAAAATATTGCCTATAGTCAGAACAGCAACTCTGAGAGAAAGAAACTACAAAAGGGGTACCAATTCAGAACTTTCAGAAAAAAATCAGTTTCTCATTTCCATGTTGTGAAGGTTATTTCTTGACTACATTTGTATTCAACACAGCTCAATGCACAGGTCCTAGCCTACGTAAGTCCTTGATCATTTATGACAGTTCCCATGTTCTTGAGGAAAACAAACTTTCAGATCAGTATAGCTGATAGTTACAAATACATCTCGAAGTTCAAACTCTGAATGATGAGCACACTACATTAAAGCAGTCTGAAATGTAGAACATTAACATTTATAAGCTATAAAATTAACAGTACAATTCTTATGCTCACTTACTGAGCTTTTTTATTCTACTATCCTAACACAGTACTTCTGTGTCTGTCTGTAAGTCAAAGTTAAGGGCAGTAAGAAGCAGGATTTGCTGAAGCTTTCATGTTATTCTACATCTAGGTGGGATTTGGCAGCTCAGCCTCAGAATGCCGTAGGAATGTTCCAGTCCTGTCACTCTCCAGTTTGCTTGGAGTCTGCCACTGGATCACACACTGCTGGCAGCAGAGCACTGATGAGAGCAGGCAGGCATCAACACTGCACAGAACAGCTCCTGAAGCAACTGAGACTCCAGACAATGAGACAGACAAAGAACAGAACAGGGGGGAATGAAGAAGGGCAAGAAACTGAGGAAAATATCTAATACATTAATAACAACTGATTATGTTATATGTGAATGCTTTAGTAATGTTTTATGGTTGTTTGCTAACTAGATGCTGTTTCAGTAAGTGATAGCTGGAAGGCAAGAGTAAATATTAGAAGGCAAATTTTCAAGGACAAATATTTTAGGATAGACCAAGAGAAAACAGGTATTTATAAAATAAAGTACCAGGATGACTACACAGAATATTTCCAAAAAGCTTAAGTTATAATCCTGTTTCTTTTGCAGAAAGAACACTGCTAGCATCAGTCCTAATCAAAGTCATGCAGGCCAACAGTGCTGCTGAAGTTGCTAATCTGTTTTATACAATATTCCAATTTAGTAGGTACAAGACACTGAATGAGCTACGGTATTTCCTTGCATTAATCAACACCACTGTGTTATTAAAGAAACATCTACAGAGCTAAATCTTACTCACTTGTTGCTGTCTCTCCTTTGCTAGTAAAGCACATGAAGAACTAGGGAAATGTCTTTCCTGAATGACAACACTGGAAGCTCCTTCCAGTCTCTTTAGTCTCCCATTTCTACCTTTTAATACTTTCTCTCCCACAAACTTTATGTAACATCAAGGGAACAAGAGACAGTATTTTGTGGTTGGGAGGTGCACTGCACATGGTGAACTGGCCAAGTGCCCCTACTGCATCTCAGCTGATGACAAATCCCACAAGTGGCTTCATTAGCCCGAGCTCCAGAGGCCAGAGAATTTGAAGATCCACTGAAAGACACCAATTTCTACAAAATTACTAAATTTGTCATATTTTGGTATGCCAGCAAAGGCATACAGAAAGTATTAACAGAATGACACACAGAACAGATAAAACACAAATGTCCTTTCCTCAGGAAATCAGCTACATTAACAAATCTGGAAATTAAGAAGCACAGTAAGAGTTTGAAGCTGAGCTGCCCTGACAAGTGAGTCAGCCTCACAGTGCTTTTACCAGAGCTCCTAGGAAAGAAGTGCAATCGAATTTCTCTCTAAAGGCAGCTCAAAGCAACAATCAAGTACACAGAGAAATATGAATAGAAAATGGGAAAACAGAACAAAGGCATGAATCTAATGAATGCTATCTTGTCCTTGCAGATTCATTTTAACCCTATATCTACATTTATCACTACAAAAAGCCAAATGCATGAACACTTACCTATGCAACAGCATTATACATTGTAGTTTCCAGAAAATTAGGAGTTGACTTTTTAATACCGTGCTTTATCTATAACAAACTAATGCACATACATCAATAAAAAAACAACTACATTCAGTTTAGAGAGGGAGATAGTGTAAAGAAAACAGGGCAGGTATATCCGAGTTCATAATAGGAACTAAATAGTTTTATTTCTTTTTTTACCTGGTTTATAGACAAGCTGATAATTCCCAGCTACATTCAGCTCTTGGTCCTCTGTTTGTCTGTATTTTTTAGCATATTCAATTCCAATGTTCTCTGAGGTAGGCAGTCTGAAGAGGAAAGAAATGATAAATCAATAAATGCTTCCTAATACAAGTCTTTGGCATCTCTGGAAATAACAGCATTACACAGGAAGTTCTCCACATCACACTACTACTTCCATGACCAAACTTCAGAAAAAAAATTAGTCTCTGCATTTAGATACCAGCCAGAGGAAAATGCCACATTACATCTTTCTGTTTAGACCCAAGAAGACTGAGCTCCCAAAATATCATCCTGTAAGGCTTCAATATCTAGGAATTTCTCTTCTGATGAAACACTACCATTTCTTCTGAACAAAGATGAAATAGCTCTGCTTCTTCCATTCTTGACACATTACTATTAGGAAAGTGCACGTAATTCTTGCATGATTCCCTGGAGACAGGGGAAGTGGACAGGAGGAAACAAACATCTCACTGCTTTTAAGACTGTAGACTAAGAAATTATGGTAGTCAGAGAAAAAATTAACACTATCACCTGATCATTGAATTTTATGAAAATCTATTACACACAAGAAATGTTAATTATGATATAAATGTAATGAAATGAGATTTTTAGAAGTCTCTTCTACATAAACAGTGAGAAGAAATTCACATGAAATTCACTAGAGAATAAAGTAGCATGTGAACAATAACTGCATGGTTATTTAATCATAAGTGAACTTAAAACACAAATGTTTTTAAAACATAAAAAGTGATTTTTTTAAAATAAAATAGAAACTAAAGGTTAAAACCATTTTGCACATTACCTTCAACTCTGGGCCCTGTGCAAGCCTTACCTATGCAACAATTCATGAAGGCACAGCTAACCTGTTTCTAAGTTTTATGAAAGGATAGTGCTGTGGAAGTGCTTATTTCTTGGCCCAAAAAACAGGCAACGCTGACCCCAGAAACAGTGACACTGAAAACTACATGAGATTTTTAACATGGCAGTACATCACACAACCCTCAACAAAGGGAAATTCCCAAGATTCTGATGCCACTGAGCACCTTCTCTGCCAAGGCAAACTCTGTGCCAGCTTGATTCTGCTACAGACCATTCACTCAGCCCAGTTCAGAACAGAACACCAAGTATTTATCACCTACTGCTGCCAACAAACTAGGAGAGCTTCTGATCCAATTTTAACAATATTTTAGTGTAGAGCTACAGCAATGTCCCCCAGACCTCAAGTATTTCTTAATGTAAGGTTCAGCAGGACTGCACCCATCTGCAAAATGGCTACATGAGCAACTGCTGCCTACATCCAACTTCCATCACTCAAACCCTTCTAAAACGCTCCTCAAAAGGCCTGAATCTGTAAAAATATGTAAAATATTCATACACAGGATGTCTGACTGCTTGTAGGTTATTCCACTGAGTGTATATTAAACACAAATAAAACCCAAAAATTCCATGATGTCAAGTATTCAGTAGCTGAAAATACCATAATGAAGCTTGGCTGAACAATCTCACTTGGGCAGCATTGTATGCACATACTACACAGATTTTTATTGATATAACCAATTATTTTTTCACTTCCATAAACCTAAAGCCTCGCTGAGTACAATGGACACACATATTCTGGAAAGAAAACCTGATTATGCAGTAAATACAACTTGTTCTTAGGTTCTCCAGGAGGAGAAAAGACATCCAGGGCAAGCAGTCAGTGCTGTCACAGAGGAGCAGGTATTGCTTGACTGTCAGAGCCTGGAGCAACAGCAAGCAAATCACCACCAGCAAACTCCCACTGAGGGGCTAAGGCTGGGAAAGGCAGGACTGTGCTCCTTGCTTGCAGTTAAAACCTTGCAGATGCATCAGTATCTAAGCAGTTGCTGAAATCAGTTAAGGAAAAGATAAGGAACAGTAATACCTCAATACATAAACAAATAAACTTATTAATTATATCACTTGGAGTTTTAAGAGTCAAGCATTTCAAAACAGGCTCCCAGAAATGTTTATGGATACATATGTATGTGTGAGCTTTCAACCTTTGACGTACAGCTTGAGGAAAATAAGGACAGCATGACCTCAGTCATTTGCGAGAAAAGATTAATATTTTTTTTTGTTTGGACAGCTGAATATTTTATTTCAAGAATTAGGGTTTCTGTCTTCAGAAAACAGCACGCAGTAAATGAACCTCAGGCTACACAATGAATAAACAAGATATTTAATAGCCAGTCATTAGGAATAAACATTGTGCACTTGATGTACCAAATCAGGCTCCAGTCTTGAGGAAAATCATATGCAACTGGAAAATTACATATGGGAATATGAAATGAACAAATAAGTTTCTCTATATCATTTATGGATGTTTTAATGCTGTATTTTTCTGAATTAATAAAATTAAGAGCTTACAGAATAATGGGCGGTTTTAAGCAAAATGGAAAAAAATTACTATAAAGCCCCTGGAGCTCTCCAAAATCTCCAGAATGATACAGTCCTTCCAAACAATCATTAATTCACCATTAGTGGGAGGTATCATCCTCACTACCTGGATAAACAAAGAAATTTCCCTTAGGTGGAAATCTAATGATTTTCAGCAAAATTTGCTGACAGCAGAAGAATAACAAGATTCAGAAATTCAAATCCATTCCAGGCCAGAAAACAGCAATGCAAATGAAGGGACTTTTCTGAATTCTACTTATGTCTGTCCCATACAGACATAAGTAGAATTCTACCTGTCTGTCCCATACACCAGTTATTTCTTGCCCATTTCTATTCCTCCTGACAGTCAAAACCCATCTCTGGTACACCTGTCATGTTATAATACATATTCCTCATGATTTCCAGAGTCCAGACTTTTCAACTGCACATCCAAACCAGTCAAAACTCCACCAAATTAAGAAGCAGTAAAAGCATTTTTGTGACTAACACAATCACTGAAACTTGAAATCACCAACTGAAGGAAATGTAGGAGATTTTAAATATTCTGGGTTTTCTTCCTTGCCCCTCATTTTAAAAAGTAGGTGAACTTGATCTTACTCATATCAAGGGCATATTTCATCCTCAAAAGCAGCCAGATTTCTATGGCAGAACCTGCAAATATGTGACATTCTGTTCACCCCCAGTGGAAAAATGCAGACAGAATTATAAAGCACTGAGAACACAATCAATCACTGACTTCACTCAACAAGTAATTCCTGCTACATCCTCAGATCTACCCATGTAGGTGTGCACATTTCAAGACACACCTATTTCAGAAACACTCTCAGAAGTAGCAGACAGGACTTCGAGCCTGACAAGCAGTGGCCAGCAGGACCCCTTCCATCAAGGCAAAGAGGTACACGACTCCTCTTGGAAAAGAATTAACACTGCCTTATGAGTTAACAGGATTTTTTCTTCATTCTTTATTATGTGGTTTAACTACTGTAACGCTTTTCTGAAATATGAGTGATCTTGGTACATATGCCCAGTGAAACTAATTTTGAGCAATTGATTGAAACAAGGTACTTTTAACATAAAATTAAATACAGCTGCCACTTCAGGGGAATTAATAGAAGGAAAAGGCAGTTAAACATCAAAATTGTTGTCACATTCAATTGTAAATGCTTTCAAATACACTGAGGGTGCATTTATTTACAAAAATCAAGCTAGAGAAAGGTCTTTTTTCAAGCTATGACCTCTAGTAAGTCAACAAGGCACCATAACAAAGTATACTAAGTAAATATTTGTATTTGAGCACTTGAAATAATAACTAAAGCATTTTTGCATACACTTAGCTGCCAAAAATAGAATTGCCCAATCTCACCGTAACTGTGGCAGGTAATTTGTTTGGCCTTTTCCAATGACATACATTAACTGTGATGCCAGTGCCTACACTGAACACAGTTAACACTTCTAGAATAAATGCTTAAAAAAGGCTTTATTAAGCTAACAGACACATGCAGTCTTATCCCCTGAAAAATGTTTTAAAAATTGCTTATGCAGCATATTTGACTGTATAAAGAAAATATCCAAGCATGCAATGAAGGATTAAGATGCTTGCTTATCCAACTTCAAAAAAAAATTCTATTAACCACTTAATTTTGAGGTAGAAGCTTCTATTCAAGGCCATGTAACTTCCAAGAACATGTCCACCTTAGAGACAAAAATGAAACATCAAAGTCTCCTGCGATTGAGTTTTTAAAAATTCTTCTAGATGTACTTTCTGCTTATTTATGTTCTGCCTCATTTAACACAAAAAATCCTGTGCACATGGGACTAGAAGTTGAACATAGAGCTAGTGTCACCCATTTCACAGATCACAAGAGAAGGACTGCCCCAAGTCATGGCTTCTGTCACGCACACAAGCTATTCACCTATTTACAGATCTTTGGGGAGGAGGAAACCACTTGAAAAAAAACACTTAGCCTCATAATATACAGAACAATATTTTGCTGTACAATTTTAGTAAGATATATACAGTAGACTGTTTCAAAGCTTCTCTTCTGAAACTAAAGTAATGTGACACTTTACATAACTGAACATTTGCCATGACAGTAAATAACCTTCCACTGGGTTTACTGAAGGACATACTAAAAATTACTTTTCTTTCAACTGGAAGCTGGCTTTCTATACAATAGATTAGTTCTACCTGCAGAAATACACTAACTTCAATGACATTACGTACTGTCATTCAAAATCTACACTTCAGCTGCAAAATAGACTACTAACAGAATTCAGAATAAATGTAAATAAATATTAAAACTAAAATTAAAATATTAAAAACTAAAATACAGATATCACAAAGTCAGTACATACTATTTCAAGAATCTAAGAATCAGTTAGGTACATGCTTTTTTCCCCAGTAAGAGAGCTGTTCTAAAATGTAATTTGCTATATTTGGTGATAGTCTTCATATTTAAGCATTTCAAAAGGCTTGTACTGCTCTTCCTCAGGTGTAATTCAGATTGCCCGTTTTAAAACCTTAACTAGCTGGGGAGGGGGGGGAAAGAGGGAGGGAGAGCACTAAAACAACTTTTTTTAATCCCGAAAAACTCGACTGCTAGTATTTGGATAGACTATGGAAACTCAATAACTCAGAAACACTTCATATATGTCAAACTAATAGCTCTGCACCTTATCCACAGTTAAAATCCAAGAAACATAAAAAGCATAAATGCCAGGATAAAACAGCCCAAATCCTTCAATTTACTGTCTTCTGCCCTGGGATTTTATGTCAGTGGGATGAACTATTGGGCTTCAAAGAACTGGACTCTTCTAGGAGATGAGCTGCTGATGAGCTTCTCTTCCTGCATTTGGTTACCAACTTGGTAAAATCCAGATTAAACAAATCTCTGAGAAAAATAAACTGCAAGTAAGAGACTGCTCTGAATTTAGAAGAATGCTCTTGAAGATTAGTATTAAAAGCAGGATTGCCTCAATTTCAAATTGATGGCTGTAACTCCCCTGCCTGTTAGTGTTGTGTCATCAGCCCAGAGACATTAATGCTACAGACAGTCCAAGTGGAAGAAATCAGCTTCAAACATGTCCTGTTTTTATTCATCTCAGTACCAGGATGCAATGATAGCTTACACAAACTTCTGTCAGTTAACACTAAAAGAAAATCATTCTGTTACTCACTCTCACAGCAAAAGACCAAACAAAGAGTCTTACCAAGAGGCCTCTTGAGCAGGCTCATGGCAAATTTTGCTCGTAATTGTTAAAAAACCAAAAGCAGTAGTCAAATGCTGTCTGACGTGATCAGAAAAGGTAGACTGACCATCTGTCTGCTGCCCAAAACAGCCAGAGTGAGTTATTCTGTCAAATATAAAGGAAAATACACTACAAAGTTGATTAAACCCATAGAGTAGCACTGCACTTATAAATGAAAGGCAACCATCCAACCTGTTAACCGTGGATAAATTATTTTATGGAATCTCTCTCTGCTCAGATGATGGGAGCATTGGCAAACTTTCTTTCTAACTGTTCTGGACCTGGCTGGGATAGGGTTCTTTTCTTCATAGCAGCACTATCGTGCTGTTTTAAATTGTGACCAAATCAGTACTTCTGAAAATAAATGTTTTAGTTACTCCTGAACAGCATTTGCACAGCATCCAGGACCTTTCTGTTTCTCACACTACATCCTCCCCTGCTCCCCATAAACAGGCTGGCGGGTGCACAAGGGTTTGGGAGGGGGCACAACCAGGGAGGCAACACAAGAGATGCCATTTAGTGTCATGCTCAGCAACAAAAAAAGGAGAAGAGTGGGGTTTCAGTTCAGTTTGCCATCTGTTGTTCAGAACTTGGCTGGGGATTGGTCTGCCCATGACAGGTGATGTGGGGCTGCCTCTGCATCACTTTTTTTGGTTTCTTTCTCTCTTGTTCCACTTCTTAAAACAGCTTTTATTTTGAACCCAAGTTTCTCCTTTTTTTTTATTGTTCCACCCCTCATTCCCTATTCCCCTGAGGGGGAACAGCAGGTAAGGAAGGGCCTGTGAGGTGCTTAGGTGTCTACTGGGCTTAAGCCCCAGCAATCACCAGCCCTTCACACACAATCTATGGCAGCAAACCACACTATATCATTATTATCAACAGATACTGGGAAGAATTATGGAACATGCAACACTACCCCAAGGTATCACAATGTTAGCTAGGCAGCAATGCTCATGATCTGCTATCAGCACTTCCAGCCAACTACGAACTTCTCAGTGTCACACTGAGTCTCATTCATAAAGAGAGCTGTACTTCTTACTTATTTCAACTACCATAGTCAACAGCATCTCACATGGTACAGATGCCATAAAACTTTCCAAGGAAAAGAACAAGAAGCTTCTCCTCCAACCATTCTGACCATTTATCATGCCTGGATGACACCCACGTCAGTGTAATATTTGGTTAAATGGAGCTGGTTTTGAACAAACTGCTCTTCAGCACCAACGTCTACTCAAACTGGCTTTCTCAAAAATAAAAAAAATTAAAAGCAATACTTCTAAGTTACATCATAATTTTCAAGTTCTCCCTCACATTTGTGATGTCAAACAGGAGGAGACAAAAGAGAAATTCCCCAAACATATGAGATTTATAGTACCAGATATTTTCAGGTTAATAGTTAAAGCTATGAACCATATTTCCACTCCTTTACACCAAGCCACCTACATGGCAGAACAAAACCACTCCGAAAATGAGGATTCTTCCAAGAATGCTGGGTTTAGTTGCAGCTCTTCAGTACAAACCATACCCAGAACACACCCATCACCATGGGTGCACACATTACCTTAGGAGGAATTCTTTTAACATGACAGGTACTGACCCTACTGACAATCCTTTCACCTCAGACAAATAAGAACTAATAACAGACTCTACACCTTTGAAAATCAAGAAGTAAATAGAACTGTGTATAATTTATATTCAGAGTAAAATAAAGTAACAGAATATAGCCAGCACCTTACTACAGGAGCTGTTCTGCTACACACACCAGGGAATGCTCCTTGTTCTGACTGGGGATGCACAGGGTTGACCACTGACACATAATTAAGTAGTTACTAATAAAGACAAACTTCACAGTGCCTTCAGGGAACAGACCCACTATCAGCCTAAGTCAAGCCAAAATCTCCACCCTGACACAGCACTTCAGATCCATGAGTACACTTAAGAGAGACAGCTGGGTAAAATCTTGACTCTTAAAAGTTTCCAGGATTAACCACGGGCTAGAAACTGCACAAACTACTGCTCTACTTTTGAGGTCCAGTTTCCACAGCCAGCCCCACATAAGCAGTCATCTATCTCTTCTCACACCTGAGCTGCATACAAAAGGAGAAGCAATATAAATGTTCAGCTTCAATGCTCTCCTACCAATGGAAAGATAGACATGATCCTCAGGATCCTGCCTTGAATCTTCAATGATGCAACCAAAGATTAGGTTGAAAAATAAAAGTTGTACATTTCTCATTTAATTACTCTGCACACCTTCCAGTATGCATCTCTAATTTGCAAAGACATTATAATGGTTTTGCACTGTACAGCAGTTTACTTGCAGATTGATACAGTGGAAAAAAGTGGTGACATGTTAACTGTGCTGTAAAGGAGGTGGCAAGGAGCATTTTAATTTTATCTGAAAATCTGTCAGGACAGTTCTGTCATCATAAACCTAGCTCCCCTCCTTTTTCATAGTACTGCATTCAATGCAATGTGAAAACCTTCCAGCTGAAGAGGATTAATACTGACATTTGAATTTTTCCAATGTATAAGTAGTATCAGCTTTAATAACAGCCATACACGTCATCCTTTATGTTGTATGACATCTAGAACAAATTTAGAGAACCTTTGTTCTCCCAACTGTTCAACACACCCGTGGAGGGAGAAAAGTAGGGATGCAAAATACTTAAGAGGAGCACAGAGAGTCGTTAGAACAAGGGCAAGAAGAAAGGCAGCGTTTCTTAAACCATGGCTACTGTTTAGATTAATAAGAAGGGACCGGATAACTGGAACGGAAAATGGCTCCTTCAGCGACCTTTAGTGTGCACAGAGCCATCCCCGAGAATGAACCTTGAAAATGGATATGCTCAAAATATTCATCAAGGAAACAGGGAGCAGGCGGCTGACAGCCACTTGAGAGAGAAGCAATGTCTATGGTAAGACTTACAATTCTGGGCTTTTTAGATCAGTTTGACCTCAATTTGCATCTCCTTATCATTCTATTCCTTTAATTAGATTAAAGTGTCTTTCATGGCACACTGTAGGTGTTACAGTCTGGCTTCTTTAAACACATTTGAAATGTTAATTAAAAATGCTAAGAGCTATGCACAGTAATGAAAACGTATAGAACCATGAGATTGATGAAATTCATCTGGAAGAAACATTTAATGTAGCGACAAAATCCTGAGCAACTGTCAAATACCTCTTTTCTGTCAACACTCACTTAACAAAAGCTTTAGATGATCTTTACTAGAGAAAAACTATTCTTAGCTGTTTAAAAATGACAGCAGAACAGCCTGATCCCCCTCTAATGGGAGATAAGTCTTCCAGCATCTCAATGGCCTGAAAGTTTAGTTTGATGATAAAAGCAACATAGTTATTTTTAGCACTCTACGGGCATAAAAATACAGCTCTAAACTGTGACCTACAGCTATGCACAGCCAAGCATCACATCATACGACAGCCTTAACTTTAGCTACAAGCACGTCTGTAGTTGCTTCAGACTACCATTATTCATCTCACTACCAACAATACATTTGGATGGATTTAGCAACAAGCATTTGAAATTGTTACCATCTTTTTTTCAAAATTGCTGCCATCGGCAGAACTCAATTCAAAGGTAGGAGATCTTAATGGACTTGGTAGAAAGTATTTGAGAGACTATGTTAGGTTAAATGGATTACTGCTTCTCTCCAGTACAGAGGATGAAAAAGAACCTTAAAAGCAGAAAAACTTAAACTGTCATATTCAGTACAGAAAGTCATTTTTTCTGGGCACAGTTTGAGTAAATGAAAAAAAAAAAGAAAATAGGATAAAGAGAAAAAAAAAACCCTTGTTTTCTTCCAGCAGTACTAAGAACCTGCAAACGGGATATGCTAGAATAAGAGACCTTCAAGCAAACTCACCTGAAACAACACTGTTCACAGACAACTGCAAAGGTAATTTATGTTATTTTACTCCAATTTGCATGCTTGTGTGTGCATTATTTGTTTCAAACTGCAAATTAGAAGTCTATTCTACCAGATTTCTGTCTCTAGATTATGTGAATAATAATTAAAGTATTTAAAATAAAAATTGATACATAAGTTGTAAAACCAGATCAAGCAAAGTTCCAGCACTTAATACTAATTACTTAATTTCATTTTTAAATATATGTGTAAGTTCAAATTTCTGAGGTTTGGGGGTTTGTGTTTTGTTGGGAGAAGTACTCTTTTTTAGTTGGGTTTTTTGTGGGGTTTGAGGGGTTTTTTGTTAGCTTGCGTGATAAGGTTTAGGGGTTTCCTCCCTCCTTGTCTTTTAAATCATGTATACTATGGATAAAATATGAAATATTTCCAAGGTGACAGATATGTACTTTCAAATCCTGTAAATTTCACAGAGGATGTTAACTAAGAAAAGGGACAGGAAATATTGTAAGGTGCAAGACTTATCATATTTCATTATGGCCTGGTGATTTTGTACAGCAAACTATTCTAATCATTAATAAAGTTTCACTCAAACATTCAGTTCATAAGAATGAAGTCTACAGGTAAAAAGAACTAACTAGTTAGACAGACACAAGCATAATTAATATTCTTCCTCTCCCCAGCTTGAAAATGCCACTTTTTGGCTGGATGAAATGGTCAAAAACTGATTCCTACAAATCCGCAAGATGTCCTGGATCAGAAGTAGTTACAAAAACCCTGCTGAGGGAGTTGAAATGGCACCTGAAAGAGCGTGAAAGATTAGTGCAAGAGATTGAAAATGAACAAAAAGTCCAGAAAACTGGCATGGATTACAACTGGCTCAAGAACTACCAAAACCCTCAAGCAACAATTCCAGCTACCGAGCAACGGCAGCTTGAAGTTCTGTGCTCTCAAATCCAGCCTTGCCAAACAGGAACTGTTCTCAGCAGGTAATTGTTTTGTATTTCCCTGACTCCGAGTTCTCTATCACAAGTAAGATTTTCCCTACCTAACCAAAGTTTGCATTTGGCTCTGCTCTTCCAAAGTAGCAATGACCACCAACTGGAGAGCATTTTTACAGTTGTTTTAGAAATTACATCTTCACTTTAATATGCTGCACTTGAAGGAAGTTTTGAATCAGGATTTTCCTGGTCTAATCCAAACAAAGGAAATCTCAGATGACCTTTCAATACTTCCCATTTTTCCTGTTATTTATCCCTACTATTTATTAAATAGCAACCCAGTAACTAAAAATCAAATAAAAGGACTAATGTAATGCACTATTATGCAGAAATCCAGCCTTACTGTCTACAATACCAGAAAGCTCCTAAAAACTTGAAAATCAGTGTAAATTAAAAAAAAAAATTTTAAAAATCCCTCCGTGCATTTTATGAAGAAAAATTCTCCTATGCCTGCATTTTAAGTACATTTTCTAGGGACTCAGAAACGACAGAACAAGCCCATTTGCCTTTTAAAGCCCAGAATACACCTAAGGGCAAAGTCAGTTTAAATCAAGTTACCCAGATGGGCCAAATAAAAAAAAAAAAAAAAAAAAAAAGAAAAAAAAAAAGCCTACCCAATTACAACTGCTTTCAATCCACAATAGCTGGAGCACATCCAGTGCATTGTTAGAGCTCTTTTCCTCTTACAATCTTCTGGGGGAGGTGAGTGGGGAAATGCGGCAACAAGGAAAAAATGACACTAGAACTCAAGTAATTTCCTCCTCCCCCAGCCCCAAATGACCACAGAGGAAAGAGAAAAGTTTTCTCCGCCAATGATTAGATTTCGATTTTTGTTTTTTTTCTAGATTTCGGGAAGTTTTGGCAGAAAATGATGTTTTACCGTGGGAAATAGTCTACATATTCAAGCAAGTTTTAAAAGATTTTCTTACCACCATTGAGAGAGAAAACCAAGCAGAGCAGCTGGTAGATGCATGGAATACAAATTGCCCTGAACATTTTAGTCTGCGTGGTGACAGCTCCAACAAGCTGGACAAAGATGAAATCCCCACGGTTTCAAGTTATGTCGACAAAAACACACAAAGCATGTTTCCCACCTTCTCTCACAGAATCTGGAATCTACCCTATTACTACCCATCAAGTTAAATTGGTTTGTGTTACTTTCAAAAAGTTATGTAGCCATCTGCATTCCTTTCTTGTAATTGCCATCCAGACACACAGGAGTAAGAAATGTGACATGCTCCCCTTTTTATTCCAAGATTAGAAATTAAAATCCTTTGTAATAGCTAGTATGCAGTAACTTAGGTATCAACTCACCTTTTATCTTTATAGTTTCTTAGAACTGTTGTGTTTGAAGCCATCTTTTATTCAAAAATGTAGATGTTTTTGAAAAAAACTCTGAGGCAGTTTAATTTTCAGCCATATAGAGCTATAAGTATTTAAACAAAAAAAAGATTGCTTTGCTTATTTTGAAACAGCATCAATCCAGAGTGTTAGACAAAAACTTCTGTGTTTATCACATAGCTTTTAGGCTCTATGGGAACTTTATACTGTGTAAAATAAATGGTTTAATATAACAGCAGCTAAATAAACTGGTAAATACTTTTGGAGCTCAATAATTATTTCTTAACTTCAAGAACAATTGCATGAAAATACTGACAGGACCTAGCTGCACGTACTATTTTTGTTTTTCTCTGAACTATACTCTGCACATGCTGAAGTATGTGAAAGTGGACAGCTAAGCAAAACCACTAGATATTTAACGGCATTTAACACTAGCTTTCTATTCTTTAAAAAATATTGAATTGTTTAATTTTAAATAGCTGTTTTTCATTTGACTTACTTGCTCTGAAACCCAAATTCTGCATTAAACCTTTATCATTTTGATCAAATCAGATGGTACCTCTCTAGAATAGCCAAGGAGTCAACAGATCATTTCCAACACACAAGGTGTTCATTCTAAATTTACACACAACAAAATCTAATGTTTCTCAGCCACCATGATCTATCACTGTGGGTTCACAAAGTTTTACAAGATTAATCACATGCATAGCAGTCACGGTCACAGCAGGCAATTAGAGCAGAAAATCAATGAAAACATATGCCAGAACTCAGTTGGCTACATTTCCAATTGTGCTCCCATCACTGTAACAAGTTTTTACATGTTTCATATAACATATAACATTTCATATAACATGTCATCTCTGTGTTTGCTTTTATCTGTCTGCTGGATCAGGAAAAAAATAGGCAAGACTCATATGGCCCAATTCACAGAATACACTACTTCATAAACAAAACTGCTTCCTCTGGTATTTTCTTCAAACATAGTGAAGAAGCCAATGAGATTTCATCAAGTTGGTAACACAGCTTTAAGGCATCTTATGCTCCATAGCTGTATCCCCCATTCCAGAAAAAATTTACTAATAATGCAACACAAATTGGAGGAACAAATGGCACAGTAATTTACTAAACACTTTTAAGTCTTTCTAAAAATGGCTTTTTAAAGTCTTTGAAAAGCTTATGATATAGAGAACATTTCACGTAGAAAAAATAAAGCATAATAGTCACAGAAGACAAATCAATGAGAACTCCTATATCCACACAAAGGACAAAGCACTGGAGGACTACAGCAAAAAATTTCCAACAGGTTTAAAGTAATAAAAGCTGTAGCTCAATACCAAAAGTAAGTAGTCCCTCCACCTCCCATAAACTAAATACACAATGCTTCCAAGGACATGCAAGCTTCTTATATCTGCACTCAGAGCTGCTATAAACTCTTTGCCCTCTTCTTGTCAGTTTGTGGATTAATGTTCTGAACTTACACTGCCCTACTGATGCAGCACATGGAGTTGGAGATTCTTCTGCAGTTCTAATCTAATCCCTACATGAGGGCAGCACGAGATTCAAAGAAAGATTTTTCCATAGTGATAAAACTCTCACAAGTGTTAAATATCAAGTACCTTTCCTACAGGAAGGAGGGGACTGAGTATTCAAAAGGCATTGGCTGGATTAATATTAGTCTGAGAATTAACATTCATAATGCTGGTTTCAGATAGCTTTGAAGTGGTCCAATGTGCAAGATACCTGCAATGGCAATTCATGTAACTTTATTTCTAAAAATGGTATTCTCACAGCGTGCCATCTGAAAAATAATTTCAGGTAAAAAAACCTCTAAAAATGCAGCTTCCAAATTTTCACTTATGGAAAATGGAAGGCCAGTAACACGGAAGATCCGCTTCCTTAACAATCACCAAAAATGAGTAGGGAAAACAAACAAACACAAGATAACCCCAGATACAACTTTCCCACGCTTTGCAAACTTCACTTCAATTTCATTTTAATATGAGCAAATGCATTTTTCCAAGTTTAGAAAGAGAGACCATCAACTATGCCATATTCTAAAAGGCAGTTGCTGCTCAATAGTTTAAAAATATAGGCAGGCATCGTAGCCAACTCAGTGTTAAATCTCTATACAGTACCAGGGAAATGCACAGAAAGGCTCACCTACTTTGATATGCATGTTTTAATCAGATTGCTGCATCCAGTTCTACTGTCCACATCTGGGGGAAGGGAGAAGGAGAAAGCAAAGAAGAACTGTAGAAGGTAGAGATAAAAAACTATCCAAAGGCTGAGAAAATGCCATCCTCTAAGGACTCACTTTGGCCATTTTTTCAAATGCTGAAATGTGGGGTAACTTTATGGAGTACAAGCACTTCCTCCTGACTAAATTTTTACATACTCTCTTTAGTTAAAAAGCAGAGAAAAGCATAGGAAAAGCAATGGGGTAAGGGCAAGAAGCCAAACTAAAAATGTTAAATATATTTCAAAGAAATTTGTTAGATTTACCGCAACATGCTGCCAAGAAAATTTGTTCTCCAACTCACCAGCTGACACAAGCCATTTGCCAGAGTTGTTTGCTTAGAATTCAGCTACCTCAGACAGGAGTAAGACTGCTGGAAGACCAGTCACCACTACCCTGTGGCAGATCACTGTTCAAGCAACTGCTTCTTTAAGTATTTTATATTTATGCCCTACACAGTTTACATGAGGTGCTCTAAAACTACATTGTCCCTTACACTGGTAAGGGACAGGTATTGCTGCAACGGGCAGGCAGCCAACACAAACCACTCTGGTGACAGAAAGGTGAGTGGCAGTAATTCCAAAGGACAGCAGTGTCTCCCACCTGCACAAGCATCCAGCAAAGCAAACAACATGCAATATTTCCAGCCAGTAAGTCAGCTTCAAAAAGGTGCTAACTTGGTGAAAGGCACTTCTATGAAATGCAGGAAATAAAAGAGATAATAAGCACCTTTTACACACTTAAGCCTTTAACTGTCTTAATGTGAACACAATTTTGTTTATACCAAGGAAGGATTTAAAGGTCTAAATTTACTTTCTTTCAGTTAAACATAATTAAAGGAATTAAAAAGTTAATCAATGAGCTGTTTAAGGACAGAAATTCCAGCCAGATTTTATGCAGTTTCTACTTCTAACTACTTTTCCCCAACAACCTCAATTACTAATCCTGCTATTCTAAAGGTAATTCAGGAAGCAAAAGAATCTTAAAAGCCTTGGAAAATGAGGCGGCACTGGTAAAGAAAGCAAACACATTCCCTATCTCTTTTCAAGGGAAACATGAGACCTTTAGATCCCATTAACGTTTTTGTAAAGTATTATTACACACAGCTGTGTGCAATAACACACCTGTTATTACCAATTTGGTATCAAACCCACATGTTCTTACATATAAATTTAGACAAAAGTGGTAGGCAGACAAGCGCCCACCAGTAACTGTATATCCACCTTCAAAGAAACATAAACAAGCATTTCAGAAATCTGAATAACTTTGGCTCTGACTTTCCCAAGAAACAAAAAAATAATTTTGAAGGAAATAAGACAATTATGCTAGAAGCAGCCTCAACAAATGAGGAGAAATTATTTTGTTTTCAGCGCCTCAAACTCTTTCTGAAGAAGTCAGTGAATAAAATACAAGCATTTCATTGGAAATGCTTGAATCTAAACCTCTTATAGAGACTTTAAGTTTTGTAAAAAACACTCCAAATGTAAGCACACTCCCAGAGCTGTGAAACAGAAGTATGCATGGAAACAAAACACACCTAAGCAAACACAGCTTCTCATACAGATTCCTTCCATTTTGTGGCAGGACAGACATGCACCTACCATCTATGCTCAAAGGTTTTACAGCTATTGTTAAGAAATTCTGTCCACGATTACTTAAATGGTCATTTAAGATGCATATTGCTTCTGTCACCCTCGGACATGGGGGAAAAAAAAATTATAAAACCAAACCTGTAAAAATAACTTTTTCCCTGCTAACACAGCTGTCAAACTCACAATCAGGTTATCTGCTAAGACTTGTGAGTGCAAAGAGCTTTCCGTCCAACCAAAAATAAAGACATGTTTCTGCCTACTCACATAAGGCTTGATCAATCTTGCTCATTTCTCCTGTGTACAGGAATACACAAAATAGATCTTGTGGCTTAGTACTCACTTGGGTTAAAGAGTCAAACACTTCATAAATACTATAGATATGTTACTATCACCTAAATAAAGACTGAGAAGTCACAAACATCTTGTTCATACTGGGTTGAGGCATCACATTTACAGAAATAACTTAAAAGAAGTGTAAAATCTTGTCTGGTCACTTGTGGAAAATTTTAACCACTTGCAAAAAGCCCAGTAGCTCTTGGTCAGCGATTCAGAGCACTGAAAGATAAAAAAGGAATAGATATTTTGAGGTGCCAGTTTTGTCCTTCATTTGAAGCAAAGACAGAAACACTGATAGCCTGAACAGTCTCTGCTGAAATATCAGACTACCTGATAGCAAGCTGTTACACAAAAAGTTCATTCTTTCTCAGGTGCCAATGTACACCTTTTAAGATAAAAACTCCTCCCTGAAATACAGCAGCCTCTATTGCTGTGCAACAAACAGGGAAAAATAAAACTCGAAACACTCACTCTGGCGTGTAGTGTTTCCCAGCTCATCTTGAAAAATACTACGTAGAAGTGTATACAAAATACTTTTCTACAGCAACCACAGATACACCACCACACCCTGTCTAAACACCAAGATTAGTATGCACTGCCACAGCCCAGGCAGCATCCAGGGGAAAGTAGTTTTTGGATTTCAATCCAAAAATTGCAGACTCCAGTGAAAAGCAAATGTACCTGGCTACTATGCAAACACACAAACACTTCTTGTTGCCTGTAAACTCTGCCATCTGAGAATAATGCCTAAGAACAATATGTCAATATACCTCTGACTCGCTTTATTCTGGTAACTTAAATGCCTCCTTCGGTCACGACAGCAATGAACTCATGAACCTCATTTATCACTTGCCACTGATAAAATGTGAAGTAAATGCACCTGAATCAGAAAAAACTGAGTCTTTTCTAGTACAGTTCTACAGTTTTTCAACAGGACTAGGTACAGTTGCACACCAGTGCTAATGGAGAGAAAGCAAACCCTACACGCAACACATCTAGTGATGATGGAGACAACGGACCTAAGCAGCAAATCAGAAAACATTAAATATTAAAAGCACAAAAACTCATCAGCCACAAACGCTACCGGGGGTGTTAGGCTGGAACCCCACAACTGCACAGCCTGGGCTCTCCAGAGCAGGGGAGCCAGAGGAGGCTGCCCTGGCTCTGGGGAATGCCCAGGGCACACAGCAGAGGGGAGGGAGGGAGGCCATCAAGAGCAGCGGCCCAGCGCCCGCACTCACCCCGTCAGCGGCTGCTGCGTGGGAGGGCGGGAAGAAGCGCCAGGGCGGCCGACCCGCGCCTCCTCGCCCAGGAGCTCGACGGCAGTGACGGCCCCGCCGACGGTGAACCAGTCCCGGCTCTGGCCCTCGGTGAGTTTCCGCAGCATGGCGCGGATGGCGGGCCCGGCACGCGGTCCGGCGCCGCCGCCCTTCCCGGCACGGGCACGCCCTCCCGCCCCGCCCCGGCGGGAGCGCTCCCGGCGGCGGCCGGCCTTCCCTTCACACCAGTCACCTGGAGATGCCAGCCCCGTTCCTCTAAACCGACGCCTAAAATTTATTAACGCCTTCCTTAGAAAGGCAGGACATACAGACGCAGACCAGAAGTATACGGGAGGGTCTAACACCAAGCTTTGTGTCATCACTACTGAGTAAACTTCAAAAGAATAGGAACGAAGATAAATGAGTCTGTTAAACTTCCCTTTCATCCTGTCATCCTCTCTTCCGAAATAACTGCAAACATCTGCGTGTAATTTGTTAAATCAGATAAATAATGAAAACCAATATGAACACAGGGTAGACCCTTACTTTCTCTAATAGGATTTATCATCTCCACACTGACTACCTGACTCAGTGCAGACACTTGGCTGCTTTAGAATTGTTACTGTCACGTAAATACAAATCTAGGCTATATGTACACACCACCTCTGGTTGCTTAATGTATCAGCCTCAAAATCCTAAATTAAAGAAAGAATGGGATTTTCCTCACTAAATTTTCAAGAGGTTTTTTAAGTTTTAAATGAAAGAGGCGATGTACATGCAATATTTTGAAATAAGTTATGGTTCTATATGAAATGCAAAAAACGCCCATGTAAGATCCAAACAGTCTTTTTTGCCCTGTGTGACAAAGCTCATATGTAGGAAATCTATACACCTGCAGATTATGTAAATCACTCACAGGGAAAGTAAATGCAGTCTGTGATCCCACTAAAGCATTTTGACACACAATAAAGGTCTGAGCTCTGCTTTCCTTCCACAGCCTCGGGAGGCCTGGGCGGTCATTCCCCCCTCACCCCACAGAACAATGCCTGAGCACAGCTCTGGAATTCCAGCCACCCTGTCCTCCCGCACCTGGAGGAAACGGCCTGCAGAGCACATAGTGCTTCAGACTTCATAAATATGGCCCAGCGGGTGCCTCCCTCTCCTGCAGGACAAGCTGTTCCCTAAGGGACACAGGGAACTGCATGGACTGTGACAGGCCCTTCCCGGCATTGTCCTGGCATAGGACCGGGACCGGCTGCGCTTGTTCTTGGGAAGCAGGACTGAGGGGAAGATCGACACTGGAAGAGCATTGCCAGTAAATCAAAGGAGGTGGTCTTGCCCCTCTGCTCAACCTAGGGGAGGTGAATATGGAGTTTTGTGTCCTTCTGTTCTCCTCAGTGCAAGAGGAATGTGGAGCTCCTGGAGCAGGTCCAGTGGAGGACAACAGATAATGACTGGGAGCCTGGAGCATCTCCCTTATGAGAAAAGTCTGAAAGAACTGGGCCTGTCCAGCTTCAAGAGAGGAGACCTCATCGGTGTGTAAATATCTGAAGGGAGAGTGGCAAGAGGATGGAACCAGGCTCTTCTCGGTGGTGTTGAGCGATAGAAAAGAGGCAATGGGCAGGAACTGATGCACAGGAAGTTCCACCCGAACATGAGGAAGAACTTCACTGTGCACAGACCACACACGGGCACTGGCTGCCCGGAGAGGGTGTGGAGTCTCCCTCACTGGAGATATCAAAGAACTATCTGGATGCCATCCTGTGCCACGTCCTCTGGGGTGACCCTGCTCCAGCAGGGAGGTTGTTCCAGGTGCCTCACGGCGGTTCCTTCCCTGACCCATTCCGTCATTCCCAGGGAAGTGGGGCCGGCACCGCCGCGGTGCCAGGGCGCTCCGGTCCTCCAGGGCCACAGGGGGCGCTGCTGTCCCCGCCCGCCGCGCGTCCTTTCCCGGCGCACCCCGCGGCGGCAGCGGAGCCGTCCCCGTTCCCGAGTGTGACCTTCGCCGCTCCCCTGGCACGGTGGGTCTGGGCACGGTGCGTCTGGGCCCGGCGAGCCCCGGCTGGGTCCTGGCGGGCACCGCTCGGGGGTGTCTCGGGTGGGGGCAGCGCTGGTTCAGCTGGGAAGGGAAGAAGGGCGAAAGGGAGCGCGGCCCGCGGCGCTGGAGCTCTGCCGTTGCCCTGCCCCGCCGTGCAGCCGCTCGGGCTCGGGCAGTGCCCCGGGTTGTGGCGGGGAGGTCAAGGAGACAGCAAACACAGCGTTGTTCCGGGTAGATATCAGGAAAAAAAACCTCAGAACGACGTCGCGCCCGCGCAGGCCCTGGGGAGAGGTCCTGCCGGGCTGTGGCACGGTGTTAGTGGAACAGCCCTGCGTGTTCCCTGTGTTCTGTAGCGCTGGGAAACCTTTCCTTCCTGCTCTGTTCAGCCTCCTTGTTTGTTAGTATGGCCTGATATTCTGCTGTAGCAGAGTAACTGTTTGTATTCCACTGTTCATCTGAAACTACAAACGCTGGAAGTACAGGTGAGCAGTGTCCTTAATGCAGTGTCATTAATAATGTTGGTGAAAGGTGTTTCAGGAACTTTTGCCACAAAAATAAATTATTGAAATGACTGTCCATAAAAAAAAATATAATAAATGTGGGTTTGTCTGTAATTATATATGAATTGCCTCAAAGTTGCTTTCATTCTTTAAGAAACGCCTGGATTTTTCCAGTTGTCTTGACAGTGTTTGCTCTTGCACCCTCTCCTCTAAGAGAGGAGATGCTTTACCAGACAATGCTTTACATTTAAAGATAAGTGAGCATTACCTCGGAGAACTTTAACTCCGCTTTTCTTCCCTGGGTCTCTGGTTTACCATATGCTGTCTGTATGTGTGTATAGCTGATTTTATTGGGTTGTAATAAGCACCAATAGTGACTATTGAGTGTGCATAGGACATGGGGTATCTTAGTGCAGTGTGGTGCAAATGTGATCTAACCTTTATGTGAGTTAGTATTCTAAGCTTTATTTTAAAACCTCCTACAATTTTCTCTTTGTCTTACAAAGCTGCATGGAAGGGGAAAAAACTGCCAACACTGACAGGCTTCTTGCTCATGGGGCATATTTTGAAAGTCAAATAGTGATGATAAAACATGAATTTATTAGCTTAACATCATTTATGTTGCTATTTTGAGTAGAAATTACCATGCTGGAAGAGACAGCTGCGAGGGTGGGAAGCTAAATTGGTAGTGCAAGGAAGGAGCCTCTCTGGCTTGTCTGGAATGAGACTTCCTCCTGAGGGAATCTGGAAACTTTAGGAAAAAGCTGTTACTGATAGGCAGAGAGAAGTTTATCTGTTGCTGCTCTGTAAATGTTCTGTTCGCTCATCTTTTAACCCTTTCATCAGTAGTGATTTTAATTTTTTTGTGTGATAGCCCATAAATTGTACACCTTAACTTTGAATTTTCATTTCTTTGCTTTGGAATAATACATCTGCATGCTTGGGGATTTTTTTTAACTTGTAAACTGCTGCTAATATGCATTATGAGTGTGTGTGTATACATAAAGATAGATGAATATATGTATGTGTGACTTTATGTGTGTTAAATCCAACAGGTAAGAATACAGCTGCAAAAGTTAAAATGACAACACTTTTTATAAATTTCAGATGGTGCAGGCTATGATTCCAAAGGCATTGAAACCCATGAAATTCTACTTCTCTACTGTGTATCAAGAAATATGGGTTGGTGTAGCATTAACAGCTTATGCCTACTACAAGATTTCCTATGGGGGTAAGTCACACATTATAGTCTTTTTTTATACAAAATAATACCCACAACAGGAATCAGTCATTGAAAATAGCCAGCAAGTAAGAAATTAACATTCTTCCTTAGGGTTAGGTCTTTGCTATAAAAATTTAGGTGTTTTAAATGCTGATTGTAGATGGTTCCACTAACAAAAATACTCAAATGTCAATGTAACTGTGCTTACATTATGAAGATTAGGTAATGTAGTGTTGGTTTTTAAAATGCAGATCCAACTTACTTGCTCGAGATTTTGAAAAAAAAAGTTGTTTAAAAAAGGTTTTCTCACATGAACATGTGGAAGTGTGTTTTGGGCTGATGGCTTCTCAAAATGAGAGCAACATCACTGAACATGAGACTGTGTGTTACTTGGTGACACTGATAACTTTCTCAGAGAAAGAAACAGCATATCTAAAGTAAAAATAATAGATTTGAATGGGCCAGGTTCCTTAAAGCAGAAGGGTACAAGAGATTATAGGGTTTTAAAGGTCCTTTTTGTCAGTTTGCTCAATAAATCCCAAGTCAAACCCTTTACTGGGTGTTGTGAGTGAAGTGTTGCAAGTCAGATAAAGGAACCCCTGTGGGAGCAGCTGGGAGATACTACCTCAGTATTTCTCTAGCTTTGTCCAAATCATGTGTAGCATTCCAAAGCTGATACACTGCACTTAAAAGTTTAAGTAAATAGAAGTAGTTGATCTTAATGGGTATTTAATGACTGTTAAGTAAATATGAGTAGTTGAGATAGGAAGAAAAAAATAAATTTTTACTTTTAATTTAACCTTTTATTTCAAGAAGTGTACAAAATGGGCAGACTGTTTTAAACTTGTCTTCATGTTATGCTATATTAATTCATGACCTGGTGTAGATTTTCAAGGGCCAAAAAACCTGGAAAAATGGCAACTGTATGCTAAGCTTTATTTGAAAGGGAAAATAGTTTTTAATAGCTGTAGCCCTTTCTGCACTTTGGGGGATAATTTTGCAAATACTATATGGAATTGCAGAAGAGAATGTTGTAGGAGACATCAGATTGGAAGGGATCAATCCAGTGCTTGAAGCACTTAGATCCCAGTTAGATCAGGTTGCTTATTACCTTATTCATAATTTAAGTGAGTATTTCCAAGGATGCAGAGTGTACATTCTTTTATAAAAGTCTTCCATATGAAGAATTTTTTTTCATCATTGTGACCCAGTGTTTAGGAGAACAATTACAATATACTCATATATTATGTAAAATAGTAACATTCCATGAAAGTTTCTTTTGAATTATAATATAAATCTTGATGACTATAATTTCTAAATGCATGGAGTGTTGGTTAATTAAAAACAAACAACTTTTAAAAATCAATATAAAGTTTGTAGTAACATACCATGGAAAGTACACGTTGTACACCTTCAATTTTTGTTTAAGCTAATAATAAGCTAATTAAAATTTATATGTAAAAAGTAATTAGGAAATACATTTTTAACTGTCATTGTTCAGCTTATTTTTTTTTCTCCTTTTTTTCCCCAGGCAAAAAGTCATCAGGAAGTAGTAAGTATTAGATATCTAATACCTTGATAAAATTTTTAAATAAGTACAGTAAAAATTAGTTCAGAATATTTTACATTAGATAAGTGCGGGGCTTAAGTTATAGATTTAGCAAATGTTTAAAGACTACTTCAAAATAAGTAATGTTGGTTGTATTGATCATTTTATAACCTAGAAACAACTGTGGATCTGCACATAAATAATCTTCTGTGTAGTTTTTAGGAGTAAAATGAAAATTCTGTACCTTGACTGTGTGGGCAAAGAATTTTTTTCAAATAATAGCAACAACCATTTAATGGAATTACTTAAATAGGCACAGTTTCAAGAGTACCTGCTATTTTAGCTACCAAGAAACTAGAAAGTATAAACTTGTGTTTTGAATTTGTATCTTTATAAAGGAGTGTTTAGATATTTATGGACAGTTTGTTCTGACATCACACTGGAATTTATTTTTTCATGACCTACTGTATCTCAGTTCACTTTGTGCACCATGAGAGAGAACCCATTTGCTCACAGTTGAATTTGTACATGCAAACATTATTTACATTTTGAAATGTGCTATAAGAGAAAATACTGCCTAGTACTAGACTTAGAATAATAGTGTAAATAAACTTCAGTTCTGGAAGAACCATAATAAAACCAAGGAAGAATGGGTTTTTGACTGTAATAGGGCTTTAAAACTTGCAAAAGAGAAATTTTAATATTTGCTAAATTTACTTATGTACATATTCTGAGGGTATTGTTTCATTTGAATAGCCAATTCTTGTGCTCAGATGTAAGTACAGTTGTCAGTTCTAGGACCTGCACTACATTCCTGAATTGATTTGCTTTACTGTTTGAACAGCCTAAATTGTGTCTTTGTTTCAGAGTCCTCTGGTTCTGGCCATCATTAAAGATCTCTTCTCTTCTTGGAATATGAATTTGGTGGTTCATCATTTCTGCTGCAAATGAAGGGAGTTACAACCATAGGGAAATGGTTGTAGGACTAGAACTGTACCTGATCCATCTGCTGTAATTGGAAAAAGAATAAATCCATTGAGCAAAAAGTAATTAAAGATGTTGGACAATAAATGCTGGAGTGCAGTGCTAACCTAATTTTTTTAGAATAAGCGTCTACAATTCTAAGTACCATGTAACTTTTTCAACAGTACTTTAAGAGAGACTGAATCTTTATAGCTAAACTTCTTAATAGAATTAGATTCCTTTCCCTCTCCCACTAATAATAGCTTTTTTGGCTATTTACTTTAAAAATGTCATTTAATGGGATGCCAAGTATGAGGCCTTTTGTCAACTTGTGGTGCAGTAATCAAGGGTACCAAAAATTATATTTTAACTCTTACATTTTTTGAAGAGATCTTAGTTCTGCAGCGTTTAAAAGCAAAAGTTGCATTGTTATGAAAACACCATGCAAAACGTTTACAGATTTTTTTTAAAGTACATGATTCACAACTTTATTTTTTTGTCCTTCATATACAGTAGAGCTAAGGAATTATTCTGAAAGGCTTTTCCTTTAGTCACAAATTTTGCAAAGGAATAAGTAATAACATGCCAATATTGTATAAGAAAATTGATATTACATGGATGTCATTTGCCATTGGAGCTTACCTCAGAAAATCTCAGAATTTAAAGGGAATAATGAAACCACACACTGGCAGCAGTTGGTGTGAGCACAAACATTTAACTGGCTTCAAAGAGTTTTCCTTTTTCCTGAAAAGGTAGAAGTAATACTTGTGTTATTAGGATGGATATTAGTGTTTTTTGCAGATAGCTGTTAGAACTCCATAGCAAGTGTATTTTGGAGGCTGTAGGAACATATGCTGTCCTGTGAAAATCAGTGTTCAGAACTGTGCATACTGAACTCTGTTCCAAGGGTACATAGTGTGTAAAACCAAAACTGGACTTCATGTCATGTTTTGTTTAAATTTAGCCTAATCTGCCTTTGAGAAGATTAAGAGGCTTAAGTCATTTTAATGACTTAATGCTTACGTACATCTTTTTAACTACTTCACTGAAACATCTTAAATCTTTCAGCTTGATTAAAGTTTTGCTTTTCAATCTCCTGACTGCAGTATCTGGCCATAGCTTAAATGTTTTGTATTCAAACACTCAGGAACTTGATAACCTTACCTGCTGATAGTAAACATTCCAAACACTGTTGCCTTTAATTTCTTCAAAATTTATACTTATGCTTAATAGCTGTACCTACTGAGTCAAATCTGCAGTCTTATTTGAAAGCTTTTTTTTACAAAAGACAGGTTAACATCACTGATTTGAAAAAGTGACAGCTGTCCTTCATGTATTTTTGATATTTATTCCACCTCCCACAGTTTTCTTTGTTACACCTTTCCTTGATCTGTTTTAGCTGATTTCTTTAATAATTTCTATATGGGTTTTTCTGTTTCCTCACCACAGAAAAATGAATGAGAAATCTAAAGAACTCCTAGATTTATTTTTTTTACATAAAATCAAAAATATCCAACAGAAAGGAATAGAGAATAAAAACTAGAAGAAAATGGAACTTAAATGAACAGATATTAAGCCAGTAGTAATTACAGGGTGAATGAGTTGTGGTATACTTAATAAGCAGTTCAGATTGAAAATTTATGCCAAGTAAGGAGCTATAAGAGCATTTGTAATGCAAATTTATGATCACCAAGTTATAGTTCCTAAGATACTACACATACTTCAAATGACCTGCTTTAGGAATTTTCAATTACAGAGCTCAGGCAAACATATCAGGAAAAACATATTAATCACTGCAGGATTTGCTTCACCTTAGCCAGACCATTGTCACTGAGGTACATCAACATGCTCTTCTGATCTCCTGGGTTGGAAGGCAAGAAGAACTGCTGACCTGCCCTTGGAGCACACTTCACTGCACTTCTAGGTAAACCTCACTCACTTCAAGTCTTAACATTTCTATGTGATTGCTTTATTTTCTAGTAGGGAAAGAAAGTACATATGGGCAGCAGTGTCTGGGTTACAAAAATTAAAATTTCTACTGAAAAAAATGCCACATGCAACTGGTTCTTCCATTGGTGCTTCTCTGTCAGGAATGTCTATGAAAGCTACAGAATATTAGTTCCTTTGTGATCCTTAACACAAACATCTGCAAAAGACAAGAGGAAGTAAGACTGGTGTTTATGTTTGAATAGATGTTTTGTTTTGGTTTTTTAATTGAGTAGCATACAGAAGGAAGAAATTCAGTCAGTGGCTTGACTCGAAAGCAGAAATCAACACACCCATAACATGTAAACTGTAGTACTATCTATACTTCCTGCTTCTCTGTGCTGAAGTAATGTAAAACACAATAGAGGAAAGCAAACTAAGGCATTGTAAGAGCCATTTCATATCTACAATGAGGTGTGGAAAGAGTAATCAATTTTCATTGCAGCACTAGACCTGGAGCATAGCCCTAGGTACACAGACATTTCAAGGAGTACCCACCCTTGAAGTGAATACTCTTTATTTTAGAATATGTGCCTTTCTTCTTTTTTTAGTAATTTTGCTAAGTTGATTTCCAAAGCTAACTTAAAACAAAAATATTTTCTTGTTACAGGTAAGTGTCTAAACAGACATACTCAGCTCTTGAACAAACTCATTTGCTATGCAAATGACTATGTAAGATCAGGACATTAATCCATGGATGTAATACTCATCGTGATTCACAACTAAACTGTGGTGAGGGATATGCTTACTGCACATTGATGGATCATGTTGCTTTCCTTCAGCTGCTGCCTCTTTATATTGCTGACATTTCTAAAACAGGATTGCATTTAAACTTTATGGAGTAAAATAGTTAAGCAACTGCATTCTTAATTTGTTGCCTGTGATGAGGCAGTGACAAAACCTGTTCACTACCTTTACTATGTTAGTGAAACAACAAACATCTTTAGGTGTTGAAGAACCTCATCCAATTACTGCAGCATCCTTTTCACTAAGTTTTGTTGTGGCACTTGTAACTTTTTTTTATAATCAATACAGAACATGAAAGCTCAGCAGTAGATAACTTTATTCATGATGACAATGCTAATGCAACATGTCTTTTTATAGTACAAGTACTTCTGGTTTTGGCCCTCCATGCTGGGTCTTGGTTGCAACTGGTATTACATTTTGGAGCTTGGAAATTTCTAGAACATTTCAAGTTCTGTCCTACAATTAGGAATCTCAGAATTTCTCCTGCCTGCTAATAAAGTATGATAGAATACTCTAGGGGAGCAGCAAAATAAAGTCAGAGCCAAGGAAACATTAGTCACAAGGCCCAACCTACTTAACCTCCTTAATGGCTAACTTGGAAAAAACCCAAATGTGTATTCATGTTAATTGGGAGGATGAGTAAAGCTGCAGGAAATGATCCAAAGTAACTAAAACAGCTGAACAAGTCTCCTGTTTATCTGAATCATGATAGCAATCCAGTGTTTGTAGTACAAAGAGCTGGTAGATTCAGAGCTGGTATGTTGGTGTGTCTTGTGCTTTCAGTCCTTAAGGAAGGAACAGAATCAGGTGCTTGTTAGACACAGGTGCTTGTGTGTGACATCATCACCAGCTGGCTGAACTGAAACAGAGGAAATCAATGTGTGAAACTTGCATTGTTTCATTCAAAGAAATCTGTGAAGTTACTGGGAAGGAAAGAATAGTGAGATGGAGAGTCCCCGAGGCATTAAATATGTTAGTTAACAATTCATTAAATGGAGGAACAAGAAGTGACACGATAGTGCTTGAACAGCAAACTCTTCAAACTATAATTCCATGACCTTTAGCAACTAACATTTAGCAGCTACTATTTTTAAGAACATAAAGCCACATGGCTGATTTGGTAATTTATTAAAATCTCATAAATAAGACAGTCTTATGTAGTCTACTCCACTGCTGCAGGCAAAGTACTTGGAAACAATTATTCTGTCCTAATCCAAAATGAACTGACCACCACAAGAATGGATGATTTAGATGTTTTAATTAAATTCTGTCTTTGGTTGTGGTTTAACAGTATGAGTATTCTGGCAGCTACACCAGCTTGCAGAGTTTGCACCCTTACACTGCAGTGCCTTGCTCCTCAAAGTTGTGTTGATACAGTTATTTGTGAATCAGATCAGGTGATTTTGCATAATTTTATGGGTTTCCCCCCCTCTAAAATAACACAACAAGCACTTGTTGGATTTTTCTGCCATTTTAATTTGGACCCATCTGATTCTGTTTACAGCAAAGCTGCTTTATAACTAGATGATAGCACAGCAGTTGAGAGGGAAGGGGGGTTGCAGAAAAAGGGCAGAAGAATCAGAATTTCTACCCTCCCATTTACTCAGTCAAGTTCCCTAAGTCGTTGTGTCCCTTATAACAGGGCAGTGCAAGGTTCCTCCTTGCACATGATCAAAGCACTGTCTCTCCTGGAAGAACTGTCATCAGTGTCAACAGCTGGAGCAATAAAAAGAATGCACAACTCCACCCTGTACAGAAATCAGGAATGACAGCTTGTGCTCCAGCAAAGGCAGAGCCTTGCTTCCTTCCTCTGGGACAGCATATCACTTGTTTGAGTTTATGCTATCACTTAATTAATTGGGACAAATGGACAAACAAATAGGGAACAGGGAGAACCACAATGATGATATCCTAATGCTCAGTACTAGCAGGAAGAATACTTTTACTTATAAAGGATAAAATTGGTTGGGGCTCATCAAATATTACTGGTTGTCATCAAATGAAAATATGTTTAATTATTATGACCTTCTAAAGGATTATAAAGGAATGCTTTTTAATTGATATGACCTTTAACTTTTATATCCATATCATGACAGTACCTTCAGTGATCTGCTGGGAGAGACAATAGAGATTTCTTCAGAGCTAATGAAGTGTGTTTGGTAGGAAATGATAATGGGGATTATGTGGGTGGTAGAACTAAGAGCTGTATACTGAATGAATCCCATCTGTGGTGACTGCTGCCTACACAGATTTTTTTTCTGCAGTATTAGTTGTAGTCTTCATTTCTTGTCTTAACCTGTTGTGTTTAGCATGCTTTTGATAATATTAAAGAATTGCTCCATTTAAGGGGGAATTCTTTAGGCATGAAGTACAAAATGTTGTGAGGTATTTCGTATGGAATGCTATGTAAACAAGCAAACTGGCAACAACTAAACAGAAAAGAAGCAGAGTATTATGGGAGGAAAAAGGAAGGATTAATAAAGTGGACTAGAATGTGAACAGGCATTTGATAGAGGACCAAGAATACATGGAGTGATACCCTTTTGGGGGAAGTCTAACCAAAAGCATTTCCACTTTTATAATTAATTCTTATTTTTTATTTTGTACATATATATGTCTCAAGCAATGCTTTTTTCAGCACTATTATTGTCTCCTTACTCATGATGCTTCAGATACACATTTTAATTTAGTGCAGTTGTACAGAGAAATAGCTTTGTTTAAATTCTCTTAAACCTGACTTTACAATTCTGTCCTTATACCCCTGATGTCGTATTCCACGTATCACATACAGCTTGAAAAGAAAATTCTTCTGGTCTCATTTAGGATGTCTAGGCACTTCCTTAAAATAATTAGCTAAAATTTAAATTCTGCATTTCTTTCAGCAAGTTAAGAATTTGAGTCATACCAATTTTAACAAAGGACCTGACTCTTGGTTTAAGTAAACACCAAGACATAATACGTTCTTTGATTTAAGTAATTCTTTTGGAGTAATGCAACTAGAAAAGGAATCTTGCAAAAAATGTTTTTACTTTGCTTTCAAATTATGTATTCTTATTAATGCTAACTATCACATCTCTTTTTAAATTAAGGCTAGTGCATTAAACATGTACTCAGACCTTTCTAGAAGGAAGAAAGGCAGAAGGCAAGAAAAAAATTATTCCCATAGGAACTGGGAGAAATAGAAAAATTATTACAGTACCTTGTGCTGTAGCTTGTCTATTTACAGAACAGAAATACTGGTTTTGAATTTGAGACATAAACAGTAGACAAACTTTAAAGTAGTATCTAATCATCCCCCAGCAAGTAGGTTATTATTGGGTGTACTCCTCCGTGATGAACACACTCCTTTCCAGCCTTCTAAATATTCTCAGGTTCAGCTGCATATTATGGTATCTTCTTTGAATAAGCCAGCCTAAAATAGATTCTAAACACGTACCAGTGATACATTTTCTACTGTCACTATTTCTAGAGCTTTTTCACTGAATATTTTCAATAAGGTTCCATCAATGCCCTACACAATTCATCTGCTTCTGCTGTTGATGTTCTTCTGTTTATGCCGCTAAGAACTGTAGTAAACCTTGTTGTAGGATCACAGTAGTAAAAAAAAAAAAAAATATATATATATATATATATTCAGAAATGTATTTCTGCAAGATTACAAATCAGGGCACTTGGAAACAGAATCAACTTGTCTCAATAATGTTCCCTGGACTAGAATATTGTTGCTTTATGTGGAAAAGGAATATTTACAGAAACAGAAGGGATGAACCTTAAGCATTAATAAGGCATAAACCCATTATTTTCATAACATGCAAAAATCATAATTGCAAATGTTAGATTACATCTGCTGGTCAGATTACCTGAGTGCAGATGTTCTTCTATTAAAATGCACTACTAAAATAGTGTTTGTGACTGAAAAACTCAGATTCACAATAAATTGTATATACCTGTATATACAGCCATGCTTTGAGAATTTTTGGTAATCAGAAAGCCCAAAAGTGGTGATTTAAGGTGGTGTTTATATATATAAACACATATCTATATGTGTATCTCTATCTATATAGATATATATGAGAGAGAGAGAGTACAGAAATGTTTAAATGTTTTCCATAGAGATGCATGTTAAATCAGAACCTGTTTCACATCTGCAATGGTGTTTTATTTAACAGATTTAATATTCTTAGTCTCCTAAGGGGAGATTTATCTTGTATATTCTAATCTGTAAAATCTGTGATAAGTACATACAAAAAAAAGGTAAAGAATGTTATTTCCAGTAGTGTAGTCTTAATAATGTAGTTGTTTAAATACTAAGTAGAAACAGATAAGGTTTTGGTTTTTTTAAATACACATTTAATTTGATTTATAATTTTTTTCTCCTGTATGAACATTCTTCTGCTCAGAAGCATGTTTTCCTCTTTAAGCCTCTTTTGCACATCACTTTGTCAGTAATTGCTAGAAAATACCTTTCAGTACATCCCAGACTTCAGAACTGAGCAGAGGACTTTGCCAATCTGCCCTTCTAAGCTTCAGTCCTTCAAGTTCACCCATGTCCAGGTTCAACAACAGGAAGCAGGAGATTCATTACATGATACCCTCTTCATGTTTGCTCTTACTAGATCTGTTTACCTCAAGAAAGGTGACTAAGAAAAGGACAAATTCTAGTAGGAGATGCACATTTCAAACTAGCAATTACTGGGTTTGAATATTGCAGTAATACAAATCTAATATGAAAACAAACCTGCATTTGATACAGCAGTAAACATAAGAAAGAAGATTGTTTTCAATTATATTAAATAAGTAGTTGGCCATTTAAAACAAAAGAATGATGTGGTTCATAAAGAAGTTGAAGACTAAAAACCTAAAACTTTTGCAGCATGAGGGAAAAACTAATCATGTATCACAGAATTCTGTATTAGCCTTTTAGCTGAAAGAGAAAGTATTTGAAATCCCTTCACACAGAAACTGTAAAAAACACTTAAGTGTTTTTTAAAATATAAAACCATTTAACTAAGCCATAGAAGAGATACGTGACAACAATTTTAGTCTTCCAGTAACAAACTAAAAAGCTGGGCTCAATCTTAAAACATGGCCTGTCATTTTCTCCTCACATTAACCAAGTGCTACACCCAAAACACAGTAGCACATAAATAAAAGAGGACTAAAGAGTGAAGGATTGACTGTCCATAATTAATGTTTCAACTAATGACCCATCATCTGGCTCATCTCAGATACTTGCACTCATCATAGGCATATTGAAAATTTCAAGAAAAAGGATTTTTATAAAGAAACATCCTCACAGCTCAAATGGCTATAAAGCCTAAAGTACAAGCAGAGAGAAATCTCCCAGGACATGGAAGTTTTTGTTTTCTTCACCTCTTTGCATATGTTAATGGCTTCCTTGTTATAAATTACAGAGGAGCAGAACGAGATTTTCCATCTATAAAGTTGGTGGCATGTCATCTTACAGGACTGTGTCTTCTGTAGCTACAATATAAACCAATACCTTTTAGTGCAATCATTTTATGAGAGTTGACAGCACACAGTCCTAATGAGACCACAGCATTTTCCACTTAAGTACGTGCTTTTGCATCATGTGTATTGGATTAAGTATACAATTTCTGTTATTGTTTAAAGAAATTACCTCTAATCCACCAAATGCAGGGCTGAAACTCATGACATACCAGACACCCAAATCCCAGGAAGCGCACACAGCTATGCTACACACACATAATGCTTCACTCCTGCTTTAATTGGTACACTTCTCAGACTGATGCACTGAGTGCTGGGCTATGGAGACTTCAGATCATGAGTCACCTAGTCCAGCATACATTACTTTAGAATATTACAAGGCAGTGATGAAAAAGCATCTTTCTCCTGTTCACGTGTCTTAAATACTGTATACCAAACAGACATCAAAGTGTTTCCTTTAGGTTATTATTTGTAGTTTATTTATCTCTGAACAGGTTTGGTGGGGTTTGAACTGCCTTGGCTGTATGTGAATTCAAGCATGGCAGCATATGACTATTGTTCACTAGGAACACTTTATGGCTGCAGCCTTAGCAAGTCAATGTGATTCTGGAATGAAAGGCTACTTAAGGCCACAGTAACAAATTAATATACCTTACCTTTACATATACACTCCTTTCCACTGTAATTCAGTAAAGATTTTAGGCTCCTGCTGTGAAACTCCCCGTGAAACATTCAGTCTTTTTGTTTGTATCATCTGTTACACAGCACTGCACTGTAGCCACCCCATGAACTGCCTGGCAAGTTAGAAGTACTTCTGTCATTCAGCTTCTTAAATTGCTTACCTACTCAGAGTGAGTTCCTCCTGCATTACAGCAAATGGAAAATGCAATTTTTGAAGAGAGAGTTGTATTCTGTAATAGTCTACTTAATCATTTAGCAAAGAAACATCATTTTCTTTAAATACATGCAAAAAACCACAGTGCTTCTACCCATACTCACTTTTAGAGATTTTAATGTGCCATTTATGAGGGAACCCATCTGAACTGTAGCCATCCAAAAGTCTGCTCCTCAATCAGAGCTAGTCATCCAGGCTCCATCCTAAATCAATACAGAGATAGGCACCTTCAAAGACCAAGAGATTTAGATAGTGGGATGAGTATCTCGAGGTGAATGAATTACCTGCAGAACTGCCTCTCTCCCCTCCCCATCCTGATTTATCTGTAGAAGCAGCCTCAATGAGTGATTGAAATGACACACCTAACTCCTACCTTAGTAAAGCTGGATCCCACCCTGAGTGTTTGACCTCTGACACCGTTGCTGGCTATAAATAGCAGTATCTGTTATTTAAAATAATACCACATGAAAAGAAAAAAGTGTTACATTAATTCAAAATTATTTTCCTGTGACACCTCCAAAGCGTGAAAATATTTTCCTATGCTCTGGAAAAGCATCTTAACAAGTGAATGCAAAACTGGAGAACACTTGGATCTCAAAAGGTAGGAAAGCTCATTTTCCTCCTTTTGTCTATGCATAGAAAACAAGTAGGAGAGATTCAGACATGTTAGTTTTTAAATTTTTAAAAACATGTACATCTGAAAATCTTGCTAGAAGATACTTAGAAAACACAAGTAGCATTCAGAATTTCTGCAGGAGTGCTCCTGAAAATTTTATTAGTCTGCCACCTTTATCTTTGGGACTCTCTGCTTGTCCTAAGAAAAATAATGATCAAATAAGAGGCCTGGCAATTTATTAACAGAAGTTAAAACCCCTTTTTTCAATAAACCTAGCTTAAATACACACCATGTTTTGATCATTTTTTTTATATGTACCCATAAATGCCAATGTTTAGCAAAACACTAAATGACAGTTTATGCATTTCAATCAAATTTCAGTTTCTAGGTAAATACGACTTCTGCACATCTGAAAAACTCACCATACCATAACCAATAAGCAGTAATTCTTCTTTTTTTTAATGTATTATGAGTAAAAAAGAAATGTGTGTTAAGCTACAGTGGTTTCAATTTGTAAAGTTAAATAGAATGGCTGAGGTTTTTTAAGAACCAAGAGGAGAATAAAAGATATTTGTATAGCATGTTTTAGTGTTTACACCAAAAAATAAGCACAAACCCTTTCCTTTAGAAAGACATTGACAAAACTAGAACACCTTTCACAAAAGAAGCAGATTTTGAAGCAAGGAATTTGGGTTTAGTACCTCTGGCTTTATCTGCTTCCATAACCAAATTCTCTTCCCTTATCTTCTTAAGCATTCCCCAAATCCTGACCGCTTTCATGCAACCTCAGTTATCCCAGAAAGGCAACTGAGTTGTAGATATCACTGGCCCTTTGGGCCAAGCACCATAATTTCTACAAAACTGGATCATTTGGATTGAAAATGCATGGGAAATGGGGAAAAAAATTCTACATTATTATAAGTGATCATTTTCCTGCTCACAGTAAACAGATTTCTAGTTATAAGTTGGAATCAGAAAATTTTATAAAGGCTGTTTTGTCTCTTGACTGCTAAGAGAGTGGTTCCCAAAAAGATTTTTATGTGGGAGAAGTGTTAAATAACTTCCCATGCTGCAGGTAGAATTTTAAGTATTATACTTGGTAAATATTGGTTAATTTTTTTTTTCTTTCTGCATTTCTCTAGAAAAATTGACATGGGAAGAATTGAGACAAGTGATGTTTTCAAGGGAAGTAGAAGTAGGAGTAGGAGCAGACTTGCATATAAAGTACATACTCTACCTTTTGAAGACATTTCCTCCTCGCCCTCAGTATCCAGTCTGTCTGGTTGCTGCACTGGCTGAACCTTCATCTGCCAAAAGCAACACAATGACAAACTTTTATACTACAGGTCATTATTCCAACAGAGGAATTGCGTGGGGGAGTGTCTACATCCCACTTTTCATTTTGTAGGTATTCCTGCTGTTACAGTAATAGTGGGAAAAGTAATAGTGGGATAGTATTTACAGTATTAAATTTTTTATTATTATTCATTGAATGCAGGGAAATGTCAGCTATCAAGCATACCTGGAAAAAAATTGTAGACTATTGTTTGAGAATTGCTGGCAATAGAAATTAACCTAGTCAGTGAGAAAGACTAATTTTTATAGAACAAGTGTGATAGAAATGTACAAATCCCTTGGTGTGAGAATTTTAGAATTTCTAATTTTAAAATTAGAATTACTGTAAGTAGTAAGAGGACAAATAAACTTCTATTCACTCCTATTATTTTGTTGATTAAAGTTCAATATGAATTTGATGAAGACAAATCACTCCCCTCCTTTTTTTAAGATAGATTACTATAGCATTTTAGAGCCTGTTTTATTCAAGCCAGCCTAGTTGCAGGGTTAATACTCATCTGAGTACATCTTGGGAGTTCTGTATGGGGTTTGAGTAACCTATTTCCAAAGCTCCGTGTGTGAGGTGGAATCACAGTCTACAGGAACCTGAGTTTGATATTGGTGTGATTGCCAGCAAGTAGCACTCCAACTGGTACTTGCAAAATAACATTAAACTGGCAAAGAACTATTCTTGTGATGTGAATAGATTTTTCCTTGTAGGACTATTTTAGTAAAAGTGGCAGAGGCTTTGACCTGTCAAAAAGCTGACACCAGAGCCTGCAAATGCACTGAGAAGGATACACAGTGAAATCTTAAGCATGTATATATTAAGATAATTTACACTATTATCTGTTACAGAATCTTACATGAATGGGTTATGCTTACCATACAGGCTCATACATTAATGTGAGATTATTATGCTATTACCACTTACCTTCAAAGACTTACACAAACGTTATCTAAGCTCCTCAAAAACTTGCCAAGTTAACATTTTTTTTCCACTCCTAGCTGAGATCTGTCACGGTGTTCTGCAAATAAAGTAACAAAGACTGGAAACCAGCCATTTTTCAGAAGCAGTTGGAGTGCTGGGTAGGTCCATGTATGCTGGAGATTAGGATTTAAGACTCACAGCAATATGAAATTTGTCTACATCGCATGTGTTGCAGTACTAACATATGGTGATGTTTTGACTTCTAGATGAGCTTGGCTTCTTCCAAGCTGTTAACTTTCATTTTGCTGTTGTAACTCTACAGAATGAGAGACTATAAAATGAAGGAACCTGAACCTTACTTTCAAACACGAGACCAGATCTCATGAGTCTGACATCAGGACAAAAACACCTTTCCCTCCTGCTGCTGAGCGCAGTTTTGTACATCAAACAAGGAAGGGACGGGGGAAGGAAGGCATGACGCTATCCAAGGTGTGTTTCGGACCAGGACACGCTGTGGGGAAGCCACCTCAGCTCAGAGGCAGGGCAGACCCCCGTGTTACCGCCCAGCTCCCCCCGCCCTCCCGCCCGGCGAGCTACAGCGGCGGGGCCGCCCCGCATTCCCCGCATTCCGGGGGCACAGAGCGCCCGCGGCCGCTGCCCCTTCCTCCACCGCCCGGGCCCGGCAGCAATGGGCCGCGGGCAGCCCGCCCAGAGGAGGCGGCGCCCGCCGGGGCCCGGCCCGGGGGCAGGGCGGCGGCAGGAGGAGGAGGAGGCCGGGCGGGGGAGAACCGGCGTGGCAAGGCTCACGCTCGGCACGGCGCTGCGGGAGCGAGGGTGTCCCGGCGGGAACGGGAGGCGGGCGCGGGTGCCGGTCCCGCGGTCACGTGCGGCCCCGCAGCGCCTCGCCGCGCGGCCCCGCCCCGGCAGGAGGCGGCGGCGGGGGTTAACCCGTGGCGGGGCGGCGCGGGCGGAGCGGAGCCGAGCGCAGCAGAGCAGGAAGCGCCCGGGGAGGGAGGCGGGAGAGGCGGCCGCGCTCCGAGGAGGAGGAAGGGGGTTGGGAGCCCGGGAGCCCGGCCGCCGTCGCCGCCTTCGCCTCTTCCTTCCGCCCGCTGCGCGGAGCGAGGCGCGCGGGAGGCACCTGTCACAGCCGCCAGGGCGAGCGCGGCGTCCTCCGCGGTGAGAGGCGGCGGCAGCAGCAGGAGAGGCCCGGCACAGCTCAGCGGGCCCGGCGCGGAGAAGGCTGCGGAGATGATGCCGGTGAGTGAGAACGGGGAGAGTTCGCGTCGTCGCTCCCCGGCCTGGCGCCGCGCTGCCGGGCGCTGGGACGCCTCGCCGTTTCCTGCGGGGCTGCCGGCGGCGGATTGAGTGCGCGGCGCCGCCGTCATCCCCGGGCCAGCCGGGACGGAGGGCTGCGGGGCTGCGGAGACATCGGCGGGCTCCGTACCGGGGGTGGGGCCGCGGGTCACCGGCGTCCCCGGCTGTGGGGGAGCACGACCTGCCCCCGCCCCTCCAGCCGCGGGGGCTGCACCGGCCGTGACAGGTCGGGGGCCGCGTCCCCCTGGGCTGTGGCGGAGCGGCGCCTCACGCAGCCCGGCGGGGAGCGCGGGGGTCGCCTCCGGGTCGCTGCCGGCCGCCGAGGCCCGCCGTGAGGCGTGGGGGGTGCGTTGTGTTTGGGTGAGTGGGTGTGCGGGCGGTGTGTCTGCTTGTTTCGGGGTTTTCCACCCAAATCTCGATCCCTCGCCGCCCCGGTGCGGGGAAGGGCTGAACCGTCCCGCGGCAGGCGGCTCCGGCCCTCCTGCCGGGGTCAAGCGAGCGCAGGCAGCGGCACCGTGTCAGCCTGGCTCCTTCCTCGGTTCCTGTCACCGCTTTTTTGAAGTCGTCGCTTATTTATCGAAGACAAACCCTTTCATTTTCCTGCAAACAACCTTGATTGTCTTCTGTGGCAGAATCCCTGTCCGTTTCCTGCCCCCCGCTTCCCTCCCTTGCCGCTGTGGGCTGATGCAGTGGTCAGAAGAGAGTTGTTCCTGATGACTGTTCGTTTTATGACAGGATCCTCTGGGACGGAGTAATAAACAATCACATTCCTTTTGTTGATTTCTTTCAAACTCTATTTGATCTCAAATGTGCCTTTATGAGATACTCCAATATAAGGGGCCATTTGCCATGTTTTCTCTAATTCTAGTAGAAATTAGCGTTTTATTTACAGTTCCTCTGCAGTGTTTGCAGCTGAAGCACTGCAGCAGAATGTTTCTGTGTGAGAACATTAAAGACATCTTTTACAAGATTTTATTGCTCTGAATTTGTTTCATGACTGAGAGGAGAAAATAAATAGCTCAAACTGGGTGTAAAATTTCAGATTGAAGAGTGCAGGTAGTGTTTAAAAGCCAGGTATAACATCATGTGCACTTCAACTTCCAGCTGCTGGGTGCCAAAATACTCTATTGATACGGATGAGAATTGCAGTGCACTGGGCGTGTTAGAAACCAGCAGCAAAGTTCATGGAGTTAGACTTGTGCCATGACCTTATGGATGTTAGCGTGTAGAAACAAAAACAAGGTGACAGCTTCATCTTCCATCTCAGCTTGGGTTATGCTTTACATTCATGAAATTCCTCTTGAAAAACCAGCATGCCAATGACATGCTAAGTCAGGACAAATGTATTTGCTTCCCATTACTAACCCCTGTGTGGGTTTCAGGTTAACGTCAGAACTTGGGTAGTACAGTGATTGACTTCTTAGAAAGTTTCTTTTTACCTATTTGAGTGTTTCTGCCAGTGTCTTGTGTTACCTTCTTGCTTGTTCAAATGTGGTGGTTGTTTATATTTGTTGGAAGGTGGTTGAAGATTCAGACTTTTTGCTGTGTTTTTGAAATGCACTTCAAAGCATTTTTAACTGACGGGTGAATTTTAATAAAAACAAATTACCTTGCTACAGGAGTAGTAGTGTTGCAGATTAGAGCTTACTGAGTCCAAGTCCTAAAATAATAAATATTTCATTTTTCTAAAGCCATTTTAGATGCTGTTATGGACCGTCTATCAGTCAGGAATATGTATATTTAAATAAATATGTATATTTAAATGGACTCATGACAGTGCCTTCAGTCTTCCAGCTTTTCTTCCCAGCTAGACAACAAGGGTGAAAAAACCGAACTCCATTTACTGGACTCATCAATATATAATATCCAAATAATGTGAACATATGGCTGTAGAACTGGACCAAGTGTTTTAGGTTTTTACTAATTTTTTTGTATTTTGAGAATGGAAAAGTTAGTGATCTAACTTTTTACCTTAGAGAATTCCTTGACTTTATATTCATGGAAGCTTTTTTTTCCCCCCTAAACTTGTTGGATTTTTGTTTGTGGGTATTTTGGGCTTTGGGTGTTTTTTGTGTAATTAGCAAAAGCATAAACTAGCAAGAGGAGAGATTTTAATACCTGCTAGACTTACCTACTTGTTACAACAGTTCATCACCATAGTTAAAACTAAGTGTTAAACTTTTGTAGTTTCTTAAGATTCACATTTATTAGACTTGTAGTAATTGATTGGGGCCACTTTTGCATTGGTAGTTTTTTTTTGGCATTTGTACAAACATTTTTAAGAGTGAAGAGGTATCTGAAGTCCCTGTTTTTTTCCTTTGGTGTTTGTTGTGATTTTCTTTTTCCTCCCCTCACATGGGGAACAGTGTTACTTCTCAGAGGCTTTTATCAATTACAGTTTCTTTTGTGAGTGGGATACTTCCCACTCTGTTCTTCAGCATCCTTTTCTTAGAAGGATTTTATTCATTATCTTTTTTCATATTGCATATTCTTGTTCTAAAAAATACAGAATAACTAACTCTTCTTGGTCCTGAATGCAGTTGGGCTTGAAGAAGAATTAATGATTTAGACTACAGAGATAAGGACTGTGTGTATGATGAGCTCATGATGCTACACTGAATATCACCTCTGCTAACTGTTCCTATAAGTATGCCTTGATTTTTTTTTATTTCTTTTTTTTCACTGAAAAGTAAAGGTTAGTCTTTCTTGCATTCTTGGAATAAAGTGTGCAAATATCTATGTGGTATTCCTTCAAAGAGGAAATCTTTTGGGTTAAAACAACCAGAGTTATATTTGTTTGCAACATTATTGTGGATAAAGTTCCTTTTTCAGCCACAAAATCTAGAGCATGATTGGAGGAACCTAGTTGTGTATATTTTTGTCTATTTGCCCCAGTAGAGAGACTTTTTTTGTGGTACTGTAGAGTTTGTGTTTGAAAGAGTATTGGAAAATTCTCCTTAAATAATGCAAATAATGCTTTTTTTCTTGGATGGTAGTTTCAGAATTACCTCTTTTGTCAAGTATTATCATACTTGCGCACAAGAAAAAACTCACTTATGAGGAGCACAGTTTTCCCACTTATAAAGAAATACAATGCAATAAGGAACTGATATGTTGGAAAAGCGTGTAACACTTTCCTTTTTTTTGCCTTAATTTTGGATCTAATTCTTTCCCAGTATGTGAGGTAACACCACACTAAAGACCTGTGTGTAGTTTGTGTAATATCAATAACGTGGTAACAGAGGTGATGGGTGGGTACTGTGTAAGAAATTGTGATGCATTGAATCTTTTAGGAGGAAAAGTTGGTATTTCATGTTCTCCTAGCAAAGCTTTTCTGGTTTTACCTTTTACATGTGAATATCAGTGAGGTTGCAGCCATCATTCACATTTCTGACAGCATCTGAGGAACCTTATGATCTTTGTGTGAGGTGAGAGGTGCTGGACACGTCTGTGTGTAGGACCAGGTAGCTGTGATGGTTGTTTTCACAGAAGGGAGAGTGAAAAGTTTGGAGTGTTTGGTGGGGTTTTTTTCCTAATTAATTTTGTGGGACACTGTAAGTCTTCTCTGAAGATGTCCATGACTAAAATATATTTTATGTTAGACTAGAGAATTTATACAGAAGCTCCCGACCTATGAAGATGAATAATGTGACTGATAAAATACAAAGCAAAGATGAATATCTGCAGGAGTTATTTTTCAATTAAGCTGGTGAATTAAGAAAAAGTGGGGGGTTTGCTGAACTTTTTGTTGTTTGGTTGGGTTTTTGGTTTGTTTTAAAATGAGTATACATTTGTCCTGTGTTCGGTCTAAAACATTTCCCAAAAAGTCCAAAGTGGGCATTGTTTATTATATTGCTTATAATTTAAAACCAAAATATTCTTAAATCAGTGTTCCCTGTTCTCTTTCTATAAGAGGGTTGCTACTGATATAATTAAACATTGTAAAGGAAGATGTGTCGCTTTAATACACTTAATATTATGAATTTTCATTATATTAATATGAGCAATTTTCAGTGATAAGGAGATAAAATATATTGTGATTAATTCAGAACTGTATAGTTCTCAGCAATACTGATATCCTTGTTTGCTGAATAAATCTGAACTGACTGCAGAGAATAATTTGCATGTTTATCAGCCATTATTAATGGAGTTATTTATTGCAACAAAGCTTAAAGGCCATTTCATGTTTTTTTGGATCATGTCACTATTTTTTTAGGTTGACAGAATATGGCCTATTCTGTGGTAAAAATAAGTTCATCAGCTTCACCATGTCAACAAATGTACTATACACATGCTAGTCTGATAATAGAATATTTGAATATATTTATTAGATATGTGTGGGTCTGTGAAATGTATGAGAAGTTGAGGGAAAGGATGCTCTCTCATATTTCAGAGAAAATAATTGTTTGTTTGACAACAAAATTCCATTCCACCAGACTGATTTTTCAAAGCCAAGTTTCATATGAAATACATTGTTTTAAAAAACCCTTGCTTACTCACATATTTATATTCAGATGCATACAGCTGTGGAGCAGCCCCCATAATGCCAAGAGTTGCCCATGGACAGAAAAAAGGCAGTGTTTTTTTGTAAAGAATTTGAAGTCTAATGCTTGGTATTAAAATCAGTGCTCATGTTTATTATCTTTTTAAGTGTCCAGGGGGTTCAATTTTTTTTTTTGTCTTTGTAAACTATAGGCATCTTTAAAAAGAAAAAAATCTTTACTGAGGATAGAAATTTGAAGAAGGAAATAAATTATTGCCTGATTCGAGGAGTGGGGGAAGGCGTCTTGCTCCCTTTCCCTCATGACTCACTGCTGGAATTTACAAGTCTTATGTGTTTGTCTAAATTAAAAGCTTAGTATTACCATACATTAATTACTAGTACAAGATAGCTCAAAATACTTAACCTCTTAAATGAATATGTCAGCCTGGGATACAGGAGGTTCATTTCTGGGTTTGTATAAGACCCCAACAAAAGGAGATTTTAATTTTTTTTTTCTTAAATTGAAAAATGATATCATTATATGATCCAAAACATCTTTGAAATCTTTCTGCATTTATGAACAGTTTTTCTGTCAGCCTTGAATGTGGTGTCTCATTTGTTCTTAAATTGTGGTAAGATTTTTAAGTAAACAAATATTCTAAGATAGGAATTTTAACACTTCAGGCTGGTACATTTTTCTGGGAGTTGGGAAATCTGCCATTATCATCTATTAAACTTGAAAGCATGTAATAATCTTGACTGTGTGAGGCAATTTATCAGTGGAGTGTGCTCAATGTTTTGAGGTTCTGGAAGCAATTTTTTTATGACAGACAATAATAGAATTATATTGTGCAATAATAGACACCATCCTTCAGAAGCAGATTTGTGTGTCAAAAGCAACAATGGGACCTGGAGGACAAAGCATAAATTCTGTAATAACTCAAAGGACCAGCAAGAATATGAACTGCCTAGTGGAGGAACAAAAAATGTTTTGAACTTCAAATTTCAGTCACTTTACTTGGATTTTAGGTCACCCTGTTATTTTTCTTAGATCATGCTTGGAACAAGTACATGTGCTGTACTGGAGAGCAGGTTTATCACTGTGGTGCAGTAGGATGTTGGAGCGGCTGAATTCCTTTCTGGGCTGAGGTTTCACAATAGGGATGAGCTGGGTTAACCATTTCCTGCAGCTCTGCAAGAGGGCTGCTTCCTCTTCCTTGCTGCCCACTCCCACCACTGGCTGTGAATGGACTGCACTGCTTGTCTCAGCAAACCCATCCAGCTCACTAAACATGTAACAGTAGCTGTATGCAAAGAGATTTGCAGAGTTTGATGTACACGTGTGTCTATGTGTGTGTATACATGTACGTGTGTGTGTATTGCATGGACTGTTGTCTTGTCCATGTTGGTACAGGAGGGAGCAGACTGCTTGGCTAAGATTGATAACAGAGAAGGGATGGGCAAGTGGAATCTCTTTCTTCAAGTATTTTTGTTTATTCAGTTTAGGTTATTGTGGAGCTCTGCCCCAGGCAATGTATTTTGGACAGGTGAGTGGAGCAGTGAGGTGAAACTAAAGTCTCTGCAGTGCGGTAACGTTGTTACTTCAGAGATAAGTTATGGCTTCTCCAGTTTCCACATCTTTATCGCGTCCCCAGTAACACTGCACATTTTCTCTGAAATGGGAAAAAGTAAGGGATATTGGTTTTTTGGTAAAATATGTGGTCTTTGAGGAAATCTTGAGAAACAAATATAAAATTGGGACACAAAAAAAATGGATAAACCAATAAAATTTAACTGGCATTTGCTAGTCTATCATCATTTCCCATCCCTCACTTTGCAGTAGTGCATTCCTTCTGATTTCTGCCCAATATTTCCTTATTCTCTAGATTCATAGTGTATTCTAGCTTAGTTCTTTGCTAGTGGAAGTACAATTAAGATTTTTTAGTTTCCAGTTCACTGCTTTGCTTAGCAGCAGAATTCTATTTATGTGTGAAGAGTGTAGCTATAAAATACTTTATTTAAGGAATTTCAACTCCAGCAGGAAGCAATTTCATCTAAACTTGCATATGTTGCAGACACTGTATTTAACCCATGTGTCCTTATGTCTGTTTGACAAAAGGATTTCAGTGTTCGCACGATTAAACTTTTGTTTATAAATTGAGAATGGGGGAAGAAATGGAGGCTTCAATTTTGCGTAGATGAAATGGGTGTAACTGCAGGGGTGGCTGGTGTCCTGCATCCCTGCTGCCCCCTCTCTTGTATTGGGTCTCTCTGGTATTTATCTGTTCTGTGCTGAGCTGTTTGCAAACTCAGCAGGAAGTTGTTTGCCTTTACTTTTTTTTATTCCTTTGTTCCTTTTGTTGTTTTTTTTTTTTCCCTGCCAGGATACTTCTCTGCCATCTGAGCACACTGAAAATGACTCAGTGCAGGGTCAGATAAGCACTGGAACCAGCCCAAGAAAGGGCAGAAGTGTGTAGATTGCAGGAAGGATGTAATCAGTTTTATCAGTTTAAGTTTGGATCTTGTAGCCTGAAACGATTCCATGGTGGTGAATGAATATGGATGGGGAGATGGATTCATACCAAAAGCATCTAGATCTATGTCCAAAATGGCAAAGAACCTAACTTCCCTGCTCTCTGAAGTCAGAACAAGTAAACAATGAGTTTCTAAGGTCTCTGCCAGGCTAATCTAGAGTCTCTCCAGTCCCAAATCCCATGCTCATAAGCACAGTGCATTGACTAGCATCTGAATTAATTCTGTGTTCTAATCTCATGGGAGCCAGTTGGACACTGGGAGACCAGTAAGCCTTGTTGTCCTTAAATCCACAATGTGTTAGTCCAGACCCACTAAGGTGAATAGCTAAGAATTATTCAGAGTTCCTGTATTAGATGAAAAAGTAGACAGAGCTACATTAATATGTGGACAAAAGTCTTGCCTGCGTTGCTCTCTGGTGTTTAAAGGAAAGGAAACAGAATGGTTTGAGACTGGCAAAGTTTACCACAGCCGTTAAGTACAGGCTTACCTGCTTGATTTTTTTTTTTGAGTTTCTCTAAGAAGCTGGACAAAGTCTTAGTTTATAGTAACAGGTACAGTTTAAGTTGAGAAGACATATTTTGAATGCATTTTTGCATGAGAAAATCCTTTTCTAATCCTGTTTCCTAATGCAATTTGTCTAATTTATATTTCAAGACAGTGCTGCACCTGTTGGTATTCTTACTGCTGCTCTGCAGATGATACTTTCAACATACTAATGGTACTTTCAACATAATTCAACTTTTTATTTTCTTACCTCCTCCTCCTTCCCCCATGCTTACTACTTCATAAATAAACACACTTTAGAAAGCATATCTGACTATTTTCTGAAATCTTAACCAAGGTGGTGGTCAAAATCTATCCTGAATTTATTCTATCTAGGCAGAGGGTTTTTCAAATGACTTAAATCCCAAACATTGTCATAATATGTCTTTAATAAATGTTACTGATATCTCAGTCACTTCCTTTGGAAAGATAAATGTAAGGAGAGGATATTTTCACATTGTTGTGGTATAATGGATATCTGTAAAATGGTTGGTAGGCTGTTAGTGTTTCATAGAGAGAACAATGTGATAGCCAGAGCATAAACCATGTCATGGTGTGGACAGCATAGGAAACTAGTATCCCTAACAAGTTTAAACAGTTCAACCAGTGGTTATTTGACAGAAACTGTAACACGCTGACAGCTTAACTAACTTGTTTGGGCATCTGAGAAAGCATCTGTGAAGCCATTGCTTACAAATCCTACAAGATAATTTTTATACTACATGGGTATGTTAGATACCTAATTTACTCAAATATATATTGTCAAAGTAGTCAAACCTAGTTCTTAGTGTTAAAGTTGCTATTCAGATCTGTCCACAGAGGAGTGGTTAGATTTTACTGCTGTGTATTTAAAATGCAAGTTCTTGGAATTGAAATTTTGAATGATTTTTCAGGCTAGTGAACGGGTTAATTACTATTCAGGAACCAAACAGTTGGACTGTAGGTATGTTTTGGGAGATGGCTGAGTTCTTGAAACAGTGTCTTGTAAAAATAAACTATGAAACTGTTCTCTGTGTGCAGCCTCATCTCTGCATGCAGCCCTGAATGTCTCAGCATGCCTGATGCTTAATTTCCTAATGTACTGTTTTATTGTCCCAAGTCATCTAAGTTTCAGTCCATTTTAGCTGCAAGTCTGAATCACATACTTCTGATTGTGGAAAAAAGATCTGTAATGGTTGACCTCCTTTACACTTCTAAATCTTGTCAGGTTCAATGCAATCATTTTAAAACTGTATCACATGGATTTGAGTCTATTCTAGCCCATGCCACTTGGAAATCTTTTCAGTGCTTCTTCTGAATAGTTTTTTTGGTCTACTAATAGTACAGTGTAGCTGTCATTTTATTGTTATTTATTAACACTTCAGCAAGGGCTTGTTAGATATGGGAAGGTGCTATACATAGCCAGGCTTTACACTCAAACAAATAAATTTCAAGTCTTGTTTGCAGTGCTCTCTTCCTGCCAAACTCCTGGCTGCAGTACTTTATTTTTACCTTTTCCCCTCACCCCTAGATGGTGGAGAGCAATAGTATTTGTTTTTGTCAAAGTGATAGCAGGTAAAGTTGTGAAGGAGGTTAAATCCGTTTAAATTCTGATAAACTGTTCTGTTTACTTCAGTGTGATTTTGAAATCCAGTTCAATACTTACATTGGAATAATTTTATTTATATATCAGGTATTTTAGTTTTGCTTATTTTTAGCTAAACATAAAATACTTTTGAATTGGATCCACTTTTCTGAGTACCAACCTCTAGGATATTTTGATAGAGGAATTTTTGTGTTTATGGCTCAAAATTATAAACTGAAAAAGCACTTTAAGGGACATAAAGGACACACGACATCAGAGGATTTACTGTACAGTGTTTCTAATATGGTATTTTTGTGTTTCTAGATGTTTTGTAACATTCAACCAGAAAAATCTTTGTGATTTGAGTCTTCAAGGCGTTACTGGATTACCCCCATTTGCTGCTGCTCCCTTCCCCCAGCCATCTGAAATTACCAAATACTGCTCAGTTCTGAAGAACTGAGAAGCTTTGACACAAAATTACAAGGAAGCTTGATCTAGAGCGTGCATGTAGTTGCCCTTATCTTTTCTGAGCAGGAAAAAGCTTTTGGTCAGCTTTTTCTTATTATCTCTCTAATGATTTAGAAATTTTTCAAGCACTGAGGTTTCAACAGCCTCTTTTATTCCAGTGCTCAGGGGTGAGTGTTCTGATGTGTCTGAATTTGTCTTCCTCCCCCACCACACCTGAATGGGGACCAAAGTCTTTCAGTGATTCTTCTTGTTAAGTAGTGCACTTTTCTTGTGAGACGAGATGTGTTCAAATATGTGAAAGAAAGCAAAAATAAGAATGTTTATTCCATTATGACTACAGATACTGATATATAAAACCATACAAATCTACATGAAAACAGTCTGGTTTCCCGTGGGCTTTGGGGTGCCACTGTGTTTCTAACATCATTGGGAGAGCAGACTGTAAAATCCCTTCCATTCATTCCAGCCTCATATGGGAAAAAGGAAAAACCCCAAAACTCATTTTCTGTGTAGGTTATTGCATGTACAGTTGTTAGTGTAATGGAACATCATGTTTTTACCTCATGCAGTAGGCTTAAAAATGCATAAATCTTGCTTGTCAGTGTACTGAAGTGGAAGGGATATGTAAGGTACCTGTCTCATTAAGTGTTATTAATTTATAATGATCTGTGAAAATATTGATTTTGTTGTTATTGTTGATAGGGTTTTGTTTTTATGTTTGTTTTCCCAGTATGATGCATGGATTTTTGCTTGATCCTACTGTAGAAACAGAAAGACAATACATACAAAAAACTCCAAGGTGTTTACATTTTTAAAAGTCTTGGATGCAAGTTATAAGAAGTTAATTTTCATCTGGTCATAATATTAAGGTGTCTGTTTAGATTCATTTTCCACAAATATGGAGAAGCTTAGCTTAGAGAGCCTCTGTGCAATCATGCATATTTGTAGTTAAGCATGTTTAAATAAATTGTACATTTGCACATTCAGCATTTATAATATGGCTTATATAGCAAGAGCAGAGAAGTGACAATAGTGAAAGAGTAAAATAGGGTGGCAAAGTGACACAAAAGTTATTAAAACAAATAAGCAAACAATTAATTTGAAGTTATTGCTACTCTGCATGCAGTATGGTGTTACATTCCTTCTGAACTCTTGCTTTTTTTCTTGTTCATTACTTCTCTAAGTGTTCTTAGCTGCTCACACCTACTAGTTTTGATCTCTAGCTTTATTATATTCAGTAGTTTTCCATTTTGTATAGGCATTTGATGCAAAGTTGTATACATTTTAGAGAATTAGACTTTTGAATTTTCCTTTATATTCTTTTTTCCTACATCATTCCATGTAGTTTTCAGAGATCATGAGTGTATTAATATTGAAGTACTTTAGTGGGATCACAGGCTGCAATTACTTTCCTGCTGAGTGATTTACATAGTCTGCAGGTGTATAGATTTGCTACATATGAGCCTTGTCATACAGAGCAAGATTGTTGGGATTTTTTTTTTTTTGCATTTAATGTAGGAAAACAGCTTATGTCAGTGAAATAGTGCATGTATCTTACCTCCTTCATTTAGAACATTCAAAACTTCCTGACATTTTAGTGAGAAAAATCCCCTTCTTTCTTTAATTTAGGATTTTGAGGCTGATACATTAAGCAACCAGAGAGACTGGTATTATCTCTCTACGTATAGCCTAGATTTGTATTTACCTATCTGACAGTAACAGTTCTAAAGCAGCCAAATGCCTGCAGTGGATCAGGTACTCAGTGTGGAGATGATTCTTTCATAGAACATAAGGGGCTACTCTGTGTTTGTATTGGTTTTATTATTTATCTGATTTAACAAATTACACACAGATGTTTTCAATTATTTCAGGAGGGAATGACAGGATGAAAGGGAAATTCAGTGACACATGTTTATTTTAGTTCCTATTCTTCTTTTGAAAGAACCCAGTTATCCAATAGATAGGACAGGCTTTAGTGTTTGATCCTCCCATATACTGCTGGCGTGCATGTCGGCCTTGCCTTCCTAAGGAAGGCTTTTAATTTTGGGGGACAGTTTAGAGGAATTCAGACCATAGCTGTGGTTGAAAGTGGCACAGTGTGTGTTAAAACAGGCCCAGCTTTTCCTCTCAAATATTTATTCATGTGATAGTTTGTTTTTCTGGCAGATCAAGATACAATCTGGTTTTGGAGAACAACCAGATTAGATTTTTTCCATCCTTCCTAAAGCAAAACAACCCTTCCCTTTTAAGAAATAACCTTGAGTTTCTCATTTCTTTAAAATGTTCTTAGTGCTAACAGGTTAATTTTTTTAAAGTTGCAGTATTTTAAACATCTGACACTATTCTACCAATGATATTCTCAATAAATCTCTCAACATGGTACATGTTTGCTGTGCAGGAAGGAAGAATACTGCATGGGATCAGAATGTTTTTGTTAGTGACACAATGTGTTATGGAGGGACAGTTCTGATTCTGAATGTCAAAGCACATAAAGTATCTCGTTAGCTTTGTCTGCTCTGCTGCTGCTGGTAGGGAAGGGTAAAGTAAAAATGCTGTGGCTCACAGGCAAAGTTGAGAGCTCCATACTTTTCCGTTCTTGCTGTTAATGCGCAATGTGCTACACAAAATGTGGCTCATAGCTCTGAGAGAGGTGAGTTGTCTGATTCTGCTGATATTTCATAGTGTGGATCAGTTCGTTTGGGTTTTTTTTTGTTTTGTTTTTACCCTTACCCTCCTCTCTCCCTTTTGCTCTGGGAAGGGAATGGATCAGGCTGCAGAATTATGCTTTGCTCCTGCAGTTGTAGAGTAAAGGCTAAATGCCCTGTTGGTGCTGTGGCACTGCCTGTTCCCCACACCCGAGTCCTGTGTAGTGCTGACAGGAAAGATGATAAACATTTGCTGTCCCTTGACATGATGAGACAGTCAGAAACATAGTTTACAGTTTATATTCCCTTGAATTATGTTAAACAAGAAGACAGACTTTGACAAGAACGGAGTAGTGCCTGAACTACAGAATTTCTAGGTATAAATATATGGTGGTGGTGCTTTTTAGCTGGTTGTTCCACTTAAATTTTCTTAAATGAAAAAAATTTTGTCATGGAAATGTCTTTTGACAATTGTTAGGATCCTTTGCTCTTAGGACTTCTGGTCCTGTCATTGCCCCTTCAACAGGAAAATCACTTCAGTGTCTTTTTGAGTCAGTCAGAGACTTACATGTGAATTTATTTAAGATAAATACTTACTGCTTGTCATTATTATAATAGCAACAAAGACTACTATTGCACAAGGAGAGGATAGCAGAACTCCTGTACTGCAACCTTGCCTAATTAGGTGAAACTTGATCTAGCCTATCTTGTTCCTGTCACAACTGTGGCCTGTCTTGTTTCTTTAGAACATCTTATCACTGCTCGTCATTACTGCCTGAATTCATGTGCCAGTGGACCAAAAATACTCCATTTAAGTAGTTTTTCACTGTAGTTGTTGCACTGTTATTAGGTTTTAGCTTTACACAACGTTTTTATATTCACTGCTATTTACAACTGTCCACATGAAGAATATTTTAAGGATGGTTCTTCAGAATATTGTAAAAGCATCAAAAGGGAAATCTTGGCTACCAAAAAAGACTGGACTTAAATCTAAACAATGGACCAAGGACAGAATTATAAAAAAGAAGGTGGGACAACACTGGTTTTTGTTTATTTGCTGTAATCTTAAGCAGTTTTGGATTTCTTTTAGTAAAACCAAACAGTGACTCTTTATAATGGATTAGAGTGTGTGTGTGTGTGTGTGTGTGTGTGAGATTTTTACTTGAACAGCAGGGTTTTTTGCCTTATGAGTTTCTTCTGTATATAAAATGCCTGAAATTTTTAGTTTTACCTTGCATATCTTGATTCATTATTATTAGTTTCTGATTCAACCAAAGTGGACTTCTGAGTATAAAACAGTAGCTTTCAATTTTTAAATCTGCCACCTTAAAACTAAAGAAATGTTTTGAAAAGAGTTATTCCACCCTGATGGAAGGAAAATTCTGCTGGTTTGTCTGTTGAATCCCCAAGGATGTATTCAATTTTCATTTACTATTTTTTTACCAAGCCAGATAACATCTTTACATCTAAGATTGAATTGCTGGTATTCCCTGAAAGAAATGCACTAAACAATCAGTATTTTGTTAATACTTCCTGCTTAGTGGAAGAAAGCTATGGTAGTACTTTCTGCATTCACACTATTGAAACTAAAGAAGAAAGAATAGTGCTTGTTCCATTTACAACACTACATACGGTTGTGTGTCTATAGAATTTGTAGAAATTGTTCCTTGTTTGTAAAATGATAAAGCTATGATCAGTGATGCAAATCACCTTTATTATTTGACAAAAAGCATGATCTTTAGTAAAAATACCATGTTGATTTGTTTTGTTTGGGTTTGTGGTTTCGATTTTTTTGTTTGATGGAGTGTCTTTTTCATATTTTGTTGAAATGTTTGTAAAAGAAAAGATACAAATGCCTGTCTTTGTATCCTGTGCTTTTTCCATGGGGTGATTTTTCAATGCAGTAGATAGGTCAGGCTTTTCTGGAATTCAGTGGATTTTGGATGACTTTGCTGTAGCTGTTGACAAGGTCGAACACAAGACTGTAGAAACATCAGCACCTCCCTGTCCTTAACCTTGGCCAAAATATTTTTAATAATTTGAGAACATTTGGTTCTATGGTACAAATTCAGTGGGACACTTCTGTTACGTGCAGATTTTAAATTGTTTTCTTTCAGGAAAATTGACTCAAACCCTCACACTGAGCTCTGCTCTTCCCCTTTGCCTGGTGTTGTCAGACTGAGCTTTGTTTCCAAGTAAATTGCAGTGTTGCCAATTCCAGTATACAAAAAAACTTGAATGGGATTTTGCTTCATATCCCCACCTAATAAAAATAAAATATGAAATTTTTTTGTTGTTCTTATCTATCATCTGGTTCTGGAATCTTGGTGGAGGGTGTCCTTTTGTGTAGAGTTTGAGGTTCAGGGGGTTTTTTGTGTGTGGTTTTTTCTGGTTTGGGTTTGCAAGTGGGGTTTTTTTTGTTTGTTTGTGTGTGGTTCTTTGGTTTGGGTGAGTTTTTTTTTTTAAACCTTTCATTTTAGTGAACACAACTTTTTTTTTTTTTCCCCCTGATTTTCCAGCTGAGATTATTATGTAATAAAAGGATCTCTGAAGCTGAGTCATCTTGAATTCATTTAGTTTTGGTTTTAATTTATTACCAGTTCACCCGTGTGTACTGCGAATTTTACAGCACTACAGTTATGTTGTTCTTCAATCACACCTTCCTTAATGATTTGGAGAATAAAATATTTAAGAGTATTTTTAACACGTTATTCATATCTCATCAGTTGATGAAATGGAATGGGCAGCTTATACTTCAGGACTGGTTACTAAAACAGTGTGATGCATTTGAGGTGGAGCATACTGGTTACCCTGTCAGATATGAAACATTCTGATCTCTGAACATTAGAACTAAGTGATGTGTGGGATGTTGTACAATGAGATGCAGTTGTAGTGCCACAGTGGTTCCTCCCTCCCTTTCCCGAGGTGCTGTGAGGCCACACCTCACCTTGTACTGGGGGTCCCCACAAAACACTGAACCATTTCATTTGGAGGACCCTGACCTGAAGATGTGAAGAATAGTGAACTATGAGCATCATGTTCATATTTTATCAAAGAGAGCTGGTGGAGTTTATGGACAATTGGAAAGATGACTGCACCAGTGCAGCCTTGTTTTGATCTGGAGTCTTGCTGTCCTCCAACCTTCTGACCTTTCCTGTGTATTAGTAATATTTTGTGCCTTTGCAGCAACTGCTGCAGGTTTCTGAGAGTTTAGTAGGAATCCATTGTTTAAGGAATCCTCATATTTCTAGGCCTTATCAACTTCCAAAATCCTTTGTTACAGCTGGGCTATTTGCTAGTTTCTTAAATAAATTAGAAATTTTTTTTACTTTATAATTAACCAGTATAAAATTTTGATAGCTGATTTTATTGGTTTGTTTCAAGCTGCTTTAGATAAATCTTATTGAAATTAGGCAGGTAGTACTAGATGAGGTTTGTAATTTGAAAATTAACAGAAAAAAAATATTCCAGAATATAAGAAAGGGTATCCTTAATGAAGACAGCAAGTATCAAAAAAACCCTCTGGAACTTCTTCAGAGCTGATTGATTTGAAGATCAGTCTTCTGTTCTTGGTAGATAATTTGCAATGATCCCATAAGAAATCATATAATGCTGATTTGCAAGGTGAGAACTTAAGTATTGAATCGTCATGAACATTGTAAGCATCAGCTGATCAGAGCAGAAAATCTTTCAGGAAGAATCTCCAGTTTCCACCTTTTAATGATAATTGTGTATATTTTGAAAAGATAGCATATGGCCCACTGGCTTTTAAACAGTGAAAGAAAGCAAAATTTCAGAGCCTTGTTTTGGGGAGAATAAAAGTCCATTTTTAGTCTGTGTTGTCTGATGAAGAAATATTATCAGCCAGAACTTGTTAGTGTACCTAGAATTATCCCTGTGTTCCAAAGTCTCTTACATGGTAACCGGTGTCTTGACAGTCCTTTGGTAGAATTATTTGCGTCAAGGAGCAACAACAAGATCTCTTGCTGTTCCTCCAGATGTAGCAATTTAGGAATCAAGCCAAAAGATAATATGATGCAGGGATGTTGAACTCATTCTGTAGCAAGTGCCAAATTATATTTTCCACTAGAAAACATCACAAGAGGCATCTTTTATAGATTTCTCTAACTTCAGGCTGTGTTGCTTTAGCTGATGATGATAAATATTGCACTTGGACAGATATTCTTCTAAAATAGCAGTTTTATATGTAATGCAATCTTTGTTTTTTTCGCTTGTCCCTTTTAAACTATACTCATTTTCCCCTGCTGTAGCCATAAGTTTACTGCCCGCCTTTTAAATTTTATGTAAATCTCAGCTCCTGCTTGATTTTAGCAGAACTATCTGAATCTAAAACAAGACATTTAAATGTTTTAATAAATAACAAACAGCTTCCCTAAAGATAATGTCTGGAGATCTGGCAGTGGTTCACTCCCGTGGATTGACTCTGACTTCTTATATAGCAAAATGTAGTCTAAAATCTGATGTAGGATTATAATGCCTAAGTGATGTCACTCTTGTGTCCTAGGCAGATGCTAGAAACTTAACATTTGTTAGGTCAGTTGTTTTTTTAGTCCTGTTGATATCTTGCTTCTCACAGCCTGTAGTTTGTGGGTTGTTTTTGTTGTTTACACAAGTGGACTCTTAGTTGCTATTATTTTCAGTAGGTGTTGTTTTCCTGGAGCTCTGAAGTCTTTCAGTGAACTGCAGTGAACCTTTCATTTAACAGTTTGTGGATCTGTCTTGCTGATGATAGTTGCTGTCTCCTTCCTTTGGCAAAAATGCTGGCTGATTTCCCTGCAGGTGTAAGGGGCTTCAGATTGCAGATCTACAATGATGCTGTAGCTCTCTTTCTGTCAAAGAAAAGAAAGTGTCCTAACTATCCCCTCAGCAAATAAGTACCAGGTAGGTGTAGGTATTTGAAACAGCCTGAGTCCTGTTGAACACCTGCTATTGCACATGACAGCTCATGAAAGGGGCAGAGGCAACAATCCTGGAAATCCTGAGAGGAAATCTCTGGTTCTGTCAGTTCTTTAAGCCTTCACAACATGTAGGCCTTAAACAAAATTTTCCTACATTTTTATAAGATTTTGTTTTAAATCTGTACTTCTGCATTTCTAAAAGAGGAGTTAAACTCCTCTGTAAGAGGAGTTAAATATTTAATTAAATTATTCCTGCGCTTCAGCAAGAGAAGTAATTTTATGCACAACTATTGTCTGACAAGTTCCTGGCTGTGCTTTCTGTGGGCAGGTTGTCTATTGCAGAGCATGGTGAAGGTGGATCTCAACATGGATCCCTTTTTTTTTCCCCAGTGATAGCAAAATAGCAAGTTAATGTAACTAGCATATGAACTGATGCAAAAAAAACTTTTGTGAGATACGTGTATTGAAGTACATTTAGGCAGCATGAACTTTTCAGATTTGATCAAAATCAAAAGTGTTGACCATAAATAATATGACCTTGTTCATATTTTTGAGTAACTGCATGAATGCTTGAGTTTACCAATAGTAAAATTTAAGGTTTTAATGTTTGTTAGTAGCCCATAGCTGAATACATTTTTGTGTCTGAGATTCACTCCCAGTTTAGTGGATTCTTTTGCAGGCCATATGGAGGCAGTTGGCTTCAAATTTTAAAGTGTATTAAGGAACTATTGGTTTCACAAGCCTACATTTTGGCAGAAAATTTTGCTCATTTTTTTATTCTGTGCAAGCTGAAGTCTGTTGGTTGCACTGCCTTCGTGAATTTTACTAATACAGTCAAAAACATCACTGGGCTTTAAATTTTGTCCTGAACTCTAAGTTTACACAGCTTGAATATAAGTAGGATGTGAGGAAAGCTGTTCAGAAATATGAAAATTGATTGCAGTAATTTCTCACACCATATATGGGGAATGATACAAGAAGATGTTAGAGTAAAGAAATCTTCTGGTAAAAACCACAGTAATTGATAATACATTTGCTGTATGTCCTGATGTTTTAATTTGAATTAAGTCTCATAAACATACTGCAAGAAATTCTTCAAGAGATTTATTTTTTAAAGTAACAGCTTCATTCTGAAGATAAATCATTGTTGGAGAAAAACATGCTGGTGAATAACTTGGATTTATTTCTTCTGAAGTCCCAGTAGTATAAAGAAATACTCGTGACTTGAGTCAAGACAGGATCTTCAGATGGCTTTAATTCAAACAGCTCTGTGGTTATAATTTCATAGTCTGTGGGTTTTTTAATGTAATTGCTTCAAGTTTTACCTAATTAAGTCTATAATCATAAAAAGGGCTGTGTTCCTGCTGCAGCAAAAATGAAAACTGCTTTAATGCTTAAATGTACAATTTCTACAAGTGTAGCTGATGGAAGTTTTATATAATAGCATGAATCCCAGGCAAGCAAACTTGCATGAGGTAATTGATAACTTGTAACTTTTTTTCTGACCATTCTGCATACAAAGTTGTGTATATTAATATATCTCATCACCAAAGGGATGATTTTTGTAAGTATTCACATTTTGCTTGCCTCTCATTCTATAATTTTTCTAGTAGCAGAAATCCTTAGTCTTACTCAAAGTTCTTATTTGGTTGGTAGGACTAGGACATTTCAGTAAGATATGGGTTTGGAATTTCCACTTAAAACTCTATTGTAGTAGCAAACTCCTGGGACTCCTGAGTTAGCAAAATCCAGGACAAAAGTTGTTAAAATTCTTGGGGCATGCTGAGGTCTCAGCAATTCTAGAGAGATTCACTTTGAACAAGTTTTGTCTTCACTGATTGTTCTCATCTCGGAGTTTTAGGCACCGCTAAAAGCTCTGACATGGCAAAGCAGTGCAAGATCATGAATGAATGTTTTGGAACTCTTTGTTAGGGGAAAATGCATGGTGAGAAGATAATGCCTTCCAGTTCCTGTGCAACAGAAGGATTGAAGTTGGCATTTCTATCAGAAATTGTTTTGTACTTTAAGTTCATTGTGTGTCAGCCTTGTATTTGAAATGTCTGTTCAGTGATCTGCTAGGAGAGAAGGGGTTTTGTTTGTTTTTTTTCTTGTTCATTTACACAGTGAAATTTCTAGGTGGTTTAAAGATGAAAAAAAAAGGTAAAGAGAGAGTCTAATATGACTAAACAGTAGCAAGTGACTTTAGCCATATTAAATATCTGGTATATTTTTAAATTGCAGTCATATGTTGGATAATTCTTGAATTGACAAAAGTTTTTCAAAAAATTCTCTCTTATCCACTCTACCTTTAATATCATATAAGCATTCTAAATTTGAGTCATAAGAATAATAGCACAAAGAGAAAAATTCATGTTTTTCATTTTCTTGGGATGTAGGCGAGTTTTTTTTTAAATTTGGGTTTTGCTGGAGTGATCTTGCTTTTAAACTTTGCTATATGTCTTTCTTTTTTAAATTATGGACATAAAATTACATGTAGAAAAAGTAATGATCTTCACATCAGATTTTGCCAGGAACTCTGGTTTTGTTTGGAAATGTGGGTTTAAGTTAAAAAATGGTTAGATGGAAAATAAAAGCCCAACTGAATATTCGCCATCTTTAACCACAGAACTCACTTCCTTTTTTTGTAGTAGAATATGCCAATATTACTGTAAGAACATAATCTTAAACCTGTTTTTACTTCTAATGTTTCAGCATGTTCTGAAATAATACTTGTCTGGTTCCTTTCTGATAGCTTAAATACCTCATTTTGGTGTGAGTAGGATATCAGGAAATGCCTACTTCCATGGACTTTGTTGTTTTTACAATAAATATTATCAGCTGCCTGACTTAGTAAATTGGCTTGGGCATAAAGCAATGAAGGTGTGGGTGTACAACTTTTCTTCTCAAGCTGCCGTGTTTTGGGTCTTGGTAGCATGAGGTAATAGCTGAGAGAGATGTAGTTCTTGTCTCCATAAAAATTGTTAAAGAGGATTTAGTTAACTGTATACTTTTTTAATTCACTAGCTGAAGATAAAGAAAAGGTTGGGTTTTTCAGTAAGAAAAACGTAGAAAAATGGCAGAGGCAAAGACTTTGTTCAGCAGTTGGAATTTTGGCTTTCTAGACCATAGCTAAGAATCAACATGCTACATTGGCTGTCTTTGGGGTGGCAGTTTAGTTTTATTGCAGTCATAAATAATTGCACACTGTACTAAGGGAGTGTAACTTAAATAGCAAAACACAAGTAGTGGGGTCAAGGTGGATTCTAGGACAGCCAGACCAAGCTCATTTAGAAGAAAGGCCATTAGACCCATTTGAAAGATGATTTGTTTTTGTATAGTTGTGTGTAAGGCATTTAGTTGTCACTAGTGGGATCTCTGCTGTGGTAGATAAATTGCATGTATCTCCTTGGCACAGCTCTTGGAATCTTGGTTAGTGATGAAGAAAGCGATGAACTGGATGTTTACAGAAGTCTAAGGAGACAAAACAATATTTATCACCTCGTTGGCAGCACTGTGCAGCATATTAGTGACTTAGACTTGTGTCTGATGTGTTCTTTTAGCCAGAACAGCAAAGGAGGATCTCCAAGGAAAATAATGAGGTTGCTTTGCAGGTGCACATAAGGCATGGTGGACAGCACTGAAAAAAACCATAAAAACACCTGTTAATGTTAAAAACACATGGAGAGTAGAAACAGGTGTAAAGGGCCAATTTGACATAAATTTCTTGATAGAAAGTGAAAAGGGATAAGAAAGAAGATTGAAAGTGAAAACAAATTATGCTTATCAAGACTGACACAGAAAGGCAGCTGGGTAAAGGCTATAGGCATGAACAGTGATTTTTATTTTGACAGTTATCATGAGTGAAAAAGGCACACCAGCAAAATGTTGGAAAATGTTTTTTACAAGTTTGCAAACTGAGAGCATTAGCTGGACCACTTTATGGAAAAAAACACCTTTCTCTGTTTTACATATGGTACAGGAAAAGTAGAGCTAGATCTGAGACAGAAGACTGAGAAAATGGTTTATGTCAGAGATGTCTACACTGCAGCTCAGGGTGATTAGGTACCTGCGTGTTATGATGAATGAAATCTAGGGAATCATTGGAGAAACATGGCTAAGGACTGTGTTAGAGCCTTGTAGAACTTGAATTGACAGCTAGGCATTCATAAGAGTCAATTGAAGATTGCTAACATTTCAGTTTCCTTAGCAAGAGATCAGGTCTAGGTAGATAAAACTGTCGTCAGTGTGAGTGATGCCTATTGAAAGTTTTGTAGGTGACATTATTCAACTGTAGAAAGAGGTGAGATAATAAGCAAGGAAAATGTTCTTGTAGGTTTATCCCTGTCTCTATCTCCTAGAGAAACTGCAGGAATGATGAAATGTATCCTTTAAATAATACATGAAGTAAGGTTTGAAGAGGGAATGGATGAAGGGGAGAGACCATGCTAAGAGCAATGCGTGCAAGTATTAGACAGGGATCTGTTGGACAGAGAAGATTCGGGTGGAGGACTGATTCCAAGTCCTAGGAGGAGGTCATCTGTCACCTGGGAAGTGAGATGACAGTAGTTTAGAAGCCAGCTTGGGAGGTTTGCTGTAGCTTCTTTGGTATGAAAAAGACCTGTAATGTGATGGCATACACTGGAGTTTGCATGAAGGTTAAAAAAAAGAAAAACTGAGTGAAAATAAATGAGAATTTGTGAAATTTGGAATCAAACCATTGGTTGGGTAGCAGGAACCATAGAGGGGAGTAACAGGCAATACCCATGTGTGTGGTAAGAAGGAAGAAGTGTCAAGTTTGGAGCTTGATGTTTATTGTGGAAAAAAGTAATGATTTAGAATCCCTGAGATGATTTTCTTATGAGTGTTAGGTTGATCCTGTTGTGTGACATTGTGTTCATGTATTAAAAACTGTGACTTGAGAGATGATCAAAGAAATGCTACAATGGTTGTGGTCACAATTTTACAAGAGAGGTTTTATTCAGCTGCTCCTGTTTAGAAAACAATTTAAAATGAGAAATCAAAGACTTTATTAGTTGTTTTGTGTCCTAATCTTTGGTGAAGAATGTTTTTTTCATGTAACTGGTTTACTTCAGTGGGTATACTTGGGTATTTCATGTGTATGCTTCACTTTTGTTCCTCAGCAGCAAATTTTCAGGCTCCATCAATGCTTATTTCTATTTTATCACCATGTAGTACCTCTGATTCTTACCCTTTCCCACCACAAACAGGCACAGGTATAACATTGACTTGAAATTGTAATTAATATTGCAATATATATATATAATTAGCATTGTAATAATGTTTAATATTTCGAGTCTTGCTGTGTATGTTTCAGGATATTTGTTTTGCAGCACAGTGTTGCAGTTCCTTTAGTATTACTCAACCTGTTAAAAACAAATCCTTACTTAATCAAGTTTCTTTGAGAAGTGTTATGACAGTTGTTGGCTGCAGCACCTCGCTTCCTCATTAGTGAGATACCTTTCCCTGGAATGAAACTGTGCCACCCAGCTTTGCAGAGGACAATACTGATGCCCTGTGAGCTGAGGGAGTCAAGTGGTGTGACTGAGGTACAGCAAACTTTGTCCTGGTGTTGCCAAGGGGACTGTGAGTTCATGTAGTGCTTGAGATTGGAATTTATGGAGAAGTGACTGAGATTAATAGGATAACTCACATCTACAGGGCTCCTCTTTCAGTTTGTCTACAGAAGCAGATAGATAATCTTGAAGATATAAAACAAGTTTTCTGGGCTGGTGTTACTCTTACAGCAATAAGGAAATCAAAACCTGGATGCCATGTAAAGTCATGTGATGTTAAGACATTCTGTATATCTTTTCAAACCAGGAAAACAGGTCTTCCACACATGATTATGAGGCAGTAAAGCCAGGGTCACCTGATATTCTCAAAAAGTTTCAGAAGTTTGGATTTTGTTCTGAAACTGCTATCAAGAGCTATGGGGAAAATGTTTGAAATACTGGCAGTAATAACTTTGTTGAACTGGTATTATTTAAGTTACTTAATTTACTTACATATTACATGTTCTTTAAATTTAACTGTGGAGGAAAAATGTGTTTTCTATTTCCCCTGTGGCTAAAAGAACTATGGGGTTTAAATGGTGCTAAGGAAAACTTTAACTAGGCTTTAAGAAACTTCCTCTTGCAACAGGAATCCTGGATTTCTGGGGTGGATGGCTTAGGGAAGTGGTGGAATTTTCATCATGAAAGGCTTTTCAGAACAGGTTAGACAAGCATCTCTGCAGAATAATGCAGGTATAGTTTTTCCTGCCTGAGGCCAAGAGACTGCGTTAGATGACCTCTTAAGGTTTCTTCTAAGCCTGTTGGTTTATGTTCATGTGTGTGACTCTTTCTTCTTAAATACGAGGTCAAATTCCACTAATAGATTCACCATCAGTCACTTGTTACATAACCACAGTCACTGAATATTGAGACTGTCTGAATCTTCTTTTGGGGGAACAATAATGTTTTGAGCTGTTTACAGTAGGTGGTTACAGACACTTCCAGTATTATCTGTTGGCTGCATCCTGTAGCTTCCTCTGGCTCGTATTGTAGCTTTTACCATGGCTTCCTCTATGCTGCTATTGGAAAAACTCGGGGCTGAATTCTGGTGTATTTTCAGTTCTGGTTGACTGCTTCTTGTGTTGAAGTGTAGGTACTTGAAAACTTCAGGACACAGCATGCAAACTTGGCAGGCTGAGGGAGAGTAGAAACCTGGACTGAAATAGCCTGGAGGACTGACGAGACTGAGAGCTTGAAGCCTGGGCTTTCTTGGAATCTGTCCTGTGTCTATTTCTAAAGTAGACAGACTGCTCTTACTCAGTATCTAGCTGTTATTAATGTCAGTCTCCAGTCTGGCTGATGTATGTGTCCCACAGATAAAAGTATTATGAATGTTTTTAGGAGTTGCCTATGCAAATTGGAGCACAACTTTTATTTACCTGGAGAGTGCTCATTTAATGAAGAGCTGTTATTAGGTTCTATATGTGACGCCACATTTTATTTATGGGAAAGGTCTGGCAGAACTTCCATCGCAGGTAAAGTTACTAACTATGTCGTGTTCTTTAGGGACACTTACTATTACAGTATTTTTTGCCTTCTAAAACATGATGTTCTTCTCTCTTTTCCATCTACTGTTTACAGAACAGTGTTGTCACTACAGATGGGAATTAAGGTACAGAGAGAATGTATAAAATTATTCATTTAATTTTAAGTAGGATCTTAGGGTACGGTGTCTTTCAAAGTATTTAATGCATTTTAGGAATACTTGTCTTTGAGTACATCCTGAAGCTTCTGATTACTTTGCCAAAGTGTGAATTTATTTTCAATATTTAAATGCTATGATTTCAAGCAACTAACACAACTGAAACTTGTTCCTTTCTTCCCAACCTTATTTTCAGACAGCACTAAAGGATTTCAACTCAACTTTTATTAAAAAAAAGGGTCAATTCAATGTACTGTCAAAAAAAAATGAACACAAAGGACTAAATCTTTGTCAAAGTTACAGGAAACTTGAAACAATTTTGGAATGTGGTAGCTAATCCTAGGCATACATTTCCATTTACAGAGGGGGAAAAAATTACCCATAAGCTTGTTTATGTCTCTCTTGTCTTTTTTTAATATTCTGCCACTCTTCTTTTTATTTCTTTCAGATGATATTAACTGTGTTTCTGAGCAACAATGAACAGATTCTGACAGAAGTTCCAATTACACCAGAAACAACCTGTCGCGATGTAGTGGAGTTCTGCAAAGAGCCTGGAGAGGGAAGCTGCCATCTGGCTGAAGTATGGCGTGGAAATGGTAAGTGAAATGTTCACTGGAAATGGATTTTAATATGTGCACCAATTATAAAAAAGGAGTGACTTCATAATACTAATTATTTCAATTACGTATTGTAATCTTTTTTCTTCCAGTCTATTAGCCTTTATGCAAAGGATGGTAATTCAAATAATTGTAGAGATTAATGTAATTCTTGACTCTGCTCTGTTTTTCTTCCTCAGCATGAAGTATTTGATGAAATGCATGTGTAAGGCCTGTTAGTGTTCTGTATTTGTTTTTCTAATAGGATGGAGGGTATTTAAATGACAGTAGGGAATCTCATGATGATATTTTTTCAGTCAGTGGGTGCAGATCACCACCTGCATTCTTTCCAGTCCTATTTCCTCACTTCTAGCATGTGAGCACTAGCTGAAATTTAAGAAAGGGTATAGATTATTTTTTCCTTCTGTATCATGAATAGCAAATGCTCTACGGACAGAGCCATGGCAGAATGGGACATAGTTAGTATCTCTCACTTATTTGTGAATATTTGCTCTCAAAGATCTGCCAGCCTCTCTAGGAGCAGTAGTGTCCCTATCCTATTTGTGTTGCAATTATTATTTCACAGAATCATGAGGCAGGCAGTTATTTTCAGGAATGTGTCAAAATCCATGCACAGCAGATTCTGTTTTTAAATGGATTCTTGTAGTTGCATGTAGTACAAACCTCCAGGTTATTGTTTATCAATGTATGGATGGAAGCAGAGTTGGTGGATGGGATAACAAAACATGTTCATAGAATCATAGAATAGGAGCATGGAAGGGTTGGGATAGGGAGGGACCTTACAGTTAATCTAGTTCCAATCCCCCATTCTTATATCTTAGTTTTTAAATGACCTCTATTTAATGTAATTTGTTTTGTATAAGGGCTGATGAGGTCATAACTTGATACTGAATTCCTAAATTTTGTATAAAGGTGTTTTATTTTGATTGGGGCCTGTTTGGCCAGACAAACACAACAGGCATTATTCTGATGCCTTTGGAGCTTTTACATAATGGCAGTCCAGAATATTTTCCTCCTCTTCTTTTTCTAAACTGTTCTAAGACTTTGTAAAAGGAAAAGGTACCTGAACATGTCATTTCCTACCTGAGTGGAAACATGGAGTTTAGGCAAGAGTGAACCAGAGAAGGGTTAAGAATTGTGTGCCTGTAATTCTAGGAATACAAACTCAGTACACACTGAGTTAGAAGACTTATGTTTAAGCATAAAACTTGAAAAATGGTTAAGACTTCTTCAAATTGGAAATTTAGGTTATGGAGTCTATGATACCAAGTGCATCACAGATTTCTAAAATGGATCTGCAGACTTCAACTGCACTCAGATATTCCTAATATTTTCCAGTCTCTTGTCAGTGAGTGTCATATGTGGTATTATTTATTTTTTTGCTTTCACAATACTTTGAAGGTATACTTCTTTAAAAATGTAGGGAAGAATGTTGTCAACTAGCTTTAAAGAGTGACTGGAAACTAGAAAAGTGATCGAGAGCATCTTCCTGGAACACTTAAACCTTGCAAACCTTGGACCTTAGAAGCACGGGTTTTCTATGATAACTTTTAAGATTGAGAAAATATTTCATCTGTGGATGTAATATTTTATTTCTCAGTGTTAGATATCAAAAGCTACAAACTTCTATAAAGTGGGAAATAGAGTTTATCCATGAAATTGCAATGGAGAGACTAAAACTAAATTTTGTGTATCTGCTCTGAGAATTATCTGTCTTTGATCCCATTAAAGTCAGTGGAGATCTGGATATTACTGTGAATAGAATAAGGAGATGTCTGTTTTAGCTGGTTGTTTTCTGTTAATTCTGTTTAATTCCTTTTAATCTCACCCAGTTTTCTGAAGGGGATATCTACATACAGACACTTAGGTGAGGGAGCAGAGGCCTGCCCAGAGCTTCTACCTGAGCTTCTGGTAAAACTGACATGAAGGTGCTTTCACAAAGGTAGCTTTACTTGCTAAATCCCCAAGGTGATAACTGTATAGATCTATTTCACTTGAAGTGTAGAGTAGAAAATACTGGAGAGAATGAAAGAAAAAAATGAAACACTCACTTATGTTTCTGGGTCTTTGACCTGTAGTGTCAGCAAAAATGATATCCTACACATTTGTTTTAAGGCTCTCTGATGGAACTTTCAGCACAAATGTTTATTTCATTGTTCTTAAATGTAGGATGCTGTTAGATAATCTGTGACCTCAGCTTCTTGACCCAAAGTCTAGGGTACATAGATTTCTCAGTGGGATGACCTGGGCGTATATATATGATAATTTTTCTGTCTGCTTCTTCTGAGAGCTAAATTGAAGTCTTTCAACAGAAATTTGTAAAAATAATTTTGCCTGGAGCGGAGATCTGATGTAGAAAACAAGAATCTGAACAGTTAAATGTGACAGTTACAACAACCAACTTTAAACTATGGTTCTGAGTGGGAAGTGTGAGGCAATTTGCAGTAAAACTGCTGCATGTTGTGCCAGTGGAAAAGCATATTTTATCTCTTTTATTACACTGTCTCTGATCCCTCACCCTTATCCTCAAGAGATCTGCAAGTGTTCTTTCAGAGGACATTTTGAAAACTAAAATTCAAAACAGAAGTTAATACAGCAAATCATGGGCTGAAAAAAACACTATAGATTTAGTCACACACTGTAAGTGGTCTGTTTTCCTGGCAGTCTCTCCCTGTGGCACAAATGACAAATGACAACTCCCTCCATAAGAGAGAGTCTGTGCTTAACTCCTCTGCTCTACAGGTAGCCACAGCTTCTTTTAGGTAGCCCAGCTGAATAATGCATCTCTATTCAAATTCAAAGCACTGGGGCTTGCGGACTGTAATCTTATCATCAGGTACAAATAAGAGTTTGCATGCCCAAAAGCCTTTCTCAACTGTATTGCTCTAACAATATACTGTCTATTTTAATAGTCCTCCTGTTTTGAATGTGTATGTACATGTAGATGATAAACACTTGATTTTATTTTTAGAGGATGAGAGACTAATTTTCTTCCCGAAAAATGTTACTAAATCCAAAAATTATGTAAGATTTCTACAGTGCAGAGGAAGATTACAGTAGTTTAGCTGTTGGAAAACATTGGTTTAGTTATTATTGTAGCTTTCATTTCTTTGCTTTTGTGTGGCAAAGAAATGGTTGAGGGCTTCACAAGAGTTGTAAAATAATTTAGGTGTTGTTTGCATTAGAGTCAAGAAACTGATTATTCTCAGACCTGCATGGACTAAGCATTTAATTTATTCCCATTTAATTTTGGTGTTTCATTCTCTGTTCCCTCTCCTTTCCAGTTTCTTGAGATGAGCAGTAGTTGAAAAAGTCAGTAGCGTTTGTGCCTCATATATCAGGTTTTGTCAGTTTGGAGCTTACTCTTTTTGCAAGGATTTCTGATGCTGTAACAGGAGACTAAACCAGAATGTTCTTCCTCATTCCCCTGTTATTGCAAATAGTAATTGGTAAGGAGGGTCAAAGACAGGTGTGAGGCCAGGAACTTGGAATTATGTATGTTACAAGAGAATTGATTACAACCTTTAAATCCACCCAGTACTGAATTTTTCAGTTCGTTTACACCTGGAGTGCCCTTCAGCAACTGGTCATAACAGGGATTCCTCAGTGTCGTGGTAACATAGGAGGCAAGAGAGTGTGAAAGAAATAGTTTTTTACTCTGAGTGTACTTCTGCAAACCTGAGCAGGGAAAAACTAATTTCAGATATCGCAGCAAACTCCCCTATGGAGCAAATCCATTATATTTTATTCTGGTTTCAAGTCGAGGAGGCATAAACATGTTTATTTCACATAGCAGGATCCTTGAAATCAGGATGGAAACAGATTTTGAAGACTGAAACTTACTTTTAAGTGGTGGATTTGTAGCTCCACTGGAAGAATTTTGCAACTCTTTTCTGAAACATTGGTGCAGTGTCTGTGTGTCAGATTTACAGGGTGTTTTGTTTTGGAATACTTAAAACTAGCCCATCCTCAAAACTTTTGCTAAAAGGAAAGTAGTACAGCTCATTTCTCAAAAATATTGTAGAATCTTCATCCAATTTAAAATCTAATGCAGTTTTTTCAGGTAAGTATGGATGTATGCATTTAGCATGGTTTTCTGCTTTGTTGTGCATGAAAACAAATGTTCTCTAAATAATTTTTGATGTGTTGCTAAAGTATAGGAATCCAGCTTATTACACACATTTTCCTATTTAATGTTTTCTTCACACTCTCAGAATGCTCTCTACTTTTTTTTTTCTTTAATTAAAATTAAAGTTTAAAATAGTTTTGAAAAAACAGTTACTGACAAATATTTCTGAAGCTATAACAACCAGGAAAAATTTAACTGTAGTGTTTATCTTTGTTTTGATTTGATTTTGGTTCTTAACAGGGGTTTTCAGAAAATATCTCTTGTACTATTATACTACAAATATAAAATCATGCTTTCTTCTCACACTTCTTATAGATTTAAGGGATTCAAACTGTAGGAAGGAATGGGGATTTCAATTCTTACCATGTCTTGTGTTAAGTGTTAATGTCCATTTCTTCTTCCTCTTTGTTTCCTGAATTTGTTTAGTGTAGCTAGGTTGCACAGAATGATTGGTGCTGGTCCATCTTTCTTTTCATTCTTTCACTGATGTTGATGATGCTGTTACTACTTTAACCTGTTTTCTCTCTACCTTAGGATAACACCCCAAACTGGTTTTGTGAATGAACTGCTAAACTAGTAGAAAACATCTTTGCCATTTCTTTCCACTGTCTCTCTTTGAAAGATATTAGTCTTAATTATCGAAGGTGCATTATGTAAATGACACCCCTTTCTTTGACTAGCTCCTGGGATCAGGCCTTACTTTCTTTGGGAGACCAGCTCAACCAGGAGTGAAGCTGCAGCTACTCCTCACCATTCCATAATTAGTCCAGCCCTGTTGCAGTTGGGTTTGCCTAGCAATTTTTCTGTTTGGGAGAAATTCTTAAAGATTCATATCTTGTGTTCTGAAGTCTCTGAACTAAACCACTTAAATATTTTTACATTCAGTGATCTTTAGAAGACTCATGCTGCAATTTTAGTGGATATGCTTCAAAGCACTTGAAACCTTACTTTACTTTAGGAGTTGAAAAACCTGAAAATCATGCTTTTAAAATTCCTTTTCAAGAACTGAGTAGTAATAAGCCACTGACCTTATTCTCATGTGCTTAAACATTATTGACAATGTTTCTACAACACCACTTGAGTGAGGAACAGGAAGAAGTGAAACAAATAATCAATTTTTTAAATTTAGTTGTTGGTTTGGTTTGGGGGGGTTGAGTTTTTTGGGGGGGCAGGTTTTTTTTTAAAGAAAGATAAATAACCAGTCACCTGATGAATGTGATTAGCTTGTGGTTTGAATGACCCTTCCTCACTGCAGGCAGCTAGATTTAACTGTGGCTAAATTTTGTTAATCACACATCTACTTGACATGACATATTCGACAAAAGTTTATTGTACTAAATTCATTGTAAAACAATTGATTAAAATGCATTGGTTTTTAACAATTAAGTATCCTAGGAGTATCAAGACATGTACATCTATGTAGTTCGTCATGAATATAAATTTAAGTAAATTTCATTACATAAGGGTATATTTGTGAATTGGTTTTCCCAAGCTTTTCCCAAAATTTCTCTTATATATTTGAATAGTTTTGTCTTCTCATGTCAAATGAGTGAAGTATGAAATGGATAACATATTTTAGAGGTACTTTTCCTGGTAGGAGATAGTGTGGTTTGGATTTTGGAAGCCAAAAGTACTTTGCTTTTAACAACAAAGTAGAGTATATAGTATAATAAAATTTTATTCTGGTTAGAAGATATATTTTGGTACCTTAGCTAGTATTAGATCTTAAAATGGGTATTTTATTATCTTAATAAAAACACCTGGTAAAAAATGCAAGTGTAATTATGGAAGCAGTGAAAAACTTGTCTTAAATGTATCTTCATTTTGAAATACTAAATACATCGTGTGCAGTCTCTTAATAACAATATATATGATCAATTTAGAAGAAATAATTACTATATGCAAATGTTTTCTTGGGGAGAAGCACAGAGACTGACTGTTGCAAAGAACTTGGTCTTTATTTGTTCAAAGAGTTGCCTGTAATTCACATATACTGGAAGTTAATGTGTAGCAAAGTGTGTTAGAGAGGGAATACCTGCTCAAGTTCTTAGGAGATGAAATGTCAATATAATGTTAAGGGTTTGTGTCTGTGTGGAAACCCAGAGGTTCAAATCGAATGAATCATTTTAATAATAGAACAAATGGCCCATTTGGTGTTGATGGGGAGCAAAGTTGCTATTTCCTAAATTAGGGTTCCTAAACGCTGGTATGGGTTTGCAAGCTGGTTCTGTAGTCCTGTGGAGCAGTGAGCTGTGTTACAGGAACAGGCCAGCTTTTAATACCATACGTTCAGTGGGTGCCTGTTGCTTAGACTTCATGTAAGACAAAATACATCAGATGGATTGAATTGCTACCAAAAAGGACATTCTGACTATTAATAAGAGTTCTGTATAATCCTGCTTGGTTTTAAGGAGTTGTGATGAGGTTTTTTTGGTCGTGTGCTTGCAGAGCGCCCCATACCCTTTGATCACATGATGTATGACCACCTGCAGAAGTGGGGGCCCCGCAGGGAAGAGGTGAAATTTTTTCTTCGTCATGAAGAGTCACCAGCTGAAAGCAATGAACAGAGTAAGTGCATTTATCCTGTAGTGTTGTCACTGAGACAGATTTTAAAAGATTTCTGAAGGGAGTTTGGTTTTCAGTTCGTTCAGTGAACCTCAGTGGTTATATGTAATAAAACTTTCTTGTACCAAAGCTGTTTTGAACCTTCCCAGGGGCACTTTTTCTTGTTCTTGTGCACCAGTTCTCTTCTTTAAAATAATTTTTACCAGTCTGTTGAGTAACAGCAAGATCTGTTTGTATTCTGCTTAATTTGGATCTAAAAAAGTTAGTGGATATTTAGAGACTTGATGTAGTTTTTTTCTTGTTGAAAGTCCCTACATTTTGAGAGGGTAGAATGGTTCCTTTTTCTTCTTTGCCTCCTTTAAAAACTCAGATCTATTTTACAAACATCACTGGCAGAGGTTTCAGTACCTTTGCTTTCTCAGTTTTTCATGGAGGTATATTTAATAGTCGTGAAAATTTGTATCTTGAAAAATTGCTGGTCTGCTTGGTTCTATAGGATAAGTGTCTATATGGAACAGTACCCCACTATGAAGTGGGGTTTCTTAAAAGACTAGAATAAAAAAAATGCAAGTGTTTGAGCATTCTGAACTTACTGGTGTAGACTGTGCTTAATCTATGAGAAGAGTTTTGAGGCTGTGCATTGTAGACTTACTGGCTGTCAGACTGTTTGAAGGACAGGAAAGGTGTCTCAGTGAGGTGTGTTTGCATGCCCAGATTATCCTGACTCATTCAACTAATCTGACTACTTTTAACAACAGGATTTCAAGTCTTTGCTGAGTCCTTATTGCTTTCAGCTGAGGCTTTTTATTTTTAAGTGGTTTGTGCTTGTTTTGAATGCAGAAATAGCAGACCCAAAAATGTGTGAGGGAATTTTGTATTAATTAGGTACTTTGTACAATAGTCTGTTATCCTTTGGGCAATACACATATAAAGTATTAAGTTAAGAAATTTAAAATACACTTAAAGCCAAAGAATTTCAATGTACAAGGAAAGCATTGCTCCTGAACCATGCTTGCAAGGCTTTTGAATTCATCATTGAGCTATGGATAGATTTCTAGATTAAAGTTGTTTAATAGTTAGACATTAGAAAAACTTCCTCTACTATATTAATTTATGATGTTTTCAGTTGAAGCTACTGCTTCTTATGGACACAAAATACAAAACTTGAGTACATTGCCCTTCATGACATTTTGCCTAAAGAGAAGCCAGGAAAATAGAGCTGCATATCTGTACTTTTATCTGATGAATTCTGTGAAGTGAAGGCTTTATTTCTGCTGATTCACTGCTTACAAAAAGTAACTTTACTAAGAAAGAGTTGGAACTGGCAGAATGAAAATTCACAGGTAAAGTTTGATACAAATTCTTGAACAGAATTCTCAGAACATATGAGAACAGACTGGAGAGTAAAATGTATTTGTGTTGAAAACTGAACTTTGCACTAAGAGTGATGATTTACTTTTAGGTGTACGTCAAGTCCAAAATCAAAGAAATGGTATAAATATACCTGTGGAGAAACGAACAGAGAACGGGGTATGTAATCAATCTTAAAGGTTTGGATAAATATTTTGTGTTTTAAAAATTACTACTTTTCAAGGTGTGTAATGATGGAAACTGGGGAAAAATATATTGATCTTAGCTTTGATTTTGTTAGAAAGTGAATGGGACAATGTGTCTTTTTCATCAGCTACTCTGAACTTTCTGTCTAGAAAGAACTTGTGTGATGTGAGAAGCTCTGGAGTCTTATTAATTCATGTTCTAATCTGTTGTATTCATTCTGTGTGAAGTAAAAACAAGCTACATTATTCTTTCACACTTATATTGCCTGTCCACATATCTTTTCCTTGATTTATCTCACTGGTACTGATTCATGACATACTGTTATATGTTGAAATATGAGGATGTATCTATGAATTGGGATTTTTCAGATGCTGGTAGAAGAGCTTGCATACCCCTCAGAGCCATCACTTTATACTGTTTTTATGCGCTTGATTCATTTCTACACATGGAGGTTTTTTGACTAATATATGACTAGGTTTCTAATTTAAAATACAGCTTACATACCAGAGGCAACCTGTGATTCCTGGCTTCAACATTTTTTTTTAATACATAAAACATAGTATATCTCTTTCAAAATTAACATGGCTTAAAATCCTTCTACTTCTGAGCTGAAACTCTTCTTACTTTCTTCTCTCTTGTCTTATCTTCAAGACTAATGAAGATTCTGCAAAGCATAGTCTGGTCTTGTTTGTTCAGGGCCATTCTGCTGCCTTTACCAAGACACTCCAGCTATAGTCAGCTTAAAGTTTCAGTAAATACTTTTGAACTCACCAATACATAGTTATATTATCTCAATAAAGCACTGTCACTTTACAAATGTGCGTATGGGTCTTTCTCAGAGTAAAATAATACTTCAAGTTTAAAAGCAGACAAATCAGTTTTTTCAAGCTGAGAATCTTAAAACCAGCTGTGCAGATTCAACAGTTCTATGCTTGTATATTGCCTGATAATTAACATTTAAAAATCACACACTCTCCCATGTAGCAATAGAGTTGTTCAGTCAGTTTGCAGCTCTTTGCAGCTTGTTTTGTGGACCTAGGGGAAAGAATTTTTTCCCTATTCACAGCAGTTAATCATGTATTGCTTTCTACGTTCCTTTTCTGTAGAGAACACTGGCTGATACCCTCTGTTGCATGGATCCGTTTATCCTGCTGCCATTGTCATATTGACAATGTAGTGAGATCATGGTGCTCTAAAGTGCTGGGGGAACATAACTCTTTCATGACCTCCCCTGATCTACTCCTCTGTGTGGGTTGTAGCTCAGATACTACATTTGGGATATAGTATATTTGGAAATTAGGACTGGCATGTGCAGAATGCCTTACAGTCTCACTTCTTGCCAGGGCTAAGCTTTATGGCTCTCTATTGATTTGAATTTGCTGTGAGTTTTGTGGGTAAAGCTCAGACCTGATAACTTAAATAACCCTTCTATCTTCATTCCATTCAGGACACTTATTTTTCTTTTTTTTTTTTTTTTTTTTTAAATCCCAAAAGTTGACCACAAAATTAAAATTTGTTGGGGAACTGATCACTTTAAAAAGGGCTTTTATCAGGTTTAGGAAATAAAGTGTATTAAATACCAGGTTTATGAAAATAGAAGAAAAACTAAAACCTGGGGGTGTTATAGTAATGTAAAATTGTAATGGGTTTTATGCTAAAAATGGTACAAATTGGGTTTTGGAAATGTTTAAAACTAAGATTTTCAATTGTGCTAAGTTTTAAATCAGAGGGGGAGGGGGAAAAGAGGTGGCTTCAGGATCAAGGATTTAATCAGCTTACACTTACGTAATGCATTAGGCTTATTCATTGTTGTTGGCATGCTGAATGTTAGACTGGCCCTAAAATCAACACAAACCAATGGAACATTGAAGACAGCTCAGATTTTACCAAATACTCTGCATTCAGGTATATTTTTATTACATGTACTTGCTTTAAGGATGAAATTGTTGATTTCTTGCTTAATATTGGGTAGAGCTGCAAGTATGATATGTATGGAAAACTTTAAGATGAATGTTAGTTTCATTGATTGAGCCAGTAGTCTTGGAAAAAATTATGGACAATCTATCCAGTTAAATTTAGATGATTCTATTAATGGGCATTTTCTTATATGCAGTAAGATTTTTTTGTTGTTGTTCTTTAAAACTATTTGTGCATGATCAGCAATTACTTAAATAATGGTTATCTTAAAATCACATTATGTAAATGCTTAAATTTCATTAGATTATTTTTCAAGTTAAAAATAGAATAGGCTAAGTCTCTTCCAGCTGTGAAACATTTGTTGTAAAAGAATACTTACCTGTAAGTATTCATCTGGGAATTTTGCATTCTGTATAACAAAGTCTAAAGGAAAACTCAGTGGGGTTTTGTGAACTGACAAGTGCTCTTATTCCAGAGGTGACCTTTTGGGGTTTGCTTTTTTTGTTTACAACTTTCTTTCTTAGAAGTAGAATTATGCTGTAGTTGGGACCTGATCTTTCTGCCAGTACTCAAAGGTACAGATGAGTGAAGATCAGACTTACATAACTAAACATTTCCTTTTGCCAGGGAGGTTGGACAGTGTCTCAGGAGGGATTCTCTTCTCTGGGAACAGCTGCCTCTTCCTCTGCTTCCTTTCTTTAGCTTGTGTAACTGAGCCAATTGGAGCTGAACACAAGTTGTAACAAGGGGAATTCTAAACAAATAAGGGAAAAAAACGTTTTATCATTGAGAGTAACAGACATTGGAACAGACTGTTCAGTCTGTGGAATTTTGATCTAGCTGAATAAAGTCCTGAGCAGTCTGAATTGCTCCAATCAGGGCTTATTGAAGCAGATGACTTCCAGAGGCTCCTTTCTACCTAAATCATTCTTTGATTCTGTGATTGGTGGCGGTGAAACAGTGGTCATCCAAATGCTGGGTCTTGTTTGCTTTCAGATGTGCTAGCATGATCCAAGCATCATTCCATAGTAGCAGCAGCAGTCTGTGAACAGTGAGGCAGAGCAAATATAGGTGAAACCACTGGGGGTCAGTGGCAGACAGGAGAGGGACTGGGGAGCCCCATCCTGGCTGAGCTGCCGGCCCTCAGCGGGAGGTGTGGATCAGATGCTGCTCTCCCACAAAGAGCACTGACTGGATGAGGACAGTTGTCCAGGTGAAAAGCTAATCAGATAACCCCGAAATTTCTTGGAGATGAGAAAACAGATGTTCCTGTACCACATTCTTTTTTTCAGAACTACATGACAGAAGTCAAATGTATTGGACTGAATAAATGTAGAGTAATGTAATGAAAATAGTCTGTATATGAAGAAATACTAATTTGTTGTAGTTGCTTATATACAAATAATAATATATTTTAAATTTAAACTATTTTAGACATTGTAATTTACTTGGGGAGCATAAAATCTCAGTTTGTGGTCTCTGGTGCCAATTTTTAAAGCTTATTTTTGCTGTGTCTAAAATTGCTCCCCTGATTTAGAGAGAATGATATCAGTAAGCCTTTTTCTTAATGGACGTTGACTGAAGTTTTTGCAAAAAAAAACCAAAGTGGAACCTCATTTTATCTCATTGTGTGTTAGCATTAGTATAGAGGAAATTTGTGTAGAGAAAGAAAACTTGACCATGATCCCAAACCAGAGACACACTCCTGTAAATGTTCTTAGTATTGAAGCTGTGACCAGTAGATGAAGTTGAGTGTTAAAAGTTTTGTGCTGATTAGATAACAGAACTCATGCTCTCTCTTTCTGTTAAAGTGTCTCAAATCAAGCTTTTAGCAAAAATTACAACAGGTAGTTCGGGTGTTTTAGTAACAGGAGATTCTTATACTGAGGGAATTGTTAAGGAAATTCCATTAACAGATGTGTTAAAACATCATGTATCCATCCACAAGGCATTGATTTAATTTCAGAGAGTGTATGGTTGCTGATGGAGGGTGGATACCCTCTAATGCAGTCTGTGTATTCCACTCCACTATGACAGCAGGAAAGGTACACTGCTTTTGAGTGTCTGTGGTGTGACTTGACCCATTCTATGCTTAGAGATTAGACAGATTTACAAGTGGGGCCAAAATCCCTGAATAGAATTATATGTTGTTCATTAGTTTTAACCATTTCATCCATATGAGTGTGAGCAGATAAAAAGGCATTAAACATCTAATGTACATTTTGTTGGTGGGGAGGCATTTACAAGTATTCTTGCACATAGAAAATAAGAAAAATTTCCTTAACCTGTCAGGTGAAGATATAACAAATGTAATTGAGGAAAAAGGCAAACAAGCCACATTTTTAATAGCAGTAATAAACTCAGATGAGAAATACATTATATGTATTTGCTTGAAGTTTCTCATTTGAACTATGGAAGGATAAAGAGCTTAGTCTGGATAGAAGTTGTTCTTCAAAGCTGAGCTGCAAATTCAATTTAATATAAGCTTGTAAGTATTAAGCACTCTGTTTATAACATTTAACAGTGTGCTTGGAAGGGGCTGCCATTCACATAAGACAGGTTTTAATCAAATTTGTTTAGAACAAACAGAAAACTATGTCATGCTTAAAATTTAGATTCAGGGGTCTCATAGCAAAGTCAAAGCAAATAATTGCATTAAAAGATGATTTTTAACAATTTAGGCACAAACAATCCTAACAGTTTGCAGGAATGTATTGTTATCTGAAGAAATATTGATGTAAGCTTCTTGGAACCTTTTGACCTTCTAATAAAAGGGTAACTAAATCAGATTCAAGTTTTCCCAGTTTTCTGCTGCAAATTCCTCTGTTGCTTTTGTAAAAGAGACAAAAACTGGTCTTCGGCTGTCAGAGATGTTCCCTTTTATAAGGTATGAATTCTGAAAATTGTTTATCTGTTAGAGAGGGAAGCATTGCTGCCCCTACAGCAACTCTTTGCACCATCAAATTCCTAGTTCAGTTCCTAGCTCAGAGTTAATAGAGTTTGGATTCTCCACAAACTGATAGTGTTCTTTAAGTCTGTCTGAAGCATTTTCCAGACAGCTGGCAGTATGTTGCTCTTCAAAAAAAAAAAAAATAGAAAAACTAATCCAACTAAAGGATTTAAGGGAAAAAATTAAATTAGGAAGCAGAAAAAAAAATTAAAGTCTAAAGCTAATTTTAATGCATACAAATAGCTTTTAAATTCTTTATAGAGTAGAAAGCTGAGTCTTTTCACACCTCAGTAAAGGATAGTTATGTACAGAGCATCTCTAAAAGACTAATAATTGTGTGATCCTGTAGAAAGTATTTCTGTGAAGCTGTAGGGAATTCAAATGCTCTTGACCTGATACCTCTCTCTGAGGCCTTTTTTAAACCTTTTGGGCAGTATCACATCTTTCTTGGATTTGGAATGTCATAACAGTGTTTTGACTTGTCCTGTGCAGTCTCAAATATATTGCAGTCAGTCCATAATGGACAAAGTTACTGTATATTTAGATTTTATGAGAATAATTTCATTTGTTTCATTGCACTTACTTTGTGATTATTTTCCTGTTAGAATTTTCATTATGTTAGGATTAGTTTATTACTAATACTTACTTTTAACAAGTGACTTAGTTGGTTTGAGGAATCTAAGGGTTATTTGACTACTTGGGACTAGGGATCATTCTTGGAATCCACTTGGAACATTGTGAAAGGACTGTTTTCCTCCATGTCTTCTCCATGTAGTTACGTAATTTTTGATCTCTGTCACTCCAGATACCAGATATCTATCTAGATAGCTGTGAATATGAGAGTCACAGTATATAGACCTGCATCATCCAGACATTTGCACACACTTATTTGCAGTGTACAGATTCTGTAGTTCTGCTGCTCCTCTGGGCGTCAAAGAGAGTTCAGTTCAACGAGTTACAGGAACTGAATATGTGGTTTTCTAGTTCAGAACAACCAACAGATGTGTTCCCATTTTACAGAGGAGAAAATACCTAAATTGCACCACTTATTGAATCTCTACCTCTAGTTCCTGTTTTTGCAGATTTAGCTTTTCTTTTCTTCACTCATGGCTTTGCAGTTTTACAGCAATACTTAGCTGCAGATATGCATGGGAGGGGGAGGAGAAGTCTGCATGTTTGTTTAATCTCTAACTATGGTATTTATTTTCCTATGTTTGTGTTGTGGATGTGGAGCAATACAATTCACTCTTTTCCCTGGATTTCTAAATAAATGAAGCATGTGAAGAATTGCTTCCAGTTGTCACTGCACTAGAGATCATGAGCTGCTTGGCTCTTTATATAAAGTTAGAACAATTGAGAATGAGTGTTTCAGCTGATGTATAACGTTATACGCATTAACTCAAAGTAAATGTTGCTTAAAGACTTCTTATTTTTCTGAAGTGTTGCTGTGCAGCCCTTACACCTATGCTGTACCCTTCAGTGCCCTTTGTTACAGCTGTATCCTTTTGCAGTCACATTAGTATAATTTTTTAGTTAAACCAAATATTTTATTATCAAGTTATTTTAAGGAAGTTGGGACTTGTCCTTTCCTTTATTTCTGTAGAAGACTGGTTATGAAATTCACTGCATGGCTCTGGGAGCTTAAATATGAAAGTTTGAGAGTTTGGACTGTTGCTCTGACTCTGAACAGCTTTCAGCTCAGAAAAGGAGACTCTACTGGTCCATGCAAGGCCAGCTATTCATTTTCAGCCCAGATTTAAAGTTCTATCTTTTATGTAGCTGTGTCATTTGCAGATCAGTGTTTTCTCTCATCTTTTCCATGGTCTCTGTGGTGTTTCTCATGCAGTGCTGCTCTGGCCTCCTTTCTCTGACACACCTTTCCATATTCACTGACTTGCTCATTTAGTTTCCTGTCCATCTTGCCTCTGGACACCAGGCATACCTATTTCCCACCTGCATGTTTTTCCCAGGGGAGTGAACCTTTCTATTTCTCTGTTGTTTCTTCAGCTGCCTCCAGATCTAATGGTTGCTAAGTTTGTTCCCCCTGCAGTCTTCCTCAGATCAAAGCCGAGAAAAATGAAAGTCCCTCTGGCTAATTTAGGAGCAAGGGAGTTAAACTTGTTCTTCTTCTCGTATTCCTAGTGGATGATCGTACTCTACATCTCATACCTTTACTTGCTTGCTAAAAATAAGCCTGTTCTTTATTCAGCTGGAATAGTCACTGTATTGTGCTTGGACATAGAGTTCTTCACTGTTCTTATGGAGACCCATTTGACTGGATCTCTTGTATAAGTGCAGTGAATCATGCTTGAATTACTATCTTGAAAAAAGGAAGAGAGGGTGAACTTGCATGGCATTCGTGAGTTTGACAAGGTAAATTACAGCTTTTAATGTTTTGGGGCTTTATCTTCTACAGTGTCCTGATTTGTAATACATAAGAAATTGTTAATGAGGTTTAGTATTTTCTGTGATGTTTAATATTTAAAAATTCTTTTGCCTTGTTTCAGTCTTTTCTGGCTTGCAGATTCTTGATTTATGCTATTGCACACATGCTTTAGCTTTATTGCTGGCTCATATATTCATCTTGTTGCATGCAAGATTTAAGAAAAAGCTGAATTATGTAGGGAAAAGCAAATAACAAACACTGGAAAGGTTATTTGCATAAGATTGTGGTATCTATTCCGACTCTACTGTTTGCATTTTATCTTAGGCAGTCTCTGTTAATAAAGAAACTCTTTGTTAAGTTTCGGGTAGTAGGGTTTGCAGTCACTTTAAACACTAAAATTGCATACAAAAAGCAATGATTTTTGTGATTTCTTTGGTATTCAGTTTTGGCCCAGCATTGATAATACTACAAAAATACAAAGGAGCAAATAATCCATGTGTTTTAAAGCTAAATTGTCTATAGTCTTACACTTTCAGTTTAACCTGATAACTGTGAAGGAACTGTATATTGCTCAACATTTTCCATTGAATATGAAAAGTGCAATGAATCAAGCTGATTATAGTTGACAGCTGGCTTGATCTTGCCGTGATTAGGTCTTTTACTGCTGGCAAAATCCACTAGCCTTTTCCGTTAGCTGATTGCTGATGAATGCAGAGAGACAGCTTTTCATATCGATAAAGAGTTTGGGGAAACCTGCATCCCATATGGAATAAGATTAAAAGGCATCCTACCTACTATTGATTGAACTGAGCAAAAAAGCCATGCAGGAACTCGTAAGATGTGCAGGGTTGTTGTTTTGGCTTGTTCACAACAAACTGTTAAACCAGTAGTGTAGACAGAAAAGAGCAGAAAGATGGAGCTGAAGCGTGTTGAAGCATCGGAAATGTTTACAGCTGACGGGCAGTGCTGCGAAATAAAGATGTGCTCTCTTGCAGTTAGATGGGAAAACAGTGAACAGGTAATTAATTACTTTTCAAAATTTGTTTGTTTTGCACTTTGGTGGGTATATTATTTAAGTGATGTGTAGCTTTTGCACTTCAATTTAAATGATTGTGGGTTTAGTTGTCACATGACCAGAAGGCAGACCAGCTTGGGTTTTGTAACATTTTATCTCTGAATTGAAATTCTTTATCAGATTTTCTAACATGCATTTACTATCTTTCTTACTTTATCAAAAGCTCATTACTTCAAATGGTCAACTTTTGCTTTCGACAGTTTGGTTTTGTGGGAAGTGGAAGTTGTACGCTATGGTCACAACACATCTTTCAGTTACAGGATACTTATTTTCAGTGCTTTTATGTTTTTTAAAGGTTTTATTATACTATTCTCATATGAACAGTATTACATCACAGAAGAACTTTGTATTGAAACAATTAAGGGCAGAGTAAACACAGAATTGGTGTTAAACATGTTATTCAGACTAATAACTGCATCTTGAGCAGCCTTGGCAATCATATCAGAATAAACTGTTGCTTTTAGAAAAGACCCAGAAAAATATAGCTCCAAGACCATTTCTAAAGGATCTAGACAGTGTATTTTCAATGTGTATTGTAACTTGTCTATGACTCAAAATCACTATGAGTAAAAGGATTGGTGTTGTAAAAAGGTCTGAGATTTTATGCACAACTGATATTTCAACAAGAATGCATAATCTCTTTTAAGATGCTTTTTTTTAGGAGTATGAGGTTGTTGTTTAATTAAAAATCAGCTACTGGGTGTTCTAGCCAAGACTAAAATTAATATAAACATACTTAAGATTTCTGTGGCTGTTTAAAAGTGGCTGCAAGGACAAGGAAGAAAGTAGTGCTTTAAATAAACAAGTTTCAGATGCTGCTTTCCTAGAAGTAATTTATAAGCAGTCTATTTCAGATGTAGCAGATGTTCAATATACGCTTAAATCCATTTCTAATTTTGAAAATCTATTCTAACATTGTTTTCATTTTTGTTAAGTTCTGTCTTTTCATAGCTATTCTGCTTAAAATAGCAGCCTCGCTAAGAAAGTAATATGGGAAAACAGGAAATCTGGAGTCTGTAGCTTATACTGAATAGACTTTTAACATTTTCTTATGGAATGACTCACAAGCATCAGCAAATTGGAGGAATTACTAACAAGACAGTGTAGACTGAGAGAGGTTAAGATTTTTATCAACTATAGATAATGTGACATTTTTCAGCAAACTGTGATGCAGGTGAAGCAACTTTATTTTAAGAAACTTTTAGTGTATTTATTTGCATGATGCAATGATATTTTATAATAGGATTTTGGGGTAAAATTACCCAATTCTGTTTGTGATGTTAATTGCAAGATTATTTTATTATCATGAGGTAGGTTTTCTTTAATTCCCAATATTCTGAGTATTTTTTCTGGGTTTAATTAGCTTGTTCATTTCCATTAAGCTAAAAAAAGGCACGTGCTATTGTCATTGGATTCTTTAAAATGGATTTCTGCTATCGGCATGTTTCTGACCCAATTAAAAAAAATGCAAGGCTGAACTGTGGATAAAGCCACTAAACTGGAAAAAACATCATCCATGTCGAGATCAGCAGGAACTCAATTTAAATAGAAACAAATACTTTCTTTTGTCTTTTTATAGCATTACACATGAGTTTAGACAAAGGATTTTCAAATTTGTTGTGTGTGTCACTAAGATCAGGTTTTATGGAAAATGTGGTCAAAAATCTATTAAAATCCTTGAATTTGGTGATATATAGGGTCCTATTTCAGAAATTTACAGAGGTCTGAATCACTAATCTTCAGTAGATTATTACTCTCTATTACTCTGCTCCATCTCCTCCTATAGAGCTCCAGAGAGCAAAAGGAGGCCACCTACTTTTCATATAAGACCTATCTGATGCTGGAGTGATTTAATAAACTCTGATATCTTCCATCTGTTTTCCTCATCACTACTGTTGTCCCAAGTACAGCTACCCAAGGCATGTGTTGGATATTCTCACCAGCAACCCTTAAAGCTTTGTTGCCAAGTGGGCTTTTTAGAGCATCCCCCAAACTTTGTTATTTTGAGTGCAGCTTAAGGCAAAGATGGAACATGTCTGGGCTTCTGCTGCTCAGGTCCAAGTTAGCATTGGAGAATTAGGAAGTCTTTTGGTAGATTCAGCAGGCAAAGCAAGTTGTTCCTTTCTCTCCTACTCTGGCAGTTTGGAGTTCTTCAGCCAGAGCTGCTATTCCTTGGCTGTAAATGCCACACAGGGGAGGAAATGCAGGGATGGCCCACAGGGGTGACAGCTCCCTGGTTTGGAGAGGCTGAGAATTGTCAGAGCACTGATCCCTATCTGGAATTCAGTGGCTGGAGAGCACTCCAACCTACCCCTTTTCATTTTATAGGTGTCATTCTGCTTCATTCTGGGAAAATGCTAATTTATGTAGTACACTTCACTCCCTTTTTGCCCACATACCTAGTTCCAGATGTGACAGCTCTGCAAAGGTAAATCCCTAGTCTGGAGATAAATTTTGTATTCCCTCCTGTGCCCTAGGAAGGAAGTGCAACTTGAAACTGCTGTGGATTATGGAAAGCTGGGTCTTTCACTGAATGCAGTAAAACCCAACTATTTACTGTGCATTTCCATGTAGCCATTTTAAGCCTTCTCAGGAGCAGCTCGCAGCATCTTTCTTGCCTGTGCTGTGCTCTTTTGTTAGGGTGATGAGGCGTTTTCTTTTTGTCATGGCAGAATTTTATGTCTCCTCAATGAAGCCCACATGGGGGATGTAAATTCTTTCACGAGCTCAAAGTTGTTGCTTCTTGGAATTTCTCTCTCTTGCAGTTTCTGCCTCTATTATAGTACTGTGGTTTTGGTTTGGGGATGGGTGTGTGTCCCCACCCCCTCAGTCTTTGATATGCTAGTGTGGTCCTCATTTGGGTAAAGAGTATTTCTTTCACATTTTTTCTCCTTGAGGATATGGTTACCTTTACTAGGTCAAGAAGGAAGGCATGGAGGACTTCAGAGAAGGATTGCCCTTTTGGATTGGTTTTGTTGGGGCTTTTTCGGTTCAGTTTTTGGGGTTTTTTTTGTTTTTTGCTATAAAGGTCATTTGGCCAAAACTGTACAACAGTTCTAGAGTGGCAGCCTATGTAAAGAATAAACAGTGGAACTGGGCTGAAGATGGGGTATCTGCTGCTTTAGCTTCAGTAGCTGCTCTGTATTGACTCTTTAATAAAGGGGTTGAATACTGACAGAATGACAATATTGGCTTAATAAAGATGGTTGAAAGTAGTACAACACAAGCAAAGACTTTCTGGGTCGCCATTTTGATGGCCAAAGCCAGAACCAGCTCTTCTAGGCTCCACAGTAGAAGCTAAGGCACAGACTTTTTAAACTGTGTGCTGGTTGTTCACATTTTAAGTGACATTGACCTTGGCAATTGGTGGTTTAACCTCAGATTAATTTCTGACTGCGACAAGAGAGGAACAGAGTGAGGGAACGAAGTACAAGAAGAGGAGTACTCTAAATGAGGGAGAAAGGATAGAGGTGGTGGGGGAGAATGATAGGAAGGAGACTAGAAAATATGTGAGAGTTAATAGGACATGACTGAGAGTACAGGAATATGCACAGGAGAAGGTGGAGCTTGGCCAGTTTCAGGAAGCTTCAGTTACTTGAATCTGTGGTTCCTCATGCAGGGTTTTGGGAAGGGAACTTCAGAAGATTTGTGTGGGAGATGGGTGTGAACTAAAAAGAAGGAAGAAATAGATAAGGGACGTTAATGACATGGTGGTTCTTGCAAACTCAAAAAAGATCTGAAGAGATACTATGCAGGAAATGATTAGTAAGTTCTTGTATTACTCTGCTTTTCTTTTTCAATTAGTTGGTTACATTATGCTTGAGTGGCTGGGTGTTGCTGAACCAAAGCATGAGACCACCATTCCTTATGGTGGCCTGTAAAGCTTTTGAATATTTGCTTTTTCTAAGTAACTGTTCTTACTAGTGCAAATCTAGAAATTATCAGAAATAAGTATCTTCATGGGTTAAGCATGGAGGCAAAAAGATGCATAAAATCAGACCGCATCCCAGTTGTCATCTTTTGAAAAATAATCTATTCAAAAGGTTGGTCTCATGGGGTTTTTATTTTAATACTGACATAATTAGATTCCTCTTAAAAGAGAGTTTTCTGTTGGGAGTAAAGCCAAAAAACCACTGGAATCTGCCTTATTGCTTCCATCCCTTGACTACAGTCCATCCTGCTTGTCAAAGAAATATTTTAAATTCAGGTGCAATTTTTCATTTACCATTGTGAGTTGCCAATGAGTAAGCAATTCATAATAGCCCAGGTATGTAGACTGAGGCTTTTGTGATATTAAACAGCATAGAAAGGAAGGAGGAATAAGAAAATAAATTTTCAGAGTGACAAGACTAATATGTAGAAATAAATGTTGAAGGAGTTTTGTTTCCTTAATTAAAGCCTAAGGTATGATTTGTTTTGAGGCTGCTTGTAAACTGGTTCCCAAACTGTTTAATTACTACTGTATATTCATCTCACCTGTCTCAAAAATATTAATCATCAAATGGTAAAATATTAGCTTGTAGTAGGAGGGTGATGTCAGAAGCTGAAACTCGAGTTCATTGCAAATGCTATCTTTCATCATGCCCTCTTAAAGTGCATGTTAAATAACATAAGTATCATTTCTTTAAGATCCCTGTCAATATTAAGAAATTGGTGAATATAGGTGTAAATTATTCTTGCCTATGTGAGACATACACAATACTTCCTCTGTGCCTAATAATGCAGTGTTTGCTCTATGGCATTTCATTTAGGAGCTCATCCCTGTGTAAATGCTGCTGTGAATCAATGAAAAGAAATGTACAATTCAGCAAAACTGTCTTGCTTTGATGTATCACCATGTAGCAAATGAATCTGTGGAATCTGGAGGAGTAGGTATTTGTAGTGGCTTTTTAGTACCTCCTTTAGAATTCGGTTCTGTAGGAGGTCTGGTTCCCTTGCTGCAGGAGGAAGGAGGAGGTCTGGACCTTAAATGTGACAGGCTCATGTTTGTTATGAGAGGTGAGTGTCTTGACTTCGTGGATGGAACTGTTAATAACTGCTAGGAACAGCACAAAAATCTGAGAAGCCAGCAGCCTCATTAAAGAACTGACAGCGCAGCGCTGTCTTTGCCTGGCGTAGCCTGAGGTTCTGGAGAAGGACTGAGACAGGATTTTTTCTGTGGTGGTGTTTGCATACACATTATTACAAGCAGACTCAACTAATATGAAGTGGTCTGAAGTAATCAATTTAACTAGATCCCAACAAGAGAAGGATTCAGTGTTTTTCATGCTGTTTCAAAAATGAAGCTGTGCTGATTTGGAGACCTGAAACCAGCAACAGTCTATCTGAAAAGAACTGATTTGATGTTGAAGAGGACTTCTGCTCACACTTTTTGCTGCTTTTGCCATGTGGATGAAAAGGAGAAAACTGCGAGTGAAGTTACAGGTTCAAGGCTGTGTTTCCTCATCTGTCTATTTTTTTCCCTAAGTGTAGTGTAGCTCTTGAAGTGAAAGGGATACCTATTGGTATTCAGTGAGGTGAACATTAAAAGATTTCTCATAGGGTGTTTATATTTAAATGGTTAATTATCACTGTTTCCCATGTTCTTGTGCTTTGCCATTTATAAAAGGTTTTTAGACATTAGACTTTCTAAATGGAGCACTTTACAGTAGTTAATAGCTTCTTTAAGGAGATGCTAATATCTGCATTAATTTTATAATTAATCTTCTGTATTTTACTTGATACAAAGTAATACAGTACTTTTGCCAGGCATTATTAGGGAGACTTCCAAATATGCCTGTTTAGAGCAGTAAAAATTCTGAGCTCTTGGATTAAACTGGGTTGGGATTTTTTTTTTTTTTTAGTTTCTGATGCTTTTACCAAGCAGTTTCTTATTGTCACTGTGCTTTCCACGTTACATGATCCATTTAGAAAATATTTAATTTTCATGTGGTGAAATGCCTTTTTTACTTTGAAATGCTCACAGTCTCTATACAGATACCACTTTCTGAGTCTGGATATATTTTTAACAAGATTACTTAGTGGAATAAAACATCTCTGTGTTTCTTGGACAATATTATACTCAAAATTTCTACAGGAAATACAATGAGCTATCAATATTTTTAACTTCAACTGGTACTTAAAGCAGAAAGGAAGCATTGGGAAAACTATGCATAGTCGGATGCAAGTTGCATATTTCTGAAGAAGCACCTATGTGTATTGAGAAAATACTATTAATTCACACACACATTCCTTTTAACTTTTAAAATCAGTGATCCTGAGAAGCCATCATGCCATTCTGAGACCCTTGAATTGCCTGCAGAGCCCAGCAGAAGCAGATGTAGAAGTTTGTGGTTTTCTGGCAGTCAGTCATGCCAACTGAAGTCAGCAGAGCCTGAAAGTGTTTTGGGAGCAGCATCTGGTTTTCTGTTTTGTTTCCTTTTCTCAAGTTAAGCATGTTTGTGAATGGCACTTGGAGAAGTTTCCTTACTTTCTTAGCCAATTAGTGCCTTTCAGTCAGTAATTAATAATAAAATATCTCTGTGGCCACAAGAGAGTACAAGTTACTTGCCCTGAAAGAATATTGGGAAGGGCTCTTCTGTGCATAAGTCATGCTAATAAAAAAAGTACTCACTAGTAAGTTCTAATTTTTCCTTGTGTTGAAATAGAAAATTATTATCTTGAGTGGACTTCATCTCTCTTAATTACTGCTCTACTCTAAAACTTTTTCATCAGTGTTGACTAGTAAGAGGAATTTCAGTTGTCATTTCCAGTAAGCATTATAATTTCGCTTCCTAACTTACTCGTTTGTGTTCAAACAGGGACAATAATTTTATCTAAACATTTTAGCTGACATGTCTGTATCATGTGTCCAAGATGGAGCAAAAGTTCCCTAACTTTAAAAGTTAGTGAACCAAATCTCGCTTATTTTAATGATTGGTGTTTGTCTTATTTGAAGAGTTATATGCAGCAACATGAAATACTAATTCAGGTAGCAAGAAATAATTCAGATTCTTTATAACAAACGGCATTTTAATTTCCTAAATGAAGCTTAAAGAAACACTTCTGTATTGTGCATTGGTTGGAGAATTGATACTTACGTTGGAGTTTGATGTAGAAATACGAAAAAGCCATTCAAAGTGACTGAGATAATGTGGTCTCAAAAAGAAGTTTCTGAGAGCAAAATACAAGTACAGCAGGCTATACATGCTGGGTATCAGTAGGGTGGGCCAGAAAAGCAGAGCAGTTGAGTCAGTTTTCCTATGTGATCAGGTGTGATCAGATCAATTATCTGACGTGTGATCTATTTTGGGCACTAGGGGGTTGTTTTGGATTGGGATTTTTTTTCTGTGTGTCTGTAAAATGTTCAAACCTCATTCCATTTTATAAGCATTTGAAACTATTATTAATCAATATATCCAAAATATTTAGTTATCTTTTCTTTTTCTGCAGTGTTGACTGTATTGTGGGTAACAAGTAATGTAGTTTTTGTTTGGTTTACTAATAGTGTAGTCATGTAATTTTGTGACAAAATTACATTGTTTACTGCATTATTAAGAGTAGTCCAGTTTTTACATTGATCCAATAAATTAACTGAATTATGTGTAAATACTTTGAAACAGATGTTGGGCTATTCTGAACTTTGCAGCATGATTTTTCAAAGACTGGTATTTTCTTTCTGTGGAAATTCTGAAGTTGTGGTTAAACCCTGCAATTCTAAGGTTATGAGTTTTGGTTTTCTGAATACCAAACGTCAGCTTCTGGAATTTTTCGTGATACATTGCACTCTCTTTCTTGAGATTGTATACAAAAAGTGTGGTTGAAGTAATTTGGTCTATAAATGTAAATCGTATTTCTTGATAGAATTATGGATATATTGAAACAATGTGTTCATGTTTTAAAACATGAAATTTGGTCACATACATGGTATGAATTTTAAAGAATTTTCATCATTTGTGTCTCTGTCCTAATTTTGTAGCTTCTGTTAGTTTTGAAAGGCAAAAGGGGTAAGACAGCCTTGCTAATACTTCACATTTCATTCAAAATAAAAGCCACTTACTTATCTGAAGGGGATCACCTTTACTTTTCTTAATTTGTACAGACTGCTTTTCACAGATCCTTACTGCGAATGAGCCCAATATATCAGAATTTTCACCATCTTTGAATGTCATCTTAGTGACCCTTTCTCTAAGGGTTCTCATGTGGTCTTGTCCTGTGCTAGGTCAGTAACGAGAACCAGCATTTTAAGCTGCCAAGGCAGTTATAAAATATTAGGAAAGGAAAGCAGCTTCATATTCTCCTACTGCCTAGAAATCCTGTTTGCATGTGTGTTAGCATGTGTGCCTTACCAGGACTGGCACATGCCAGTGCTACCAAACATCCGAACAGAGAGGAGTTAAATGTAGGATAAATGCTCTTTTGTTCTCCTCTTCTTTGTTTGTCTCTTAGTGTCCTCATGTCCTTCCACTTTTCGCTTTTTCTGCCCCTCTGCATGGTCTGTGTCCCTGCCTTCTGCTCTGATGTTCCTCACTCTTCACAGGTGCCCATCATGCCTCTTTCTCTGAGGACCTGGGAGGAGCCTTTAACCTTCCTCTGATGAGTGGGGGTTTAGGTTGTCTGGTCAGAATGCCCTGATACACATCGACACATTCATGGATCATTTTCTGTTCTGCAGGTTGGGAATCCACGTGTTGAGCTCACTCTTTCTGAACTGCAAGATATGGCTGCCCGACAACAGCAACAGATTGAAAATCAACAGCAAATGTTGGTTGCTAAGGTAATAATTATATACAGACCAATTTTTTTCAGTATATGCAAGCATAAGTTTTGTAGATAGAGAAAAACATGCTAAGTCATTTCAGCTAAGCTAGAGAAATAGCTTGAGAAATCAATCCATCATTTTACCAGAATAATCTTAGCCTAGGCAGTGCACAGTCTTTTGGCATAAATACTGCTAGAACAACCTATGTGATGTGTCATTATAAAAATATTGCTAGGGTTTGTTTATCTCTCTTGTGTGGCCCCCTTCATGATCTGTGGCAGAACAGGCTTGACTCCATGCTCATCTTTAGTGGCTTATTCAGTAGAGTAATAGTGGGGTGGGGTGAGAATATGCCAAATGCATAAAAATTCATGTATTGCATTTTCAGGTCTCAGAGACAGAAGAACCTAAGTATGTTTGCAGAGTGGGGAAGGGATTTAATGGTTTTGACATCGTTGTTGATGTTGTTTGAGTATTACTCAGCATGCCTTTGATGCTTGAAATACCTAAGAGTCAACCTACTGATTCCGTTGTTCTTTCTTGATGGAAATAATACTAAAAAAATATTTTTCCGTGTGCACTCAGCAGAAGAATTATTATTTAGAACTGGAACATTTTCTTACAGCAGGTCATCTTGCTTAAAATGGTCTGTTGGACATACTTTGTCATCTTTGGGAAGCTGGGTAACAGCACTGGAAATTTATTTTGCCAACAGCAAGAAAACTGTTAATAGTGGCAGAAAACAAATGCCAGAGGAAGCATAACAGATGTATTTAAATGAGCATTCAGACTAGAGCTGTATTCACATATCTATGTAAATATGTTATTTTTTCTCTAAAAAAAATCTTGAATCTCTACTCTAAACAAGATTTGTTAATTGATGGTAAAGAGTTTTTTCTAGGGCTGGTACATATTTCTATGAAATTTTCTGATTTGTGGAAGTAGAAAACCTGATCAAAACGATCGGGTTTTCTAAGTTAATGTGTTGGGGGTTTTTTTTAATAAATGGGTAACAGATGTCTCTTGTTTCAAACCTCCTTTTGTCAGGAGCAACGTTTGCGTTACCTGAAGCAGCAAGAACGTCGCCAGCAGCAGTCTGTTTCTGAGAGTGAAAAGCTCCAAAAACTTAAAGAACGTGTTGAAACCCAAGAGACAAAGCTGAAAAAAATCCGTGCCATGAGAGGACAAGTGGACTACAGCAAGATGATGAATGGCAATTTGTGTATGTGGAATTCTTAATTTATTTACTGTTCACTGCATGACTAACAAATAATGCTATATTTTAAGTCACTACAGCATTGGAACAGGTTTTCAGGTACAATGTTTTTTGTTTTATGGAGGTTCTGTGTTTCGAGGACATTTGTATGCAACAGAACTTTTTGCTAGTTTTATATAGTCAAACATAAAGTCAGAGTTAAGTCTATTCTCTAACCATTAGGAAATCTTATGACTGTTAGCAAATTTGCAATACAAATATTTTATATGTATTTTAGATGTAGGTCTTGTTGGTGTATTTATTAGTACTTGTAGAATTAAAAATTAACAACTTCTGCTTTATTTAATTGGTTTTTGTTATTTTTATCTTGTTAATTTTAGCAACTGAAATTGAGCATATAAGTGCCATGTTCCAGGAAAAGCAGCAGGAGCTGCAGGCTGCAGTGTTAAAAGTGGATCAACTCACTCAGCAACTGGAGGATTTAAGGAAAGGAAAACTGAATGGGTTTCAGTCTTACAATGGACAAATGACGGGGCCTGCAGCAATAGAATTAAAAAAGTTGTATCAAGAGCTACAGGTAAGTAACAAAAAGATGCTATTTGAATTATAACTGTAGATTTTAGAAGTTTTATTTCTGCTCTTATGTGTAGCAGTTTGGTTCTGTTACGCCTTATAAAAGAAGTGTGTTGGAATGTTGTTAATGTGTGAGGTTGTAGTTGGCATACAACCTTTTTTCAGAAAGAACTTCATTAGCTTTGAAAACTATTTTGTTTCTTATACATGTAATGATACAACGTCTGCAGGTGTTTTGAAGGGAGTATTTCAGGCTCTAATACTGAAATACTGAAAGTCCAAATAATTTATTTATTTTAATCTCGCTCAAAAAATGTTTGTGAAACTAATTTTGATACTTTTCTATTTTGCACTGATCTGGGTATAGCAAGCTCACTTATATGTCATCTTAACTTGGAGACATGACTGTAATTTTAAAAGTGTATTGTAAAGATAGACCTGTATTGTCTGGTGTGAATAAACAAAACACATAGGAATTAAATAGCACATTTTAATAGAGTAATCAAAAATGCAAGCTGCACTATATTCCCTGCACTGGATAGTGCAACATAGTTGTAGTATATCCACACAGTATTCCCTGCATCAATATTGTATATCCCCTGCAAGAAGATTGTTATAACTTGAGTGTAGTTCTCACATGAGCAGTTAAGTGTCCAGTTTACATTGAAATTTTGTCAAATTGTGTGCTTATGTATCAGGAATTTGAAGGCTTCTTTTATTTACTCATGTGCTTTATTGTGATCAAAGTAACAGCTTGGTAACAGGTAAAATATTCAATATTTTAAAATTAATTTAAATTTCAAAATTAGGCTCATTTATTTTGATGAGCAAACTCGTACAGCAGAATTTAATCAATCCCATTTTCATGCATTAGGAGTAAGTGTCCATTTTTTCTCTTTTTACCCCTTCCCCATTTCTACAAGGCATATCTGCCTTTAAGTATTTCTAAGTGCAAAGATGCTCAATAGATGAAGATTTCTCTCTTGTGCTTTGCAGTGATCCCATATGTGTTTATCAAGACTTAAATTTGCCTCAGGTGTTTTTTGCTTGTAACATTACCATGAAAATCGGAACACTGAGACAATGTCTGAGTTATTAAAGGTGTGAAAAAATGCCAACAGCAAAGCAGGAGAAATAATTATAAAGAGTGTCATGGTTGATTTAAACCATAAAAGTAATCCACCTCATAACGTAGTGGAAAACTGCTGTGAAGGTTTCAGTTTAATCCCCATGCAGAGAGGAAAATCTTTGCCGAGCCCCTGCCCTAGCAGTTCAGTTAACACCCCCTCCAGACAACACAAAGTCTCATGTGGATCTGGAAACAAAATCAATAGCATAAATTCTGTTACAAGTTTTGTATCACTTAGTTTTTGTGATAGACAAACTGTCTTGGGTAAGGATAACTTAAAACAAACATTTTCTGTGATTTAATTCTTCACAGTAGAATTTTCTGAAATGTCTTTCTGCCTAGTTCCTCAATCCATTTTCTATAAATGGGATGCAGTCTGTATGTATTTAATAGGCATCCACTAGGTTTTTTAGGATACTTTTTCACTGTTTTCTTCTCAGAGTTGTTCATGATTGCAAATGCTAACTTGACAGGATGTGTGGAACCGTAGAGACAGCAGAACAAGTTGTTGATCCAAATTCCTTTGGGTTTTTTTAACACTGCATTACAAACCATCTTGGTAAGAGACAGAACGAGAACTGTTCTAACAAATGGGGTTGTTTGTTTTTTGGTTTTGAAGATCCGTAACAGGCTTAACCAGGAGCAGAACTCCAAGCTCCAGCAGCAGAAAGAACTCCTGAACAAACGCAATATGGAGGTGGCCATGATGGACAAGAGAATCAACGAGCTGCGCGAACGACTGTACAAGAAAAAAGTTGAGGCACGTCAAAAAGAAAACATTCCTGTAAGATAAACTGTTAAAAGGGCCACACTTCAGTTTATCAAGGGCCTATAAAAACTACATAGAATCTCCTTTTTTCCCACTCAAGTAATACAGTTACCTATGATAAAAGTAGCAGGTCTCTTAAAACTATTCTAAGGTTTCTCATAGATATCCAAAAACTGTAAGACAGAATGTTTCCTTTTATTTTTCTTTATGGCACAGACAATACTATATTAGAAATTAGAAAAGTTTCTATTAGGAAGGAAAGTATGACTATGTGCTACATGTTTAAAAGTATGAGTGTATTAAAAAACTGGGTTTTATAAAATACTTACTTTCCAGTATGAAAAATGAATAAAAATATAAACAGTTTGATAAAGTTAGGCTTAACAGTTGTCTGAAACTTCAGAAATATCTGAAAAGTTGAATTCTGGATTTCCATATGTATGACATATTATTATACAGATTATTGTAGAAGCATAGCATATGATAACTTAATTGTAAGGTGTCCTAGCTACAGTGCATGGTTCTAGATCATTAAGTTTAGACCTCCCTGTTCATGCAGAAAGGTGTGGATTAAATGGACATTCACGTGTTAATTTGTCTAATCGTTTTCAGTTGAATCGTATTAATGGAACTTCATCACCCCAGTCATCCCTGAGTGCTTCAGGAAGGGTGGCAGCAGTAGGACCTTACATCCAAGTTCCAAGTGCTGGCACTTATGCTGTACCAGTAGATCCAGTTAAGCCACAGTCTCTCACCATTGCTCCCAACTCAACACATGGAAGATCAAAATCTGGTAAGTGCTTGTGTGATGTTTATCAATACATATGGTTTGAAAAGGGGCAATAAAGAAAAGGAGTAATTTTAAGAGAACCCAGTGTTGGCATAATTGGAGTAAGGGAGGAGGCAAGTTTCAGATGTGTTAATACTGTTCCATGAATTGGACATCGGTCATTTGATCTGTGGCATTTTTGCTTCTTTCCATTAATTTTTCTTAGGAAATTGAGCGTTTTCTTTGAAATTTTACTGGCTGATACATCCCTAAAAGGGGCATGTTTTCTTCACAGATTCTATATTGTGTCTTTAATAGCTTTTTCAATTAGTTTGTGTGTTTGAATATGATAGTGAACTCTGTGAAAAACTGTATTATAAATAACTATTTACAGTATGTTGCTTTTTATCAAGTAAAACAAAGCTAATGAGTAAATAATAAGAATAATACTTTTCAGAAGGAGACTAAATAGGAAAATAGAATAAAACTACGAGAGGTTTTTGCTCCATCTGGGATGTGGGAATTTATGGTCTTTGAAGCATTTCTGAAATGGACTAACTATAACATTGATGCTGTTTACTTGTTTCTGCCCTATTTAGTGAAGAAGCTGCCCCTCCAGAACTCCCCAGAACTTTGGTTTGAAATTGCCTCCCATGTCTCCCATCATTAATAATTCCATCTAAAATTTTCAAATAGAATTATTATTTAATTTGTGTTGGAGGCTGAAGGAAGCAGGTCATATTTGTGCCTTAACTTCTCAATTCCAGCAAATTTCACCTGTCTGCTCATGCCTTAGAAAAATCAGAATTTTTAAGAAATTATAAGCTAGGAAAATATACATAATACAAATAAAAATGCATGATCCCATTGGTCTAACCATAAGACTTATTTTACCTGGTCTCCTTGGAAAGATCAGAAAGGACATAAGGATCAACTAGGAGACAAAAGCTGTTGCAATATTTACATACATTCAAGGACTTAAAACTGAATATTCCAGCAAAATTCACATCATGATTTCCAGATGGGGAGGAGGAGATGGGAGAAGACAATCTGAACCTCTCTGCAGGAAAGAATGTCAGAAATGCCCCCCCACCCTGCCACATCCCCCAAAAAGCCCCAAGTCAGAAAGTAAAACTGGCCAAACAAAACTTAAAAAAAAGACTCCAGTATTTCCCATTGATATTACTGATTTAGCAATACCTTTGTCAGCTAAAAGTATTGAAAATCTGTGCAAACCCCGTCACTGTGGTTTTATGGAAAACTCTCAAGAAGATGGAATGACTTAATTGTGGGGGTGAAGGTACGGATTTGCAACAGTTTTGTTTTTCAATTTGTGGGTCCTCCTTCCACGTATGGAAAAGGACAGTTACAACTTTTAAGTTTACCAACTAAAAACCACAATTCTGTAATATCAACCTCCCAAAATATATATACCCACTTCTAGACCTACCTCAGGATTTTTAATATTGTAAAAGTAATTATTCTGCCTTAGGACTGGCTTTGTATTTATTATTTTTAAGAGACTTGAATGAAGTTCTGTAAAATAGATTTCTGTAAGGAGAAGCGTACATGCTCCCAGGAAGAAAGGAAATTGAGAATTTATTTCAACAGTCATGCTTTTATTTCTCATTCTCTGAGTGTTCCTGTTCTAATGTTCTCCATTGTCATTGTTATAATTTGTCCACCACTTTTTTTCTTTCTTTTTCTGTGTAACTGGATCTGCCTTGGTGCGTCCGGTAGAGACAGACTGTGGGTGTGTGAAAAAATCTCCAGACACCTGGAAGGTTTCTGATTTAGACATAATAGTGGATCCTATTCTGTCACCTCCCACTTCTCTTCAGTCTGCTGTTCACAATGTCATCCGCCTGGCACCTACTCTGTTTGACACCCAGCACTGTGAGTCCGTAGAAGATCTCTGGCTAGCTAAGAACTCAGTTTTTAATATGGTCATCTGAGCTCTTGCACACAGATGCATATTAAACAGCATCTTTAGAACCTGTGTTGTGGTCTGGCGTGTAGATGATGCTGTTGAAATGTAAATTGGTTGACAAGTTGCTTTTCATCTCTGAAGGAAATAGATTTGCAGCAAATTCATCCCAGGAGTACTGGAGTAGTGTACCAGGGATGAGTTTTCTTCTCTGAAAAACCTCAACATTTTCTCAGTGTTAGAAATTTCTGGCAATCGCTAAAGCATTTTAGTATATTTTGGATTGGATAGATGTATAAAATACATCTTAATTGAGTTACTTAATTTGAGGCTTAGTTTGAGTTACTTTGTGGGAAACCTCAAGTTTCCGTGTTGCACTGACCCCAGAGTTGGGATAAAAGCTCACTCTGCCCAAGTCAATACCTGGAGTCTTGCTGCCTTCCATTTGACTTGGAGCATACTTCAATTGCTGTAGTAAGTAACCTGGATCCAGACCTACAAAAATTTTAGGGAAAGTCAGAGAAAATGCACAAAACCTTTTGTGTCTGTGTGTCACTGTCTTATTTCTGTAAATGCACAATGGCCTGGTGAGAGCTAAAATGCACTGGGTGTTACGTTTACAGGCACAGGCAAGAGGGTGCATTTGGAGGGGTAGATGGAGCCAGTTGCTGTGGGGTGGCTGAGAGCAGGACAGTGTTGGCAGCAGATCCCCCCGAGACCAGGTTGCTCAAAGCCTCATCCAGCTTGGCCTTGAACACCACCTCCAGGGATGGGACATCCACAACTTCTCTGGACAACTTGTGCCACTGACTCCCCATCCTCAGTGTAGGTCAGAGAGAGAAGAGAGAGTCTGAATTTACTTCTAGTCTGTTACCTCAGAATCTGGGGATAAACATGCTGCTTACAATAAGTTTTTGCGTATCTGTCTTTCAAATAGAAAAGTGTTTAATTTGCAGGTAAGATGTTTAAATGTGTCATGTCTTTTGCTGTTGTTTCTGCAAGTGCTTTCTTCATAACTAAACTTACAGATCCAGATGCTTTCATGTTTAGCATGAATCAATTATAACACCTTTCACTGACCTTCAAAACAAAGGTTTTACTGAATTGTAACCTTACTGGAGGTATAGAATGTCTTGTGTATTTTGTACAGTAAGCATTAATTCAGTGCATAGTTGGAAAATTTTCCATTATTTAGGGCCTAAGTGTTTAGACACCTTTTTGGTGTCGCTCTTGATAAGCAGATGATCAGAAACAATAACAAATAAAACCCACAACATTTTCAGCTCTTGGATAATGCCAGTATTACAACTGGCAGTGCCAATATGAAAGCTGGGCTTCATTATTTTACTTCCTGGCAGTTTGCAAGTGTGAAAAGTGATTTCTGGAATATATCTACTGTATTCTCAGTGTAAAAATATACAAGTGTTAATCCTCTTTTAGAGATACTCAAAAAAGAGGATAAGGCTCATGGATAGAAAGTAGAGTGGGGATGGAAAATTCGCTCTCATCAGAATGTTCCTATGCAGCTTATTTTGACACTGTCTATTATACCAGACAGAGAATTCTAGAAATAGTCCTGCTGATTCTGTTTTCTAGAGGCTTAAAACTGAAATAGGAAACTTGGCCTCTAAATACCTGATTTTCATGTGATATTATATTACTGTGGGGTCCAGAAATCCCATTGAATCTCCACAAATGCACAATCCCCCTCCATTTTAGCTCCTATCACATAGTACAGTCAATTACATGTTACAAGTCACCTTTACATTGAAGTGCTCCACTACAACAATTACAAGCCATAGGGGTGGAGGAATGATCTCCAGTCTCCTTAGAGGAACACATGCCTGAAGTTTAATCTTTTAAAGGCAAATCAAATCCTTAGGATCTAACATAGGATTTATTTAGTTACTGTAAACCATATTTAATTATTAGGCTACTTAAACTCTTTTGCTTACTTAGAGAATTGAAACTAAATAGTCTCGTACAGTTAATGAAGTAACATCCATGCATCTAGGACTTCATTAAGGATTTGTTGCTTCAGTTTATGTGCAGCTATGCATGCTTTTTTTGCATATGATGAAGATAAAAGCCCATGACTTGCATCTTGATGCTGTGAGTTAAAGTTGTCAGCTGATTTTATGAATTTATTTAATATTAAATCTCTGGGGCAATTCTAAATGGGTGAGTATGTTGAGGAAAAACAAAAGGTGAGTTAACCACCGCTTCCAGCAAAGGAATGTGTGCTTTTGTTCCACCCTGCTGTCGAAGGGAGTTTTTACATCCTGTTATGGGTGAATGAATCTGGTAACCATAGTTTAAATTTGGAGTAAGTCCACTCAGGGCTTACATAGACTTAACATTTACTGTAGTTTGACTTTGTCTCTGGATAGTACCCAAAGGATTGTGTTGATGAAGTGTTTCTGTACGGATTGTTACTCTGAATTTGTTTACCTTCTAATAGCAGAATATGCAACACTCAAGCCAAAATTTCAATCACATTTTTCTATAGAAATTTTCAGTGCAATTTGAATGTTAAAGGGTAGTGAACACACATTCTATGCGGTGATTTGGCTTTCAGTATTGATTTCTGAATCAAATATTAATGATTTGTCTCACTTCTAGAATAAAACTAATCCCACTGTAATTAAGATATTTTATTTCACATGTTGTTTTGCTTGTTTGCAATGCTAGTATGGATTATCTTAAATCTAGTATTTTTGTCTGTTTTCAAGCTAATGATGGAAATTGGCCGATACTTAAACAGAGCTCAGCCCCCGTGGTAAAACCTCCTCAGATCTCCAACACAGACTGGAAAGAATCAAGCATGGATACTGCTTTAAAACAAGGAACTATATCCAGCCAACCTTTGCCAACTTCAGTATTAGGAAGTACTGATAAGCTGGTGGGTTTCATCTGTGATATATTTATAGATCTGCTTTGCTGAAATTATGAACCTTCGGCTCTCATAGCTGAACTCACTTCAATTAGATACACATTCCATTTCCCTGCTGCTGTTTATTTAAAAAGAAAATTATATTTTTCTGTTCCTTTCCGTTCTTATCACATTAAAATGTGTGGGTTTGTTTTAACTTCAGTACTTTGTATTCCTTCCTGTTCTTTCATATATCTAGTCTCCCCATTTCCCTCTTTGCTTCTCCTAATCCTCTTCCCCCCCTTCATGTTTTTCTAGTTCATATCTTTTTTAGTCTTTTTTCTTTGTATAGATTATTACTTTTTCAGTGTACTCTTTTTCTCAAAAATCTCACAAAAGAAGTCATTAAATCCATCCTTAAGTGAGACTACTAGTGGTATCTGTCTTCACTGTGATAGTACTTTATGAATTCTTTAAGACTATAATATTTCAAGAACAAAGACTTGATCTTTAAGTTGTTCTGGTAAACTCTGACAGTGTGTGTTGTCAAGATCAACTAGACATTGAGATCTGGAACCTAGAACAAGTTCATCAGGCTTTACATGTATGTAAATAGTTTTAAATTTATATGAATGTGTTACAGCTGAAAGTACCTTTCAACAGTGGCCTTTGTCTGAGTTATGATGAGATCCTCAGATAAACTCAGGCAGAATCATATCTAGTGATAAAGGAACAGAAATTGTTTATGTTGGCTCCTTTTCTGTCCCACAAGATTGCTAGTATGGTATGTTGAAAAAGGAATGTTCTTGCTCAGAAGTACTTTATTTCATTAAATGGTATATATTATTTATTGTTCTTACACAGGGTCTTGACCTGGGGAAGGTGCCACCAACAGTTCCTGGTGTAAGCAAGCAGTTGCCTCAGAACTATGGGACCTATCCAAGCCCAGTTCCCTTAGGAACAGGTTCTACAAACTCTCTAGAAAGAAGGAAGGATGGCAGCCTGCCCAGACCTGGCACCAGTATAGCAAACCGGCAGAGGCCGGTTCCGCTCCCGCCACCCAGCAACGTGCACCAGCCCAGCTCTTCTCAGCAGATCCAGCAGAGAATTTCTGTCCCTCCCAGCCCCACGTATCAACCCTCTGGTCCCCCCTTGTTCCCAGGAGGAGAGGGCAGGCCAGAACTGCCTTTGACTGTGGCAATCAGACCTTTTCTCGCTGATAAAGGATCCAGACCTCAGTCTCCCAGGAAAGGGCCACAGACAGTGAACTCCAGTTCCATCTACTCAGTGTATCTGCAGCAAGCAACACCACCAAAGAATTACCAACAAGCTGTGTACAATACTTTAAATAAGTCAGTAAAAGCAGGTAGAATATATTTTGCTTTTTTTATTATTTGAAATACATTAAGATCTACTTGTTTGCTTGTTTGGCTTAGTTGACTTTCCATACTGGTTTGGAAAACTTGTCTAAGTCTGTGAGGAAAGTAATTTTTGTGTATGCAGCATAGAAAAAAAAATTCTTTATATTTTTATATTTTATATATTTTATTATATTTATATTGTATTTTATATATTATATATATTATATTTTATATTTTATTATCAATAAGTATGTATTGATTTACCTTTTATTTTAAAACAATATGCAATTGGAACAATATAGCTTGGATACTTTATCAATACTTTGATAAATTAGTTGAAAAAACAGTGTCTAGATAAGAGAGTTTTGCTCCTCTTACTGTTTCCTTGTGAAAGAGGAAAAACATTCCAGATGCTACTTGTAGCTTATAACTGTAAGCATCAACATCACCAACAGGTAAGTATTTATTTCTATTTTGACAGTCCCCAGAACAATTTTTTTTTCTTTCTGTATTGGTGTCAAACAAGTAGCAATAGTTTATTTAAATATATTTTATTATGTAATTTAAGAACATAATTTTATTATGTAATTTAAGAACACTGTTTTCCATCTTTCTTTCCTGCAGTTTATGGAAAGCCTGTATTACAGTCTGGTTCAACCTCTCCCTCACCCTTGCCATTCCTTCATGGCTCTTTGCCTGCCCAGTCTCCCTCACAGCCACAATCTCAGCCTCAGACTGAGGTCATTGAAAAAGAGCAAGAGCTGGAAAATGCTCCACCACCCAGTGAAAACAGCAATGTGGAAAACATTCCCCGTCCTCTCAGTCCTACTAAGCTCACCCCCATTGTGCACTCGCCCCTACGGTATCAGAGTGATGCTGACCTGGAGGCTCTGAGGAGAAAATTGGCCAACGCTCCGAGGCCGTTAAAGAAACGCAGCTCCATCACCGAGCCAGAGGGCCCGAGTGGACCAAATATACAAAAGTTATTGTACCAGCGCTTTAATACCCTGGCTGGAGGGATAGAAAGTGCTCCTTTTTATCAGCCAAGCAATCCACAGGACTTCATAGGCAACTTAGCTGACGTTGATAACGGGAACGCCAGCACCAATGGCAATATTGAAGAACCAATCCCTGTGCAACCTACAGTTCCTGTCCCTGATGAGCCACCCCCTTCATCAGATGCCAATGACAATGAGTTACCTTCTCCTGCTACTGAGGAGTTGATAAGCACTGAAACCACAAATCAAACACCTGAAACAAATGAAGACAACAACAACAACATTTCTATAGTTCCTTCTACTGAGCAGTCACCCAGTCCCACGCCAGAGGTCAGTTCTCCAGTAGAAGATGAAGCTCCTTTGCCACCTGCTCTTCCTCCTCCACTTCCTCCAGTAAGTAACAAAGCAAAAAACCAACTTTGTGAACTACAGAATAACCTTTGTGCTTAAGCATAACTGGAACATGGTAAGCTTCTGCTCAGTGGTATCTTTGCACTTGAAGTCTCGTGATATTAAAAGGAAAGAAAACGAGGGGAGTTTCAGGGAGGATTCTGATGGATTAGTTTCTTTACTACTCTAGCTGCTTAAAAGGAAAACATGCAAACAGGTAATAGGACGTTGTGTATGTGTTTTTCAACTTTTTGGAGGTTCTTGTTGTAGAACTTATTCTGGGAGATTCCAATTTTTATTTTTTTTTAATTTGTTCAGGCCTTCAAAGATAACTGTTTGTATGAAAGTAAGAGTAAGCTATGTCAGTGGGAAGCCTTTTAATTTGCAGGCAAGCTGAAATTGCTCTTCTGGGGAAACTGCACTCCTTTTCCCCTCTCAAAGGAGATGGAACACGACTAACTTCAGCAGCAGCACAGCTGGCTTGTGATAGCAGAAATGTTCTTCTAATGGGCTTGTCACATACTTCAAATTGCTTTCAAAGTCCATCCTCCAGCTGCACTAAAATCTTTTAAATACTTGCCATTACCAAAATCTACCACATTTGGAGAATTGAAAAATACAGAAAAAAAATTGATTTCATTCTTTGTTGTTGTGATATCACTCACTCTTTGAAACCAAGGTTTATCCTCACTTTTAAATTCAGGTGGGAACCTTGCACTCTTCTGAGAATTCAACTGCAGTCTGCACAAGGCTTTGTATGGTTTTCCATGAGCATAAGGGCCAGGAGACTTCTGGGAGAATGGGATATGCCAGCAACTAATATTATTCATAATGTCAAGGGTTTATTTTCCAAACTGAAATAGCCATCCTATATAGGACCCTAAGTGAAAACAGATCCTACAGAGCTAGAGACGAAAAGCATTCTGTAAAAGCTGTAGTTAATAATAGAGTATTTTTTCCACAGCAAGTGACAAAGATGCATGTAAGGGATTCAGAATATTCTCAATACACATTTAAATGTGCTTCAGATCTTGAAAATGCTGCATCTGATAACACCTTCTAGAATGCCACATAAAATAGCTTCATGTTCTGTACTTTTTGTTCCTTCAACAAAACTCCCAAGTCTGACCTACAACAGAGATTCCTGCTAATTCAAGGCATTGATTCCTCTAAGTACAGACTCTGGCTTAATTGTGTGGTGCTTTCCAGACTAAGCAAAAGTTTTCAGTGTCTTAGATAATCCACCAGTAATATGCACAGCTTATATTAGATACAATTAAGATGATGATGCTTAAAACACTGACTTAAGTACTTCATGCCTTGTACTATCTTTAATTAGAAGCTTTGAAACTATATTGGCTTGCTTTTTCATTTTTTAACTGCATAAAATGTAGTAACGTATCAAGCCTTTTATTTAGAGACTTAAATAAAAATGATTTCATTGCTCTAAATATAATTTAAGGAAGACAAGATTCATAAATGAATCATTTTTTCTACTTGTGCAACCTGAAATGATGCCTTCCACCCTTCATCTTTACTCAGACAAAACGTACCAACTTGAAGAAACCCAACTCAGAAAGAACAGGCCATGGTTTGAGAGTGAAGTTCAACCCCTTGGCTCTCCTCCTAGATGCTTCTTTGGAGGGTGAATTTGATCTGGTACAACGAATCATATATGAGGTAAGCTTTTAAACAATGGCAACCCCATGCAGTATTCAGGAAAAAGAAAGTGCTAAACTATTTTATGTTTTCAACAGGTTGATGATCCCAGTAAACCAAATGATGAAGGCATTACACCTTTGCATAATGCAGTCTGTGCTGGTCACCACCACATTGTGAAGTTCCTGCTCGATTTTGGTGTAAATGTAAATGCAGCAGATAGTGATGGCTGGTAAGTGTCAAGATTTTTAACCTAGTATCTGGGAGAAGCACCATTTAGATGCACATTCAAAATTTAATTCAAACCTGTTCTGGGAACAATTTCCTTCCTCTTTATCCCCATCAAATGAGTACTCTCTAAGCTGTAGATGGAGATGAACTCAAATGCAAGGTAACAGCGTGTTCAGCCCCCAAGCAAGCACACTTAAACCATAAATTAGATTACAGTTTGTGATAATTAGTGGTAGAGTTGCATTTCTTGTTCAGATGCTGAAATAATTAAACTATAAATAACAAATTACGAAAGTCATTTTGCTTAAGTTTCTTCATCATAGATGCCACTACAGATGTTGGTGTTCTTGGAGAATCTCACCTTTCGGGTAGCTGTAGCATTCCTGAAGTATTTCAGGGTGGGAGGGAATGTGAATCCTCAACTTTGTTTTACCTTTCAGGATTCCTTGTATTGTAAAATGCCCTCTCACGCCCAACAGCTTTGTAAACTGTGAAAATTATTAGTTTTGCTATCATCTGTTTCATAATGTTTGGCTTTACTGGAGTCAGGTAAATCCTGAAATCCACCCTAGCTGCTTGACAGGTTTTAGACAATGCATACACATACTATAAACATAAATAAAAATTTCCTTTTAAAACAGACAGGCTGTAAATGGCAAGATGAGACTTAAGATTCATGGAAGCTTCTTTTTTCACATGTACATTTTTTTTATTTATTTTAGGACACCCTTGCATTGTGCAGCTTCTTGCAATAGTGTTCATCTCTGTAAACTACTGGTTGAATCTGGGGCAGCTATTTTTGCTTCAACTATAAGTGATATAGAAACTGCTGCAGACAAGTGTGAGGAGATGGAAGAAGGTTATATTCAGTGTTCCCAGTTTTTGTATGGTAAGCTGTGACACCAACCCTTTTCTAAGATTCATCATGATTTGTCCCTCTGATCTGTGTGAAACATCTGCTTAGGCCCCAGACTGGATGATATGGCCCATCACGTCCCTGTGCTTTCTAAGTGCTCAAACCATCATCATGTTTTCACTGTGATGTTTGTCTTAGTCCTTCTGGGTTTTGAATTACTTCACAGGCTACTTCAAATATTAAGATTTTTAAAGTTTTAATTTGGCTTCATTTCAAGGAAATGTTTCTACAGGGAGGTTTTGACCATAACAGTGAGTTGTCAAGTATTTTGACAGAGAGACTCCTAACTTCCAGATGCACAGGCTGTCGACTGAATTCTAATAGCAGGAACAGCCTTTTGTTTCCCATAAAATGATATTAAGAGTTGGTGTTTCCAAGGCATTTTGACAAGGCAGCATGTTCTGTGTAGTGTATTTTCATCTCTATGCTGAAATTCAGACCTATTCTGTTACCTGGGCAGCTATTGTATTATCTGGGCATCTGAGATCTATACCCACATTTCTATCAGATCACACAAAGAAAGAAATACACTTTATGAATAATTAATTCACAGGAGTGCTTAGTTACTAAAATATATTTTGCAAGAAAAGTATTTCAATGGAGCAGACAAATTTTTCATTTCCATCAGAGAATTTAAGCTTCAATAAGGCTCTGTCAGATCTGGCATTGTGAGTTCTGAAAGCCGCAAGCGTCCCTGTACAAGGCCTGCTGTAGGAAGCAGTTTCCACTGCATGTACAATAAAAGAGAAAAACCTCATTCTCTAAATCATTCTGTAAGATTTTTATCATGCAGTTAAATTTCTGACAGCATTTCATCATGGAAGTGTTAAAAACTGTTCATGAAATGTTATTAACAGGAGACTAATATTTAGGCCATCGTGTCAATAGTAAAAATCTCAGAGGGAAAAAAGAGGCTATTTTACCATCTGGTGTTGTTAACAGGAGTGCAGGAGAAGCTGGGAGTGATGAATAAAGGGGTGGTGTATGCTCTGTGGGATTATGAAGCCCAGAACAATGACGAGCTGTCATTCCACGAGGGCGATGCCATCACTATCCTGAGGCGCAAGGATGACAATGAAACGGAGTGGTGGTGGGCCCGCCTCAATGACAAGGAAGGCTATGTGCCTAAAAACCTCCTCGGGGTAAGTTCTTTCACCCTCTCCCTCCTATTTCAAATGCACCTGAAGTAGAAACAAAAGATTGATCTTTAGTCAGAATTCCTCTGTGCACCATGCACAGCACTATGAAGTGGTGTAAAGCAGATTATTCTCTCTAGCCTCTCTGCCATTGTAAACAAACAGGAGGGGCTACTGTTTGATGCTGGTTGTCATTGAGCAAGTTAGTATATTGAATATAGTTTATGCTTTAATGAGACTTTTTTCTCCTCCTTGGCTAAAATATAGAGCCCTTAAGGAAAGTATGGTGGCTTTATTAGGCAGCTTGAAGCCTTGGTTCAAAAAGTTCTTGGGGAAGGTTTTTAATACCTGGTGCAAGATAAGAACATAGGTGTGTGTGAGTTTAAAACAGGAAAGAGCCTTGAAGATGACAACTGTGGGCACATTGTTTATTCTGCTCAGACAGATGGAACACTGTCAGGAGAGGCCAGGAATGTAAGGTGACTAAGTAGAGAGCTACTGAGGACAAAATGCATAAGAGAACCTTGCAGAGCAGGAAATAAGCTCTCTGGAGTGCTCAACAGGGAATTTTTGTACTTATGTAAAAGCATTCTTTTTCTGTTCTGCAACTTGAACTAAATGCACCATGTCATTTTCAGAGCAGCCATGTTGCTGCCATTGGCAGGAGTAAATCAGCTCTTTTCCTCCTGCTTCTTGTTTTTCAGGAGTGTCCTAAGAACACCCCCAAACTTACAAAACCCCACCCCCCCCAAAACACTTCATCACCCAGTTCTGCCTAATAAGTACCCCTTACTTATAAAGTATTTAAGCTGGTGTTAACCATGCAAAGCCTAATACTGTTATTCTGTTTTTTTAGTTATATCCACGAATAAAACCTCGACAGCGAACCCTTGCTTGAATTCAGTTGTACGACAGTGCAGCACCATGCTGGTAACTGGAAACTTAGAACATACACTGGAGCCATCATTTTTGGTCATTTCACACAGAGAAATAAAACTATGATATTTAGTTTTAATGGTGCTTTCTCTTGTTAAATGGACAGCATCCAGGATTTCCAAGATCTGCGGTTTGTAAATGAGGATTGTTTGTGTGACCAGCACTGACGAGGAGAGCGATGCCTCCGCCGCCGTAGCCAGTGCTGCGCCAGCTCTCGTCTAACGCGGTGTTTTCAGTCAGAGTTCCGTGGTAGGAGCTTCCTTGTGTTCCGTGTTCAGAGGTGTCATTTGCAGAGTGCAGATGCACTGTCCAGTTTGCTCCAACCCCCCACAGCAACTGTCCCATGTCAGTTTTGGGTATTCCTGTTCCATACCAGTGAATGTTGAGTTCTCATTACCCATCAACTCTTTGGGTTCTAGGACACAAGATCTTCACTTGTTACATGCATAATTAAGTAGTTACCAAAGCTTGGTGAAGGCTAGGATTTTAGGTGGCAACACGGTAAACACTTAAATCCTAGTCTGGACAACCCCAACGAAAGCTTTACCTAGTCTAGCATCTTGCAGTATTTGCATTTAGAATCAAGCTAGAGAACTAACAAAAACCAACAGTATTTGTACACTTCTCAAAGTCCCTACACAATATTTCACTTGGTGTTTTATTTTCTTATTATTCAGCCTACAGCACCGGTGTTACCTCTACGAATGTAAAGGTTCCCCTACTAACCCCCTGAGCTCATCCAGCCTGGACACAACAGTTAGTACAGAAGTTGCAGCAGCTTAAGGGATTTGTATGTCTGCAGGGATGAAAGTGCAATAGTTGAAAAGGGTAAGAGTCTGGTAAGAGTTATATTGTGTCACCTGAAGTCTGCCTGAATCAGTCTAGAAGAAAATATGAAGGACTGGATAGAAGTAGAGAACGACGGTCGTGTAGATGCCAAGTGGAGGAGAAGAAAGAAACAAGGTTTAGAGAAGGATTTAAGAAAGGCAATAGCTTATTTGAGGACAGTTTCTGTGGTTCTTGGCAGCCTACAACTGCTGCCAAGGCAAGTTATGCAATAACCTGTTCCACTACATTGTAGTTTCAAGCAAAAAAGAAAAACCCCACAAACAGGCACTTCACTGGAATTTTAAATGTACATGATTTTATATACCAGAAGTATATTTTGAACTTCCCATTATAAGTTTTAGCCATATTTCTTGTAATTCTCTCCCATTTAACAGTATGCAATTTGATTAACTCTTCATGTACAAGTTCTGTGTATAATTTATATATCCATTTCTGCAGTGCTGTAACTTGCTTTTACCACAGGTCAGCATTAACTGTATATATTGTGGTGAAAAGTGAAAGGGTATTATTGTTGAAGAATTTGCTACATGAATGTGATGATTTCAAGAGCCTATGATACACTAATTCAGAGAACATGTAAATGTGCACAATAAAGTACTGCTAAGGCATGGCTGCATTCTCCACTCTCTTTATAGAGGTCTCGACAGCAGATGTGTCTTTGGTCAGAGTCTGCATGAAAACATTCATTATAGCTTGCCAAGGTTACAGCTGTCAATCCACCTTTCCTCTTTGTTTTATCAGCTTCACTGGAGATGTGCTTACACACTAGTAGCCCAGTATTCCAACGGGGAAAAGTTAACTTAGAACTAAAATTAGTGTTTTCTTTAGAAAAAGTGAAAATTTTCAGAGTTCAGAGACCATGGTAGCCATTACTATAGAAGCTGTATATTAAAAAATTAAACAGCACCTCTTTTTTAAATAAGTGAATTAATTTATTCATATTTGTACATTAAATTGTATACAATTTCAGATAGCATTACAGTTAGATTAACAAAAGCTCGTTACCAAAAAAGAAAATACAAAACTAAAAATTATTCTGGAAGCTTATTACAGAAATGAAGTTTCAAGGTCAAGTTCATGTAAGTCAAATTTGGTGGTATTTGGTGAAAAATTTAGATACTTAAAATTAAATGTTTAAAAAAACCCACGTGCTCTCTATAAAATCATATCTAAGGCAGATTTTTTGTACATTGATTTTAAACATTTGGATAGAGGGAAAAACCTGAGATCTATACCCAAAAGCTATTCTCTGCAGAAGAGACATATACATTTGTTTGCTTCCTGTAGCAAACAGTATATATAATGGTTACTATAAAAGTTGTGCTGTACATTAGCTGTAGTGCAGGTCACTTTCATATTAAGTGCCAGTAAAGGCTTAACAAAATATACAAAGTCTTAAAAGGTGAGGCTGTTTAAAGCATTAACTGTATACATATTGCACACTACCGTGAATACTCATGGTTCAAAAAAATACTCACATTGCATTTGCCAGTTCTTACATAATGAACCACGCTGGAATGAGAGAGAGAGTCAAGAACAGCAAATATTTCCAGCTGTCAAATCAGCACAAAGTGAGAGGCAGGTCTGTGGAGGCTGGTGTCTGTGTGTGCCCTCAGGAGGCCACAGCTGCAGTTCTCACTGGTCCCGAGACTCATAGAGAAGTTTTGTTGCCTAACAGAAAGGGAAAATGTCAGTGTGAACTGAAGTTTCACTTGCAGCCACCTTATCTGCTTTGTACCCCTCCAAAAACCTCCTTTAAATCCAGGGCTGGCTTTAAATTCTTTCTCTGCTTTTCTCCATCTGAGGCCTGTACTAGCATTTGGGAAGTGCATGGTGACAGGAAGTTTGAGCACACTGTGCTGAGCAGAGTAGAGGCTGGGGTAGGGGCACCTGGGGAGTTCTAAAATGGCAATAAAGCAGCAAAGAGCCACAAAGAGCCCATACACATTACAAATGACAGTTCTGATCAGCAATCGCTCAGGTGACTGATTGGAGTGTGGCTTTGGTTTTTTCCCACCATAACTTGAATTTAGGAAATATGAACCTTCAGTTCATTACCCATGCAGGGCCTAGCACCAAAGAAATTAAAGTCTTCCATTTCCAAAAATCAACAGCTTCTTTGAACCTTCATGAAGCAGTAAAAACAATTAGCTGAACTTAGGGTCAAATGAGTATTTCATAGTGCACACTCTTCAGCCCGTAACAAAATCCAAGGAAGTTTAAAGACAAATTCTTAGTTCTTTTTATCTAATAACATATGTAAGATCTTGGCAAACCCTTCAGAGTGCATAAATTCGTCAGGTCTCTGAGCAGAAAGCTAAAGTCATGTTCATTACACCCGGCCATACCTTCTGTTTTCTAAGCAACATCACCCTGAAATCCTTAATAAAAAAATAATAGAAATACTCCTGAGGCTGAATGTTCTCTCTGGTGCTGCTGAACACCCTATGTAAAGAGTTTCTTCAGCCTTGTCTAAGTTTTGGCTGCTTTGCTTACCTTATGCATAGCTGCCAGCCACGCTGCTGACAGCTTCTTGTTACAGCTGAAGTCTTCACCAGCAGTAAACTTCATCTGTGTCACCTCCTCCGACCCCGGTACCTTGTACTGCAGGATCATTCCTATGGCACGAGTGTTGCCTCCTGAAAAGAGAAATAACATCTGGAACAGCAGCAGGTTTTACCAACTAAGTAACACATTTTCCTGCTCATGAGTATGTTTGGAGAAATGTGCTCATTGCTCATCCAAGCAGCTGCTGGATCTGAGGAGCTCACGACCATGGCTCGTAATGCCAGGCAGTGGAACCTGCAGCCTCATGTTGTTTCATTCTCTCTGCCAAGCACCAAGGCAGAACCTGCATCAGCCTTCAGGTAAAGCCACACACCTGGAACACCCTCATGATTTACTGTCACCATGTTCAAACATTGATACCACAGTTTCACATGGGCCTGCAGTCTGTAGGCTTAGGGTCCAATCAAACTGATGGCAAAGCAGGGTCCTGCTGGATGCAGTCTGGCACAGCAGGCAGCAGTCCCTCCAAACCTGGCACAGGTTGGAATGAGGCTTACATAAGGCTAGAGAACAGCTGGCAGCATCACTTACTTCCTGAAGGAAATTGCTGCCAAAGACTCTGCTCTGCCAACAGTGCAGTAAAGCAAGGTGTTTGCATCTCTCTTACTGAGGCTGCAGAGATGAAGATAAACCAAAGCAAAAATACAGATATTTAACAAGAACTTTTAGAATGAGACATTGCTGTCATTACTTCCTGCAGCAGTGGAGTATAAACTAAGCCCTAGGAACAGCACTAGCATACACAGGACACTTCTTACAAAGCTCTTTTTAGAAGTGTCTGCATGAGAGGGCTCCTGGAGGCTATTACTGCAATATCTGAGGAGCCTAAACAAATCACAATCTAAGCCAAACTCAATCTAGTTAGTGCTGTTAATGCACCTAGCCCAATCAGGAGCCCTCAGCAGGGTTTATAAAAGAGCTATTTTCTACTCTCCTAGGATAAATGGAAATTCAACTTCATCAATTGCTTCTCTGCACCTTCTGGTCAGAACAATAGATTAAGGGTCTACTGAAAGATAAACCAGTGGAAATCACACACCTACAACCTTGACCAGTTTGCCCATGTCTGGCATTAATAAGACAGAACACACCTTGCATAATAAAGAGGCCTTTCTTTTAAAGTTGTGTAAAAGCAAACCATTAATTAACAGTTCCAGTGCAAAGCCTTTCCAGACAGCACACAGGGAGTATATTCATTTCTAGTATGCCCAATTCAGCAAACAGCTAAGCTGTGATCTGTAACACTGTGTACTGCTGCAGATACCATTTCTCATCTTCCCTTCTCCCAGCACAGACAACAGCACTTTGGTCTAAAGAAGGCCTTGAGTACCTTAGTTCTCCTCCAGAGTGTTACAAAACATTCACTCTTGGTTTATTAAACAGACATATGGGAAGGAACAGATACATGTCAGACTTGAACATAACTCAAGTTGAACAGCAATTATGGATCAAGCAAATAATCAGCACTGCAGAGAAGAAAAGTGAAGGGGTCATGACATGCTTGGGTGAGTCATGCTGAAAGGCACTGCAGATACCTTCAGTAACAGGCTGGCTCTCCAGAAGGCTGGTGTAAGTGTGAATATCTTTTTCTACCATCAAGAAGGAAGGCAGGCAGAAAAGAGATAAAGCAGTCAGAAGAGTAGTGAACAAGGAATTACAGGAGCATTAAGTGACTCAGCAATACACCTGGTTGATTTAAATACCAAGGTAAGTTTATTCAAGTTAACATGCTGTACTGACTGAATAATGCACAGATGGGCTGTGCAATTAGAAAAACCCAGCAGTGACAGAAGTGTTGATAAAGAACAATTATTGAAATTCCTGACCTTGTTTGTTCTCATTTCAGTCAATTCATATTCAGTTTCATCCTGAAATACTCTAAAATCTGGTAAGAGATGGGGCAGTAAGTTGCTGCACTCCAATTTAGATATTACCAGTTTCATTTGGCCACCCCTTTGTCTTGAATGAAATTAAGAAAGAATCGTTGAATTATTTACTCCCCCTCCCCCATTTCATTCTTTTAACAATGTTTGAACCAGTCAAGGCAAAATCCCAGCTGGATTCTGAAATGGAAGCTACCAAAGACTAACAGTTCCCTCCGTTGAGCTCTTTAAGTCAGTAAATATTTGTACACACCCAAGCACACAGGTGACAACCACCCTAACTCAGGTTCATCAACAGGCTGTGCCACATTAAGGCTGTAGGGGAACTTCTCCATCTTTAGGTGTTCCCCCAAGTCCCAGCAGCCACATGAGACGGGGTCTCACAGACTGTGCTCTACTCTGAGCAGTTGTAGCCAACACAGTTACACACTGAATGCACTGTCTAGCTCAATAACTGCACCTTCCTTCTTTTTTTTTAATAGTTCATTTATATTAAAAGAAAAATTTACCTCCAGGAGTAAATCCCTCTGTAAGTATCTGAACAGTTGAAATCTGTATAATTTCAATTTCATAATGGCTGTCTCCATCCAAAACCAGGTATCTACATAATAGAAGAAAAAGGGTTTTTTCACTTTTTTTCCTACAATATCAAGTTCAAATCAAAGGAGAAAAATAAAACAATCTCTCAGTAACACTGTTTATGTGTTCTTTGGGGTGAGGAGGGATAGAAATCAAGAAGAAAATACTACTTTTTATTGAAATTTCACCCTTCCAAGACATTCTGATCCACACTCAGGCAAACATTCCAGTATTGTTGGATCTACCCTTTCAGTCTGATTACTCTCCAATATCCTCAGGGCATGTTACTCTCATATTTTTTTACGTTATGTAAGAATAGAGCTGTAAGTACAACAATACTATAGTTTACAAGTGCAGTTTCTATCAATCTTTCTCACCTCTGGTTGTTGGAAAGTCGACAAACCATGAGCTCAGATTTATCAGATGTTCCCAGAGTTACAAAGAATGTAGCACCTGGAAAGAAATGGTTTAGTATTCTAATACAGAATTCAAGAAGCAACATTCAAGTATCAGAAAGTACAGCTAATTTTTACTTACTAATACACTGAATTGAGTGAAATGAGGAATAACTGAAATATTAAACTGATTAACATCAGCAAAACACTCAAGTATAAAAAGCTGATCTTTAATTATCATGTTCTGACTTACAGGACCTTTCACACATGCTATGCAATTTCTCCTATGTATAGAAATGCAGATGATATCCAAGAGGAATCTTTTAAAAATGAGAAGAGATTTGGAGGTGGCAAAGACAGGCAATTAAAGACCCTCTATCATCACTGTAACACAAATTATTGTTTCTGTATTTAAAAAAAAAAAAAATTAATAGCAGGATGTGACCTTCAGTTCTATGCTTAAGAAACTGTAAAGACATCTCTTTTTCATTACTGAAGGCTGGCTCAGTCTTATTGTGAGGTCAATGAACTTCAGCCTTCGTGTTGATTCTTCCCCCTCAAAACTGCTTTGGCAAGGGGAAAGTCACTGTTGCTGCATGGGAGAAGTGACTCAGAACTCCAAGGAGCCCTACACGCCCGACCCCTTTGCTTCCTCCATGCCTCATGCTCCCTCTATTACCTAATCCCAATACTGCTGGCCTGGGAAACAAAGGAAATAACATCCAGCCCTGCCCAATGGTCTGCAATCCATGCCCATAATCTGAACCATGCAGCCCTGGAGTTTCACCTCCTCACTTCCCAGCTCACCCAGACTCACTGACCCCAGCGCTGACCCCGTGCTGCTGAAGGGAGACACAGACAGCAGCACCAAGGCTGGAGAGGGACATTACAGCCACCATCACCACCTCTCTGACCACGATCTGTGGCTCTACAGCAAGTCAGGAACAACTTCAGAACATGAAAGCAAACAAGACAAGCTTTAAAAAAAAGTCTTCAGTTTAAAAGGTGTGATTTAAAAACGCGTCTACGCCCTCATGGCAAAGCAGAGTGAAGAATGATTTACATGCTCCAGGATGAGCACACTCCCTTCTGAGGCCAGGACCTCCCCAGGAACATCCGTGTCCATCACACGTGGGGCTTAGCTTACCCATTATGCACACTGGCATCATGCTGAGAGATCATCAACAGGCACTGAAGGATCACAGACTAATTTAAAAACTGAAGTTTCAGCTTTCTTAATGTAATTGAACATGAATTACTGTATTGCGTGAAGGTTTAAACCATGGAAAATTGAGTACTCATGATGATCTGCCATCAACCACAGCTGTAGGCCATGGACAAGATCAAAGCTCTCAGATGAAGCTTGAAACAAGCACTGTATCTTGTTTGAAAATGTTAAAATATTCTCTAAAATATTTTCAACCTTATTTAATGTAACAGGAATATGGCTAAAAGATGCATTATTTCAAGGAAAATGCCAATTGCACACTCATCTGTTCTCACAGGTATTAAAAATTTGTCTTTAATTAACTCACTCTTTGTCAAGACCAAGAAGTACAAACTGAGAGGTGCAAGCATTGACTACAAAGTGTAAACCTCCCTCTAAATAAACCAGTAACACAAAACCATTAACTGCAAAACAAGAGGCGTGACAAAGAGCAGACAAAAACCACAGCCTGCTGGACAAGAAGCACTGCTCTTGCTGTTCACTGGAATTGGAATAAGCAGAAAGAGGAGCCCTGGGTGCTTACCATTCATGAGCACTTTGAGCTGTTTGTCGTAGAACTCGGTCTCCTTCTGCGAGACCAGGGCGCACTCCGCGCACTGCCGCACCGGGTCCACGAAGCACATGCGAGGCAGAGGCACTTTTTTACTGCAGCACTTGTCACAGAAACACTTCCCACACCTTCGGCAGTGATGCTAAGCACGAGAGAACACTTCCTTTATTTATTTACCAAGGAAACTAACAGCTTTTTTTAACAATTTTCTCAGGTGTGAAACGTGCAAGCTGAGGGACAGGTAGAAGAAATTAACTGCCACAGTGGCAGACAGGAATCTCTGAAGGCTGGACACAAAGAACTGAGTATAATATGATCAGCAGCACTCTAAGCCTTTGCTGGCACTCTGTAAAGATGCTTCTGGAGCAGAAAGACAGGAAAGGGCTTCTCTGGTTTCCAGTAAATCCTTCGCCTCCCTGTCAATAAAAACCCGTGACAAGAGTGGTTTCCAGATCCCTTCCTACTTCTGAGAAAAGATCTTGGAGAACTTCAACTGAAGTTTCTATTCTTCTTCAACTGAAAATACTATTCTTCTCTTTTAAAACTTATTCTCAACTTTCTCCCATGGGAAGAATATAAGAATCTTCATACTTAGAACCTAAAGCTATTCCTTTTATCAGAAGTATCAGGCAACACAGCACAAATCCAGTGAAGTTGTGAAACCAGAACGAGTATTGCAGTGTGTTTCACAGCCCCTAAATCTGCAACCAGTGGCCTGTGCTCCAGATCAGGGGTGTGACAGTGCCAGCAGATCTTCCTGATGCAAGCTCTCATGACACAACAAGTACTCCCAGGCAAGCAGGAACTCATATGTGGCTCAAAGCAAGCCTGAAAGTTTGATACAAGGAACGGATAACACTGCACTTTTGGTCAGTGTTAGGCTTTCCTTCCAAATGTTCTGCAAAATTCTCTGGAGCATCTATTTCCCAGGGCTACCTCCAATTGCTTCCCACAGCTAACACAAGGGAAACACAGCAGCTTGTCATCTGGTATAACATATGAGTGTGTCTCATTTAAAATTTCTGCCTCCCTCTCCTTCCAAACAATTAAATAAAAAAAACATGAACTGTGTCACTGCACTACAAGTCACACTTTCACATCCTTCTTCACTTTTGTTAGCCTGTGCTAACAAAGTGTCAATGTAATTATACAAAGGAATGATGTTCCCTCCTAAAAATCACTGCTGGCCTTCTTTGGGAGGGTGCTTTGCAGAATTCTCCATGTCATACTCTGCACACCAGTCTGCATTCCACAGTGACCTCTTACCATTATTAAACAGAATTTAATGTTAGTGTTTTATCTTCATCCAGTGAGCCTAATTATGTAGTTTACACTTCCTACTTTAATTGGAATTTCTCTCTTCCAAACTAAAGACAAATCCTGGTTTACTTTTCAAAATATGTCAATTTTAGTATTTTGCAACATTTACTGCTTCATATTTCATTAATTTATCTTACCTTTCTAGTTATGAAGTCAAATTTTGTATCACACTGCATACATCTTGGGCACTAGAAAACAGTACAAATTAAGATTAGTCTACAATCTTTTTAAACCTTTAATATACAAAAAATGAGCTTTATATTATGCCCCATAAAAAAGCACCTCCAACAAATTTCTATCCCTCATCTTTTCACCATGAATAGCTTTCATTTAATATTGATGTAGCAAAATAATGTCATCTCCATTTGCAAGACAAAAAAAAAAAAAGCCGCCAAACTTCCCCTAATGAACAGTGCATCCTGCCAGCAGGCAAAACTACATCTCAGAATTATTTACCATTCTTGATAATGTTTGGCTATCCAGACAGTCCCAATATTCCAGAGTCAACTGGTTTTCTGTAAGTTGTCCTCACTTTACTCCACTATGGTGCTCTGCTGACTCGCTGAAACATTGTTTACACAATTTAATGCTCTCAATACTCACACATTTTTGAAACATGCTAAGAGATACTTGGTTTTCTTCCAAGCCACCAAGACCTAATGCTTATTCCAGCTACAAAAAGTCACTTCCTGAAATATCTCTTTCCTAAAACAAACTTACACCCACACTCCTTTCAAAAAAATGACAGAAAAAAATTGAAGGAGTTTCTCCCTACCAACTAAGTAGAGTTTAAGCAATGACAGTTTTGACTCTGTGTTAACAACCACAAGTGATCAGTGACTGTTGGACAATCAAAATTTTCAGTATAGAAAGTCACCTACTGAAGGGTTGATACCCTTAGGTCACTGGATTTTCAACTAAACTTTACATATTTTTATCTACCATATCAAACCCCAAGGTCTGAGCCTTATAATGCAATTTTTGCTATACTTACTTGCAAATAGGAATGCAAAATTATGCCTGACATCTTACTCAGGAGAACACGGTTAGATCCTGTACTAGGTTTTATAACTCTAGAAACCCAAAGTCCTCACACCAGACCATCTCAGCCTACAGCAGAATGTCCTCTCAACCACATGCCCTAAGCTGAGCAGGTGCTATTTGCTAAGCACACAGTAATCACCCTTTGCCTTTAATTAACATATTTCAATGCTGAACCCTTTTTCTTCTATAAATCCCCTCAGGTTATAACAACTTCTATTCAGGGACTTTTGCTCCAGCAGATACTCAATCACTGCCACAAGTTCAACAGCTGCAGCCAAGACAATATTACAGCAGCTGAATTAAAAATTCTCCAGGAATTTTTCATGTCCTTTTGAAGTGCAAGCTTGTTAATAATTGGTGACAGTTTATATGAAAGGCTCTGCTGTCTGAACAGACGTTTAACACATTAGAAGGTAATGGCAGTCACTGCAGTGGAACATAAACACCTACTTGCAGAATTTGTTACAACAAGCTGTTCCTAAATCCCACACAGAAGAGCACTGGAAGTGTTCCTGAATTGTTTTAACTAACACTGAACTCAGGCATCCAAACACATCTTTTCACAATGGCTGCAGAAAAGGATATTTCAACACTCACTGATAAATAACTCAGCATGAAGCAATTTCAGCATGCACCAGGTTTCACCTCTGTAACAAGCAGAACTCCACAGCTAATGCCATGTTCTGCTCTACCTTGTTTTAATTTTTGACATGTCGTTTAATAGCTTGCCTGGGAGCTGGACCTCACAATAATTTTGGTATGCCTTCAATTTACCTGAGTTCTAATTAATTTTCTTAATGAAAATATTTGGGAGTTTTTTGGTTGTGTTTTGGTGGCAGTGGAGTTTTTTCAGTTTGCCTGAATTGGGGTTTTAGGGGGGGTTGAAGTTTGAGGTTTTTTGTTTATTTGTTTTTTGCTAAAATTCAGAAAGCACAAGTCATGAGCTAGAGGGGGAAAAAAAATCAAATCCAAACTCTTCTAAATACTGTTCTACATAGATTTCATACAGAATCTATACTAAACACAGAAGTGGTTTTTAGGAAGGAACAAAATTATCCATCCCCTTATTTAACACAAACTATAGAAAAACGTTTCTGAATTCCAGACCCATGATGACTGCCCTGCCTGATACAAACAGCAGTCCTAAATAAATCACAAGTCAAGCAGCACATGGTAGCTGGCATTGCAAAATGGGATTTTCCTAGGAAAATGTTCTGACACAAGCAAGCTCAAGATACTGTTCCTTCGAGGTATTTCTGCTTTAAGTAACCAGAACGGAGTGAACCATTTGCATAATGTCAACTTCTGCTTTGCCTGGGACAAGACATTTATGGAGAACATCTTGAAAGGTGAATTCTTCCTATTCATCCATACACCGACATAATTAGAGAGCGACTAGATTTGAATTAAGTTTAATTGCTTGGAGGGGTTTTATCACATTAACAGAGAAGGAAGCACCATGCCCAAGTTACTTCTCGTGTCTTCAAACAAAAAGATGTGAAGCAAGAAATTAAATAAGAATTCATGTCAGAAGTAAATTAATTTCATATGCAGTCAATACCAGTATCACCTAGAAAGAGGAAAATGGAAGAACAGATCTGGGCATTAATTTAAAAATACCAAGAGCTGGTTCATTGCAAACTTCTTGTGGTTTGCTCAAGTGAGAGAATATTTCCATAATCCCACTGATCCAGCCAGAGGTGAGAATCCCATCGATGGCCAGGAATCTGTAGTTACACTTCACGTGCTTTATTTGCATAAATAATAACAGAGTGGTTCAAGAAGTGCTGCATGGGAACCCCTGGCTGGGCTCCTCAACACCGTGAACCTTTGCAAAGAGAAGCTCAGGGAATCCCAGCTGGAGCGCCCCTGGACAAAGGGGGAAGGGCAGGATGCAAGCCCAGGGCAGACAGAGCTCAGCTCTCTGCCACTGCCCGAGCCTGGACTTGCCAGGGGTCCAAGGGAGCCCTGCCACACAGCCAGTGTCCCTCCCAGAGCCGGGGCCAGGAGAGCTCAGCTCCCTCCTGCAGCCAGGGAGGAGCCCAGGGAACGCCTCCACCACAGCTGGCAGCTCCCCTGCAGCACAGGGTGTCCTCAGCCAGGAAACATCTGGTGCACAGCTGGGTACCGCAAGGCAAACTGACACATTTCACTCAGCTTCTACTCCAAGCTTTCCTTAACAGAAATGTCATCAATTAAGCTCTGCTGGTGATTAACAAAGAAATTCTGATTCACACAAGGCACATGCAGAGACCAACATTCTAAGCTCTGTCCTGAGTTTAATGATGCTCTGCACAGACTTTCATAAATCCCCCTCCACTCACTACCTACATTACAAATAAGATTGCTTCAAAAAGTAAAGTTTTCAGTAGTCCTGCTCCAGGCTTACATTTCAAATTCCTCATAGTTACTGATTTTAAGACTGTATAATCTTGTGATTAAAAAAAATTTAAAACTTTATTATATTTCAATGCTGTATAAGCTGCACAAAAGTACTAACTGCCATAATTCTTAGGTGGCCTTAATTTTAAAAAATAAGCCAGTTGACTCTCTTGCATAAGAAAAATAAAACTACTGGATTTGTGAGTGTTACTGGCTGCCCAGCAAAAGCCAGTAGATTTGAAAAGCCAGATCAGAATTTGCTAATACCACTCAAGGTGTTGTCTTGGACATAGACACTTCATTTTTAATTTTGTCTGACATGGTAACAAGAGCAAGCATTCTCAACTAATTCATTGCCTAGGTAACCCTGTGTCTTTAATTTAATTGTTCTTAACAAAAACATGGAATTTATAAGCTTCCCTGTGTATCACATACCTGCTTCATTTAAGGAAAAAGTTTGTAACATATTTGGCAATTGTTAACCAAAGGGATGTCAGAACTCTAACATACTTCCAGAGATCGAGTAAAATAACTAACCACAAAATAAGAATTCATACTCTTAATCTTGTGTTAATAAATGCATTTGAAATATTTATCTCTATCACACTTCCTCTCAACAGCAAATATCACTGAGCACATTCAGTCACAATTCAACACCCTCAGCCTACAGCTCAGCAGACTGCAGGGGAAAAGTGGAATTTTAAGGAGAACGAATAGCTACAACAGAACTGTAATATAAAATTCAAACTAACAGCACACATCAGACTGATGCATCTAAAACACACAGACTTAATTCTCCCTGTGTATCTAACAAGTCTAAACAGATCCCACCACAATCCCCAGACAATCTTTAGCTGAATTTCACAGAACTTTCTGCCTCAAGAGACCCCAGGCAGAGGGAGAAGCTTTCCTTTTCACAGAAAGGAAACTTTTCAGTGCGGAGGAGGAGCCGGTGCTCCGCACAGAGCAGCCCCGGTGTGCCAAGGATCATCCCGGCTGGAATTCCTCCTCCGCAGTGCATCTCCACTCGGGCACATCCACATGCACTGGCGCGGCTCCGCGCCACAGAACGCCGCGGCGACAAATAAATAAAGGAACAAACAACGGGTTCTGTGTTGTACGTGCAATTAACTCTGGTTACGTGAAATCAAAATTATCACCACGACGCTGTTCGCTCGGCGAGTATTTAAAAGCAAAGCTGGCTGAAACAGCCGGAGCTGTTCGGTTTAACACTCACACCAGGAGCCAGAAGGGCTGTCCCACCCCAGCCTCATTGCTTCAGTATTTATGCAATTAGTTTCACACCTACAGGGCCTCCAGAACCACCTCTAGAAGCACTGAAAGCAAAACCGCACAGCTCGCTACACTTCTAATCGCCAATCGCTCGCAATCTTCGCGGCGGGGCCGCAGAAGAACGAGTGACAGCCCCGTGCCCGCGTCCTTTGACCCACGGGAAGGGAGACAGCGAAGGGAACGGGGAAAGGCGGAGGGAAAGGAAGCGGGCAAAGGGCGGTGCCCTGCCGCGGCGGTACCTCCTTGTCGGGCACCCAGGGCGGCTCGTCCAGGCCGAAGGGGCTGCGGGCGGCGCGGTGCTCGGGCACCATGCGCAGCCCGCTGGGCGAGCGCACCAGCTTCTTCGCGTCGCCGCCCGACATCTTCCCCCGCGCGCCGCCGCCGCCGCGGGACGGCCGCGCCGCCGCCCAATGGCCGCGCCGCGCTGCGCGACGGACACGGCGCCCAACCAATGGGAAGCAGCGGCTCTCCGGCCCCGCCCACGCCCTCAGGGCGTGCCAGCCAATCCCGTGCCGCTTGGCGTGCTAATCCCGCCTCCTTCGTGCCCCGCAACCCGGAAGTGAAGGGCGCCACGGCCGCGTCGCTGAGTTGCAGGAAGCGGCGCACCGAGCCGCGGGCGGCCGCGAGGGGCGGCTCCGCAGAGAACCCGCGGTCGCTGCCGTAGCGCCCGCCCGAGGCTCCGACCCAGCCCCGCCCCGGAGCCCTGACCCAGCCCGGCCCCGCCGCTCCCGGCCGGCCCAGCGGGAGGGGAAGGACCCGCCCTGCCATTGGCTGTCCCGCGGGGCAGTCACTGACGGGAGCTTTGATTGGCCAGCGGCGGGCAGGCTGCTCGCTGATTGGCTGCGCGGGCGGCGCGGGATTCGTGAGGGCGCTGTGGCGGCGCCGCGCGCTGTCCGTCCGTGTGTGCCTGTGTCCGTCCCTGTGTCCGTCCGTGTGTCCGCTCCTCGGTGCCCCCGGCCGCTGCCGGTCCGTGGGACCCCCTGGCTGCAGCGTGACCGCTCCCGGAGTTTCGCTGTGCCCCGGGCCTCACCCGCGGAGCGGCTTCCCGTGAGCGGAGCGCGCAATGGTTCGGAGCCCGTCGGTCAAGGGCCGGCGTGATCGTGACTGATTTCAGTAAGTTGCGGCTTCTAAACCTTCTCAGAATGTTGATTTAAATGGGTGTTACTTTAAAGTAAGTCGCCTCTCTTAGATTTATTCTGTTTTTAGCAGCCATCGCAACCTCTCCCCCCATGTTGAAAAAGGATTGTTCATAAAGTCGTGTGTGCTCATATAACTCCCGGCTGTCTGCTGCAATCCTTCATAAATTCATCAGAATAATGCTAAGAACCTCTTCTAGGCAGCCATGGGGCTAAACTCTTGTGTTTCCGACCAAAGTATTAAAAGAGCTGTTTAATGTTACAAGAAACAAACAGATTTTAACGATTTAATATTAAATTTGCTTTTAGATAATAAATGTATATGCTAAATAAATGACTGTCCAGTGCATGAATAATCCTGGGTCATCCTAAACTGGTCATGTGTGAGATTTTTTTTCTGTTTGAAACTGAAAGCCCCGTGTGAAGACTGGCAGGGTGGGAATAAATCCCTGTCCAGCTTGCTTGTGAGCTGCACTCCACAGCAAAAGCACTATGCAGAATTACAGACAATTAAAACTACCAGGAGCTCTGAACTGCAGGATTATTGGTTGAATTCTTTAATAGGATAAAGATCTGGATCCTTTTGACACTGATTGATGCCTATTTTTTCATGCCTGTGTTTGTGATAAAAGTCTCTTTAATCACAGATAATTATGGGATGTGCTGCTCATTGCTCTGCTGTGTCAGGAGATGGACTGGGACCAGTTTGACTTGAACCCTAAAACAATTGCTGCCCTGAAAAAAGGTAATTTAATCTGCCACTGTCTCACTAACAGACCTGTCACCACAGGGACATCCTTGACATAATTGTGTGCTTGTGGGTATAAGCAGGCAGATGGACACTAACATTTTAGAACTGTAATTAAGTATTTCATAAAGAAGTTTTCTGAGTAATTAAAAGTGTTGGGTTTTGCCCATGGTTCAATTATACATTTCCAAACAATTTTACAGCTTGTGGTGGTACAGTCCACGTGAGTGTTGCCTGCCCACCACACAAGAATGCAGCATAGATAAACCTCAAGTAAATGAGAATTACAAATTGGGAAAAACTTTGCTGTGTCAGACAGCCAAAAGTATTTCTAAAAATTCCTCTTGTTTCAGCTGACATAAAATCAGTAAAAGAGATTTTAAACCTGTCTGGAGCAGACTTGCAGAGGCTGATGAAGCTCTCCAGTGCAGACATCCAGTGCCTGCTGAGAACAGTCTCCCACGCCCTGAGGAGGAACAGCATGCTCACAGGTAAGGCACTCAGGGCATGGAAGGGCTTCTATCTGGAACTCAGAATAACTGTCACTGGGAGAAAATACAGTTCTGGCTCCTCAATGGCACAGAAATGTGGGTTTAAAATGAGAATGGAAGTGTTTAAAAAAAAAAAAAGCTATCCTAAGGACAGCCCCCCTGGGGGTAAATGGAAGTGAATGGGTGTCGTTTTTCAGGATCCAGCCTGATTGAAACAGGACAAAATGCTTCTCCAGTCTGAAACACTTAAATACAGGAACAAAATATTTCCTTTTTCTTTCACACTCTCTTCCTCCCTCTCACTGTTCTCCTTTTGGACTAAGACTAGTTGAAAAATGTATATCATATATTAAAAGTTTCATAAACTGATTTGTCATAAACACCTCATTCCAAAACAAGCAGGACCTCATAGCTCCTCCTGTACAAATTCTTAATGACAACTCTGTATTTAAAACATATTTTCTTGTGATTGCATGTGTCTTCAGGCTGACCAGATGCCTGCTGTGCTGCTTTGTACTCTGCTATAGCTTTCTATTTCCATAATGGTTGTACTTGAACTTTCCTGTCAAAATCCTCTCCAAATGTAACTTTCCTCAGGGACACCTAAAAGAGTTTGAGAGGGGGAAGGAACTCAGCATAAATTATCAATCTTTGTACAGATATTCAGCAGAGGTTTAATGGGGAGAGAGAGGTGGGGAAGACCAGGCTGAATTAGGTAAATTCTCCATCAACAAAGAAAGCATCTTTTGTAGGGATAAACCTTGTATACAGCATCTATTCTGTATCATTGTGTGTTGGAAAAATAATAAATGAAACTACCTTTTTTTTTTTTCTTTTTAATCATTAAAAAACACTCCCAAACCCTGCAGCACTTCAGCTCTACCAAGATAAAGATCATTTCACCTCCCAGCACCAGAGGCTGAGCCTGGGCTGTCCAGTGCTGGACAACTTGCTAAAAGGAGGCATTCCTGTAGTGGGAATCACGGAGCTTGCTGGGGAGAGCTCTGCTGGGAAGACTCAGATCAGTTTACAGCTGTGCCTGTGTGTGCAGTATCCTTACAAGTATGGGGGCTTGGAGTCTGGTAAGTGCTGAACTGTAAACTTGGATTCATGTCCCATTTGGGGGAATACACTGCCTTAGGAACCTCATTAAAGCAGGTGCTTGTTCAGTGCATGTCTAACTTCAGTAGGAAGCCAGTTAGTGACTGATGTGTGTTTACAGAGAGAAAAGCTTGCTGTGCACATCCTGCAGCACAACATAACTTAATTCAAAACTGCTGTTGGCAAATTTTTTTTTTTTTTTTTTTTACTATTGCTGCTGTAGAAAGGGAGGAAGCCTGTGTCACTTCTGAGAATTCTGCCTTAGGTGTGTTTTGCCTGTGACCTTGCTGCTCCTTCCACACAGCACTGGCTTTATCTGGCAGCTCAGTGGCTCCTCGTGGGGAAACTCACTCATTTCTTGAACTCTGTCCACCCACGTGGAAAAATCATGGACTGTACAAATTGAGATCTTGCTTAAAGGGCTGTGAGTAGCCCGTGGCTTACATTACATGATGTCATTAATCAGAGCAGAAGCAATTATATTTGTTCTGTTCCTTTGTGTGCTGCTGCTAACTGCTGCACATAGTTTAAATACATTTTTATCCCTATTCCAGCACTTCTCCCTGTTTGTGTTGAAATCAAGGAACAGAGGAAGGTGCCCAACACTCTCTTGGCACTCTCATGTGGAGCCTCCCATGAGAAATACAGCAATTAAAGCTTAGGTTAAATGTGAGGAGTTTTATCCTTTAGCAAACTTGAGGAGAACAGCAGTGCTCAGAAACTCTCACAGGACTCTGCACTACCAGTGGAAGATTTTGCTACTGATTTAAAATTATTTAAAAATACATAATGCATTGTATTTTTTTACTGATTAGAAACTTCCCTTCTCATAAGTGGTGATGTTGAAATACATTTCTTTAAACAGTTACTTCATTAAATTTAGTGCTACTCTTGTTTGTAATTCTCAGTTCAAGGAGGTTGGCAGCAAAGAAATGCTGAAAGCAAACAAAGGCCTCCTTTGCCTCCAGGATATCTTTCTGCTGTTCCAGGAATGTCAGCTGTGTTGGCTGACATTTTATTTTATTTTATATGCCCATACTCATAAGTAATATGTGAATATAATGGAACAAATTAATATCCACATTAGAATTCTGGATTAGAAAATAATGTTTGCAACTGATTCTTGGTAACAAACTGGTTTGGTGCCTGACAGATTATGATCATAGGAATCAAAATTTGTTCTTTCTGAGGTTGATGGGTTTTAGTGGGTTTTACTCCTGTGGTTGATTTTTTGGTGGTATTTTTTGTCAACAACCAGAATAACACATTTATTGGTCTGAATAACAGATTTGATGAAATTGCTGATTTCTGTTTGGGTTTTGTTGGACTTGTGACTGTGTTTTCAGTGTTCTGAATGTTGCAATAACTGTGGATCAAAATACAATTATTTAATCAATGGAGCATCAATCTATCTAGAAAGGCAAATGTGCATCTGGAAGAACCCCAGTGACTCTGAAATCTGAAGAAATGCCCATTCCACCCTTTTAAGTAAAAGGAGAGAACAAGGGACCTCCTGCTTAAGGCAGGTCTGGTTTTCAGAAAGCAGATAATTCTCTGTGAGCCCAGAATTCATGGTAGGGAAATCCCTGTCTTTCAGCATTAAAGCAACATTGTGCAAAGGCAGTCAGCTTAAATAAGCATGGTAGCTGAGAAGGACCGAATGTTTTACTTAGGAGTGTGGTCTCAACACAAGTTAGCACAGGTTTTTTAGCATGAAATTCATGGTGCTGTGGTTTGGATTTCTGACCGAAGCAGGCAGACTGTGCAGTGTCACTCTGTGGGTTGGATAAATTGGGATACTCCTGATCCCGAAGGGCAGGTGATCAGGTGCTCCACAGTTGTGCACAGTGAGTGTCACCCAGTGGAGAGTACAAAATCCAGTTGTCCCAGCTGGTGCTGAAGAAAGGACCAGGCAGCTGGAGGAAAGTCACAGAAGTGGGGTTTTTGTTCATCACTCATTCAACGTGGCTGCACAAAAACCAAACAAATATGAACTTCCAGGTCTGTATGTGTAACTTTTAAATGCAGAATGTCTGATGTAATTTGTGTGCTGTTAAGAAAACTGTGTAAGAGCCCTGTGGTTTCCTTGGCTACAGGAGCTGTCTACATTTGTACAGAAGATGTGTTCCCAAGCAAACGCTTGCAGCAGCTCATAGACCAACAGCATAAGCTGCGTGCAGATGTTCCAGCTGAAATCATACAGAAGATCAGATTTGGAAACAGTATTTTTGTTGAGCAGGCAGCAGACCTGGTAAGTAGTAGCACAAAGAATGTTTCTAAGACTCTTGATCAATGTGGATTTGAGGCAGTATTATACTGTTGAGGGGTCATTAGTGGAAAAGCAGCACAGTTTGTAAGTGGTTTGGAACACTTAGCGATAGTCTCACGTCCTGAGTGTTCCAGTGAGAACCACTCCTTCCCCAGGCAGGCTGAGAAAGTTGGGGCTGTTCAGCCTGGAGAAGAAAAGGTTGTGTGGGGACCTCATAGGAGCCTTCCAGGGTCTGAAGGAGCTGCAGGGAAACTGGAGAGGGACTTTCTGTCAGAACATGTTGACAGAGCAAGGGTACAAATTGAAAGAGGGGAAATTTAGATATTAGGAAAAAATTCTTTACTGTGAGGGTGCTGAGATACTGGAAGAGGTTGCTCAGAGAAACTGTGGATGCCCCATCCCTGACAGTGTTTAGGGCCAGGCTGGATGTGGCTCTGAGCAACCTGGTCTGGTGGGAGGTGTCCCTGCCCATGGCAGGGGGCTGGGACTTCATGATGTTGAAGGTCCATCCCAACCCCTTAATATTATATACCTCTATGAAAACAGAACAGTTTAGGAGTGTAGTACTACACCCTTGAGATTTGAAAGTATCAGTGAAGTCAGAGCTGCAGGTAAATGCAGGTTGCAGTTTTGTCTCTCCCATTTTCTCCTCAGTAAAACCACCAAATGTGGTTACTGGTGGGACTCAGAGATCCACCATGATCCCACATGATTCAAAACTCCCTGAGCTCGTGCTGCAGCGGCGACTGCTGCCGTTCAGTGCCTTGATGTCGCAGCAGGGTTCTCTGCCCTTTGTCACTGTGTGTGTGGCAGGACACGTTCCAGCAGTGCATCACGAGGAGGCTGTCCCTGCTGCTGGCGCGGGGCATGGCGCGCCTCGTGGTCATCGACTCCATGGCCGCCCTGTTCCGCTGCGAGTTCGGCGCCGCCGAGGCGCCTCTCAAGGCTCGCTACCTGCAGAGCTTTGGGGCACAGCTGCACAGCTTGAGCACGAGGTTCAGGACTCCCATCATGTGCATCAACCAGGTGGGATATCAAATTGCTTCTTACTCTGTTTAATAAATGGCTGGAGGGTGATGGAGCAATCTGTGGAAATGCAGATTTCATGGTGGTGTATTTACCACCATCAGCTGACTATTAATGACTGATGGAAACTGAAGCTTCCTTAAACTGATGTGCTTTAGTAAATGTTACCTACTCAAAGTTTATTATTTAAGCTTTTGTAGACTGTTAATGTTCTCAAAAGTTGTCCACTAAAGCTAACAGAAATAGGTATGTATAGCAACTACACAGAGCATCAAAGCAAAATAACAGAGTTCTTTCTTATCACTGGCTTCAAATGCCATTGTCAGGAGGATTGCTCTGGGAGCACTGCAGGCAGTTATATTCCAGGAGACAGGGACTTTGCTGCCTTTCTGTGGAGCTCAGCACTTTTGTGTGACTGCTGAGATTACTGAGGCACTAAAGTGCATGCACTGACTTGTGCTGGACCAAAACAAGCCCACAATGATACTGGTCACAAAGAGTATTCTTTTGAGAAAACAAGGCAAGACACTGCTCTTAGTCTGCTCACAAACTGAAGGAGCATCTGAATGCCAGAGGTGAAGCACTCACACTCCAGTGTGGCCTTGGGAAGGGAATGTGCAGGCAGGCCACTGAGAAACTTCAAAGGTAGTGAAATCATTGAGAACAGGGCACTTTTGGGAGATCTGGGCTTTTGTACTTTTTATCTCCAGCTACAGCACTCAAACAGTTTTGTCACTCTGGGGGTTTGTTTGTGGTTTGGGTTTATTTTTTAACAAATAAGGCATCTAGTAGTAGTTTTATGTAAGCTGTAGCTTGCTAAGTAGTTCTAACACTGTGAACTCAGCTTGTAATTTCCAAATCCCTTTTAGTTTGCCTTGAAAGTATGAGTGTTTCCTAACTTGGCTTAATATATGCTCTGATAACTTGGACTTTCTTGCCTTGGTTCCCTTCCCTGCCCTCCTGCTTGCTGAATACACACCCAGAACCCCAGGTCAGCTGCAAACCTGTTCTTGTGCTGCAGGTGACGGATGCAGTGAGTGAGTCGGAGGCTGCTCAGTGCAGTTGCAGGTGAGTCACCCACACAGAGTGACAGTGTCAAACACACAGCTCTGAGCCATTCTGCTCTTTGTCACTCCAGGGTAGGCTACAAGATCATGTGAGGAGCACTGGGGCATTTACCCAGCAATGCTGGATTTGCTGGAGATCAGCACTAGCTCGTGCTGTGAAGAGGAAGAAACTGTCATATACATTTACATCCTAATCCTAATCACACGTTAGCAGGAAAAATTTCCTGGACTTAATGGCTTCAGTACCTACTGACACCAGACTATTTCTGCATCTTGTCTTGTGTCTGATGGAACTGCATGCACCTTCTGTCTGCTTAAAAAATATAGCAGCCAAACCCTAGCAGCTGGCTTTGTTAGTGAGCTGGGAAAAAACCCAAAATAGTATCTTCTGACACCAAGATACAAGAGGATTTGAATGTATATATGTGTTGTCCTTCAGATTCTGGAACTGACACAGAACAAGGATAAGGTTCAATTACTATTTTTGCCTGGTTATCTTGTATTTCTTTTACTGGAGAAATTGCACTTTTTCCAGGAAAAAAAATTGTTTTAAACCTTGAGTTGAAAGTCACACATATGCAGTGTTCTGTTTACTCAACATTTCTAAATATACCTGCAAATGGAACTCAAGGCCAACAGTTACACACTTCAAATATTAAAAGTTCAACCATTTTTCTCTTGTGGTTTTCCTGTTGCAAGGGAGGCCTCTCCAGAGGGAGGTAGGTATTCCCCCTAGCTGTAGTTGAAAGAATGACAGCTGTTCTGTACAGAAGCACTTCTCCTCCAGCTGTTTCCTTGCCACAGGGAGAAGCTGTTTTGTGTTTTGTGAGTAAACCCTGTCACCTCTGTCTTCATAGACCCACAGTTTTCAATGTATGTTAGAGAAACAGTAAATGATGCCTTTTAGTGCAGTTTTGTTACAACAGGAGGTATCTCAGATGAAATCCATGCATGCAGAAACGTGTCACACTTCCCTTACAGGGCAGTGGGTAGCAGAGTCACTCCAGCCCTGGGGATAACCTGGTCCAACCAGCTGCTGATGAGGCTGATGGCCAGGCGGGAGCCCGGCCCCGCGCCCGCAGCGCCGCGCTGTGCTGCCAGCACCAGGACTCTGAGTGTTGTTTTTGCTCCTCATCTCCCTCCATCCTTCTGCTACTATACAGTACAGTTGGAAGGTGTAAAAGGAATAAAGTAATGCTTTTGTATGGTAAAGCCTCCTGCTCCAAAAATGTTCCAGGACTTTGCTTTAGGAAGAATTACCGGTGAAATGCAATTCTTGCTAGATGAGAGAAATTGATGGTGAAGTATATGAACAATGGTATGGCTACATTTAGCCTTGTCTGCATTGTGCAAGATTATCTTTTTACACCTGGATGTTCAGCTTTTCCTTGTGAGATGAGTGTCCTGGAGGTTCTGAAGGAAAGGGAAGCTGTGGGTAGGTGGAGGCTGCACAGTGGAGTGGGCTTTAGCAATCCCCATGAGGGGGGAGATGTGATGTCTAATTTTATTTTAATAGCATGCTTGTCTAGAAACAGCATTTACTGCAGTTTTGTACCCTGTTTCCAGACCCAACAGGACTTGAAATTCAACCAGTTTATGTTGCCTGCTGGTCGTTCTGGGTCTCATGCTGCCAATTAAGGATAGCCATTCTTTGTCACAAAGCAGCTGTCCTATTTTAAAACAATTTGCTACCAAGATTTTAAAGAAAACAATCCCATAAAGTTACTTTATTTTACCATCTTACTGTAAGAATAAAAATTGCACTGCCTTTGTACTAGATGAGTGTATCTAGCTTCATAGCACTCTTTAAAGATTTTTAATGGTTCATTTCCACTTTTTTCCTGCTTTCCAGTCCCTTCCCTTCATAGCAAAAGCCTCTTTAGTCTATTTTATTTGAAGGACAGCAAATCACATCCCCCATCCTCTTGTTCTCTTTGCCCATTGCTGAAGCTTTGTAGCCTCAGGGCAAGGTCTCTGTTCTCCCTGATGCTCTGCCCTGCTCTGTGCTTTGCTGGATCAGCATTCCTCATGGGCTTTTGGATTGCTGCCTCTCATGTCCTGTCCCTGCTGCTGGGCTCTCAGCTCAGCCATGATCCTGAAGGGCACCTTCAGCTCTTTTCATCCAGTCAGATTCTATTGCTCTTCTGAGGTGATTTTTGTTGTTCAGTTACAGCTTCACATGGGTTTTCTTCCTGCCTTTTTGCTATTTGTCACATTTTTCTGCTGTCCTCAGACCACTGCCATGACATCCACTCTTCCTTATGGCTGAATTTTTCCTTTGCTCTGTCCATGTGAAAGCAATCCAGCTGAAGTTACACTGTCCAGAGGCCTCTGTTCTGTGCGTGCCTGCTCTCAGCAGTGAGTGATGCTCACACACTCACCAAGCTCTCACATTTCTCCTCCTTCTGCTGCTGGCCCAGACAAGAACTCCACGTGTTTCTGTGGGGTGACATTGCTCAGGTCTCTTGGCCAGGAACCCTGTGTTTGTGTAAAGCTGCCTCCCTCCTCTGCCTTTCCCCCGTCACACTCCTTCAGGACATTCATCCTCTTTCCATGTGGAAGCAAGCAGCTGGATAGCTGAAAGGGAAAGTTTTGTCTGGCTGTGAACTGCCTCAGCTGGAACTATGGCAGAAGATTTCTCAAGGGACAGATGAGTATATGACTGAAGGAAAAGAGAGCCTGTGTGACTGCCTGGGGAAGTTCCAGAGGAGAACAGGCACAGCTTGAAGCTGAAGGAAGGAGACCATAAGCAAGCAGAAAGGATGAGCTGCTTTCAGTGCCTTCTGCAACCCCTTCAGATGTCTCAGGGGCCCTTGTGCAAATAGCACAAGTTGTGTCTCAATCATTTTCCTAAAATGTCTTCATTCTCTGTATTTGGAAATGACCACACAGCTTCTTTTAATAAAAGCCAACCATGAAGCTTAGAAGCCTTTGTGTCTTTTAAGGAAAAAGTGAGAATGCCACAGCTCAGAGGCAGGGCCACCTCCTCCTCTGAACCCTTACCTTCCATGCCTCCTGCCTAACAACTTCAATGAAGATCAACTAATGCAGCACAGGTAACACTCCAGCTCTGCTCCTGCCTGTGCATCTGGGCTGCAACTGCAGCCAAGGTAATGTTCATCCTCTTGTGCTGACTGGGAAAAGCAGCCACAGAGAGCTGCAGCTGATTAATGGAGTCACCAAACCCTACCTAAATATTCATTTACAGAAGAGCCTCATCAAATGCTGGGCTCCAATCCCAGGAGTTTGCTTTGCTGTGAGCCACGTCCAGAACAGGGTGAAACCTCCAAAAGCTCAGTCTGTCATATTTTAATCACTTTTTTGCAACTTGCAGCTGCTTGCTGAACAGCCCTGAAGTGTGAAAAGTCGCAGATGGGTCTGTAATCAAAGTTCTGGTTTACCTGGTGAAAAACACTTTTACCAACAAACAGAAGTAACATTTTGCCTGCTCAAGTGTTCTGTCATTACCCCGTTGGTTTGTTGGTTATTTCTCTCCAGCTGAGTCAGGGTACATTTCAGTTTGTCACCTGGCTCAGGAACACACACAAACCCTGAAATCTCAAATGCAGCTGAGCCCCACTGAGGCCCACAGCCAACACTCAATCACTGCAGCTCCTGCCCCACCCCCAGCCCCAGCACAGCCCAGGCTGCCCATTGACCCAAGGGCCCCTTTGGGGCTGCAAACCCTCACAGGAACCCAACACAGCACCTGTCTATTGAAGCCTTGTGTCAGAAGTGTTGAAATGTGCTTAAGTTTTAATAAATGCAAGTTAAGAACCTTCCCTTTATAGAACTTTATTCATCTTTGGGTTTCACAACTGAGATTTGTATTTTATACAAGAAAAAATTTAAGTAATTTTTACAAAGAAGATTTACAGTCTAGAATGTATTAAGTCTTTACCCTGCAAGACTACTTAAATATTCTTCTACACTTTGAAAAGAAATGTTAAATGACACTTGAGAAACTATGGTTGCCTAAATATTTCTCATTTACAAGCAGATGTAACCAAGGAAGTGTTGCAACTTCACTGTGAACACAAGCACCCTCCCAGCATGGGCCTTTGGACTTCTACCAGGCCCCCACACTCTGTTTGGCTTCTTGCTTTGTTGTTTCAGGTTTTTTAACAAGTGACCTTAACTATTCAGTGTACTGGCACAATTGTGAATGGTTTTGGGGGGAAAAATAATCCAAAGCAGATGTTTGAGATACTCCTCACTTCTAAACATTTACACACACACACCCCCCCCCGTGAACTTCTGTAAGTCGATGACAATGAAACTAAACTTGTCAGCATCACATCTGTTAACATTTATTCTCTCAGTACAGACTAACATGACCAAAAATGCCACTCTCTTAGCAGCCTTCAGACACAGCATGTGACCTACATAACAAAAACCAACTATCATCAATTACTGTAAACACAACTGTCAATGCAGCACTGCACACACTTTTTATTAGATATTTACAACAGAACCATACCATTTGTAAAATCTCTGGATTCAAATGATACAATTTAAGTACAAATGCTTCTCAAACTCAAAACCATTTTAATTTACGATTCAGGAGTGCTTGGGGGATAAAGGTGTCATTTACTCTAAGTACAAAGTGTAGATAACTGACTCTTTCTGCATTGTGTAAGTGCAGACACACCACAGCAACAGGTCACTTACTCCTCCAGAAGAGGAGCAAATCATGAAACAATTACATTTTACAAGACTATTTACTAAGATCTAAACTCAAAACCAAACATTGCCAATATAGCACACAGCCAAAGACAGAAGGGCAATAGGCACCTTTCCATCAGGAACAATTCCGTGTACAATTCATCCCACATCCTGCTGTACACCCAGGCTCACCACTGTTTGTGGGAGAATCTGAGCCTTAATGTGGACTCCTCGTTACATTTTTATTCAACTTCGCCCTTAAAATGTTAGTCAAGGCCAAAAATGCCAGATTAAAAACACAACTGCACTACCAAGGTTGCAGTTTTCCTAACAAGGTGCCTGTTAATTTTTAAGGTCTTTTCCTGTTTTTTGTTTCATCAAGAGCTGTTGATTTAGTTTGGTGCTGAAGACATCCCAGAATTACACAACTGGATATTCTGGATATGTTTTTTACCTCTTAGCTATAACTACAACCTCACAAAAGGAAATCCAGAAAGAAAATCTTGCATAAAAGTGAACTGAGAAGCCCATCTGAAATATAAATGTACATAAACCATGTCCTGACAGTAACCCATCCATGCTTCAAACACAGGGAATGCTGACTTTGATTTGGTTTGTGATTTTTAGATGTTCTCAAACTGCTAACAGGTAACTGGCTCCTAGCAGTAAGGACTTGGCTACTATTCTCAGGGATTATGGATTAAAGAAGTCTTGAAATTTGCTTCTTCTCAGAAAACAATATGAACCTCTTAAATGTAAAAGTTATTTAATATGCATTAGCTCAACAACTTCCATCACACTTTAAAATACTATATAAAGGATTAAAACATTTAGAAGCACAGTATTAGTAATGCCACCACCAGCAAGATCTTGACCAGGCAACTTCCCTCACGATCACCCTCTACACACCACAGTCGTACACTCTGAAACTTACTGTACATTGTCATTTGGCATGGTTGCATAATTTATTGCTTATTTACACAGGGTGGGGGGTTTGAGAGGTTGCAAAAAATCATTCTGCTTCAAAGATGAATGTGGGAATCGCATCCTTCAAAAACAGTTTTGTGCCTGAATAGTTCTGTGGGGTTTTTTTGGAAGCCACACTCCAGTGGGGTGCGGCTGGACATGGGCTCCCCTGGCCTGGCAGCCTGACACTGTTCTTTCAGCAAAGCCAGCTCAGCCTGCCTTTGTGCAGAGAGCCCAGTTAGCCAGCAGGGGCACAGAGCACTTTTTACTTTAGGGGAAAAAAAATAAGTATATATATTACATATTTTTTTAATATAAAAAGCTCTTAATAAAAAGATTAAACCTCAAGAGTCAACATTATATGAGTATCTATTGTTAAGATAATCGAGCAACAACCTGTTCCTGCTCGAGTTCATTAATGAATTGCACTATGTGCTAGAACTTCTACAAAATTATTAGCAGCATTGTCTCTCACCATTCCTACACTGTCTCTAAAGCAGGTGCACCATGCACAGCTTCCTTTGCAGAGATGCTCAGACGGTACCTCCTGGTAAACATTGTTAAGTGCATTACACAGACAACTTCTGCATCAGTTACTGTAACCAACTTAAAACCAGGTGCAAACCCAGTCAAAAACTACTAAGTACTAATTCTGATTACTTTTCACAGCCTGTTCAAATACTAAAACTTTCCTATGTTCCTATATTTCACCTTTTTCAGTTGGTGCTGATTTTGAATGAATTTTCCAGCTTTTCCCAAAGTCAATTTTGTTTGACATTTTCCAACTCACAACTACGACCACAAATACATTTTTACACACACTGCTTGTTTGTTTTTTTTTACTTTCTCATCCAACTTCACACGAATAAGAATTTTTACAAAAGATGAACAAAATTACAAGCTTTACAAAAAAGCAAAAGGAAATCCTAATGTCTATAAATCCTTAAAACATACGTACATACTTTGTTCCAGCAGCAGTCCTGTATACAGACAGCATATATATAAATTATCCTATGACATGGATATGTGATCACACAGGTCACTTACGGCCATCGGGTGCTGCCACGAGGGCCCTCAGCCCGGAGTGGTCCCTGCAGAGCAGCCACTCCACACTGTGACATCCCGGCGTGCAGTGCCTGCTCCTGCTGTCACCAGCTGGTGTGGGAAAAGGCAGGATTTGGGATCAGCATAAGGAAATGTTGGGCACTTTCAGCAAACAGTGGGATTGTGAATTCCAGTGGACAAGCGAGAAGGAACCTGAGGCTCGATGTTCCCCTGAAAGCAGCAGCAGCTGCTCTGGGACAGTTGCAGTCCAAAACTTGAGTATTCTTCAATCACACAAAGTAAAGGTTTTTGTCCATTTCTCCTGATGTACACAAACCATCCTATATCCGTTGACTATTGTGCCCTAAGATTTACAATATCAGAAGTTACAGTCACGGGTGTTGCTATTCATTCTATCTAAATTAACTCACCCCAGCCATCACTTTGTAAGATTTAATAGCTCAGCCTAGTGGTTAAGTCAGTCATGTCTAAGTGCTGTTTTGCTAGCCAGGGCTTCTACCATTACAAGAATCAGCAGTGCAAGGGCAAACCGCACCATACAGAATGCTGAACTGGAATTTCTACAGTAATGCACATAAATGTATCCATTTCTCATTCCAGCACTGTATGGATTTACTGCCACACAGTTGGTTTATATTTTCCAACACCATGCAATGTTCTGGTATGCATTGAATGTGTTTGTTGTTTTACTCTTTTTTTTTTTTTTTGGCTGCTGTAACAGTCAGATCTATTAAAGAAATGTATGTAAGTAGCATGAACCAGGGGCAGTGCAATGAGCAGTATGTATCTGTAGTTTTCCCTTAGAAGAAAACACTCACTAATGCTGTGTTTAAAATTGTCCCTATTTAAAAAGTAAAAACAGCAGTCCATTGGAAAAAAACCAACATCTACAAACTAGGTGTTCTTATAGACAAGGATGAGGAACCAAAGCTTTGAAGGTCTCAGTGCTTCTTTATTCACACAGGAACATTAGCTAGCTTCTGTCCCAGATCTCAATGCGCCAGATCAGAGTGACTGACACTCAGAGCTCGCGAGTCTGTCAGACAATTATTTCGTTCCTGTGTGAAGGGGGAAAAAACAAACAAAGAAATTAAGCAGATGTCCAGATAGTTCAAGCAAACAAACAAAGTAGCAGTTTTAACACATGGGAACAAACATAGGGAACTACTGAGAACCATTCATGCTGGATAGGGGGATGCTTTCCAGAGTCCAATAAACACCTTCTCCCCCAGTTTTTAACTAGCAATAGTATGAAGTATACACACCCTTACAGTCCAGCCTAAGCCTTCCCAGAAATGCAAGAGCCCATTTATGGGAATTGCCATGGGTATCAATAGTGAAGGGACTACAGAAGTTCACAAGAAAAAACTGATTTTACTACTGGGTTGTACACACCAACAAAGAGCCCCTCCTCTGGAAGTCACACCAATTAAACAATTAAACACACCCTGGGGATCCATCCAGTCAGGGGCACCTGGGACACGGCTCTGACACCCTTGGCACTGTTGCTGCAGAGAATTGTGCTTAACCCTGGACTTGTTTTGGCTGAACTTCACCCTGAGCAAAGTTTTGCTCACACTTCCAATGACAGAGAACTCTGCAGCACATTCATCAGGGATCACACAGCTCCAACACCTTTACACCACTGGGGAGTGCAACAAGAGCCACAGCTGAGGCTTTCCTGCTGCTACTTTAGGACACATGGTGATCAAGATCCTCACCTACAGTCTTGTTAGTAGGGAAGCAATTTTATCTTCCTAAAATTAGTAGTAGTTACTGTGTTAGTAAAACACACAGCAGTGTTTAGAAGAACATTGCTCACTCATTTGACAATTTAAACAGTGATTTGTTAGGTAAAAACAGGCAATGAGGAGTAGCACTTGGGCACACCATGAACAGTTAAGCAAAATAAGGTTTTATATTAGCAGAAGCACAACACAGATCAGACAAACTTTTGAGACTGCTCCTGTGCTACCTCAGAAACAGCTGAAGTGTTTAAGGGCACCTGGTAACATACAGCAATTACAATGACAGGGCTCTATGCAATAAACAGGCTGAAGTAAAAAATATTGGGCTTTAACAGTTCTTGCATTTTTAAGTTGCTTTTACAAGAATGTAATATTCCATAAGTTTTATATCCACTGCAATAGAAGTCCAAAGTCAGAGACTGCTTGGTATCATTAAAAGCCAATGCTCTTTTCTGGCTAGACTTGAACCCTTTCTTAAAATGAATCATAATTCACAAAAGTGTCACAGAATGATGCCTTAAGCACAGCCTTCCAACACCTTACTGAAGTAGGATCTTACAATCACTGTGAGGTTGTTGGTTTATTATTTATCACACTCTTTTTATCCCAAACCCTACTAACAGTATTTATTTTTGTAAGAGTATTGTAGGGCTTCTTACTTGAAAATGATCTTCAGTAGCCTTGCCACCCATGTTAAGAACATTCAGAGAACTGGCACGCTTCATGCTGCAACCAGGACAGTGAACATGCAAGGATAAACTGATCAGAATGGCTGAAAACTACAGCTCTAAAACACAAGTACAACAACAAGCAATGCACAGAGAAGGGAGTGGGAACAATGCCTCAACACTGACCCGAGGCACAACCCTTTAAGGTAACAACTACACAAGTTCAAATATATTTGCACTCACTTCTAGTTACATATGAACCCCCCCAAAATTACAAGCTCCTCGGAGCTTAAACATTTCAGGCAACTGATTTAACTCAAAATCTCAATTTTTAAAGTGCATCAAATTAACATACACTGAGTTTTAATTAATTAATTATCAGTTTCAATTTTGTGTGGCTTCTTATAAAAGCATCAAAACATTCAAACAGTTTAGGAAAAAACATCTGAAACACGAGTTTGTTGTGTAGGCAGCATTTACCTTGAAAAAGCTACAACACAAGTTAGTTTGGTACTTTCTGCCTCATTTAGCTAAGTCTTCAGAATAAATTTTTAAAAGCATTTTAAAATGTTTTATTTTAATTACTTCAAAGTGAAAGGAAATAAGATGGTTGCTGCTGTTAACTTTGGTTGTGCTTTTGGCTTTACAACACTCCAAACAGTGGTAGCAAGCACTCTGGAATACAGTATGGAAAGCAATGGAAGAGGGGGAAAAATTCATCACCTGCCCAGGAGCTACTGACAGTCAAAATATCACAGCATTTACTGCAATCTCTGCTGCAGTTTCAAATGAGGATTAATAATTTACCTACATTTCTCAAATATACACAAAACTTAACAAAAAATATTTTGAAGTGTGCACCATGAAATTCCTGATCAGCCCAAAGATTCCTGTCATGGAATGTCTGATGCCCTTTACACCAGTGCCTGTCCATTCCTCAGAATATTCTGCATTTGCTCTAATATTTCATGAGCTCTTTAACTCTTTCAGAACTAAATGAGGGCTCTGAATACATATTTGATGAACGGGTCACAAGACAATGAGCCCTAACCCTGCAGTGCTGCCTGCAGCTTGGGACAAGCAAACTTTCCAATGCCTTCCAGTAACATGGAAAGGTTTATCCATGCAGATCACTTAGACATTAACCAGATTTTCTTTCTACTGAAGCAACACTGCTAACAGTCAAAGCACAAGTTTTAAATGCTTTGGTAAAGCAAAAGCTTAGCAGGACAATGAACCAAAACAGGAGGCAGCAGCTGCCACACAACACAGCCTGGCTGGTTCCCCCAGCACTGAATCTGGGTGTTTCCAAAGCCAGAAGCACAATTTCAAATATTTGACATGAGTGTTAGCAACAACAAAGCAAGGACTCATGCATGGTGTACACCTCTCATTTATTCAAGGAAACAGGTACAACAGGGGTTATGTATGGAAGTCAAAGTTAATCTGTAAAACAAACAAAATGTTACAGAAAACTCTCCAAAAGAACACAAAGGTTCATGGAAAACCTTTCCAGGGAAACAGAAAATCCACCAGTAAAAGTTCACATGGATATTTTAGGTTCTTGTTGAAGAATTTGCCAATTTAAAAAAAAAAATATTAACACCTGAGATACTACTTTGTTTGTGGGTTGGTCTATTATTTGTTTGGGTTTGTTTAAATCAACACTTTTAAGAACTTTTAAGTCTGGCAACTGCACTTTTAGTTCCCTCCATGTTACAAAGATGACTCCACAAAGAGTATGCAGGAATTTTTTTGGTGCATAAATAACAGCAATAATGAAAGCTTGTTTTTTCCCTTTTAGATTAGAAATCTTAACCCTTCCGCTGTGTGGTCAATATTTTTGAAGTGAAAAAATAAAGAACACTAATTAATCAAAGTTAAATTATTACAGAATTGAATTCTGAAATCTGATAAAGAACTGATACCTTGCTTCAGGTATTTCATGTTTCAAAGACCAGTTTTAAAATACTTATTTGTCAGAAAGGCATTTGCAGGATTGTAAAGAAACAATTTCCCTGATGAGTTTTCCATTTCATTCTCTTCAACCTTGTGTATCAAGTAACAACATGGACTCTAAGTCCTTTTTTCATCCTGTGAGTCAAGTACTTCTCAAGTATACTCAAGTATTTCTCAGTCAGTGCTCACACCAGCACTGTCAATTCCTATTTAGAGGAGCAGAGTATAAACAAGAGGTGTAAATCAAGTTCAAATTAAAGCCTTCCTCAAGACACAGGCAGGGAATGCACTGCTAAGGAGGGAGGCACAGAAGTGTCCTAGCTAAAGTGGCTGCCTTCACAGCAAGATGATTTATATGTGTGCAATGTCTGTATTGAAATATTCAGCTGTCAAACACAATAAAACCCAAAGGTCTGCATGGTAACAACTGAACATGCCTTCTGCTACACCTAGAGGAAGAAAAAAAAATTCTATTCACTAAAGTTTCTTCATAAAATGAAATCAAAATGATTTCTTGGAATATCAATATGTAAGCTATGCTTTATGACCTACAAAGCTGGTGTTTAATACCAGAAACTTCTGCATTTGTTATTAAAACCAGCTAATATAAATCAGGATTTTAAAACTCTTATTTATTACAAGAACAGAAATTATAGTACTTATTGTTCTATACACTGAAAGTGCCTATCTACAGAACAGCCTGTCAATGCAATACACTTACTGCAAGTTCCAAGAATAAATTATTCCTTGAGAACTGTGGTGACATGTAAAAACAAGATGATTTTGTCAGAAAGGGAAAGCAAAGAAGATGCTGCTTTGCTTTCAGCTTTGTTTCACATTAATGCCTTCACCTGAGGAAACCTCATCTGGTGCTACAGACCCCAGAGTGTAACTCATGTTAGCAGGGCAGAGGACTCTGGTCAGGGAACACAACTCAGGTGCAGACAGTAACAAGGCAGCTGAGCTCTCACAGGCACTGCAAAGCCAAATATCTTTAGTTATGTAAGCATCATTTTCTTCACCTATAAGCATGGAGTTACTTTACCTGCAGAAAGAACTAGCTATAAATACTACCGAGAATAAGGAATAAGCCTCCTGGCTCCTGTGAAACTGAAAGCCTTTCCACATCTCACAAAAATGAGGAGAAAATGCAAGTTTAGCTATGCAGCAATGTATCTATCCATACAACAATACACCTGAACTACGATGTATGAACTCTGGACAGAATTTAATAGAAAGAGAAAAGTGATGTATAAAAATGCTAATACTGAACAAAAATAAGGAAATCTCCCTTTTATTCTATTTCAGCTTGCCTTTGTTTTCCCTAAAGCATTTTACATTTACTCATTTCCTTCTTCTAATCATGTGCTCTCCCAATCTCTTATCTCAGAGGTAGTTCTTAATGATGCATCAATAAACGCGAAGGAATTTTGACTTTCAATTCTATTCAATGCCTTGAACATCAAGTGTTTAGCAGTGAAATTTTAAGTACCAACTCTTAAATTCAGATGAGGCTGAATCTCAATAGATATGCAAGGAAGCTAATTCTACATGTAGTGCTGCTGTAGTTAATGTTTTACAGCCATGAAAACAGTAAGACAAAACTTCACTGGAGCACTTCCAGAAACACAGTGAGACCCTGCCTCCAGGTCACTGTCTTAAGTAATACCATCATCATCATCATCATCTACTACATTACTCAGATTCAGCTGCTCCACCAGAAGCTACCCCAAGTTCTCCAAAATGACTGTTTTAAAGCACAAGTTCACACTGCCAGTTTTCTGACAACTAAATGAATTCTAGTTTTTCACAACAAGGGCAAAAAGCCCTGTAAAACTGACTGCAATTGTGTTGGGGGTGAGGGGAACACCCAGAAGTGCCACTATGAAAAGTAGTAGGTGCATTTTAACATTTCAACTTCTCTGCAGCAGCCAAGAAGTGATGAATGATTTTATGGATTTATTAGAAATATTATATTCAAATCCCTCATCATATGGGTAAGCTGGGAAGAGTGAGCAGTCAGACTCAGTAAATGTGGATTTTCACCAGATTTCATTGGAGCCAAAATGTCAGATGCACAACTAGGCTCAAGTTTTTCAACACTCTCCTCTGCTCTCTGACATCTGAGTCTTCCAAAAACACAAACTAAGGGGGGCTTCAGTTGGTAATTCTCTATGCTCACAGTGACATATAAAGTTATATCAAGAATATATCAAGATACTAAGCAATATCAAGAATGTTAGTTGCAGGTTTAGTGTATTCAGGCTTTTACTGTAGAAACCAGTAATATTTATTGTTCTCCACTGCTATGTGAAAAGAATAGTTTTGCAGGTAACTAACATTTATCAGTAGTTCTAAGAAGCTTTTCTAATCTTCAAGTAGGTAAAGCAGCAAAAAGAAAAAAAAATTAATAGAGTTAATTATTATAAGCAAATATAAATCCTCAGATGTCACAGAACTTACAATGGAAGTTTAAGAAGTTATTTCCTATTTTATTTTTCTTCAAGCTATAGCTGTGTGTGATATGCAGTCAGCTAAGCAGGGAAGGGACAGTGCCCTGGGAGCTACCCCAGGCTCCAGAGGGGCACAGAGCAAGGACAGCAGCACAGCCAAGAGCAGACAATGAATTACCCTGGGTTCTTTGGTTCACTGTCCCGGGCATTGCCTCCCTTCAGCTTCCTAACCAGCTTCTCACTGCTGCGCCGCAGGGAGGCGCGGAGCTTGCTAAAGGACCCACTGCGCTTTAGCGATCCAGTGCCATCCTGCAAGAAATCGAACACATGTGAAACTGCAGGAGCTGCTGCCCTCCCCAAGCCTGGCTTGAAAGCATTGCAGTGATGAATTATTACTTTTTAATTGCTATTAATATATGCTTATACTATATACATTTATACATGTAATACCGTATAGCTACAACTTTATCAAAGCAAAGGATCCTTCCAAAGTGTAACAAAGATGAAGACATGCCCAAGCCACAATTCTTCATTAATAAAGCCCCACCACAGTAGCCCAACAATTCACCACCACCACTTCATATGAGCACACCATGGTTAACAGAGTATAAACCCCAAGCAAAAGCATTCCATCAGTCTAAGAAAAAAACCATGTTTTGTTCTTTCTAAATATCTGCATTACTTGCAAACATGTTTAATTAAGCCTGAAATTCCTAAACAAAAATATTTCTGATCAGAAATACTTATAGCCAAGTTCCTGTGTTTCGTTTTTAATTTTTACCAAAAAAAAGTACACTACAATGAAATTAATTTTTCATATATTGCATTCATGTTTTACACTGCTGTGCTGACCCAGAGGAACTCGCAAGAGTGACCACAATTCTATTTTTAAATGTTTTTGCTCTTAAAAAACCCCAACAGTTTAGTAATATTAGAAGTGACCACTTCCTATTCCACAGAAAACCTATGTGATTATGAAAGAAGAGTTGAAAAAGAAAAAAGCACTACTAAGCAAAGACAGACACCTGAGTTGGAGTGAGTTTATTAGAAGTTAGAAAGACAAATACACAGATCACTGAACACCAAGATTAGTAGAGAAAAGCATAATTGCCAAAATCTCACACAAAGACTAAACAGCAATGCTACTTTAGAATAATTGTAAGTGAAGACATCCAGAGTTCCATATTGATGTTAACCATATAATAGGTCTCTAAATACATTTTAAAGCACTTGGAGAACATGCTTTACTTTTACGGGTTTGGTTTTTCTCCTGTAAAGATCACCATCATGCCATTTCAATAATGCCTTGTGTGATACTTTTAACTACCTTTATTCCATAGTGAACAGCTACTTATAAAGGTCATTGTTACTTGTTTGGTTTTTTTACTAATGTATTACACAGCAAATGGTTGTAATAACATTTGGTATGACTAGATACATATCTGGCAAAGCTACACAGGTACAGAAATAGAAAACCAAAAACGACACCAGCACTGAAGGAATGGCCAGTTTACAGGGAAGTGTAGCTCTGACAAGAATCTTAAGGGGTTTGCTAAAACACAGCAGTCAGTACTGAAGAGAGAAGTTAAAGCTTGAAGATGGTGCACGCCCGTCATGCAGGAGACAGTATAAGAATCACAAAAGGCATCTAGGCCTGTCAGAAACGGAGAGAGAAAAACTGAATGAAACTGTTGGGAAAAATTCAACAGTTTTCAATTTTGAACAGTTAGTTTACAGTATTTCTAGGTCATGTTCAAAACTTTTTTTTTTACAGTAACTATTTGGACAGCCCTTAAGTATGAAGTGCAGGCCCTTGCAATTACCAGAACCTACATCTTGTTGCAGTTTCACCTACATCACTGAGATGGGACTGACAAATGAGCATGACTGATGCTGTGCATTCAAGTTAGAATTTGTATCAAATACAAAACACCTTTAACAAGAAATAACTTCGCTATTACATTTCATAAACAAAAAAAAAAAAGAGATTTTTTTTCAGCTGACATTAACACAACAAAAAAAGGAAAAAAAATAAAAAAGAAAAAATAATAAGAGCAAAGTGCATTCATTTCAGCTTTAACTTCTGTCAGGAATTTGCCTTGAAACAAAAGTGCAAGAAGAAAGAGGTCTTCACCTAACCTCCAGACAAAATTCTCATCATTCCCTTAAGGAACTAGAATCCAACTGGCTTGGGTCAGTTCACTTTCACAAGTATTTTTAGAACATACCTGTGTTTGTGTCTATATATATAATCTGAGTGGAATTTTCTCTACTGTCCCTAATGTAGTGAGGGGCAGCTGAAACAATGCACCTTTAAAATAAACTGTGGTTCAACTTGCACACTTTTCATTCTTTGTGCAAGTACAGAGACCATTACTGACAGGTTCATGAGAGCCTTTACTTATAACAACTGGAATGAACAGTAATTAAAATTATCCTTGGAAATGGCAAAATGCCCTGCTACCAAGGGATTAGAAGATCTAAATCTTCTAATGTTCTGAAACATAAATTTATGTTTCAAATTAATTGCATATGTTGTTCACACTTAAAGACAGACTTCAGCTTTGCAAGATTGAATAAACTGAAGTCTAAATTCCAGCTAGGAGTATTAGATCAGTGAAAAGGCTAATTATTCCTGTGGTTTGCAGTCAGCAATACTGGAGCAGTCAAAATGATCCAAAGGCAAAGCAAATTTAGTAAGTATGGAGTGTAACTCTATATAGTAAACCTAACTAGAAAAGTAGGAATAAGCAGACAAGCTTTTGGGTACTTCAAATCTAAAACAAAAATATCAAACTCCTAAGTTAAACACTGACTGCTTGATTAACAAAACACTTCTAAAAAAGTGTTAAAGGATTAAAAAAAAAAAACACATTCCTGATTACAGAGGAAACAAAAACCAAACTCACATGCTGTTTTTATGGCCAAGTTTAATTGCCAATTTTTATGTCATTCAGAATGAGAATCACCTTATTACTGCTGCTTACACCTCCCCACCATCTCCTGTACTTTGTCTGCCACAACACCCCTCTGTCTGGCACTTATTTGAACAGGAGTAACTCTCCTCTGTGGCAGTGAAATCCATAGTTCTCCCTTCACACCTGGAAGTGCATTACATGCCCAAAAGCCTGTCTCTCTGAAGCATATGGCTTGGAGTTAGGAAAAGATAATTCCTCACACTACAAACATTATAATAAGTAGCACAAGGATTTTCATCTGTCCCACAGCAGGCTGCCAGATCAGTTAAAAAAATGCCAGTTACAGGTACTCACTGTTATTTTTTATATAAAAGTGTAGTACAGAGATCCAAATCTTGGCCTTCCCACCTTACATTTTTAAGAACAAGTACTTCCTTGCATTTTCAAGTACATTCTGTTCACTTTAATCATGAACTTGAAAACTGACATGTAAAGGTGCACTATTAACACCTCACTTAAATGTGTCTGTTTTAATAGTTACTAGCTGATTTACTTCAATAGATATTTCTGTTCTTTTGTAAGAGTGTAAGATATTACATCAAAGCCTGCAATGCTTATTATGGATTACATTATATATGGAAGGCCCTTAATTACATTTTCTGAGAGAATTTTGTTTGAGTTTGTCCCTCTGCATACTCCACCTATTCTCTCAGAGTCAGCTTGACCACTTCAAAAGAATTTAAATGGAAAAGGCCTCTCTTCAGGTTCTGCAGACACAAATAAAAGCTCCTACACCACTATGAATCAGAGTATTTTGTCTGGAGGGAACACACAAGGGTAAAAAAACTACACAATATAAAGAAGAGGAAAGAACATCACTGAGATAGAAACACTTGCAGGGGGAGGGAGAGAGAGTGGCCCACTTCACGTAGAACATGTAATGCAAAATACCTTCTCTTAAGAGGGGCAAAAAAGGAAATAACGAAGATGAGAATGAAGCAATGCCACTTCAGCACACTAAATATGAAGTTTGCTTACCCTCAGATGTCAAAATTTAGGTTTTCAGACCAGCAAATTTTACCACTGAGTTTGATTCAAATATTGACCTAGAAATACTGTCTATTGCTTTTCCCCAGGAGTCCCTTTCCATCCAAACCCTGCATGCATTAATGTCTACAACAGAAAAAAGTTTAATTCATTTAGAATATACAGTCATGCAAAGTATAGTGAAAATTAAGGGAGGAGTACAGTACACAGTTCTAATGCTGAATGGGCAAAATGAGAATTAAAAAGAGAGTTATTCAACCTGACTATGGCTTTATTAATGATGCAGTATTAATTCACAATAGATGCTGATTGATTGTCTTGGCACTGAGAACACCAATGCCAAGAAAACAGTAATAAAGAGACAAAAGCAAAGATGGAAAGAACATTCTCCTTTAAGACTAAAGCACTACATGTTTTCTCAAGGTTGCTTAGGAATGCTAAGCTTTGTCTGATGTGGCTTACAAAAAGATGGGGAGAAAAAGATTGCTATTGTAAGAGAACTGAAGCTCCAGAACACTCAATATTGCAAAGTAGGCTACTTCCCCTCCCATACAGCAAAAGCAACACCACTTTTATCATCTAAGAGAGTATTTTCAGCAGAACTGCAGCTGGGAGTTAGTTAAGAGTGCACAATGTATCCCATTGCCAGCAATGGGATAAAGCATGGGAAAGCTGGTGACAGAAGCAAACTACATTAGCCAGGTAATGACTGAAAGCTTGCACTGTCCTTCAAATTAAAGGAAAACAATGGTTAGAAAAATGTACATGTAATCACATTATATATATATATATATATAATATATGTTATGTTTTTACTTTATGACAATCAGTGTAACACAGGGAAGCCAATATATGGGAAACAAATAGGAACAAGCCCTGGCTCCAGGCAAATTTTAATATGGGAAAGTCATGAAGTCACCATCACATTGTTATGTGATGGCACTGCCTCTTAAAATGGACTTTACAGCAGTTTGGAAAGCTGTGTTCCATCCTCCAGCAAGCAGGGTAAGGAGGAAATTTAAATTATTTTGGTGTTGGACTGGTCATTTTAATTAACTCTGAAACTGCTAACACTCAGTATATTTCCACAGCAAATGTTTTTTGCGATTCCAACTGATGGAGTATTTTTAAAATAAACACTTAAATTACAAGCAAATACGGCACCAAAAGGAAAAGCAAAAGTGAGTTAATTGCAAGAATATTTCTACCAGTAAAAACAAACCACTGACAAGCAATTGTACACCAGACCACAACCAGGACACTCAATCAGCATTACACAACTTGGCCTTAGATACAACTGCTTGGGATTCTTGCAGAAATGTCACCATTCAGGACTGCAACACAAAGGATGTCTTAAAATATTGTTTTAAAATACTATGAGTTTTTTAGCATTATGATAGACAAAATGTTACTCTTCGTTTCTTAATTGATTCTGCAAAATTAAAAAATACAAGGTGGATGAAGCAGGAGACTCCTGGGAGCACAGCAGGCTGGTGAGCTGTTAGGTGATGAGCTCCTAGGCTATTCTGTGCAACTGTGTACTGTACTTACCCCGTTCCACTCTACGCTCATACTCACTTCCTCGCCGCCATCAGGGCCACTCTCGTACTTTACCACATCCACGTTGAGGCTCTCCCTGCTCCGCCGCTTCTCCATGCTCTCAGGGTCATTCAGCACCTCGGCCACCCTCTGTTTGTGAGCATTGTCAAGACCCTGAGAATTGGACAGAATGGGAGGAGGCTTTACCTTGTTACAAGCTCTGCTAAGCTACAGCTTACACACGACAAAGGCGCTGAGCAAGGAGTAAAACCAACCCACAGTTCCATCAGCCCAGTTCTGCTTTCAGAGAGCAGCTGAGTTTCCCTAAGTTGCAAGGACCAACACAGCATGCAGTGAACAGTTTAGCAGTTTGAGAATTCACTGACTTGCCTTTCCTATCACTTGTCCAGGCCTTGTGGTGTTCATGTCACTTACCCGAAGCAATCTGTCAATCAGCTAAATATTTAAGCAATTTGCAGATCATCAACCATCAATATAATTCTAAAGTTTTCCACCCATCAAATGGTGCAGTTTTCACCTGCCTTTGGAGAGGTGTCTGGATATCTAATACTTCAGAAACAGGTTGTGTTATTTAAAAATACTGACATAGAACACCTGGCATTAATGTAATTTTCCTTCAGAAAGAAATGACATAGACTAGAAACTTGTGATGAATATACTAAATATATGCTCAATATATTTAATTTGTGTTAAAGTATGCCTATTAATTATAAAATGATCTTTTAAGTATCTTAGAAGTGCTAAAGTATCTTCTACAAAAACACAGCACTAAAGGCAAGATCTTTAACACAGAAACTAGATAATATCAAAACTCAAATAATCTTTATTTTCAGTTTTGTCTTCTTTATAATAAATCTACTCCACATCATAACCGGTATTTGCTGACAGGAAGAGATCCCAGATGAATGCCTTATACTTTACAAAATATTCAGCATCTTCTACACTACAGCACTAGCAGCAAATGCAGCAGGGATATGTGTGGCAAATCCATAAAGCCAACCACAATACAGAAAGTGAAAAGGATGCCCAAGTTCTTAAAAGTGCATGAATAAGCATGAAAGATGTTTTAGTGGCATGGACATGTCAGGTTCTTGTTCCCATGTAGCTGTTTCTCCCTAAGTGAAGAGCATTACTTGAATGACCCAGAATAAAAAGGTAGTGTTAAATGCCTCTGCAACACAGCATTGTCTCCTACACATCTAAATCTAGGAGTATATATACTGCCATATATTGTGGATTAATGGAATAGGTGGTAGATGATGCACAGTGAAATTCTGAAGCATCCTTAAAAATAAAGAGTCAGCAGCAAGCTTCTAGAAAAAATACAAGTCTTATTTATTCTCATATTTAAAAAATGAAATTAAAATTGAACATTCATGATGCTTGTTTACTTGTATTTTCCTACTTTTCTTTCCATTTTAACACCAACTGACAACCCATGTTTTTTTGCCCAGTCTTAGACTTAAAAGTGTCTTATAAATGTCACTTATCAAACTATCCAAAATAGAAAAAAAAGCCAATCAACCCACAACAAACCCCACCTCTCTTCTACCTTTTAAGAGAAGAAAGATTACTTGAACAGTAGATCTGAGAGCACAAAGAGAGTACATCACAAGAAAGTCCCCACTGAAACTGTAATATCTATCCCATTAGTTTACAGAATAACAAAAGGTTTCTGTTAGTCAGTTGTATAAAGCAACTGAACATTTTTAATTCTGACAGCTCCTTATTAAAAATAGAACAGCATGACTGGCAAAGGAGATCTCCAGCAGAACCTCCCCATTTTCCCCCAGCTACAGTCTGTTTCCCAGGACAAGCAGCCAATTAATTGAGGACTGCTGGCCAACACAATGTTTTCTGCTCTTTCATTTTCCACATAATTTCACCCCCAGTTAGAATCATGTCCCCAGTACATGGTGCCACTGCCCTAACAATTAACCAAACTGCAAGTGTTAAGATGTATCAGTTTATCACCAGTTCAGTCTGAAATTAGAGGGTGACCAGGCACTGAAAGCTTCTATATTCTGCATACAGAAGTTGAAAATCTGCATGACCACGATGCAGAAACATCATTCAGGTGAATTTGAATACTTGCCTGTTTACGAGATCTCATTGCTGCCTCTTCTAATGTTTCAGCAGCTTCAAATTTGCCCTGTCGTCTGTAAAGTGCCCCAAGGTTCTTTAAAGTAGTTGTTACTGTTGGACTATTGAAAGAAAAGAAAAATAACTTGATGTAAAGTATATACTCATACAGTAAACTCCTCTCAATTCACTAATAAAAGCTTAAATTAAGACAGTGTTTATCATATTTTTGTAGTAATTTATTCTCACTTGAAATGCACGATACTGTACTTCATGTACACAGAATAACCTGCTGACCCCTCTCAAAGTCCATCAATGTCTCTGTGCCTAGCCAACACCCCTGAAACTGGAATGCCAAAACCTTGTGCTCCTCAAGGTGAAAATTTAGCTCTAGATGAGTGTATCCAACTGAATAATTGTGCAGCTTCCAAAAAAATGCTTATTCATGCATAGAGAGACCATTAGAGAGACCACATGTAGCATGTGTTAGTCACAAAAGTAATTAACAGCTTCTTTCATCAGCTTTTACTTAACACCTATTTGAAGTTTCTATGCATTCTAATGTGCTTGAACAAAAGCAAAAAAATTGCCCATTTCATTAACAAGTCTCACAAAAGAGACATTTTTGTTTCAATGGCACAAAATTAGCTCAATCATAGTATTTTTGAGTGAAGTTTTGCTCCACTAACAACAGAGAAAAGATCTTATGCATTAGAATGAACAAGTACCAATGAAAAACCAATAAAATATATTGTACACAGAACTCAGGACAGAGGAAAAAAAGAGATTTCAACAGTGCAAGCTTGCTGATTCTTGTGAAACATGAGCATTTGAATACTCAATAAACAAAAAATTCTCACTGACTATCAGTACTAGTTGCAGATTTTTTCATACATTGCACCACCTACATGTTAAAAAAGCTGCAGTGGAACAAAATTCAAGGAAACAACAAAAAAAATTCACCAACTATAATCCAAGTTGAAATCCTCGTTTCTCTCCTTTCACTTCAAAGAATTACATTGTCATTCACACAACTATAATCTTGAAAATTTAGAAACTCAAGTAATGCTTAGTTGTGGCAGTTTAGCTTTGATTTCTTGTGCCAGCTAGGTAACTAGAGGTGCAGTTATTTGCAGTCTCATTTCTGGCCCTCTCCAGAGGCCCTGCAGGGGCAGGGAGGGCAGACGTGCCACGGAGTGGAATAGAGGGAAAGGTGACCCACGCTGCCACTGAAGGACTGCCAAGAACACAAGTGGTGCAATTTCATGTCACTGGATCTAACCAGCCTCGAGTAAAAGCAGCCTCAGGACTCGAAAACTGCTGCTGTATTCCTGAAAACCACTTTGAGCCTGAAATTTGTAATACTTTCATTTTTATAGTCCTAACCGAGGAGTTGCTTTAGTTCCATTTTTAAAAATGCTTCAATCTGAGACACTGAGTATTAATGAGTTGTGTGTCCTGTAAAGAAGTTACTCACCTATCAACTTTGCAAGCTTTGTACCAGCCTCCATACTCTCCAAAAGATGTGCCATCTTTTTGCTTTCCCTAGAACAAAGGTATAGTTGAAAAAAATATCTGATTTGCAACCTAAAGAAATATAAGCTCCAAAAAAGATTTACAATCTTACCTTGCATTCTTCCCTCTCTTCTGCATGCATCCAGATAGGCTTATTTTCATCTGGTGAGACAAGAAAAGTATTATATAGAAGAACAAAACTACAAGGTATTGATTGTTGGATTTTCACTACTCTGAAATGAAGCTGAGAACCAGGGAATCATACTATTGCTGCAAAAAAGCCTTAGTGTCCATGCTACAAGCAGGAGATAAATAAAACACACAGCTTTTTTACAGTTTTACAATTCTGTCTCCTTTTCTTATCTGAACTTAGAAACAGTTACTTCTGAGAAGCTTTGAAGTCAGTATATACTGCCACCCATTTGTCATGTGTCTAGTTCTGTGCTAGAAAACATGAATTTATGTCTTTTATCCTAACAACTACTTTGTCATCTACTAAGTGGTGCATATGCTACTGTCATGGAATGCAGTGAAAATGCTTTAGTGGGATTTTTAGTTTACAAAGTGCACATGACTCCACTGTACAGTGTAATTCTTAATTTAAAGGTATTTTCCCCATTCTTTAAATATGTTAATGGAGAACTTGCATTAACAACGTCTTTATTTATGTCACTAAAATCCTGCATGGACTTTTCCCTGTGACTGGAAAGTGATGTACATTTTTCTGCCTCTATAAAAATACCAAAGTTGGTTTTAGTATGGTAAGATAAATTAGGCCAGAAACAAAATCCATAAAACATAAACCCACTAAGCCCACCTCATGTTTTTGAATCAAATGTTTGCTGCTGTATCTAAAAGCCTTCTTATGATGAATGTTACCTCCAACAGATCTATCAGCTTATCTTTTAAGTCCACCTAAAGCAGACAACAATTTTAATCAGGACACTATTGACTTCTTGAAAAATTTTATTCCATAATTACAAAAGTAAAACATAAATTGAAATCTAGGGAGTCAGTTTCTTACCATCTACAGAGCCAAACTCCCGTTCATGAGCACGAGTAAGAATCTCTTTGTATAAAGTTTCCGCTTGCTTAAACTTGCCCTGTTTTAGATAGCAGGATGCCTAAAAACAAAATACCCCCCAAAAGGTATCAGCACATTGCTTTATTTGTCTTTATCAACAAGAAATACAATACATTGTGGATAGAAGTGCATTTCAATTAATGAGAAATTTTGTCTTAGGTCTACTTTGGGAAAGGCTTACCAGATTGTTCTTTGTTTTTGCAACATTTGGATCATCTGGTCCCAGCTTAGTCTGGTAGATTTCAAGTGCCCTCTGATAGTAATATTCAACCTCCTCATATTTACCCTGGTTCTGGCATAGCAAAGCCAAGTTATTTAACTGCTTGGCAACATCAGGGTGATCTTTCCCCAGGACCTGGAAATGAAATACACTGTATTAAAATATTCTCTAATCATCACATCACAGTCCAAAAATAAATCATTTAGAAACATCCTGTTAGTTTTATTCCTCCTCAATTCAACAAAAGCAAAAGCTGCATTTAAAAAATATGAAAATTACTCAATTCTATTGCAAACTGAGAATGATGCATAACAATCCATAAGATTAAGTATTAAAACAACATTATAGGGTAATTATTATTTATAGAAGCCAGAAGATGCAATCTCATGGACTAAAATAAACATCCACATAGAGAATAATCAACTTACAAATTTTAGCTAAGTTTCATTTTTTAATTCCAATGCTCTTGTCAAATCAAAGACTATTTAGCTATCAAAGGGGAAGGAAAAGGTAAAGAAGGTTTCTCACAAAGTACAGAATTCAGCACATATCCTGAGTGCTCCAGCAATTCCGTAGCACTACTGGAATTTCCTATTGTTTTGAATTTCAGACACTCCTAACTACTAGGCATTGTTAATTCTGGGGTTTATCTGATAGATCTACCCAACCAAAGCATAAAATAGTAAGCATTTAACTTGGCTTTCCCCTTCACCAAGTCCCTTTAGAGGCTCTGTATTTGTCACTCATACCTTTTCTCTGATTTCCAGAGCTCGCTTACACAGCGGTTCTGCTTCTTTGTACTTTCCCCGTTTACCATAGAGTACTGCAAGATTGTTAAGAGTTGCTGCCACCTGTCAACAGCAGAGAAACCTTAAGTGCACTGAAATCTGCTGATACAAATACTTAACAAATGAGCACATCTGCAAGGCATTGATATTATTAAATTTTTCCATGCACAGGACAGACCTCTCGAAATAGTGAAGAAATTATTATTATTAAATGCATACATACACAACAGAGGAAAGAAAAAATAATTTTGCTTCCTTTGTGGAAATGTCATTTAGTGCACACACCTTCATGGTTTTTTCTTACAAAGGTACCTCTCACATCTACACTTTGAGCTGCCCTTCGTCCCACAGGCCACAAAAGTATCACATGAATTTTCCAAATGCTTGATTTGCATTTCATTTACAAGCAGCAGTAAATGAAACCAGAAGTGCCCCTTCAATCTGAGTATAGTAAAGAGATTTGAGTAAACAAAAATTTTTCTTCACAAATTGATTTTCCACAAAAAATCCAGGCAATCCAAAATCAAGTATGGGCAAATTATTTATGGTGAAACAGCACTGAATAGAATGTGGCCTCCTTCCTGTACTGTTTAAAGACAAGCCAGGTCTTAAAACCTTTCCCTGTTGAGTTTGACATTAGAATTAGTTGAAAAAAAGTTGGGTGAAAACCCAACTAAAATGATGATATTGCATGTATACAAACCGCTGGATGATCTTTGCCCAAAGTCTTTTCACGGATGGCCAAGGCATCGTTCAGGAGGTTTGCTGCATCTTTGTATTTGTTCTGGTCTCTGAATTGTAAAGAGATGTAATTAACACTGGGGGTTCAGGAATGAAAAATTATAAAAATTAAGCTGGGTTCGCTATTGACCTTAAGATGCTACTACAAAAGAAGACTAAATGAGAATATATCATGAATTAGGAAGTAGAACCCTGAAGCCTGTAACTGTAAATAGTTCAGTAGTTGAGGACTATACTGAGCATGTACCATTTCTACACTGATGCCCAATTTCTACCTCTAGATTACCTTGAAATGGGTAAGCAAGACATGCCCCCTCAGTAGACAAAAAAACCCAAAAATCAAACACAGCTTCATTCCCAAAGCAAAGGTATAGGCAAAAATACAGCAACTTGTTTGACTTTTAAGTATAGGGAGACATACAAATATTTTAGGAACTTCTTGGGAGTTTTAATAATAATTTTAAAAGAAAAACACGGAAAAAAAATTCTAGTCTGAATGTTAAAATGTTGCAGTCAAATACTAATTATTTATTTCACTGGTAATTGTCAGTATACCCACCTGTACACCAAAGCAAGTATGTTCAACATAGTGGCAACATCAGGATGGTCATGACCTGAAGTCTTCTCCAGATCTTCAAGAGCTTGTTTACAGAGAGGTACAGCAACCTCATATCTACCTTGGGAAGCATACTGGATAACAAGATTATGTAGGGTCCGTAATCTTGCTGGAATTTCATAGCCACCTTGTTGGGCAGCAGCTGCTGCACTGCTGTGCTGCTGTTGAACTGAAAGAAATCCACAACATTTTAACATGGATAAAAGATGACTCTAAATAAAACATCTCACATGAGTGCTCAGTAGCACAAAATGAGACTAACTGAATTTTATTTCTTCAATACACAGAATTAGCATTAGAACATACTTCACAGCATTAGAACATACTTCACACAGCTGAAGTATGACTGTTTTATTCTTCATATCCTGTCCAGTATTGTATTACTATTATTTTTACAATTCTCGTAGCTCAAAGAGCTAAATGTAATAAACAAATGAAGAAACCAGTATTTCAGCTCAGCAAACCATTAACATTCTCAAGATTATATCACAATTTTGCACATAAAACTACTGCTGTTTTCATATGGAAAGGAACACTAACATACATAAGCTAAATACCTGCAGAAAAGCTTTTTCCTTTATTCTTCTTCTCTAAACATACAATTTTTTTTGTTTCCCTTTGTCTGCTATGCCAAGGATCACTTAAGGCTAGCACACAAAGGACTGAAACACCTTGGATGTCAGAAATAACAGCTGCAAGACAAAGGCCCTGAGTCAAAGTCAACCTTTAAGTTTTACGAACTAACCCTCAAGCTTAGCCACTTATTTTCGAGTAGCTCCTAACCTTTGGTTGTTGCAACTCTCACTCTCCCACTGCCCCCAAAAATGTACTACTCCTCTTCTCTTCACCTGACCAATTTCCAAGATTCAGAATATTCTGTCTTGTTAATTTTCATTAAACTCTAGAGAATGAGTTTATCGTTCTTTGAGCCTGGTTTTTATTTTTTCCTTTCTATTAAGCAAAAACCACTCTCACAGAATGTGGAAGCACTTTTATGTCAGTGGAATCACACAAGTCCAAGCCTATATCCAAAATCACTGCCTGCCAAAGCACTGAAGAATTCCAGCTTTTTTTTTGAAGGTCAGAGAAATCACTGACATGTCAACTTTGTCTTTTGTAAAGTGAAGTAAGGGAGCTTTGCCTCTCAACCTTCCAACTACAAAATTCGAGGGAAGCAAGGATGAGCTGGGAAGGAGCTCATGATCAACACTGACCTACTGCAAACTCTTCAAGCCTTCCCTTCAGTGCTGGCTATGGTTAGCTTTACTATGCAGACAAGAATGCAGTGCGCCTTGTACGCATGCTCATAAAGGAAATTTCAAATTTGCTGATAGCAAAGGTGAGTCCCTTCATTTTCCCTCAGGTCATTTGTCTGGTAAAAACCATTCTGCTCCCACCACACTGCACTGACTCCACAACATCAGTATGTTCTATGTTTACAAACATACAAAAACCATATTCCACTAAGCAGAGCTTACTTATCTACCAAGAGCTTTTTTCAATCACACTACCAAATATCTACTTCAAGTTCCACAGCACATCCCTCAGTCCTGCTCACCTGAAGACAAACAATGCTTCCACAATTAGTATTAAAACCAATGCAGACAATCTTGGTGAAGGACAAAAGACTATAAGAAAAAGATACTGAAACCTGCCACAAAAATCTAAAATCAGATCATTAAAAAGGTCACAGAATTCACTCTCTAGTCAGAATCTGCCTCAGTCACTTACAACTAACCATGCTGAGGCCCCAAAGAAGGATAAGAGGAGAAATTCTTAATTTAAATCAGTGTAAACTTTACAGTAGCTAGTAAATTCTAAAAAACCTAGGCCCCAGTTCTGTACACACCAATGTACAGGATGTATATTAATGACTGGATTCCTGATTCTAGCAGAGCCATTCACCACTCCAGCTGTGTTGCAGAGATCCTCATGCATGGATACATTTTTGTAAAGTGCATCTTTATAATCTGCACTGCAGAAACACACCAACAATGTAACCTGAAGTACACTTACTTCCTTGTCCTTGGTCATCTTCATCATTGGGAAATAGATCATCCAAAGGCTCTTTGGTGGAATCCGTATCTTTATCCTCCTACAGAACAATCCCAAACCCAACAAATTAAATCTAAGGCATGAGAGCACAGGCCAGTTAACCAGCAATGTTAAAGGAAAACCCCACATTCAGTATTGACAAGAATAACATTTCTCACTGAAGTTTTATAAAGGTCTTGTATTTTAATGTATTTACACACTCTGTCCCAAAACAATACAGGACACCTTCAGAAGGGCCAGAAATAGAAATGAGGTCTCCTAGATTTCAGTCTCAATTTAAGCACACAAGAACACATTTGCCATTCTCACAGAGGCACTAGGTCTTATGAAAGCACCCACTGAAGAGTAAGCACTGCTCAGTACAGAACTGTCCATGGTACCTTTCTTAGTCATAAACAGTTATAGTTGGGCAAGGGAGAGGAATAAGGAGACCTCAATTTCTGTACAAATAATAAGATTTTGCAATTATAGTCTGGATGGTTCAAAAATCAAAAAACAAAATAAAACAAAACAAGAACACTTGAAATGAAGTTCATTTCCATTAGTCTCCATCTGGAACCATATTGATTTCTACACAATCCATCAGTTTAAAATTATTTTAAGCATCCAAAGATCATTTGAAATGCAAAACGAAGACACAGACCATCCTTCAGTCCTGTTTCCTAAATGCTGAGTGTACACAATAATAAAATAGTTCAAGTTCTCAGAAATCATGGGCTCAGTAAGGAGAAAACCCAGAGGCAGAACACATTCTTATTTTTCTGGCTCTCCATTCAACAACTTTTTCCACAGATGAGAAAAAGCCAACTGCTGCTGCTGGCATTCAAATTCAGTGATGGAAGAGTAAGGGCACTGTAAAACCAGCAAACTGATGGGACTACATCTCAGGTGATACGTGCATAATTTTAAGTGTTGATTCCAACCTCAGGGTCTATACAACTATTACAAAGGCTAGAAATAGAGACTGTCCATATGGTTAGCAAAACTATGAAGATGCTTGGCTTACTTGGACTCTATTTGTTAATTAAACTTCAAATAATGGAGCTATTTAGTTCATTTGCAGAGTACTGTCTGACAATACAGCACATCACAATCCCAATATTCCCTCCTCTGCCCCTTTTCTGAACCGGCTTCACTGGCAAATCCATCTACAAATACCAAGTCATGGAACAGCACTGAAAAATTTCAGGGGCAACTGACCAGAACAACTCTCACCACATACAATATGTTAAAATGATTTAGTCAAGCAGTCAGTTAAGCATGACTAAATCACACCCATTTTCAACCACTGAAGTTGCTGAAATAATTAGTTATGAAAAACTGCATTTTCCAAGACACCACTGAGAAGGTCTGAACACAGAAAATTAGATCCTTCTCTAGAGTGCCACCTAACCTAAGGAAGTAAAATAAAATTAGAAAATTAATGGCAAATAAATCAGAAATCTTTTTAAGTAGTAAGTTCCTTCTGTAAATTAAAGTTGTGTCCATTTTCTCTCTGAACCTAATAATATGTAACACAATGTGCTTGTATACATGCAGATGATCCTGAAAGGGGATTCAATAACATCTTATCCTTGTTTAAATTCTCAACAGATACAAAAGGTATACAGTGATTTCACAAGACAAAAATTAAGTATTTTTCCTGCAGCCAAAAACAGCCAAGTCCTCTAGGTATGTAAAATGCCTCACAGCTTAGATTTCTCACTTATTTTTACTGCTCAGTTTATAGAAGTGAGATTTTTGCTTTGGTCCAGTTCTTCACATTTTTAATCTACTAAATGAGCATTTATCAATTTTGTTCCTCATGTATTTTATTATCTGCAGACAGTAAAATATATACTCTCTTAAAATATTTTAAGAGAATAATAATTCTCTTAAAACAAGAATGAGCTCTCAGAATCATTCTGCAAACTATGTGACAATAGTACAAGGTAGTATTTTAATGACAAATATATCTAAGGGACAAATAAAACCTATCTGTTATTTCTTGTTAAACAGGCTAAGATTACAACACATGTAAATGTAAGGTGCTTTTACTGTTTTATCATGGAGGTACTTACTGATGGTGAAATATCATCGTCATATTTTTTTAATTGATTCATGAATTCTAGATGTTTCTTCTCCTCCTCCAGCTGAGCCACAGACTGCTCACTCTTCTGTAGTTTCTGCTGTGTATTGGCGAGCTCATCCCGTAGCCACTGATTCTCCTGGCACAGCCGGCGAACCTGAGCCCGCAATTTCTGCTTCTCTGATTCCACTGCATTTAAGTGATTTGACAAAGCCATCATTACCTGAAAAGCAGAATGTGTCACATGGCATACTTCCCCTGGAATGCACTCCTCTTCATAATATACAAGGCTTTTGTTATTTAAACCTATGTCAGCTGTGAAATCTGGTAAACATTCCTATTTCTCTTCATTTTACATACAGTTCTTACTTGTCCACTAAACCTTTTTACCACTTAGAATGCTTTGGGTTGGAAGGGGCCTCTAAGATCACCTCTTTCCAGCCCCCTGCCATGTGCAGGGACACCTTTCCACTAGACCAGGCTGCTCAAAGCCCCACTCAACCAGGCCCTGAACACTTCCAGGGACAGGGCACATTCCCCTACCTCACCACCCTGACAGGGAAGAACTTCTTCCTAAATCCAATCTAAACCTACTTTCTATCAGTTTGAAGCCATTCTGCCTTGTCCTACCACTACATGACCTTTGAAAGTCCCTCTCCAGCTCAAGAGAGTTACAAGAGTAACCCCTTCTTCTCTTCTCCACCTCTCTCAGCCTGTCTCCAGAGCAGAGTGCTCCAGCCCCCATTGTCACCATGTGCCTCCTCTGCACTTGCTCCAACAGGTCCATGTCCTTCCCTTGCTGGGTCCCAACCTAGAGGAACTCTTTACTAAATAACTGTTTTCCATGACACTATCAGAAGTTAAAATTATTTCAGAATTCCCTGAACATGAAATATAATCATAAAATACATGAAAAATTTGAACTAGATTACTGAACTGGAAATCTTTGTTCCACTAACATAAAATGGAGCAGTAATACTTTCAACTTGCAGGATCACAAAAATAACCTAAGAACTAACAGAGAGTTCTAATTTAGCACCTTCCAGACAAAAAAGGGATTTGTACACATGCTTATAGCTCCTAAAGATGAACACCTCAGCATAATGGTAACACTTGAAAGGGATATTTATTTGAGATCTGCATGTGCAACTTAACACACAATTTATAGATGCACTTTATACACTTTTATAAGCTTGAGTGTGCAGACTTTCAAACACAGTCACAATAAGGGCAAAAATAGAACACCCATAAAAGCAGCTTACTTGGACTGGGTGTTTTTTGCTGAGCAAAGTTAAATGAAAAAGGAGCTTATTAAGTGAAAGCCAAACACTACCAGCAGAAGATATTCTGCCTTCACTGTTTATGCAATCTCCCACTGACACATGTAGAACAGCTGGCAGCAGTCCCAGGATGCACACCTTGCAAGAATGGACCACTGGTGAGAGTACAAATCTTTCAGATCTGGTAGACATCCAAGTTACCAGTATTTCATCTCCTCAAGTTCATGGGTTTTTTAAAAACAAAGTTATCTTTAAGTGGTTTTAAACTAAGTATTTCATGTGAAACAGATGGTGTCCTTGGCTGAAATTTCAGGTGTCAAAATACTCACTAAGCCTTTAGAAACTAATTTTTCCTATGAAGGTAAGGAAAACTCCAGCTATAATTTCCTAATTTCCTAATACCAGTCCAAAACTCCAGACTCCAGCACCTACCTATTTACATATTAAAAATTGTTCTAATATTTTTAATTAGTTGGTCAATTCAAATGGTGGCATTTATAAAATGAGAAAGCATATTTAGAAAGTTGTGATAATAGGGTCAACGCATTCAAACACTGAAGAAGCTACAATGGCAAACTGAAATATTTTGTAGTCTTACTCACAAAAATTAACTGAAAGAAAAGTCCGATTACTTCTTTAGCAAAGTTAGTTTCATTTCCATGGAAATAACACATCACCAGACCTGCATGCATGCCACAAAAAACTTCTATTTCCGTATCTTATATTTAAAAATTAAAAAAAAATACTACATTGTTACAACTTGAAGCATTCAGGAAGAGTAACCTTATCAGGTCTGAGAGCAGCAGTTTGAAGTGTAATTGGCTTCCTAACAAAGGAAGCAAGTGCAGACTTCTTGGCTCCTCACCATTGCAGTTCACAAAGTACCATGGGAGGCAAACAAGGCAGGAACATCTGCAGCTGAGGCTCCTGAGAGAGTCAAGAATCAGAACTGGCTTCTCAGAGTCCTAATACTACTAACTATACTAACAGAAGTTACTCATTCACTTGCACAAACAACCATTAAAGGTAATTCAACTATTGCAATTTTACTCCATGTATCTTCCAGCATTTTCCTGCCATCAAAGAGTGTACAATATATACACTAAAGCCTGACAGTTTGTCCAGAGCTTCTGCATTCTCCTGTCTGATAACCCACATTTCATTCTCTCAGTCTCAATTCACCATGATCCAATGCACACAACTTCCAGATCACCACACAATAATAGCTCAGTGCAGAAGAGAAGTCTGAGCACAGTTACAGACCAACAGAAAGCCTGTTAATGTAGAACTAACTCATTGGCATTTCAACTCATCTGCAAACACCCCTCCATTTTACACTAATGACAGTCGTATCACATCATTTCAGGTTTTTGACTTAGTACCAAATATCATAAAGTTGTACTGTAAATATAAGTCCTGACAATCCAATAAACACACAACTTTTCACTTATCTTCTGCACATGGTATCTTCATTGACTGAGTCCATAGCTCAGACTCCTCTCCTTAATGCATTAGTCAAAGATGTTCAGATACTGTACTCAGGTCTTAAAGTTTAAAATGCTTTTAGTTTCAATTTTGGTTTAGTAAAATGTTCAATAAAAATTAGAGATTCTTAAGTTCTAAAAGCATTATGTGCTACTATAAAAAAAAATCTGAGTCAAGGGAATATAAACATGAATTTAAGGCTACACCAAAGTTCAAAGGCTGAAGCAAATATATTTATTATATGTGTGCTTGTCTGAGACCTTTCTATGCCATCTTTTAGAGTTAAAATGCCACTGCTCAGTTCTTGAGCTGCTTGAACATTACCTGCCTAATGCCTGATGTGGAAAGTCTAAACAGAAAATGTTACTGTCTCCCTGACGTCAAGTGGAGCTCAGTCATGAGTTTCAGTGCTTTAACACTAACCACATAATTAGTTCTGTAACACAGCAAGGTGCACAGCAACTACCTCTATTAATTACAGCAGCTTTTGTCCATTATATCCAAGAATAATGCAAATGTCCCAGCATTTTACTAATATCTGGGGAGAAATGTCTGAAATGCTTCATTTCTACCACAACTTTACCTGTGCTTCACTAAGGCCAAGCTCCAGCATCTCCAGTGACTTTCGAATCATGTTTGATTTTTCTTCAACCAGATTAGTTTCATCATCTTTCTTCAAACATTTCAACGTTTCAAGTAAGCTCTGTAAAATTGAATTGTGTTCATTCTTCAGTGCCTCTAGTCCATTTATAACTTGCTTAGTTTTGGCAATGATTTCATCTTGAGTAAGCTTCTCCAACTTCTCTTCCTTTAAATACACCATTGTGGACATGTTTTCATACATTCTGAAATGGAAGAGTATGCTAGTTAATACAAAAGGAAAAATAAAATAAGCATGTATGTATATAAGTGAATAAAGGCTGAAAGGTATATCCAGAATACAATTATATTTGTGCACAACTTTTACAATGTTTCATGTCCTGAGTTTGAACAGTTTCAACTTCCCCAGTTTCTATTTCCAGGTTTAATATTAACACTCATTGATAAACCAAAAAACAACATATAATGAAACACAAATGTGACATGGCATTAGAATTTGTAGCAACTACTGAAGAACAGGGCTGCATATCCAGGATTCTGGTTTGTGAAAAAGCAAAGTGGGTGGTGTATAAAATACACACTACAATAAATATAGCTATTTGCAGATCCCACTGTTCTGTAGTTCTCTTAAAAAAAAACCCACAAAATGGAGCTTGAAGAATTTGAAGAAATACCACGCAGCCTTCTGAAAGAGTTCATCAGTCAGTCATGAGAAAAGTCATCTTTCTCCTGTAAAAACGTAACACCAGCCTCATCCTTTCCCAAGGACTACAAAAGCTCTTACCACCATGTATTTGGAACATCACAAAGTACCCCCTAGGACAACTTTAATTCATTATTTTAACTCTGCACTTAACAGATAGATATTCAATTGCCTACAGGTCTAGAGGCAGCTATTTTGATGAAGATGCAACACCTGTCTGATGCCAGAAAAAACAGTTTGTATAATACAATCCTTGCAGCAAGAAACATTCCACTGTGCTATTTTATCAGTATCTAATACATTACACTAAAGATAGTAAATTTCTGGATGTTTGTCAACACCTCTACCAAATGCAAATGAAGACTCAAAAACGTTTAAAAACTCACATACTCTATCACATACGCTGTTACTGAACTGACAAACAAGCTTATAAATGTAAAAATGTAAAGAGAAGACACACAAACCATTTGACCCTTTTTAAATGTCACCAGAGAAATGTTCTATAATGAAAATAAAGACTTGAGAAATTACTCCCCTATATTTCAGTTATTTAAATCTTTGAGTGAACCAAAAAGTATAAATTAAAATAAAATAGGAAAGATTTTTCAAAAGCAATAAGTTATCCCATTTATATGAAGACACCTGGGTAAGCATTGACAAACCAACGTTTAAAATTCATTAAAACTGTATTAAAACTTTGTATTACAAAAGCTAGTCTAATTTTAGGAGAAAGCAAAAAAAAATTAGAACCACTTAAGTCTTGAATTAAAACTGCTGTAAGAAGATGCATATGTGCACATCATGACAACAGCCAAAGGATGCTTATGCTTTTGTATTATATTAAAAATAAAAGGCTGCTCTTTCTGTTTCTGTGTGCTGAAATTACCCTCTCTATGGTGATCTCCTGCAATACAATACCCAAGAGGCATAGTCACTGGATACCAAACAAAAGCTGTAGATGACAATAGGTGTTTTTTTAAAATAATCTATTGTCTGAAAACACTGAATTTGGGGAAGCGTGAACTTGGTTTTACCCAGATTTAATACAGTAACTCCATATTCACAAATAAATCAATATGAAACATATAAATCTGTATAAATTAACTAAACTAGCACAGCATAAGAAATTAACCCATGAAGACATGATGAGGAGAATGATATTTACACATTTCCCATTTCTAATTTGAAAACTATGCTTAAAAAGACAGTTTTAAAGTACAGACTCTCTGAAGTTCTGTAGAAAAATGAAGTGCAATTTAATGTGGACCAAATTTGCAAATAAATTCTTCTAACACACAGTCATATTGGAAATTGTTACAGATTATGCTAACTTGAGCACACAACTCAACCCTAATTAGCCTTGGCACACTTTCACAGCCTCAATTAACAATTTCCGTCCTGAATGCACAGAACTGAACCCTGGATTATAAGGAAGTAAAACATGCAGAGACATCTAATAAAGTGATTATTTGTGTATCTTATATGAACAGAGATAGCAGCAGTTCCTTCTGCATGCCTCAATATTCTGTCATTCTACAGCAAAAATGAAAAGCAGATGTTTGCATACAGATATGTAATGCATACATAGGTGCTGCCTTTAAAAAAATTACACATTTTAAACACCTCAGTAGAAATAAAATTAATAATAAGTCATGAATACAGATAAATTAACACCCATGAATTAAGAGATAAATTAAAAGGTCCATAGTACTGGCTGAATACACTGAAGCTGCAAATAAAGATGGCTAAGCCAGCACAGCAGCTTTTGGAAAGAGGAGAAGCAGGTTGAAACATGATGGGGCAAAACCACACTAAAACCATCCCAGCAGCAGACCTGCTTTACGAATACACTCCTCCTGTCTCAATCCAGTGTGCCAGATTTTTTAGCTGCCTCATTCCAACCCAAATGCAGCTAAAAGCTTCCATTGCCTCTGCACTACCAGTACAAGGAATCCACTGGAGCTGGAGCCAAGCCAAAGGCTGCATCAAGACACAGACTATGAACTGTTAGAATCCCAGTCTCTCCCACTGACAAGAAAGGAATAAATATTTTGGGGTAAGTTTTGAGGGATGTCTATTGGTGTTCAGTTTTATAGATTGTGTTTGGGAGAATAATTTAGAAAACAGGAAGATAACAAACATATAATTTGTCCTGCTATCAAATCTGACTGTTTGTAGGAGTAATATTATTAATAAATATCTAATAGCCTTTAAGGGTGAAGGTGTAGTGCTATCATGATTTTTTTTAAAATATATTTTACAAAAGATCACTGCCTGCTCACCAAATATGCCCATATTTGAATACATAATCATATAACTGCAGAGGGTTTTGTAAAGGGCAAGGACTTGGATTCAATGATCCCTGTGAGTTCCTTCCAACTCAGCATATTCTGTGATTCTGTAAATTAGATTTGAATATCCTGAGGCAGCAAACGCCACACAGGAAGCAAACAAATGAAGTTTGTATGCAGGATGTATACAGAGGAAAGGAGACATAACCTAGCCAGCCTTTCTACTGCCACTTCTCAAAAAATGTTAACTCTTTCTTCCTATACATTTTCCCTACAGGGAAAAAAATGGTGTAGGCAAAGCTTCTCAAGCTCCTGTAAATTTTGTCCTGCACTCCACTGCACTGCAAATTTTACCTGGGCAGGAATTTTAGATTCAAATACTAGTTTTTAGCTCAGTGTACAACTGAAAACAAATCAAAGAATTAAGATGTACAAAGCTTTATAAAACAGAATTTTGGATGAGGAAAAAATATGCAATGCAGCCAGAGTTACAGACTCACTAGCTGGCTTAAGAAATTTAACCATTATATTAAGTATGTGTCTGTGTAGATCTTGAATATTATCCTCCTTCTTTGTTTGTGATAATATTGACTATGCTGAAATCCAAAAGTCACTTAATGCTTTCCAACTTCTAGAAAAATCAAGTCACTGCCTTAAAACACACAAAAATTAGTTAATTTTGACAGATCAACATAAAAAGCCCTGCAACTAAAGAGGTTTCCACAACATTTTGTAAAATAAACTCAAAACAAAGACATGGACTGAGAATAGCAAGAGTCTGAACCAAAGAAAGCACAAAGAAAGCAAAGCCAAGCCTTTCAGTCGTGTAACCACTGGGATAATCTCATCATACACAAACAACTTAAGTGGCTGTTATCTTTAATCAGTTTAAGTATTTTGTTATTCATAAAACTTTCAAACCAACTACACTAGAAATGCTGACATCACAGATTTCTGCCTAAATTCTTCCACAGACTTACACATATCACAGCCAGTTCCAAAGGTCTCCAGCTCATATTTAAACATCTCTTACAGAGCTTTTCCTACCCAACTGCTTTTAAAGAAGAGTCATTTTCCTGCAGATCATCTCAAAATATTCTTATGCCAAAACAAGTATGAATCCCTCTTTGCATAAGAAAACTTATCAAGAAAGAATTTCATTCTAAAAACCCACAAGATTTTTTTTTCCTTGACTAAAGATTTGCATGGATCCTAAAAGCAAATAAACAGAACCATCCTAATTTTTGTTCCTTGTTATGAATCCCTAAGGACTTCCCCTCTCTGTATTGATATTTTTATTATTTAATGGGTTTCAAGTACTAAAAGCCTGGAAGATAAATTTTTAATGTACTTAGTGTCTGATCACAATTGTTGTAAAATACAATTTAAAATAAATAAATTATAAACCCTCCCAAGTCTAAAATGCTTTGGCAAGCAAAATTCTCCCTAAATTTTTTCTCTGAATGCACAGGTAATAGGAAACATAGCTGAAAATGAACAATAATGTGTTTGCATATAAAAGAGTAAATCATCTTCCCAACAGTAAAAGCTGCTGCAAGACTGGCTCAAGCCATACCTAGGGGCTCTGTCACCTACATGCACTGCAAATTCCACAGAGTTACAGTGAAAAGTTAAACTAATTTTGAGCTTTTTGTATCTGTAATAGGGACCTAACAGTTCACTGTTTCCTAACAATAATCAGTCTATTCAAGGCTTTTAACCCTAATTTCACTCTTAGTCCCTCCTAATTAAATGGCAAGGTTCAGCATCCTACATCTGCCATGTCCTTGTTTCAATTTTATATGAGCTGCAAATTCCAAGTCATTAATTCCCTGCTAAGAGCAAGAAATGTCTCATTACATCACGGAAGACACCATCTTCAAATACTACCAGCTGCTTTAACTGCTAATCTTCATAATGTGGAAAACTGCCTTCTCAAGCAACCATCAAAACATTACAGGGTGTTCCAAGCACAAAAAAAACCCAAAAAAACCAAAACAAAACAAAAAAAGAAAAAAAACACCAAAACAAAAAAAAACAAACCCGAACAACAAAGGCAAGAGATGAAAAACAGTTTGGGAAGGACTTAGTAGTGTGTCAAACACTGCATTAGCCACACCTCTCCTGCAAGCAGCTCAGTAACAGCAGAAATGACAAGGATGAATCACTCATGGATGCCTTTCATAAGCTGAGAAAGGTATTTGTAAAAGCACTAGGATAATAAACATCCAATTTAGACTACATTGCTGTTATGGTTTTCAGTCAGAGTCTCCAAGCCTGAAAGAACAATGATTACCTGTGGTTGTTTTTTTCAAATTTAAGATGTTAAATTTTTCTTTACCTGTGAGACTACTTCTGCTGTCACAAGTCATATTCCCATAAGGAATATTTATGATCTTTCCCTTTTTGTCTGATTTGCCTTCCTTTTACTTAAAATGATCCCCTATAGTTAGGAATTTTGTTCCATTACATGATCTCTAAACTCCCAGAGGAAAGTAACTTTTCCCTCTTGACATATTCAGGACTGCAGCTTTCCTGCCAGTACTAATCATCACTCTTCCCATCATCTATATTTGAATCTGCATAAAATAGAAAATCTGGAACTGCACCTGCAAACAGTGTCCTGGTGGAGGTCAGACTTAAGGCACGCTGGCTGACCCAGTTCTATAAACAGAACACTGCTGCACTTCTGCACTGCCTCGGGTTTCCAAATGCGTGAGCTCAGAAAGCACCTTCAGCATTTAACACACAGGTACAGAGCTACCTTAAAAATAACTCGGTGAGGACAATCAGCAGCACATTCTGGAGGCTGTAAATCACTGACCAGAAGCAGGTAAGAGGATGGAGCTGCACATGACCTAGCAACCAGTATTAAGCTACAGAGAAACTCGCCCTCTCCAAGAGGAGTCACTTTTTTCTACCGATTTCCAGCTAGTAAGCATCTGAATTTTAAAACATCTTTCTGTGCTCCTCCTTCAATTCAGAGCTAGCCCTGAATGCAGAAGTCTGCCCTACCACTTGGTTTAAAGTGAAGGTATGCTAGGTAAATACTGTAAAAAGGACATTTGTAGTTCTTCAATGTCAAAGGCACATATCCCAAGAAAAGCTCAGAATCACATCTGGAATTTAACTACAGCCTTAACATCACAAAATGTCTGTGTTGGTAAGTAAACTGGACAAACACTCAACCCTTGCAATTTTGGCACTTCTAAAGGCAAGCCCAGAGGTTTCTGAAGAAATGCATGGGACATTAATAATAAATAAAGGACAGATTGACTAAAAGGAGTAAAACAAAAAACCTCTTCAATACTGGCAGAAATTTCCACATCTCCAACAAGGCTGTTGCTTTTCTCTCATGACTGCCAGGAGCAGCCTACTCTCCACATGGCAGCAGTGGGAGGAGGCTGTGTGGCCTCACGTTCCACCCCTGCACCACAGCAGCATCCACCTCTGAAAAACACTGCCAGCCTCTAGAAAACCCCAGTGGCTACCAATAAGACCATGCAGTGTATTAAACTATGTTTAAGTGAAGAGGATTATGTACTTGTTTAGCCACTGTACATCTACCTTGATAAATCTTGGAATGTTTTCATGTTGGGACCTGCTATTAAAAAAAATTAAAATCATACCTTTCCAGGGAAATCTTCAGATTCTTTGGAAAATTTTCAATTCTTTGAAAAAATTATTATGAAGAAACACAGACTAACAAACCATATTTGCTAAAAAAAAGAGATGATAGCAAAAATAGCTTCTATAAAACCCTTAGCAAGGGTGATGCTGACAATTCTCTTTGAGAAAGCACAAGCTAAGATGATTTGCACTGCTGAGAAAGTACAAGCTAGGAAGATTTGCTCTGCTGCAGAGTCCTTTGATTTAGATTTCTGTAGTATGCTACGTCAACACTAATGAACACTTTCTTAGCAATCATACCTGGATTCTTAAAGGTAATAAATTTAATATTATTTTGAAAAAAATACTTTTGCACATTTAAAGACAGCTGGCAAAATACCTTGAGAGTTATTTCAGCCCTCAGTCTTTTTCCCCTGTAGCAAGCAAACTGATTTCATTAAATTTATTACTTCCTGCTGAAATAGTTGAGTTAAAAACCTGTATACCGTATACAAGTATTCAGTGACATAAAGCTTTTTTTAACTACACGGATTATTCTTCCTCTTAAAGAAAAGATTATGGTGTCAATCCCTTGACTGTGCTGCACTGAATAAACACTGGCTACTAGCTAGCATTTCAATTATCATGATACAGCAAATCTGTATCCTTTTAACTGCAGACAATCCAGATGACCTGCCCATCTAATTCCTAAATCTCTTTTAGACTCAAACATATCTGGAATTCCATAATGCTGCAGGCCAAATCCCATCCTGCTTTTCCTGTTCAGATACTGCAGCAGACTGAGACCCTCAGATGATGTGACTACACCTTACACATTATTATACCTATTACAATTATTTGTGTGAAAGGAATCAAGGGAAAGTATCCCCTTTTTTTGCATATCTCATCAACTGCATTTTACCTTTCCAAAGGCCTAAAAACATAGTGATTGAAATACAGACATATTCTAAAATCACTGTAGATTCTCTGAGAAGTGTTAGACACTACAATTGGTCTGGATGTATTATAAGCATGTAAGAGAAAAATTCATTCTCTGTACACATTCCCAAGCCCTTCTAATATCAGATTTCAAATGAAACTGGATGGATGTTAAGACCCTTCTATACATTTGGTATCACATCAAAGATTACTCTTTGCCAAAGCTGAATCAAGTGCAAAAAAATCTGACAGGCCTGTGTGTCTAAGGCAGTCCCACAGACCCAGTCAGGAGTCCAGAGGAGCTACACTAAAAGCCAGACTTTCAAGAAGGTACAGCTTATAAACTCTTTGTTAATCAAGGCTGCTATCATCTGTTACATGCTGGTGGTACAAAACTTCCTTACTCAAAATCTGAAACCGCCCTGTGGCAAGATCCAAACCCCATTATTATCCAGAATAATGAAACTGAACACAACCCTCTTCTGCTGTTTGGTAGCGCTGGGTGAAATCTAATGCTGATTTTCTTTTTAATTTTAGGTATGCCCACGGAACCTCTGAGGGCAGGCAGGCTTCAAATCTCCAAGTCTCCTACCCCTTGGAGCAAGGGAGTTGTCTCCCTTCTGCACCACTGTTGTGTCAACAGCAGCAGCGTCTGTTGGTCTCCTGCAAAGCCAGCACTTCTTAGCTTCTGTGAGCACTAATAAACACTTCCAAGCAGCCACCAATGGATGTGGAGAAAGGAAGGCTTCTTCCCTCCCTAAAACACTGACACAATATACCAGTTTAGGCCACAGGTGATTTGCCTTCTCCTGTGAGATACGACAACAAAACCCACCTCAGTGGATCACTTTAACAAAAAGATCATGACTGTATTAAGAGCAGTTACATAAAGACAGAATAAACTTACTTAAATGAATCAGAAGGCAGAGGTGTAACAACTTAAAAAGTAGTTATAATTACCTTTAATTACTACAAAGTCTTGTCACAAGAATCAAAGATACATCAGGAGAAATCTAGGCTAATTGTTCAAGAATTGTATTGTAGTTTAGTATTTTATAGTTACAAGGACATGCTTCATAAATTATCTACTTTATGTGGATTGAAAGGAAATTTTGACTGCATTTTAAAATAAACACTGTCAAGAAAGTCTGAGTAACAGATCCATCATCACTATCAAATTACACAGTTTTTCCCCTCAATATCCCAAGAACCTGCATTGATTTTTGTGTGAAAATAGCACTTGGCTCTTCATGGACTGGCCAACTTGCGAAAACAGGTCTCCAGTGAATTTTGGTAAATGTTTCGATAAGGCTGGTTCTTGTTGGTGTGAGAGCCTTTGACACTGGAATAGGGTTAGGGCATATAGCATAAGAGGAAATGCAGCAAAATCAGAAGCTACCTGCCTTGCAATTCGAAGCTGTCAATAGTATAGAGAAAATATTTTTTCAGCTTAACTCCAGTTCTTTCATTTTGCATTGTTATTTTTGGACAAGAACTGCTTTATTGACTAATCAAAGTAAGCATCCATTTATGTTATCTATTTATCTAATCTCTAAACAGCACTTAAGTAGAAGCACAAGAATGTTCCCATCAAATCAGTCTTCCAGAATACATTAGAACTGCTATCAGCTTCCACTTACTAACATCAATTCTATTATCTTAACCAAATCTACTTTTTATAGCATACCCATAAAGATCTAGAAAATGCATCCAGGAAGGACAGAGAAGGCCACAGCTTGCCTCATATCACTGGATCCATGTGGGAAGCTCTGCTGACAATTTGCTGTGAGTACTGACTACAATTCTCTGACATGCTTGATGACATTGAAGAAAAGGGTTACTTAGACTGAAACAAGAAAAAAAAGCAGTTTCTTCTGCAGACATAAAAGGAACATCCACTAACATTGTTTCAGCACACAGCAGCCTTTAGGTTCAACAAATCCTTACACTGGATTTTGAAGCTGTTTAATAGTTTACATTAAGATGCACAAACGGTGCAGTGTCTCTTCAAGCTTTAGGGAAAGTATCTTCCTCCAGCTTATCCTTCAATAATTAAAAAAAGAAATGCAAAACCACTAAGAAGACCACAGAAAAAGTTTCACAATTAAACTGTTCAGTCATAATCCTTAATATTGAAAAAGAATTAATGCTAACCCATTTGATATTAGATTAAAATCAATACTTTCAATGGCAACTACCAGTTATGAGAATAATTTGTTTTATAGCTTACATATTTGAGCTCATAGAAAGCAGAGCAAATGATACAACCATCTAGAAAAACAACTGCATATCACTCACAGATTCTTACCTGCAACTGTAGAAAGCTGATTTAGCTGTAAGGCTGGAAATAATTTCCTTGTCAAGTACTCCATAATCTGGAGGCTTTATTCTGATGTTCTGAACTCTCCTGGGTCAGGACGTACTGTGCAATAAAGCAGGCTCTAACCCAACACTTCACAAAGGCACCTTAACATTCTGTGCACTCACACCTGAGGACCAAACCATAGTTCCAACCCTTCTCTAGTGATCTTTCACATTCCTAATTTACCTTAACCAGTGCTGGGCACAGAGTGTCCCTTTGGGACACTGAAATCCTCGCTGTGGTCACACCACTCGTGTGACAGCTCCCCCCACCTGCTGCAGGACACTGCTCTTCTGGTGGACTGACACAGAACAAGAGCACACTAACTGGAAAACAAACACAGAAGCTAGGAGTTTCATTTGAATATTGTTTTTTAAACCATCTCACTTGGATAATCTGTTTTGAAAGCATCCCCCTCCCGAGGATGGCAGAACAGTGGCCTCCTAAAACAACCACCCCATTAGAAGCACCGTATCATGCGCTTGCAAGCACTGCTCCATGTGCAGCCACACTACAGGCTGCAATGCAAAAAAGGAAAAGAAAAAACAGAAGTCAGCAAACATATTTTTAAGCTATTTGTTATCCTAACAAATGGGTGTGGATTCAATGGCCACACAAAGTACAAACAGTCACTGTAATTCAAACCCCACCAACCGCTGCCTTCAAAAATGGGCTCTGCATCTTCGCTCTCCACCTGCATTCAGCACAAATTCCAAACCTAAGATATTTTTGTTTGGTTAAACAATGTATTCCAAGAGCAATCTTCTAAAGTATGGGCTAAAATCAATATGCAGAATATGATTTTTTTTTCTTAAAACTCCAGGGAGAGAAATTTATACTAAATGAATAAAAAGTACTTAAAAGCAAAGTAATTGATTCATTAATCTGCCTTTATCTGTTTTCTGAACAATGGAAAGGAGATTTATTTAAGTAACAGCAAATTACTGAGACTCTTGAGACAAAGTCACCCTGTGGTGCCTCTTGTCTTTTTCAAAATATAGAATGGATAACAATTCTTTAAAAATTAGGACATCTGGCTATGACACCTGTAAGTACCACAAGAAAACATTACATATAATCTCTGTATGATTTCTTAAGCCCTTGGGAGTGTCTACCAAGGACCAGTATCATGTGTTCCAGAATGCTCCCAGACCAGCATCTTATTAAGCAGTTTTATTACATCATCTCTGTTAAACACAATTCCACCTTACCACAGCCATAGTCCTCAGGTTCACACATCTGATCTTGCCAAAATACAACATTCCTCAAAATTAACATGTCTTTCTGGGGATTCATTCCCCGATACCTCTAGTAAGACTCCTAGGTCACTATCATGTAAGATAACACACTTCCAATTATCATCATGACTTCTGCACCCCTCCACATTTCAATACAGTAATATTCATTACACTGAATGCTACTATACTGAATTGGGCCACTACATCTAAGGAAATGGTAAATATAAACGATAGCACATTCTTTTATTTTCCACACTTTATTGCCTTCTATGTCCAGAGGAATTTAGAAACTGAATCATCTGGTCTGGCTTCCTGCAAACACCAGACCATGAGCACTCTTTTACTCACCAAGGCTATGGCTAGCATCGTAACCTGGCAATGCTCCTCACCCAGCCACACATTTCATTCACATCCCTGTCCATAATAAATCAAAATAAAGGTATGTGCCTTTTACTGGATTATTTTACTGTCAGAAGTGAGTGGACAGAAAAGAAAAAAGGTTCAGGCCAACCAAAATACATTTATTTCCCCAGGCTGCCATGCAGCAAGCTGTGTTGATAAAACGAGGACAAGGGAACAAGCAGCAGGGCTGTGGAACTACGTAAACCAGCACTGAGATTGAAGAACATTTCATCTACATCCTTAGAGATCAATTATATGTTCCTATTCCATCAACAGAAACAATATAGGAAGTTGTAGTCCCCGTCCTAGCTCAAAATTATAACCTCCCCTATGTCCTCACATATTACCATCCCACTAGTTGGATTAACCTGACTACACTCTGCCACTGTGAGGGAGAGATGAATCCACTTCTTTCATCAACCCTCCCTTTAAATACACACTAAATGCAACAGGGAGCTGGGGGAGAGCAGGGTGGAACATCCAGTTTAAGCACACGAACAAATGAAACATTAAAGGTGGGGATATACTAAAATCCACTCAGGGCAAAGACAGGAGGGATGACAGAGTAACAGCAGCCTCTGAAATGGAAGCTGCTCAAGCCAGAAGATGAAACTACGGCTTTGCCACACTATTCAGACTGACACTGTTTGATAAAGGAACACCCATAAAAACACTTAATCCCAAAACAATATTCTATTTAGAAAAACAAAATTAAGGCAGCAGAACCACACCAACACACACCCTGCTCCTCCCTTGCCAGTCCCTAATCTGTAGGACATGGTTTGCAAATCATTCAGCTACTGTCAGCTGGAAGGAGCAAACTCAAATACAGTGCAGCAATGCAATTACTGCAATCCTTTACAAAGCTTAAAACCACCACCCTCTGCACTGAGGAATGGCTCTCAAGTTTGAACCATAGCACACTGCCAGTAATCTTATTTTTTTGTTAACATTAACTACTTAACTACTACATACAAACTCAGATAAGAATGATGATAATAATTTATCTGGTAATCCTGAAAAATGTATGTATTGACCTTTAAAAAGACTAACTTGTAGATATAACATTTTAAGCAGTATCAAGAAGTTGGATTATGTCAGACATTTCTTGAACTTCTGAAAATTACTAAGTGCAGTGTTAACTTTTCTAATTGTTTGCTGGGGTACATTCCATAGTAAATATAATATAATTAGCCACCACCCCAACCCTACAGATATGTAAGGAAGCCAGTACTACCCACTAGATTAGTGACATCCTTTGTTCTAGTCACTCTAAAATTTAATAAAATCATCTAGGTTTCCAACATAATCCCAGAAAGGAAAATCTAAACATGATAAATCAGGTTTATGGTGGGTATTTACAAAATAATCAAAATATGAAACTGCTCATTTTTAAATCTACCCACAAAAGATATTCTACTGCTTTCACTTGTAAGGAAGACTTGATATTGAGAAATCATGTACAAAATATATCCATATTGGAAATATAAGATGGCATGATCTCACGTTTCCTCATTTTCAGCAAGAAACACGACCAACAATAATTATTTGATAAACGAAATTCATTTTAATTCTACATACATGCCAAATGCCAATATACAACTTCCAGATTAAAGATTTCTTACTGCAGTTAAATAGCAGCATTCCTGGGAGATAAGCTGGATTCAAAGAAACAAACAGTGATTAAATCAATAGACAGATACTATTACTTGCATCTGTTTTCTTAGCTGACTGAATCTGAAGAAACTGTCAGAGACTGTCTTTATATATTTAAAGAAATTGGCATCTGTAATGTTAACTGTGCTTTAGTGTTCATCCTTTGTTCACATCCCCAAATATATTATAGATACTAGAAGCATACATACAACCTTCAGTCCGTGTGCTTGCCCTTTCAGTATGGCCTCTTATTATTAAGTATGTTAATTGTCTAGCACAAAAAAGCCCCATGTATAGAGTCATCTCATGTCTGATGATACAAAACACCTCACACAGAATCCTCTGGAAGTAATTCCTGTATCACTGAAAGCATCTGCAATTCTGGCTCTAATCCTCATAACGAAGTGCCCAATTTAAATCCCGGAAGATGACGACAACAAATATCTCAGCAAATCCAAGTCAGAAAAAGGGCACCTTTCTCTGGTCAGGCATTTATTCAGTAACTTTTCAAAGGAACCACACTTCCTTCTACATCTTACTTTCAGAAAGGAAAATGTTTCATTAAATAAAACACTGGGAAGGCTTTATTACCTCAAAAACACCTGAAGCTGACACTGACTCAGGGTAACAGCTACAACCAGTTCCATTTTGAAGTCAAACAGGATTCTTTTTAGAGAGAACAAGGTGTCTCTGACTGGTACTTGGGTACAACAAATACATCTTAGACATTATGTTTGTCATGCTTTTGCTGGAAGGAAAATCAGAGTTAACATTGAAAAGAAATGTTTTTCTAAACTTTGGTCAAGGTAAATACTGTGTTCTTGTAAAACAATTAGAAATACTTTGGAAACATGAAATATTATGAAGGCTGAATTAAGAGAAAGCCTGTGGCTACCCACTTTATTACAATGATGATGGAATTGGTCCATTTTTACAACAGTTGTGTCATACTGAGCAACACCCTGGAGGCATACTGACTACAAAAAATGTTTATTTAACTAGACCTAGCACGCTTGTCTCCATCACTGTCTGTGACTCTGCTCTTCAACACTGAACACACTTTGCTTTGTACACTGAGTACACTTTGCTTATTTACGAATTTACCCAAATTTCTGTATTTTTTACTCCTCTTATAAAAACTTTATTTTACAAGTGTTTGTATACTGAATTGAATTTTAAAATAATCATGAGCTATGCAACTGGAGAGATGCTATTAATCCCAGAGTAAATTCAATTGCACGTCTGCCAGAGAAGTCAAACAGAAGAGATGAAAGAGTAACTGCACAAGCCCACATTTCAAGAGAAACAGAAGCTGCATTAAATGGACTCAGAACTGAATATAAGGCTACAGTATTTCCCCAAACTCACAATTAAATAAGAGACATCTGTAGGTATGTGTATATACACAAAAAGATACAGAGAGAGAGATATGTGTACTGTATGAGCAGCACAAGAGTGAGAGGTTTCTGATATTAGCATGGCAAGTTCTCCGTAAACACAGGAAGCAGCAATTGTCCTTATATGCCTTAAACACCTGTACAGTGTATTTTGTTCTATGTCAAAAACATTCAGATTGACTCCTGCATATTTAATTACAAATTATGTATGTGAGTTCTCTATTGTCAAACACAGACCTTTTAAAAGAATCCATTTCCATTTATAAGGCATTACTAACCGTATCATAGGAATTTGACAAACAATTCATGAGGCTACTTCACAGGACCTTTGGGGGGTAACTTTATTTTTTTTTTTTTTAGTTATATATGGTAGCAAGTAAAGAGAATCTATGCTCAAATTGCTGTTAGAATTTCTGATTACTGGAATTGTCCAGCTCCATCATCATCCTTCAGAAATATGAAGGCTGCCAAACTTTAACTGCAACATGATGCAGAAGTGATACTGCATCGGTGAGTGAGCTTCAGGAATGGACAATTTAAATTCCCTGCATTTACCCACATGCTTCTCCATTATGTGAAAAGTCTACCTAAATGGAACTGTTAGAGTTCTCCATAGCTGTTCTAATTTCATGGAAAAGGTCCTCCTAAACCATGTGGTCACAAAAATAATTGCGCAAGTGACTTTTAAGGTCTTCTGCTCAGCCTCACCAGATGGATCAGCTTTCTCTCTGCTGCCAGTAAATGCTGAATGTGTAACTTCCAATTGTATCTGTAATCCTAGGGTTATAACATCCTCTATCGTGTTTCACTGAAGCTTTGGAATTCATATTCAATTAAAATAAAGCTATTTTCCAAAAGAGTTTCAAATCAACTGTGCATTCTAAAAGGTGTTGCCTTCAGTTTTGTTGGGTTTTTCTTTTTTTCATCAAAATGCTAAGCTGTCTAAAATCTCAACAGTTCCTTCAGCTTCCAATGGACACCCTTTGTGCATAAGTTTCCTTTTTAAGTGATGAGCAAATGCAAAAGTGGAAGTGAAAGAGACAATTACTTCGCAATTGTTTTTAAACCTTCTGTCAAGCACAACACAGCTCAAAATGAATGACACTGGCTCATAATTTTGCTGTTCAAAGCAAACTGTAAAAACTGACTTTTGCTTTTTCCTAGCCAGTTTTGTTTTCTGAGTCTATAGTCTGACTTCATGACCAGTATCTTGAGTACTGATACTACTTTTACATCATATCCACTAATGGAAATGACTATCACCAAAAAAAAAAAAAAAGGTATTAAGAGCACCATCATTGATTTAGTCACCTTCAAAAGCCACACAAGAGTATTACAATAGGTGACACCACCTTGGCCATTAAAATGTGCTTCAATATGCCTAGAACACAGAATTCAATAAAGTGTCAAGAAGTTTCCTTATTCTGATTACATACAACTGCTGTGCAGATCTACAAATCTGGCATCTCGTTACTCAGAAATATCCAAAAGACGGAAGGAAAATGAGTAAGGCTTTAAAGTGTCCTTCTAATCAATCTCTGCTCTAAAGACACAGTTATCAATTAAATCAATTCTATATTTTTGCTAGAAGAACGTGTTTCTAACCAACGCTTTCCTTATTTTGGAGGTGCAGAAATCCGGACAAGACCTGAGTCTATGAATCGCCTCCGACTACAGCACGGCAGGTGACCTACAATGTATAAACGCGGTCACTATGTACAAAGCCCAAAGAAGACCTGTCCCAGCCTCGCCTTCCGCCAGTTCCGCCCTGGCAGCGGCGCAGCCCCAGGCCGGGGAGCGCAGACAAAGCGCCGCACGCCCGGAGCCGCAGGCCGAAGCCTCCCCAGCCCTCTCTGCCCGCTCCCTCCCAGGGCGGCGCCCGCCGCAGCACCGAGGGGAGCCGGCGGAGGAAACGGCGACAAAGCCGAGCCGATGCCCATCCCGAGGCACGTACCCCTGCCCGCAGCCGAGCGCAACTGACAAAACGCCCAACAACAGCCTGCCCGAACAGCCACCCCGCCCTGGGCGCGGAAAGGACGGGGCCGGCTGTCAGCGGCGGCGCTGCGGGGGGACCGGGCGGCCCGCGCAGCCTTTTGTTGTTTGCGCAGCGGCGGATGCAAAGGGAGAGGAACTGAACACCCCACGCACCCACACCCAAACGCACACACCCCGGTCCCGGCCCGCCGGCCCCGGCCCGGCCGGCGCCCCCCGCTCACCGCTCGGTGCTGCAGCTCGGGCGATGTGCGCAGCGCTCGCTGAGGCGGCGGGGGCCGCGCAGCCCGGGGCGGGGAGGCGGCCGGAGGAGGATGTCAGCGATGGGCGGGCGAAAGGGAGGAAGGAAAAGGGTTTTTGGGGGGGAGAGAGGACCGGAGAGAGGGAGGGAAAGCGAGAAAGAAGCGAGTCAGCACCACGGCGCACCCAGCGCTTCCCGCTAGGCGCTGGCAGGGCCGCGGTGGTCGGCGCCGGCGGAGCGGGCGCTGACAGCTGCCGGCAGCCGCCGCCACCACCCCGGCTGCTGCTGCTGCGGCTGCGGCCGCCGCCCCTGTCCCGCCCCGCGCTCCCCTCCCTCCTTCCCTCCCGCCCCGCCTGACATGGCGGCGCCCCCCTTCTCCCACAAGCGCCCGCGCGCCCTTCTCCCCCCTCATGGCGTCATCCCTCCCCGGGAGCGGGGCAGCGCCGGCTGGATGCTCTGAGGGAGCTCAGGGCTTCAGGTGCATCCCCGAGGCTGCCAGTGCGGGCCACGCTAAGCCTTGCTAAGATTTGCCTCGCCCGCCTCAAGGGGATGGCAGTGGAGAGCAGATCCCGGCGGCTCCTCAGGGCGCCCTCGGTGACACTGGGACGGGTTCGCTCCAAGGGGGCACCACGGCTGATGCTCTTGGCGCTGGTTTGACCTGCTGTAGTGGAAAGAAGTTCAGCGTTATGGTGACTGTAGGACCCCAACTCAGTTGGATGCCTCTGCGAAAATCTTCCTTTAAAAAGGACATTGAGGTGCTGGAGTGTGTCCAGCCAAGGGCAGCAAGGCTCATGAAAGGTCTACAAAACGTGGCTTATGAGGAATGGCTGAGTGGCCTGAGTTGGTTTAGTTTCAAGACAAGGAGGCTCAGGAAGAACCTCATCACTCTCTGGAACAGGCTGCCCAGGGAGGTGGTGGAGCCACCCCGGAGGTGCTCAAGAGGCACCTGGATGTGGCACTGGGCAACGTGGTTTAGTGGTCATGGGGTTACAGGGACAGTGCTGGGTGCTTGGTTGGACTGGATAATCTTGAAGGTCTCTTTCAACCATGACTTCATGAAATGTGCTTGGAAATCTTCACAGTGTGCAGCAGCTCATGGAGCAAGTCAGAGGCTGAAGGATGAGTTCTGTGTTGAAGGCTGGGCCCCCACATAGAGCTCAGTGTGTGTTGCTAATATATTTCAATGCTCTTGTCTTTGTTCTGCATGGAAGTAAGTGAAAGATCCCTGCTCTTACACAGGTTTACACATGAAAAGTAAGACTTCCTTGAGAACTCAGTGACATTTGTCACTAGAACTATTTCTTTGCAGCTTCCAATTTCATTCCCACTCTTGCTAGAGAGGAAGGAACAGCCACAGTATTTTCTTTGAGTCATGTTCTACTAGGTAGAAGTTAAGCCCAGAATGGAAAGATGGAAGGAATTGAGGTATAAGATAGGAAAAGAAGTATGAAAAAGAACATTTTTTTTTAAAAAACCAACAAACAAAAACCAAAAAACACAGCAAAAACCCCCAAAACCAAACACCCAAAACATTATATATTGCAAAGCAGTAAAATGTACATTATAAACCATCAGGGATTAATGACAACTTCATGAAAAAGTTATATTGTGATTGTTATATTCATTATCACCTGGGCTCCACATAGAATAGAACAGCATTGTTCAGTTGGAGGGGACCTACAATGATCCTGCAGTATGTACAGGGTATGAATCATAACCTAACAGAAGAACATAGAAGTATAGTGGTAAATCAAAATATGCAGCCTCACCTAAGTGGTAATATTTAAAATATTCAAGGAAAGCAGAGCTTATGTATGTTTGCCCTGATGCACAATGCTGAGCAAGTCTACAGAACAGCAGATGTGAGAACAAGAGCTGGGTGAGAAAGCAAGGCTCCTAAGAATAAGCAGGAAGCTGGAAGAGGAATCAAAGCTAATATTTTTGTCAAAGAGGCTGAAGAACAGGAAGAGTCACAGAAGCCCACAAGAAACAAAGCAAAGTTAGGGGACCATGGATTGTCTTCAGACTGTAAATACAGAAAATCATTGCTGGATTTGAAAAGCCGAAGGAAATAAATTATACTTACTGAATTCCACTCTCTGGTTGATATCTTACAAAGATCAAGCTGTCCAGCAAAACCCAATTTTAATACAACTATTTACAAGCAGCAGTTTCTTGCATTCTTCATCTCCTTTAAGACATTTCTCTGGCAATTTTATATTAATGGTTTAATTAACCACATTCTAGTTTTGACAGGCAATACAACCTAATTATAACAATGTGAAATATCTCTTTGCACAGTAATATGAAAGGGGAAAAAAGATTGAAGGGCATTCCTTTACACAAACTACATATTAAAGAGTTATGCCAATTGGTTCACAGGTTCAGAGTATTCTCATGAATATGCAAGAGATTTAATTAAAAATAGAACATGCCCTAATTACATAATTATGCAAGAGAACTGATTCAAAGGAACCACTCCTGCCTTTTGAATAAACAATATTCATTGCTTTCTTCCTATCGCACATTTGCTTTAAAAGATTTCCTGCAATTAGCTGCTTACCCCAGGGATGTGAGCATCTCTGAACAAAGCAACTACTCCAGCTATGACCCTGATTCATAATATGCTGGCTAATCAAGTATTTGCATCCTGGCAATTTCCCACATAAACAGCACACACTCTAAGCTCCCTCCTGCAGGAAGGTTGATGAGCTCAATGGAGCTATAGTGCAGTGTTACTCCTCTCTGTTTATGGCATGCAGCAGAAGTTAGACACAGGAGAGACTTAGTGAAGATGATTTTTCCTCAAGCTACTGCCTGACCTGAAATATCCAAAGAGTTCCTCTTCATTTGGATCTTGTTTTTCCTGTCTCATCTAAAGAGAATTATCCAGGTTCATCTAGCAGTAAAAACTATTCACTGCCCACATTTCCATTTTCTCTTAAGGAACTAGTTATGCTGCATGCCCTGATTTTTTGATTAAATTATCGAGACATGCTGTCTCTAGTATATTACAGAATCACAGAATCTGTTGGAACAGACCTCTGAGATCAAGTCCAACCTATGACCTAACACCACCCTGTCAACTAGACCATGGCACTAAGTGCCATGTCCAGTCTTGCTTAAACATCTCCAAGGGTGGTGACTCCTGTGATCCTTTGCCTATCACCAGCAAGGTCACCATGGTTTTCTGCAGACTTCTGAGTGCATACCAAAACAAAACCCCATAACACATATTTACAATGCTGGATTCTTTAGTCTCAATATACCAATTTTCCTCTTCCCCTGGAAGAGAGAGGGAGGTTTGTGATTCACAGTGGGAGAGCAAAAAGCAAACAGTTCAACTAATGCAGCACAAAGCTCTGTGGTTTTTGAAGTGCAACAGTGTGAGAAATACACACAGCGAACTGAGGTCAGCTTAACTGACAGCCACAAATGAGGCAAGCCTCTAAAGAAATTCAGGTTCACTTCATTTAAGAAGTGTGGGTCATTTTATTTTACTATTTGTGATGGGTTGACACTGGCCAAACACCACCACCACACCATCATACTAAAAAAATACATCCTTTTGTCTTAGAGGATCTTCCCACCAAAAGAGAAATTTTTTTTTCAATCTAATCTTATAGTCTATAAAATCTATTACTTCATTTTAGAAATATGGCCACGATAAAACACTACGTTGGAGTAATTTCAGCTGCTGCTAAAGTGCTGTTTAAAAGTATCCTGGCAATAATAAATATTGAAAGGGCAGATTCAGCAACCTGTCTGGCTTTTCATCCCAACCACTTGATGGTTGCATATGTTTTAGTTTGTATTTCCTACAAGAACTTCCTTTATGGAAAAGAGGAAACATAAAAACCAGACTCAGAAGTGTCAAGTACCCAGTCCTAGGCACAATTTTAGCCCAACTCTTTTGTTCATATGTGCAATTACTGCATGCAGAGCTACCTTTTAGTCAGAGAATTCAGGCACTTTGGGGTAAAAGTGTTTTGTGTTTTGCTTTGCTTGACTCATTGTCAAATGCCTGAACTTACCATTGGGAACCCACTGTCAGGCCAGGCATTAATTCTAAGTAAAATAAACACTGATCATGATCCTGCTTCCCAAGTCAATAAGCTTTATTTACATGCAAGTGAATTATCCTTTTTCAGAGTCACAGGGATTTCTAGGAAGCTGTAACAAATGGAAGCCAGTTTGCTTTTCCCTGCTGTTTTCTCTCCACAGAGAAATAACAAGGAAATAAAGCGTGCAGTGTTAATTCAAGTCTTAACAGTTAATTTCTGTTATATTTTTTAAAACAGAGCAGGATACTTGCACTGGACATTTTGTTAACAATATATTTTTTAACTCAGCTGTTACAGAGCTGTGCTGCTGCTAAAGAACATAAACTGAATGAAAGGTTTAAGCAGCACATTCACTTAGCTTTAAAACAGTTCTGTTATGAAAAACAGACTTCTAAACCTCAGGTAGTAGAGTTAAAATAACCACTGTAAAGCTAGAGAATTTGCATGCCAATATTAATGTGAACATAGAGGAAAATACTAGACAATTTCAGCAACACAGCTATATTTATATATCCTAACTTTCACTGTTATCTTCAAAGTAGTAAGTGATCAAGGAGCTAAGGATTCCACCCTTTGACAAGTTCTAATACTCTGTGCTATTTGAGTTTACAGACACTGTCAGTATTCTCCAAGATCCTACTTCAAACATCAAAATTCTGAACAGGTTAAGGATTCACAGAGGAGTGCTTGTATTTTTACTCCTTGCATTCAAGGAATAAGTTGCCACCTCTACCAGGGAATGTTTACACCACTACACTCACTATGCACCACCAGCAATTTCTGTTCTGCCTTCTGTCCTACCTCTCATTTCATTGAAAGATGAAGCAACTTTCTTCCTCACTTGCCTCCATGTTCCATAGTCAGCTGATGGTTGACTACCAGCACCTTTCTAGCTTGGAAATATTCTCTTCTCCATATTCACTCTGCATGACTTTTGGTGCTTCTGCATGAAGAAAGATAACATTCCATTTGGGTTCCTCCTTTCCTTCCTCCATACTTTCACTTTTCAGTGAGTTTATTCTCCCCTGGGGTTTCAGTTGCTCATTCAAGGTTATGAGGATTATTAATCTCTGCATATGAGTCACAGGAAGTTACATTTATTTCTGTATTCACCTACCTCAGCCACTGAACCATTGCAGAAGTGTATTAGATCCTCCAGAGGAAATAAAAACCATGCTGTTGATGGAATATCACACTTGGCCACTACTGGAATAACAATATTCAGTCTGTGGTACAGTACTTCCTGTTCACCCTCCTATATCCTTACTTCCCAACTATGACTCAGGTCCCTTTTTTACCTTTATACTGGGACAAGGGAAAAGTATTGATGGAAAAAAAGTTTATTCCACAAACACAACAAACAGACTTTTCCAAACACAATATCTGGTGTCTTTGTTGAAACCCAGGAACATGCAGGTAAAAGCAGGGGAAAAAAGGATCACCTTTACTGATTTCTAAGAGTCTGCTTTCTTACTGCTTCCATTATCCCCTTCCCTTTCTTAGAACACCAGCTCTTAATTGCCTGTATGGTTTGTCAGCATTCCTTTAGAGATCTGCTAATTCATCCAGTTTGGCTGCCAGATTACTTGCAATTGGTTTAGGTGAGGCTCTTTCTTTGCTAATTTCAGTAGTCATTTTAGGATCCTTAGCAAAGAAGACTTATAGATAACCTTTTTTTTTCATTAAATCCTCCAGAGTTTCATTATGAAAAATGCTTTTTCCTAAAAAAAAAAATCCCAAAACAAAACAACCAATATGTGAGCGCTGTGAGGGCTGTAATTTCAGTGACACACTAGTGTAAATCTGGGATTATTTCATTAGGCATTATGAGATTTCTCTTATTTTGAGAAGTGACTCTGAAAATGTAGGAAAAGCACTAATTTTTTTCTAATCAACATCAAGCAGAGGCACAGACTAGAATATAAACTTGCCTCAGCCCCAGGAAAACTGGTGCTTCCTTACACAGATATAGGAGATCTATTCTCTTTATTCTCACTGAGGTTCCTACATACATTTGGAGAAGAAGGAAGGTGTGATTTTTCAGGTGCTGCCTTTTATTAAAGCTTATGCATAAGCTAATGACAAGAAATGGTAATGCCAGTGTATGGCTGTATGTGACCTTTTCCAAGTAGAAATTTGCACCTACTGATGAAAGACAACTAAATCTCCGAAGTGTAAAAGCCATTACAGATAACCATCTAATCTGGTCTTTTTCTAAATGTAATTATCAAAGTCCATTGAAAACCAAGCAGACATCTTGCCCTTCCTGCCCAAGAACATCACTCCTTCACTGTGCATTCTCAAGGGTAATATATACATACAGATTTTGTGCCAAATGTTGTTATTTTTTCCTGGCTCCTTTCCCTGGCTAGTCATTGGCCCCATTTCTCTATGCGCTTGCATTTCTAAGGAAGTCCTCATAGGTAGCACTTATTTTTTATATGTTTAATTAAACTATTGTAGAAAAAGAAGATTATTTTCTGCTTAACTCTCTTAGCTGGTTCTTCCTCCACTCACCTGTGTAGCAGATTCTGCACATTTTCCTCCCCTCGTGACCATCAATTTGCTTGGCTACACAAACCGAACCCTTAATCTCTTTAAAAGAGATTCTACATCTCCCTGATTATTCAATTTGCCCTTCTCTGCTCCTATTTGCTTCATCTTTTTTGAGCCTGAAGAGCTACAATTGTTTGTGCCATGGTCACTATCTGAAATGCTTGTTCCCAAGTTAGATTTATCAGTAGATCTCCCTTACAGTGGATGTATTCCTTTTCTGCACATGGCACAGTAATTGCCAATATTTTGTACCCCTTTCTTCTGTTAAATGCTTTTCTCTCTTCCTTAGCTAATGCTGTATATGGAATTATACCAAATTCACCCGGAATTCAAGGTTGATTGGAATTTCTCATTTTTTATGGGAGGCCATTGTACATTCACTTTCATTGTTGGAGTTTGTCTTAAGTTAGTGTTAAGAGGGTATTTCAGGGGCACTACCAGCTGCTCTGGACTGGGGACTTCATGGTAATACAGTTTGCCCCAGGGGAAAGGGAAATGGAAATGCTTCTGCTGTGTGACAATAGTTTCTGTCGTTTCTGTGCCAATGACCAATTATGTATGTACAGAAAATGGCTTCTCTGAATGTGCCTGTGGCAAGATGGATGGTAGGCAGGACATGGGGCTGAGAAGGGCAGAGTCACTCTAAAAATCAATAGCAAACAGTCTGTGCTAGATATTTTGTTCCTCATCCTGTCTCCTGGGAAACAGAGCAGATGCAGGATAAGGACAGATGATCTCCCTCCATGGGGCCCATCTCTAACCCAGCCTACCCACTCAGAGTGCCCCCTGTATTTAGGGGATGTGAAAGGAGGCCTTAATAGCCTTGTAGGTGTCTATTTCTGAAGAAAGCAATTCCTCCTACATATGTGTAGAGGTTTCTTATTGACCAGTATAGGTATTAAAAAAACAAGTGAGGGGATGCTATTAGTTTGACAAATTGGGCAGACACTGCTGCATCACATCATGTTCTGAAGGTTTTCCTTCTGCCAAAGATTAGATTCAATTTAGGTAATTTATGCAGCAACTGGCTAAGAAGGCAGTTACCTCATTGGTATGTAGGTCACTACAGATATTCTGAGACTACAGTTTTACTTGAGAGGACAATTATCAAAAAGAATTTAAAGCAGGACTCCTTGGCCTTCAACTTTGGTGGCCAGCTGGGCATAGGAAAATTCACAGAGTAGAGCTTGTAGTAATTTCTTTGAAGAAAAAAATCCATGCTGCCATGGTTATCTGTGACACCATTGTCACCTAAAACACCTGGACTGTTGGAGGTGTTTTGATTACAGAGAGCATTTCACTCTGCCACACCAATGAACTACAGCCTCCTGGGAAAGTCCTGGGAAATTGCTGAACCATGCCATATGCATGGCATTTAGATTTTGAATCCATGTATTTTAACATAAGATTATTCCTTAGTATCTAAAATAATTATTTTAATGAAAGCTCAAATTGAAATATATTGAAATTGTTGAATATATTGAAATTGTTTTGAAGACATATGTAGTGCAGTTTTTTATCAAAGTCTACCTATTGAAGATAATGTAGCTGCAAACAGGAACTGACACATGCCTCACTTAAAACTAAGACAAAGCTGGGAACAACTGATAAATATAAATTAGCCATGAAAGTGAAATGTACTGCCTACACAGTGCTACACTTCATCTTACATGCTGGAGGGCCACAAAGTACACCATCACCATATGTTTGAAAGCTGCCATGACTCACACAGAAGAGGCTGATGAGTGACAGTATCTTCCCTCCCCAGTGTATAACACTGACCAGAAATCTACCCTGTAAATGGTTCCATTGTGGGCAGCAGCTGAACGTGCCCCACATCCTTGTAATTAACTACATAACTGTAAAATGGTGCTGCCAGGTTTATTGTGCACCAATGCAGAAAGCACTCTAAATTTCTTTAAAGGATGGTTCACACATTTGTCATTTCCCATCCCACTCATTTTGCAGCCAAAAGAGGCTGGAATGCTGTGTTAACCATCTTTTTCATTAATTTCACGTCTTTTCTATCTCTTTTTAGTTATGAATTCTGAATGAATATTCATATGAACACTCATATGAATTTGGTTATGAATTTTTGGTCATGAATTCTGTTGGGTAGTGCCCAAAACCAAAGTCCATATTGTAAACAAGTGAGATTGTTTTTCTAATTAACATGTAAACATATAGTAGCTATAAATACTGAAATGACATTGTTAATTACATACCAAACTGAGCATTGAGTGCTAGGTGGCTGTTTGATAATTGTAGACTCAAGTCAGTAAGTAATAAGCTGCTTTGTTCCTTTTAGAGAAACTGTGAACCTCATAATTTACAAGCCTGAGAAAAATCTTCCTGAGATGGAAAAGTGCTCTGCACATTGCAGCTCTTCAGCCACATTGTCCCAGCAGCAGCCTGTTCTACTCAGTCCTGTGGTGCTCAGATTTAGGGCTGAGATACTGTGGTAACTTAGACAAGCCCAGCAAGCCCTCAGGTGTCCCACTGAATAGACCCCTTTTTGCCCAGCAGCAGAAACTGCACCAGGGGAGAGGCAGCAAACAAAATTAATTTTGAGCATCTCTTGTCAATTCAAGTTGCTCTGCAATACCCTATTGCAGAACTGATTTTTTTTTTCTTTGAAGTGAGCTGGATTTCTTCCTTGGCACAAATTGGCACCTGTGGCTATTTACTCATATGTCAGCTTAGTATTTTGTTCTGTTTTCCATGATGGAATTTTTCATGAGGCCTGAGGAAACTGGAGGTTTTCCAGACATGACAGTAAAAGTGAAATGCTATTTCAGTAAACATGAAAAAGATTGATAAATTCAGAAGACATTTTCTTACATACCCATTGGAGCTCAGTTTCCATTTTGTCTTCTATTCTTATAAAATTTTGAACAAATAAGTGTTTTCTCCTAAGTATTTATTGCAGAGCTACTAAGGTCAGAACTGGCTTGACTTGGTTTGTTGCAGGATATTTATGCTGTGTCATACCAGCTATTTTCTATATGACACTCCAGGATAATGCAATCACTTGGAAAGCAATCAAGGCAGTCTCTTTGGAAATTTGAAATTCATGGATTTTGTCTTCTTAAATAGCCTTAACTACAAAGTCTGTTTTGCAAAACAACATATACCCCCTCTCCTCTCTCCCAAGAACTTAGACTTTTAATTATTTGAGTCATTCCAGGAATTAAAGTCTGTAGCTTTTCTGGAACACTTTAAAAACAGCCAATGTATGCTAAACCCCGATCATATGAGAATTTTTCCATGGCAAGGATTTCTTATAATTTGTCAACAGGAAGTTCTTTTACAATGAGATATGAATAGTGACCTGAATTTCTTATGATTCTGAAACTTGTGCTTTGCCTGTTAATGTGTTTTGGCTCAGCTGATGGAAGTATCACAGCCAAGTCTGCAGCTGAATCATATCAGTGGAGGCAGCGGTGTGAGCAGAGCACTGCTGAATGCCAGAAAGCCTTGGCTGGCAGGGGGCTGCTGGAAACTCATGCCACACATGGTCCATCACAGCAGCTTCAGGGCTGCTCTGGCTCAGGCCGGTCCTCATTGCCTCCTGGCAGCCTCAGGAGATCCATACAGACATTTTTGCTGCCTCCTGCTGTCTCAAGTAGTCACAACACACCTGGGACCACCCTAAGGATGAGAACCTGAATTCACCAGCACCAAAATCACTGTGCCTTTCCCTGCAAAATATAAGAAACTCAATTGAGTGGGTATTTGGTTTGAACCACAAGCCACAAACACAAGTGTGAAATGGACCATGTCTTCAGAGCATTTACAAGGCTTCTAAAACTGATTTTGACTGTAGATAAGTCACTACATAGTAATACTTCTACTGAGTAAGATCAGACTTGAAAAGGGATTATGTATTTTTTTGCCTTTACTATTTCTAGCCCAATGTACTACTCATGCACTTCCACAGCATCTGCTGTTTGAATGTATCAGTCAAGTAAATCTCACAATACTTGGGTAAATCTTAATCCATTAATGAATGCAAAGCCAAGGCACAAAGAAGTGATTTATATAATTGTGAATACTAATGAGTATGTGCTTCAAGATGATTACATTCCATGCACTTATAAACTCTTCTGAAGACATAAACTGTTAAGAAATAAAATGAGCTTTGTTTCCCTTACTAATTTTTTTTTGAGAAATGAACTTGAATATTCAATTATGGGTTTATTATTCTGTGAATCAGTTTACAGTGATCAGTGGATATAATTTTTAGTATGAAAATGTTATTCGTGCATATTACAGTTCCAGGCACATATTATCCTTTCATGAAAACATTTCAATCTTCAGGTCTTTATGCAAAAGATTGGCCCGTGGGCTCTGCACAGGATGTAAATTAAGTTCTTGTTTGGTTAAATCTCATTACCCTGTAGGGTACCAATCTTGCTTAGTGACAGTGGAAGCTAAAAATTGCAAGCAGGACAGTCCACTTGAAAGGGGGCCAGGAAGGGTCAATTTCTAAACAGCAAGTCCGAGGTTTGAACTACAGTTTAATAGTATGCCTAAGAATGTTCAGTTAAACACAGAAGCTGTCTCCTCCATAGCTGCTATCATTGCTTTTAAATATCATAATGAAATTGAGAAAAGCTCTTCTTTTTTAAGTCTTTATTAATCATATGTAAAGATGCTGCAATCACTTTAACCCAGCTTTTAGTCAGTCTGAAGCTTAATTCCCATTTGACCCTTCCTCTTTCTCCTCTTATATTCTATCAAAATTAATGGTCCAATAGAGAAATTCAGTGAAGAGCAAAACACCACACAGGCTATCAAAACAAAACCACCTCAAGTCAATACAAACTAAAGCTTTTTGAATATTACCAAAATACTGTTCCTTTATTGTGGACTTACTGAGCACATGAGAGAGACTAAAAAGGCATATGCTGACACTACTGAATATGAACTACTGCTGTTCCTTCTGAAAGGATTAGCTAAATACTTAAATGATAAGAACACTCCCCTGTATTTTTCCTATATTCAGAAAATGTGCACAGAAAAGTCATTCTTTGATCTATTTCACTAGCTTCAGTTACTGTAGCAGGCTTTTGTATATATAAAAATTTTATTTTTAGTAGTCTTTGGCATCTCCTTAGCTTTCCTTTGATGTATAAAGGTTTTATGATCAATAATATCTAAAAGCAGCTGGTGTTATTGCAATTGTTCTGAGTCAAGGATAAAACCCAACAAAAGTAATGCAACACTGGTGAAAATGATACAGCTTTTGGCTGTTCAGAAAATGTAATTATCTCAGTAAATGTATGTGGTTTTTAGTAATGAGATTCAACATTTCAGACAGATTAATTTTAATAACATATTTTCACAGTGGTTCTATTAGATATTTGAAATCTATTTAAATCAGACCTCAACACTTATCTAATAGATAAATACCTCACTCCCTCAATAGGTTTTAGATGAAGGGACTCAGCACTCCACACAGACTCCTAATGAATTTGAAGGGGGAAAAGGATAAAACCAGGTCTGGAGATAGCCTGGGGGCAACACGCCAGTGTCTGAGGGAGGGTGTGCTGGGGAGGTCCTTTCATCTGTTGTCTCATGGAGACTGGGGATAGATTTCCATGTGGCAGCAGTGACACGAGGGATATTGATGAGCTGGAAACCCCAGAAGTGCCTGAGAATGATCACATGGAAGGTCCTGCTTGACTGACCCAATGTCCTTCTGTGACAAGACAACCTGCAGAGAGGACGAGGGGAAGGCTGTGGATGTTGCCTTCTAGACTCAGTAAAGCTTTTCCAGTATTTTCCACACTATTCTCCTGCAGAAACTGGCTGCTCATGGCTTGGATGGGTGCACTCTTCACTGTTAAAAACTGTCTGGATGGCTGAGCCCAGAGTGCTGGTGGATGGTGCTGCATCCATTTAGCACCCAGTTCCAAGCAGTGTTCCCTAGGGAGCAGTGTCGGGGCAGTTCTTTATCAATGACCAGGATGAGGGGATCAAGGACACCCTCAGTCTGCAGAAGACACCAAGCTGAGCAGGAGCGTGATCTGCTGGAGGGCAGGAGGGCTCTGAACAGGCTGGATGGATGGGCCAAGGCCAATGGTGTGAGGGTCAACAAGGACAAGCAGAAGTCCCCTCAGTAGTGTCTGACCATGAGGCAAGTGTGTGCCCAGGTGGCCAAGGCCAGTGGCAGCCTGGCCTGTGTCAGCAGCAGTGTGGTCAGCTGGGTCAGTGACCCTTCCCCTGAACTCAGCACTGGTGAGGCCACAGCTCAGCTGCCGTGTCCAGTTCTGGGCCCTCCATTCAGGAAGGACAGGGAGGGTGCTGTGGAGTGTTACTGCTCTCTGCAGCTACCCCAGAGGGGCTTCTGGAGAGGTGAGAGTCGCTCTCCCAAGTCACAAGGAACAGGAGAGGAAATGGCTGCAAGTTGTGCCAGGGGAAGTTGAGACATTAGGAAAAATTTCTTCACCAGAAGGGTTGTCAGGCAGCTGAACAGGCTGCTCAGGGAAGTGGTTGAGTCACTGTCCCTGGAGGTCTTTAAAAGACAAAGCAGCTCACAGCTTAATCCCAGCACGGTCCAGTGTATGCTGATATTGTTTTTGGGGCATGAATACTAAAATTACATGTTCAGAAAACAGCTTTAACTGTGAATTTACAGAAGCACAATCGAAACCTTCCATTTGAATTCCCACAGCTCCCCCATGCCAAATAATACATATCTGCATGATGAGGCACATTAACTCATCTGACATCGAACAGTTTTTTCCTTGGATTAGTTTGAGTAGCAAATCAATATCCTGATCTGGTTCAGCACACAGACACAAAAACATCTGTGTTAATGGAAGTGAGCAGCTCAGAAAATGAAAATGCTTTTGATTGACCTCTATCCATTTAAAGCATATGTGAAACTACCTCAGGGATGTTATACACAGGCTGTCAGAACACATGGCCATTAACCACCAGTCCACTGGGGCTCTGGTCTCTCCCTTTCTGGGATATTTTCTTGTATTATCCAATTATTGTTTTACATCAGAACTACCTATTAAAGTGTGCATTCACATTGTGGTCAAAGCTTACATACTGTAAGATAGGATTTACTGTAAAGCCCTGAAGAATTATGACATATCCACAGTAATCTATTTCAAAAATTTATTTTCCTAAACATGGCATTTTGTAAATTTTTAATATATTCCCTTTACAGTACTGATGCAGTGTAACATTCACAAATATTTTCAAAGTGTTGGCTATTATGTCAGCAAACACCATTAATGACTGTTTTCATTTACTAATAATATGTAAAAATCACAATTCAGTGGCCACTTCAGCCTGATAATATCACAGTTGTATGAAACACTGATCTGCTACTGTATCAGTAACATTTATTTCATTTTGCAGACAAATTATTATAGCTGATGTGGACAAAGCTCTTTTTGCTCCAGTTGAAAAAGGCTATGAATAAACCATGTCATGTTTAGATACAAAAAATAGGTCAATGGCTACTGAGATGATGCTTCCAAAAGCAGAACCTTCCCTACAGCACAGCTTTAGGAAAACACTTCCTCTGACAGCATACATTCTTTTTAACAGAATCCTCTTAGTAGGTACTGGATAAAAAAAGTAATTTAACTGTATAAATGGACAGAGAGAAGATAGTGAGGAATGAGACTTCTTTTAATTTAAAAATGGCATAGCATTTTAGACTTCACTTGAACCAAGCTCCTTCCAATTGCTGTTACCTACCTGGAGGCCACAAAATCAACCCTCAGGCAAGTTATTTTCAGTGCTTTGGTGAAGCTGGTGAGAAGAGCACATTTTTTTGGAAGAAAAAGAACCAGGAGAAAGCAGTGCATGCTTGTAGTAATGTCATTCTTCATACAGGAGTTACCAGTTTTGTCTTCTACCAAGATTAAATGACAGGCAGCACATTTGTTAATTGCTCAGCAACTAAAACATTTACCAATTATGGATCAGAGGAGCTCTTGTCCAAGAGAGGCGCATTCGTCTTAATTAAAAAAAAGAAAATCTAAGAAGATGCTGTTGTATTAGTGGTTTATACAAAATAATAACTTACATATTTATCAAAAATAGCAGATAATCACACTGAAGAGAGGATTATTCTAAACTGATTGTATAGATACTCTCAAATCAAACTTGTTCCTTCACCTATATTGCATTACTTATGGATAGCTACTGCCCCAGCCAGGCAACTGCTGCAAAATGAGGAATTATTGTCTTTATGTACCAATATAGCTGGTGGAGACATCATTCTGAGACCAGAGTTCAGGTGCAGCACACTGAATCTCATATTATTTAGCAGCCATAACTCTATAGTAAAAACAGGACACTCATTACTCATTCCATCTGACATGAACAAGGAACAGCTTTTAAAAGTTTTCTTTGTTGTGTTTCAGTGCAGAAACATTTTAGATATTCTTGGAATAAAGGGTAAAGAAAATCTACATAGTGATTATAAATTAAGACCAGTGTTGACTTTTATTTACATAGTTTAACAAACAAATTAAAGTAATTGTTGTATCAATCATTCAGATTTTGAACATTACTAAAAACTACAAGTTTATAGCATACAGTGTTGCATTCTTCATGGAGCTGTGATTATTGTTCTACATTTTTCTTTCTCCCACGAAGCCACCTCAGAGCTCTCACCAGTGCTACTTGTCCCATGAGGAATGTGATCCTAAAGTTACGTTTATACCAATCTCTAGGATTCCAAAGCCAAGAAAATCATCAGCACACAGAGCAAGAACAGGAAAAACATACACAATTATATTAAAATATCCTTTGGCATTGACAAATGCTATTTCATTGATGACCTGCATTTTCTGTTCTTCATGGCAACCCTTTTCCAGCCTAATAAGAGTTAAAAAATCTATGAAAAAGTCTATGTGTATATCCACATTCAGGAACAGATTACACATGGATTACAGGGTTGCAACTGCATTTGAAATCAGGTGAGATAAAATAGTTAAAACCATGTCTCATGTTTCAGAAGTAAAGCAGATCACCAAGCTATCTGGACTACCCACCAGTGCTGTGCTTCAGGTAAGATTTGTTTCTGTGGGGATGAAGATGCCTCTGTTAAAAAGGGCAGAGTTGGTCTCATAGAAGGGTGGCAAAAATAAAATCAAATCACACTTCAAAGGCTAATTGTATAACCCAACATCACCCTTCTACTGCAGTATCTTTTAAAGATAATGCCTTTAATATTGTCAAAGTTAGTCTTTATATCTTTATAAAGATATATACTAATTTAATTTTTATGAATCATGCATGACTTCTGGAACCAATTAAAATTATTCACAGTATAGTCTGCATCAGCCCTTTCTAACCTCTGCAAACTTGCTTCAAGTTCTTTGCCCCTGTTACAAATTAAAATAGTATCAAAATTTTTTCTAGTTTCTAATAAGGATCTCACTCCCATGTTGTAAAATGCCCACAAGAAGCAATAGGATACATAGAATTCTAGACTAGAACACTGGGATTTAGGTCTTCTCCTGAGATGTCGGGGGCAAACCTTGCATGCACAGATCTAACATAAGCCTGAGATACCAACCCCTCAGTGAGGACAGCAGCCAAATTCACACTGACAGGCAGCACTGAGCTACCCCTTCAATTGTCATGTTCAATAAAAGTATCATGCTAACAGTGCAAATGTTTCTTTTTCCCTTTCACATTTAATTTCCTATATCCTTCTAGAATTTTTTTCCAAAACTAAATTGTATTTCCATTCTAAGTACCCCGAACCAAATATTCAAAGCATCTATGCACAGTCATTGCTTCAATTTTAACTACATTTTAGAAGTTGCAACACTTCAGCTGCCAGTTTTCAGGCCAGCTGGCAATACTGCAAAAGAACACACAGCTAAATGCATAAACAGATTTTTATAAATATGACCCCTCAAAATCAGACTGCCTGTAAAAAGCTCTGCTGTTTTCAGGGCTGTGCAGTTCCTCTTTGAAACTACAAGAACGCAGGAAACACAACCTGATTTTACAAGTCAGCAGCAAGGAAGGTCATGTTTAAGCACAAAGCCTGAATTATCTTCCCCTGAAGATGGGATGCTATCCTAAGGTCACTGCAACAATGGCAACTGGTAACCAGTTCTAAGATAAACTATTTGCATTGTCACTTATCAATTATAGTCAATATTCTGACAATCCTTTCACTAAAAACAATTTCTTACTTTGCATCTTTTCATTCTGTTGCTTTGGATTATGGTGAGGTCACCCCCTGCCTCTCCATGGGCAAGATAAGATGTATACATTTAAATATTTGTTAGTTAAATTGTTCTTACAGGACAGTATTTTATGATTTATGCACAATATACAAGGAAACTTAAGCTACCATTGGTTACAGATCAGTTGCAGTGATGGCAGAACTCTCACTGGAATGACACCATGAGGAACCCAGTCACACCTGACACTTTTGAGCCCAATAATCTCCCAATCCAGTACAGAGAGGAAACTGCAGTTGTGCTTTCACATTCAGTGGTCAGCATTCCTGGATTCAGTGCTGTCTTCCTTCACTTTCCCATTCCTCTCTCATTTCTAGCCCTTTTTCAAGTGTGCACAGCTGCTTGCAGGGGTATGTGTGTTTGCAAGTCATTTTTCACCCCTTTCAGATCCCCAATCCAGTTTATTGAGTTGTACACACAGTAACACTGAAGCAAGGCAGGAGATGCTCTGAAGAGTTGGATGTGGGTTTACCAAGCTGTAGCTGAGGTTCTACCCAGGACAGGTGATCAATTTATGCCTCATCAAACTCAAAAACTGATCACTTTTTTTACTAGATAGTTACAAAATAACAGACACAGGATTATTAAATATTACTCCCATGAAATTATTTTCCTTTGAGATAATTCACATTTACTTGTCCCTATTTAACAGTCAGCTAGAATCTGTTATACAGAACTTTCAAGTGGTCTATTTGCATATTTAGCAGTTTCAATTAGCAGCATGAAAAGACCCATGCCCTAAGATAATAAAATGTGCCTGATCTTGTCTCTTTAAATCTCAGACTTGAGCTTATCTTTCCACTAAAACAACAATAAGCAGCAGCAGAACTCAAATGATAATGCAGATCTGTCAAATGCTAATAACAGCATTAATTTTTTTTCCAAAATTACAGGAGTTTGTGCCGTTTTACCAATTAGAGAAAAAAAAGTTTAAATTTTAAACTTGACCTTATACCTTTCACTTAAACTCTAATATAAAAAGACATAAATATCTTTTACATACCTGTTATACTGCAAATGCTTTTTTAAATTTTTACTTAGAAAGTCCTTGTAAAAGTCAGCCATTTCTTCTGCACTCAGCGTTGCTTTCTGACCTGAAAATAGGTTTGGTGTAACAAAGTCAAGGCAATTCTTTGGATCAAAACACTGGGTTCATATGCTAGGTCTAACTCCTTGCTCCTACAAGCTTTCTGTGTAAACCTGACCAAGTTACTATGCCTTTATCTTTCAACCTTTTAAAACTTATCTAGAGAGCACAGCAGATTAAAAATACTGATCATCTTGAAGCTGGCATAGTTCTTAAACTCCTATTACTTGTGTAAGTAATAAAGTTAATCAGCTCTTAGACTATTTAGGGAACCAATGAGCCCCTATGAAAATGTTCATAGGTCTAGGACTATCTATCCTTTGAATAAAATAATTTCTCACAGGGCTGAAGCCTAAAGAGTACCAACAAGAGCATTTAATAACTTAATTTCCCCCCCTTAAAGCAAGTCCATAAATCTCAAAAGAACACTATCCACAATCAACATGGCATTTTCAGATGTAATTCTTTTTCTTCTATTACAGTTAATAAATTTCAAGTAACTTCAGGCAAAAAGTTTATGTTCTGAGATGTCAGACTTCCAAACAGTCTAGTAGGCAATTATTCTGAGAAGAAGCAAATACAAAAGATTGTTTTGAATATGTCACCCATAACCAGAATATAAAAGGTCCAGGAAGACCTGTGGCTACAGCACAAGATGTCTAATCCTGAAAACCAGCAAATATTCTCAACTCTACCAGACAATTCCTACACAAACCCTCTGGCACAAAATGCCCCTAAAATGACAGTCAAATTTCAATGCCCCGGGGAACATGGATATGATGAGGGAAATGGAATTGCAATATTCAACTTGTTACTGTTCCAAAATGCATTTTAAGGCTCTTGAGATTGACCACAGAAATGCAAATTATTGATTGGTTCTATTTGCCATTATTGAAAAAACTAATATACCACAATGTATTAACATACTATGGAATAAATTAACTATAAAACCATTTGAAGGCTGCCAGCTTAATACTTCTAGTTAATTTGTTTCTTCATACTGGATTCAGCAAAACTTTCATTACATAGGAAAGTAAGTTTCCTTCCAACTGTTCATGTATATTTTTATTTTTACAAGCATTCACAGCTGTATTACAGAAGAGCTGACCAAAGGCATCCAGTTGATATAGATTTATTTTTAATGGAAGTATGTGGTCACTCTCTTTTACTTCTAGAGTATAAAAGCAAAACAAAAAACCCAAAAAAACCAGCAATATAAAATAAGTGGTTTTGAAACAACATAGAGCTTAATTAAAATTACTTCTCAAGCACACACTGATCACCAGAATACAAACAGAAAAGAAAAATAATGGTCTGTGACATACAGAACGTCAGAGCAGATGCTTCACTGAACTGAAGCAGATCATTATTCTGTGAACAAAGTGTTCAACCTCATACTACAATGCCCAATTCACTATTATTATGAAGGCATTTTGTTTTCATTTTCACACAATGAATTAGAGGGACAACTATTTTACAGCAACTGTGCCCAGGCAGAGACAGGCAGATAGCAGCTGCCTTACTCTCCCTCAAGGAAAAATATTGTATTCATTGGACACACCACAGACCTGAAGCCAAAGACTGTGAATTTATCCACCCAACCATAGCAGGCACTTGAGGCAAATGCTCTGCATGTTTATCTCAGCCAGCTCACTGGCTTAGGAGGTGTGAAAGTAAAAGTCCTTTCCTCCTCAGGCTACACAATTATTATATTACTGGGCTAGGATTTCAGCACATTCCCTCTGGCCGAGGGGAAGGAATTAAGGGGAGAACAGTACAACAGATGATCTGACCCCCACATACACATCTCTGGAAAGCTCCTTGCCTCTTTTATTATCACACTCCTGAAAACACTTCTAAATCCCACCCCTAAGATTTACAGAACACAAAGAGCATAAACTAACAAAACTGAAAGTTAAGCAGAATTAAGAATGCATCCTAAACTATTAACAAAGATCTCACTAACCTGATTCATCTCTCACTTCCAGACCCTTGGCTTTCAGTCTTGAATAAATAAATTCTTCTTTTTCCTAAAACATGTTTTTCCACATTAGAATGGGATGTAGTCAGTCCTTGAAGTTAACCATTGTTTTTAATTACATACCAATGCAGTGTTCAACACCCTTTGAAACAACTAGCAATACTCGTTATACTTGGAAGTGTCAACTAAACACTTTACATAGGCCAGTGAGTTAGTTAAACTGGTCACCTAGATCCTGCTACCTGCATGCATCAATTAATTAATGCAAGTGTCCTACTGATACTTATAAAACTGATTTGTGGAGTAAAGCTACAGCCAAACTTCAGTGTTGTTTGACAGAAGTCAAATTTTCAGTTTATAAAACAAACTATGGAAATGTGCCTTACTGTATGACTGAGATTTTGAGCATAGAGGAAAACATGCAGCCTAAAAAATTAAATTTATTTAGATGGAAGCACAATAATCATCTGTGTGAGAGTTTTACAGACTTAACAACAGTTCTGTTGAATTAAAAAAAAACAAGCTTAATTTTTTTCTGGGATCTTTTCAAGTTTTGAGAGGATATGATGTTCAACATCATAAAACAATGGTGAATTACTGAACTGCTACTGTTCTTCCAAAAAATGCCACATCGGTTGGGAGATGCTAAAATCAGGAAAGAGACTCACTTTAGCCTTGCTGGGATACACTGCCAGTGAAATGGGACATATCATTGACCCTCATTTAGTCTTGGTAATTACACCAAATTTCTCTCACTTATGACAAGAGAAAAACCAGCCATGAAATAATTTTCAACAGCTGCTCTAATCACAGAGAGGTCCTGCATGTAGAGCAGCTACACCTTTATCCTTTCAGTGCAAGACAGGAAAAAGGCAAATACTCTATGCCACCAGGCAGCAAAAAAACACGTGGGATTTCTAGTTTTGTGCATCATTTAAATAAATGAACAACAAAACCGTCATTTCCTCTGTGACCCTGAGCCCCAGCTCAGGGAGGCCGAGCCCCCCGGTTTTGGGGGGAGCCATGCCCAGAAGCTCAGGGAGGCCGAGCCCCCCGGTTTTGGGCAGAACTGAGCCCCAGCTCAGGGAGGCTGATCCCCCCGGTTTTGGGGGAGCCATGCCCAGAAGCTCAGGGAGGCCGAGCCCCCCGGTTCCGGGCAGGCAGGTGGAGCAGCAGCAGTGGGCACAAGGCCGCGCTCACCTGGCGGAAGGCGCGGTTGTGCCGTGCCCAGAAGCGCTGGTTGCTGGCCTGGGCCTCCTGGCGCGCCTCCCGCAGCCGCCGCTCCAGCGCCGACTCCTCGGGGGGCACGTAGAAGATGACGGGGCGCAGGTTGGAGTGCTTGTCCGGGGGCCCGATCCAGTCGCTGTGCGAGTGCGCGGGGGGGCGGAAACCCGGGCCCTGCCAAACACAGACACAATTCTGAAGAACCTCTCAATTTGGAATACATTCCCAAACACTACAGAACCTTAAAGCACGAAAGCACAGCAAGTTCAGAAATAAAGCACATGACCAAAACCAATGGCCTACACTTACAATTCACTTTTACTTACAAATGCACTACAGAGAAGATACCTTTAACTCTTTTACCATGGGCATGAATCATGAGGTATTTTTTTAACCATTTTTTTGTTGTTGCTTTCATTTTTCTACCACTGATACTCTAGAGAACCAGCAAGTATCCAAGTTTTTTGCGGCGCTGATCTCTGCCCTCTGGTGACCAGTGACAGCAGCCGAGGGAACAGCACGGAGCTGTGTCGGGGGAAGTTTAGGCTGGATATTAAAGGCTCTTCACCCTGAGGTGACGGTCACTGGAACAGATTCCCCAAGGATGGGGTCACGGCCCCAGGCGCGACAAGCTCAAGGAGCTTTTGGACAACTCTCTCCGTGGTGTGATTCTTAGAGCTGCTCTGTGCAGGGCCAGGAATTGGATTTCCGTGATCCTTGTAGGGGCCTTGAAACTCAGCGTATTTTATAATTCTGTGATTCTAAGTTTTCCTCAGCCCGGCGTTCTTCCCGCACCCCTGTGCCCACACAGAGGCGTGTGCCTGCCCCAGCCGGGTTCGGAACACCTGCGTTACCAGCAGCCCGGACCTCAGCGCCCCTCCAACAACCAGCACCGGGGGCCTCGACAAACACATCAAGAACCGGCGGCCGCGGGGACCGCGGTGTGCTGCCGGCCGCCCCCGCCCCGCCGGCGTTACCGGGAGGCAGCCGGAGCGCTCCCCGCTCAGGGCTCCCCCGCGGCCCCCGCAGGAGCTGCGCCGCCCCCCGCCGGGTTTACCACGCTGTCCGGCCGCTCCCCGCGCTCAGCCGCGCGGCCGCTGCCGGAGGAGGAAGCGGAGGAGAGGCGGCGGCGGCAACAGCCACCGGCCCGCAGCACCCGGGCGGCCGCCATGGCCCGGCGCTTTACGGCGCTGCTGCGCCGGGGCTGCGGGCGGGGCGGGGCCAGGTCGGGGCCGGGCCCGGGCCCGCCTCGGCCTCCGCCTCCCTGTGCGCGGCCGGGCCGGGCCGGGCGGGGCTCGGGCGGTTCGCGGCGCTCGGCCCGTGGCGCAGCGCAGCGCCGGGCCGGGCAGCGGGTCCTCGCCGTGCGGCGGGTGAGTGAGTGAGTGACTGCGGCGGGTCGCGGGCGCCGCGCGGGTCCGCTGCGGGGCCGGTGGGGACGGGCCTCCCGCAGGTGCCTCGGCCGTGGCCCGGTGTCATTTCCTCTTCGCGCTGCGCCGGGCCCCGCCGCGGGGGAGGCGGGAGGTTGCGGCCATGGAGAGGGCGACGCGTCCTAAGAGGCAGCAAGGTATGTGCGGGGACGGAGCGCTGCCCCGCGGCTGTGGCGCCCGAGGGCCGTCGGGTTCGGCCGCTGTTCGCCCCTCGCTCCCCGTTCTCCCCTGCGCCCTGTTTGCTCTGAGGCGGCTTCAGGTGGGCAAGGCAGGGCGGAAGGCTGGGGGTGAGCAGCCTAGGGCTGGGCGTGTGGCAGCTAAAGCGTCGCCCCTGCGGCCCGACCGGGAGAAAGGTGTAAAAAAATAAAAGGGTTGTGAAATATCAGCCAAGCGGTTTATTCGTGTTGGTGAGGACACTTAAAATAGCTGTAATGCTGAAGTGCCTCAGAATGTGAAAGTTGCAATGTGTGCTCGCGAAGCACTTAAGCAAGTCTTGTTGTCGTTTTCCTTGTAGTTCTTCTGCAGCTGGAACAGGGAAGAGGAATGGATATGGGTAACCAACACCCATCCGTAAAACGGTTACATGAAATACAGAAAGAAGTCAAAGAGATTGAACAGCAAGTGGCTGTCTTCAGCGGCTTGTCTACCGACCGAGATTACAAGAAATTGGAAAGAAACCTTACAAAACAGCTTTTTGAGATAGATTCTGTAGACACCGAAGGGAAGGGGGATATTCAGCAAGCCAGAAAGCGAGCTGCCCAGGAAACTGAGAGGCTGCTGAAGGAACTGGAACAAAATGCAAACCATCCGTGCAGACTGGAAATAGAGGCTTTATTCAAGGAGGCACAGTCACTTGTGGAACGCAAGATCACACCTTTTTACGAAGGAGGAAACTGTATAAGTGATGAATTTGAAGAAGGAATTCAGGACATTGTGCTGAGGCTTACCCAGGTGAAAACTGGAGGGAAAGTTTCTCTACGCAAGGCAAGATACCGCGCTCTGACAAGGATATGTGCTGTCCAGGAGATTATAGAGAGTGGTGCAAAGAAACAGCTGTCCCTGCCACTCTCTAATGATGTTCATCCTTCTGTCTCCAAAATTAACTCTGTAATGTGTGAGGTGAACAAAGCCAGAGGAACTCTCATTGCCCTTCTAATGGGAGTGAGTAGTAATGATACCTGCAGGCATCTGTCCTGTGTGCTCACAGGCTTCATTGCTGATTTGGATGCTTTAGATGTCTGTGGTCGCACAGAAATAAGAAACTACAGAAAGGAAGTAGTAGAAGAGATCAATAAATTGCAGAAATACCTGGACTTGGATGAAGAAGCAAATTCTACTCATGCTTATGATTTGGCAAAAAATCAGTCTATTCTAAAAATAGAAGAGATCCGTAAGAAGATGAAGGAGGTTCGTTCCTTACTTCTAAAAGCAGAGAATGAATCTGATTTGTATCTGGGATCCAAAGCAGAGTTGCAGGGACTAATTGCCCACCTAGATGAAGTGAGTCCAGGAAAAAATCCCTGTATTAGAGAGGCCAGGAGAAGAGCAGTAATTGAAGTTCAGACTCTTATAACATATATTGATTTGAAGGAAGCGCTGGAAAAAAGGCAAATGTATCCAGAGCAAACTGCTGTTGAACATCAGTCCCATAAAGCAGTTTGGACTATACTTGGAAACTTGTCTCAAATTCAGAAAGAGGTGATTTCATTTGATGGAAACAGAACAGATAAAAATTACATGAGACTGGAAGAACTCCTTACAAAACAGCTTCTAGCCCTGGATGCTGTTGATCCACAAGGTGACCAGCGGTGTAAGGCTGCCAGGAAGCAGGCAGTAAAGCTTGCACAGAATATTCTTTACTATCTGGACATGAAAACAGATGAATGGGAATACTGAAACAGCCATGGCCTGACACAGAAGGACATTTTTCCCTTTGGCACTTTATGAAGATCATTGGCAGCACATAATAAAGTATTCTGTGCCTGCTGAAATCATGGAAATTGCATAAGCAGTTGACTTGGCTATATGTCTGCTATCCCACGCAGTCACCCACTTGCCATGGCAACTGTCAGTACACCATCAGCAATTCTGGTCACTGATATAGGCAAAGAAGTGCAATTCTCTGAAGGAATAGCTTAATACTTGATCAAATAGCTTCTTTTTTTTCTTCTCTTTTTTCTTTCTTGTTTTTATTTCAATAGCCTTGTGCAGTGTTCAGTAAATGCAGGTTTTTCAAAGACACAGAAACTTCCTTATGGTACAATACTGGCAAAACTATTTAAGGAGAATGAACATGAAAATTAGTATTCAGGCATGAGGCTCCATCCAGCGACTTCACAGCAGTCTGGATGTACTGTTAGTGTGCTGTCATGACATAAAGTACTAAGGACAAAAAGCCTGCTGGCTTTTGGATTGTACTTGATTTATTCCATCCATCATACTGTCTAGATATCTCAGTTAATGGAGCTATAATGCCAGCTGCAAATCAGCATTTACATAGGCAAAGCCAATTATGTCAATTTTTGTAATACCTGAGCCCTTTGATTTGCATAACCAGGTCTTTTGTTGGTGGAAATTCTTGCAAGTTATTGCTTTAAGGTACTGAGACTTGGAGAGGAAAATCTGTATGTTTATACCAAACAGATAAAGGGGATTTTGGGGATTTCAAACTGCCATCCATAAACCCTTGAAAACTGCACTGAACTTTATTTAGTGTCTGCTTAGGTGTCTTTTTAAACTCTGCTGTTGCATCTGGTTTTCACATTTGGCGAAAACATAAACAGACTTCACTTCGAAGTGAAATGTGCATTTTGGAATTATTTTTGTAAAATTAGGTAGCCAGCTATAAAGATGTCCCTAATGATGTAAGTGTGTGCTACATGGTCAGGTGTGGCTTCAAGCACGTCTTGGAAGGACTTGTGGCAAACGTCTCTCTTTGCAACTCATTCACTTGTTTTTCACTTGGAACTTCGTAAACAAGCTTGCTCGTACTGTTGTATGCACCTACCTTTTTATTTGTGGCTGCTAGTGCCAATCACATTTCTACTATAGCATGTTTTTTTGGCATTTTTTTGAGAGCATGGCATTAAAATGATTTGAGTATATATAGATATATAAAAAGAATACAGATCTATATAATTGTGGATAATTTGCACTCAGCTCTTTCAGGATGAACTAAGGAATTAGTGTTCTATAGACGATGATTTGCACCACTTTAAGGAGTAAAAACCGTTTCAGATGTTACAATAAATATTTTTAAGATCTATTTTTGACTGATTAGAGAAGACAGTACTGTCTGTGAGAGACAAGTGCCTTTATGACACTGCTGACTTGCACCGTCATATGTAGATATAGGAACTCTTTACTGGCAGCTTGATACATTTGTAATCTTTGCAAACTGGATTTTTCAGGTATATATCTAATTCTACTGTAGTATATGTCAAGCTAACATAATACAATAGGTGACAGTTGCCCTATAGAGTCCTGAGAATGAGTATCAAACTTGGGAAATTCGTATTCTGCTTAAAAACTAAAGCATTGGTGTGGAGGTGGGGGACTTTGGGCAGGTCTTCTGTGCCTATTGCTACAAGAATAATATGTTTGTTCATAAGGTACTATGAGATGTTGATTGAAGGCTGCATACCTTCAGAGTGTGAATAGATTTTGTTTGTGATTGTGCAGGTGATTGCTTTGCAAATGTACTTGCCAAAACCGACGTAATTGAGTAGAGTGCCTAAGGCACAATTTGGCAATGACAGAATGTTTGTTGGAGGATTCTTCCTGCTCCTTCAGAGACACAACCCCATGGAATTTAACTCTCCTTCACTTAAAAAAAAAAATCCCCTAATTAAAATTCCAGTCTCTGTTTGAATATTATGTGGCTAACGCAGAATATTAATAGTGTTATACACCTGAATTATTTTACTCATTTCAAGTTCTCTACATGTTTGAATTGCAACTTGTGATTTGCACTTACATTTTTAGGAGAGATAAGGATTTGATATTGTAATGATATTAACAATTTTTCTTTAGTATTACCGTCAGGTCTGCAGTGGTTACTTGTAGTTTGTTTAAACAGTTTAGTGTCTGTGTTCCCTGGCAGATACGTGTAGTTTTATAAGCGTTTGAGCCTCTTATGTAAAAATGAGTAAGTATAGTTATCAGATCTGTTCTATTTTAAATGTGTCTTTTAGTTTTCCTGAATGGATTGTTATGCCTGCACCTCTAAGAATGCAAATGTGTAAGGATAGTGTAATTTGACTGAATAGAGTCCAGTAGCAAGATATTATGTGGATTAAGCTTTTTTCCTTTGTTCTGTACTCTGATAAATTGACTGTTTAAATTTTGTGGTAAAATCCTCATCTGGAATGGGTTTAATTCACAGTTTTTGCATGAATGAAAGTAATAAAATATATGTGCTTAACAAAAAAAAAAGGCAAAACAAATCCCAAAAAACCAAAAAAAGAAATGCACAGGTTTCTCAAAAATTTGCTTTTATGCTGAATGTAATTTCTCTGTTTTTCATATCCAAAGATTGAGAGGGACACAACTTTTCTTTCCAATACAGCAGGCTAAAATAATCAACAAAATGTAAATGGACCAAATGGCAAAAGCCTGCATTTTAGTACTATATTAAAATAGAATAACTTTTCTGTGTGCTGCGTTATGTACCTTAGAGCAAAATAATCGAGTGGATATTCTGGGGGAGAGGTAATCCTGCATCGTGTTTCCTATTTGTTAACCAAATTTCCTTTTAAACTGGCTTTCTTTAGTTACTTCAGTATTTATTTTTTGCTGTTTGCAACTCAGAGTGGTTTTTCTGTGATCTTTCTGGATTTCTATATCACAGAAATCCAAATCTTTGTAGAAGATTTTTGTTAAGTACAATTCTTACCTTTTAAACTTAACAGAAGTCAGTGTCTGTGCTCCTAATGGTGTACCTGTCTTCAGTTATTGCTGTGTAGGAGTTGACATTTGTGTTCACAGATCCAAGATTAAACATTGCAGTGTTAAATTCTTGATTATTAATACAAATACATTACCGCTTTTACTAGGTATTCATTTGAATGTTACGCCCTGATGCCTTTCTCTATTTATTTTTGAATGTGAGTTATCAGAATGTAAATTATTTTTGTCTTAGAGCAAGTGTTTTTGTTAAACATACAGACATAAAGCTCTTTTTTTCCCCCCCCTTCTTCTTTAAAAGTTTGCTTTTTCACTGCTGTATTGATTAAAATAAAGTTCTTTGTGTGGATACCACTCCTACTTGCTAAATCTGGTGCCTGTTGGTTTTCTCTGCATTCCTCAGCAGCAGCTTTGCACCCTCCGGGGTTGCACTTGGCTGATGACTGCAGCAGTGCTCGTGGCAGCGTGCAGATCTTGCCGCTTTGCTGTTGGAGGATGCTGCCTGAGCAGATGAGCTGGCGAAACTGATGGCGTGATTCTCTTCCTGCAAAGTCAGTGTGGATCCCAGAGCCTTTAGCAGGAGCTCAGCTGAGCTGGTTTTGGGCTGTGCACATGAGGCAGGTTCCCTGATTGCCCTGTTGGCTCCCTGTGCTTTTTGGAGATGCAGTGAGCCACGGTACCGGCTCGCTGCTGATGGAAACTGGGAATTCTCTTTCTGCCCAGAAAGCTTTGTGCAGTTTCTGCTGCTTGGCCAACTCCAGTGAGCTGATTTAATCCAATAAAATGGGAGAAAACAAACAACAAAAATGGAGGAGGGGCTTTAATGAGCCAAACTGGCTTTTAGAAATGCATGGGGGCCAGAGCTGCTGCGAAATGAAGGGGTGGGTGGTGCAGCCAAGGGCTAGGGAGCAAATTGTAAGAATTTCGGTAGCAGCAAGTCATTAGATCAACTTGCATCGTTAAATAACTGAAGGAGGAAGAAGGAAAGGTGTCAACTATCGACTCCTACAAAGAAGTAGGAATTTTCTGCTTCACTAATGGGATATGATGAAGGCAATACAAATGAATCATGTATGGAAAATAAACCAGTAGCTTTCAACTGCTCTTTCATGAGCATGTCACAAGTGATCACAGAATCCTTATAGAATCAGTAAGGTTGGAAAAGACTGCCAAGGTCTGGTTTTGTATCTTTGTACAATCATGTCAAAGTACTACACTGGCTCTGGAAAAGCCTTACCCAGAAAATACTGGATAAGAACAGGGTTTATAAAGGTTGAATGTTCCCATGGGTAACAACTTCACTGTATCTTCTTTCCCTTTTAACAACAGAGCTTATTTGAAGGAAATATCTTCTTCAAAGACCAGTAAATCCTCTGGGCCATGGCTCTAGATGTTGCTCAGCCAGCTGCTGACCAGTTTGTCTTGATTGCCTGTGTACTTGTCAAAGAGAATTCACCTTGTAAGAATATTTTTTGTGTGTGTTTTGGTGCCTGAAATGGTTCAACTGGAAAAACACCATATTTTATTATATTATTATATTTATTTTAGGTGTATCCTCTCCTTTGGAGAATTCTCAGCTGAGAATTTAAGGAGTGGAAGGACATTAGTACTGAGCTCATGGATTGAAGGCCTGGGGGTTCAAGCTGGCTGCCAGCAGGAGACATTTAAATGGCAGGATCCAGCAAAACATTCCTGCTAGAGGAAACTGCTAGCAGAGACATGACCAATTGTTTTTCAGAGCTGTGTGTCTGTTCCTCTGCTGCTGCTGAGCTTTCATTGAGAAGGAGGATTCTTAGGGGAATATTCCCTGAAACACTCTCGGGCTATCTGTTTTAGATTAAACTGAGAAATTATGTTTAAAGATTTGCTGAGCTGTGGTGGGGCTGACCTGGGTATCATTCTGATTTGCTGCATGGAACAATGATGCCCACAATGCTTTCAGTTATATGGTGGGCCTGTACAAGTCAGCTAAAAGCTGTTCATTAACTGAAGAAGCTGAGAACGAGCTGTGCTTTTGTTGAAGGCTTTGCACAACACTTACCCATTCTCTACACAGCAGTTTTGTTCTGAGGACTGCCAAAGAGAGATGATTGCATGAGTTCCACTGCTTGACAGCTCCAAAAATAATGAGGATATTTTCTAAGTCTGCAAACTCTTCCTACAGGACATAAATTGTTGCAGAGTTTGCCATTAGAAATGGAAAACTACAATGAGTTTCTTAATTGGGCCATTTCTCCTCAATTAGTTTTGCCAGACAAACTTCTGTGCCACAGGAGTTCCTTGTGAAACCTGTATTTCAGGCAGCTAATCAAAAGCATCTCATGAGGGAGGAAACACCATGATGCAGTGCAACGTCCTTAGCAAGGTCCAGAACACGTATCCCAAACCAATCTGTGATCGGCCACTGAGAGTCCAAACCAAAAAAGCAGAGAGACAAGAAAGGCTGGAGGAAAACAAAACGAAGAACTAGTGCAGTTGTCAGGTTTGGCCAACTTAATTTAGCTTTATGACAAGAAAAGCAAGCAAAGCAAAGCTGCCTTTTGGCTTGGTGCAGTTGTACCTTGTCTACACCCTGCAGTTCCACATTGTTTTCCAGCCTATGTCACCCTAAGTGCTCCTCCGGGGCACGATGTAGCTGATGGGGGTTAGCCTTGGAGTGCCCTCTGGCAAGAGGGTGCCACCCATCTCCAGGGATACCATAATTACCTTTATTCTCTCTGAAATGTGTGGTCGTGGCAACTCCCGGCCCATACAATATCAGCGTGGCTTGCATAAGGCAGCGTGCAACATGAAGGTTATAATAAACTAGTAATTGGAAGGGGTTGTGTAATAACTGCTAGCAAGTCTGAGTAAGATATCTTTTGTATGTTTATGCTGAATTTATTAGGTTTTTAAAGAAAATTCTTCATAACGTTTTATTCAAATCAACCTGGAGCCTGTGATCAAGTGTCTCTTGCTTACCTTCCAGATGCCCCATGTTAGTACCACATGAAAAGGAGGTTTCAAGAGCTCCATCGTCAATGGATATTTATGAATGGCCTCTGCTCACTTTCAGACATGCAGCAAAACCCAGATTTTCCAAAACACTCAGCATCCAAAGTTCCCACCGTGACAAGTAAGGGCATGTTTTGAAAAGGAGCCCATCCACAGACCCAAACACTGTCATTTCTTGTCACAGACAACCGCAGGATCATCCCTGCAGCTAATCAAGAAGCCACTTAAAATGGCTTTGCCTCATTTCTCCAGTGAAAGGTTGTTCCAAAGCATCATTGCTGTGAGGACTGAGTAACCTTCTAATTTCCAGCATAAACATATTCATGAGAAGCTTTTCATCTCCCCTAGCGTGTAGTCTGCAATATATTTATAGGCCACAGCTGAATTGCCTCTCAGCTCTGGATTTGCTTGGCTACCAAGCAAATACACCCAAACAGGCTGAGCTCCTTTGAAAATCTCTATTCTCTGAATCCAAAACAAATTATAAGTAGCACTTTGCAATTTTTTCAGGAGTTTTTCCAGTTCTGACAAAAACTTCCAATTTGGAGTCCATACATGTACACTGTTGGATGTATTGTTTCAGAGGAAAAAGAAAATAAATTTTAATATTAGCTCTGTAGCCCTGCAATTGTGAATTACCTATTTTCAGCACTTTCTTCATGGCATTATCTTCATGCCCAGCTTGCCTTGCCAATTGAATATTCTAGCAATTGATAGTTTTGAGTGCCAAAGAGGATTAGAAACATTTTCAACCTCTGCTGTATTGGAGTGGCTTTGCAATAGCAGGTGTGTTGTTGTTTGAAGGAGCTATGTGTGAGTGGTTTTTATATCAGAACCTCTCACTGTGTTGTGACCATTTCACACGACTGGAATTATGAGTTTACTTAGGCAAGTGCAGTAGATTAAATAGATTAAAAGGTTCTTCGGGGAGAGTCCACTCCAATTCATGGGCAAGGTCTTTGAAATCATCAGTGAAAACATGAGACTGCTTACTAAGTGTGACCATAGTGTAGAAGAATGATTTACATTGCTCTCATGTATAGATATGTTCAAATTTTCATTATTAAGAGTACTAGAGTCTTAAGAAAAAATATCTAATAAACTCAAAAACATCTTACTGTGCATATATACACAAGTGGACATTCATATGAGTTGTGCACTGTGGTTTTCAACCTTCTTCAAGTTATAAACTCCAAAAACACATGTGGTTAATTAAAATCACGGTTGCCTTTTGGGAGCTTCTAAAAGTGCTAGGGATCATTAAGAGACTGTAGAATACTAGCTGGAAAGATTACTGTCTTGCAATAAAGCCAGTGGCTGTTTCAGAAAGCCTCAGAATAGCCTCATTTCAACTCAGTGCTTTGGAACATTTCTCAGCATCCCTGTTTTCAAAGCAGAAGCCAATTTATTGTCTCCTTTTTTTCTACAGAGCTATTGTGTTTCTGCTGTATTTGTCTCTGTCTTTTCATTTATAACCATTAATTCAGTTTTGTGGCAAATTTCATCATATCTGGTCCATCTTGTTCTTCCCAAGCACGAGTTTCCTCCCAAGTTATTAATTATTTTGTGGGCATTGTTTCCAACACTTCACTGATGGCTGAGTTTTCTCTGTCCTGGTGCAAACCTCACAGCTGACATTTAGGGTGCTTTTCTTTGGAAAAGATAAATTTTCCCCACTTGGTCAGACCTGGAGACACTGAAAAAATACACGTTCTCCACGTGAGTTACTGTGTTATGGATCTCTGGGACCCAGGTCCTGGTAGTTGAGAAGAAGCTGTTTGAGATACAAGGCAGCTGGGAGGATTTTAATGAGCTTCATTCCTTGTACAGAAGAAGAGAATGTTAGGAGGTTGCAGCAACAAATGAGAAACCATGAGGAGGGAGAACAGCCAACAAGGTGACTGAAAATACTAATATTGCTGATATACTCAGCTGATGGAAGGTAGGAGACAAAATGGAGAATGGCATGGGGCTCCAGGAGGCAGCAGGGCAGGTCCTGAGGCAAAATCCAGGCTCTGCCAGGAGCCCAGATCGCCAGGCAAGGCTGGTGCTGAAACAGGTCTGAGGCAGGCCAGGAGCACAGGCAGAGGGTTGGGGTCAGGGCCCCAGCTCCAAATAATGAAGGATAACAGTCAAAGGTGCCAATGTTTTGGACAGACTCTGCTAAGCAGTTAGGGGACCACAGGATAAGGTTAAACCACAGGAAATTTGGTGTTGGTCTCAGGTCATAAGGATGCATTCCTATAAATCCAGAGAGCAAAGTCAGCTGCTGAATACCTCAAGGACCTGAGTGTGGAAAAGGTCTGGACCTTCAGCAAGTGTGCAATTCCTGATCACATGATACAAATTTAGCCACACACCTGTACATCCAAAGCTCATGATGCAATTGCATTCTGACTTCCTCACTGTGGGATGATGCTACTTGGGATGATGATTTATAGGATGATGCTGTATGACTGAGGACTAGCACATGCAATATTTGTATTTAATGCAAGGCCAGTTCATCTTGACTCACTGAAGCTGAGCTTCATGTGGAAATCTGAGTGGTCACTTCTAGTACCCATTTCAGTTTTGACACTACCTCACAGAGAGCTTTCTGAGGTATTTCTAGCTATCCCTGTGATATGGATATAAAGATGGTGATGTTCCTAGAATGCACCAGAGACAATATCTCCATTACAGAAACATTACTGTCATTGCACAGGGAGGTAAGGAACATCCTTTGAGATATCATACTCTTGGTCATTCCCACTCAGGGAAGATTAACGACCACAAGAGATGCAACACAGACCAGAAGAGTGAAGGGCTTGCTTTAGTGGAAGGCAGTGAAAGAGCTGGGTTTTGTAGCCCAGGAAAATGAAAACTAAGGGAAAAAAAAAAAGTAAGATTGCTCTCTCTAACTAGGTCAAGTATCAAAGATGAAAGAACAATTACTTAAGCTAATGGATGGTGTGGGCAAAAATACAAATAGATGGAAATGAGCCTGGCTGAAAATGGGAAAAAAAGACAGTTTCTGAAGGAAGCTATATGAGATGTTGCACTGTATGAGATGTTGCATTGACTTGATTACCCCAAAGATACCTTTGAGTCCTCGAGTATCTGCCTTCTTAAATCTTCTGTGGATGTGCTAGTATATGCCACATATTTCTATTTATCTTACCTTGCTTTGGAAATAATGTGCATTTCAGAGTAGCTGTAAGGTTCTGTTAAATTCTTACAGACAAGAAGCCATCCTATGATGGTAATGTGGTTAAGTAACAACGCTTAAAAAGTTATTCAGTATTTCTTTTGAAAGTCCTTATTCAGTATCTGGCTCCACATTTATATAATTTCCTGCAAATAATGTAAATCCTACTCTGAGTATACCATGACTAGTTTCATCACAGTCTCAGCAGATTTCACTGACTTTGGTGAGTTTGATTTCAGAACACCCCCAGGGAGCTCAGGTTGTTATTATTCCTTGTTCCTAATTGGCTTTGGAGACAGTTGGTGGGAGAAGCTGCACCATACCCAGTATGCAGGGTGTTAAAATTTAGATGATCATCTCTAACATGCCTTCACTGTCTGTGTGGGAGTGCACTTTTCAGGAGCCCACAGCCACCAAATGAAGGCATTTTTTCATAGGAAGCTGGGAAGCAGAAGTCTGGCAGACATTAAATCACGGAATTAGTGACTTAGACCAAAAAAAAATTAGCAACCTGGGAGGGATGTAAGGAGAGCATTTAATGGAAACATTTGCATTAAGAGAGGACTTATATCAACAGCTCATGAGTGACCAATATCTGTGTAACCTTCTCAGAGAATCCACATACTCTGCTGGCAGCCTGTTCTAGCTCTTTACTTCTATAATTAGCAAGTTTTTTCTTAACAGCTTGACTCTTTTCATCTAAAGATTTAAATAGTGCTGGTTTTTTTTCTTCTTACTCTATCTTCGTGAGTCTGGAGAGTAAGTAATGGTTAGTAATAAATAACTAATCCTTTATTATTCACAGAAAATAGCTGTTTCCTCAGCTCTCCTTTTAGCAATTACTTTTATAGACTAAGCACCCAAACAGCTTCAGTATTCCATCACAGAATAACCCCACATTATTTACATTTCTATTGCTGAGGTGTCTCTCCCATATATGCTCACTATTTCTTGAAGCACTATTTCCAAAAATGGACACAGGACTACAGCTGGGAGTCATTGACAATTAGTAGCATGGCATAATTGCCTTTCATATTTTAGCTATTACAGACCTATAAATACAGCCAAGAACCCCTTCCTTGCATCACAGAGTTGACTCACATTCAGCACAGGATCCTGCCTAAGCCCGGACCTGTCTGATCTCACCCATCCTGTGCAGGACTCCTGGCACTGGTTCCTGCCCCTGGCCTGCCCACAGCAAGGGCACATTTCAGCTTTTGATCTGAAACCTCCAAATGAGGTCTCATTCAGAGATAGTTCCCAAACATCTTTTGAAGAAAAAGAACTGCTCAGAGAGCTCTAACAGGGAACTTAAAGATTTGATGTCCATAGTCACTAGAATCTTCATTTTGCTAAGCCTTCTCCTTATTCCCACACCCTTCCTTAGTGTTTCATGTTCAGCTGCTGAAAATAGGAGTGCCTTCTTCTTTCTGGCATGCTCTTCTGCTCCTGCAATCCAGAGGTTTTATAGGCTTGTGCAGCTCTTTGGCAATGGACACATTCTGTTCCACATAGTCTGGATTATGGCAGACAGGGTATTGTATCACTTGCACTAGTGATTGCCAGGCTGTGTTTTAAGGAGAAGCTTTCTCTGTGTACTCTGTTTTTCAGATCTGTGCTCTAGCTTGGAAGGGAACAATATTTAAAAGGAAGACGATAAATGTAGGTGGCAATCATTATTACAGGCATGGGATAATCTGTTGATATTTGGCCCTGAGTTGCTGATTCCTGAGTTAGTGATGAGATCTTTGTATTTGTTCAATACCCAGCACAGTGAGGAGTTAGACTGGTGACCCTGGGGAGAAGGGTAGATGTCTGTGCATGACTTCAGTACCTTCAGCCATGGGCTGACCTGGAGTTTCCAGCCTGACTTCAGTGTCCTGCTGCAGCTCCAACCCTGGCTGCATCTGCATAGAGGCACTGCAAGGACAAGCCACCATTGCAGAGATAAGCCACCACAACTGACAGCAGAGCAGCCTCTTCCCACAGGTCAAGCAGTTCACAGACCACTGAACCTGTTTCCAATATGGTTTTTGAATGTAAATATTGGGATGTCAGCTTTGGTCCCTGCAAGGCCTTTCCATGGGATTCTCACCTTCCTGCTCAAACACTTGCACTGCAATTCCCACTTGTGGTTGCCAGCCTTAGCTTAACCCCAGACTCTCCCTCACATGAAGTCATCTCGTAGGAAGAAGCTCCTTCCCTCCTCCCACTGTGGATGCAGAGGGCATCAGCCCACCTGGAGAAACACAGGACTAAAAAGGACCCCCAGCTCTTTTTGAGACTCAAACTGAGGAGACTTTGTGCAGGCAAAAGCCTCTGACTATGGATGAAAGCAACCTCTTCCCTCACATCAAAGAGTTAAAACACTTCACTTCTTTGCAACAGGCACTTGGATGCTTCCAGGCATTGTATGAGCTCCTGGGTGTGTTGGGAGTGTCTCTTGTCTGCCTGGACCATTGTTCTTTTCTTCAAGGCAGCACATCACTCTGCTGTAGGATATCTCATCTCTCCTCCTCCCTGTAGGTGGAAAACCCACCCTGACAACGCCTTGCAGTGTCTTGTGCTGTTCCTTGATTTTCCTCCTGATTTGGTATTTGCTGTGACCTTTTAATCTCACCAGGGTGGCTCCACTTTGAAGCCACATGGTCCCTCGGTCGAGGTGTCACTGCAGTTTGGTGGAAATAGGTTTTGTATGGGAAGGAAGGGGGAGGCACAGCACCAGTTTTCTATTTCTGTACATCGCTCCAGATCCTTGCTCTCTGCTGTGCGTGGCTGCTGCCTTGCAGGGTGTGACAAATTCCATTTCTTCTCTGCTTACCCATTTTGTCTGACATGGTCCTGTGCTTGGGCACTAAACCTGTGCCTGGTCCCCTAAATTTCACGAGAGTCTTCAAAGAAACAGGGCACAACCTAACCTGCTGCTTTCTGTCTATAACTGGAGTGCATGACGCACTTCTCAAAATAAGCTGCAGTACTTACTGGCTCCTGCACTGTCACAGGGTGCAGAACAGGAAAAGCAGTTCCTCAGCTTCCATCAGGGCTTTTATTGCCAACCTGACTTGTCACTTTTCTAACTGAAAGCAGCAGGGCTTTTATTTCTTTGTTGGCTTCACCTTTTTGCAAAACAACTCGTAGAAGAAATAAAACAAATATGGCATTTTGGCAGCACAGGATGTCAAAGGGATTATTGCATGTGGATTTGTAGGGAACAAGATTCAACTCCTTCACTTGTCTAAAGAACCCTGACTTTCATCTCTAAACACATGGTTCTCCAAAGTTATCTTGCAAAATCCTCAGCCTCTCCTAACTTCAAGTGGCCTGGCCTGTGCAGAGGAAGAGGAGAACCTGTCTGCTCACAGTGCCAAGAAAGCACTGGCAGATGTTTAGAGGGTGCAGATATGTCTTCAGCCACTGGTGTTAAATTCCTGAAGGGGTGAGGCTGTGAGGGGTCTGACAGGGCTCAGACAGGGCACTGCAGCTGGTCTCATCATGTGCCCAGTCATGAAAAGATTGTGATTTTCCAAAATTGAAACATTAAAGTGAAAGAAGATGCATGTGTCTGCATTTTTCAGACTGAGTATATTTCTAAAATACAACTCAACAACATAAATGCTGTCATGAAGGATTTTTTTAAAAGCCCTTCACAAATGTAAGTATTAGGAGAGGCACTAAATAACTCAGTGAGCCGAAGGAGGTTTAGGTTAATAGAGCTCCTTTCAGGAAATATCATGACACTAGTGCTTAGCTAGCTTTTATTTCTGTTGTTTCTGGCTTATAAATGCAAACTCTGTTACTTCAGCCAGCAAAGTCATTTGAACCTGCAAACCCATGCACAGGAGATGGCACGAAAGGCCAGATGGTAACAGCATTATGGCCTGCTCAGCAGAACAAACACTGCCTGGGACTATGAGCTTTTACCTTAGGGTCAACCTAAGCCAGCTCTTACTGACCAAGAATACCCAAAATTTGTGATAAAATGATAGGAGACTTCCTTACAACAACAACACAAAATAAATATAAACATGGCCAGAAGATAAATGGGCCATAGGAAGTCTTTGTCAAAAATTTGATCCTGGGTTTCTGCTTGGTGTGTACTTGTGAATCACACTGTGCTGATCCCAGGGCTTCGTTCTTCCACTCCTGCTGGTTTAGCACATGGAGAAGGGCAGCAGTTCCAGGAATTGCTGTCCATCTTGTTTGTATAGCAGGGTAAGCAAATGAAGGCAATCGGCGGCCCTTGGTGGCGTGATAGGCAGTGGGACACGCCCAGGGCACCCTTCCAGCTCCTGGGCTCTATCACAGGCAAACAGCTCCAGAGCTCTTGCTGTGAGCACAGCCCTCCACATGAGATCAGCCAGAGTGGGGCACGGGCTGGTGCCCAGGCACAGAGCTCAGCCTTGGCCAGGCACTGCTGTGCCCTTCCAAGGAGCAGAGCCAACACTCACACACCTGCACAGCTCTGTGGGGATTGCTGCCTGCTGACCCTGGCTGGCAAACACCACTTCTCTCACATCCCCTCCTTTAACTCATCAAGCCCCCTCCCAAAATACTCCCATCACCCTGATCTCAAGCCTCTGCAGTGTGGCAGTGTCCCACCTAAGATTGCTGACAACCAAGTTTCTCCTTGTGCTGGCTTTGTCCTTTAGATTCAAAATCACAACCTCCCTGGGTCAGCTTGTGCCTGTCCCAGCACAGTCTGTGTAGGGTTTCCTTGGGGTCTTTGTCTTCAGGCATGTGGGCACATTTCACCAGCCTGCACGTTCCTCAATAAACAACTTTCTCACTGTTTCTCCAAAGGTCTCTCATGTCTCACCAGAAAGAGTTTTTTCTGTGCACTAATTCATTCCTGGCTACTTTGCCTGCTGCGATCTCTGGTCCATCTGTGTGAGTTCAGGCTGTGTCACAGTACACCCAGACAGTGCCACTCACACAGAGGTGTTCCTGCCCTCCACTGCATCCCCACTGCCCTGGGAGCCCCAGCCTTGCCTCTGCAAAACCAACCTGGCAGCACACAGCTAATGCCCAGGGCACTGAGAAAGGTAAATCCTCTTGCTCCTCCACAGGAGGCTGGAAAACTGCCCACTTTCTCTGGGGATGCTGAATCTAAGTGGGTAGGTGTGAGAGGTGCAGATGCTCTAACAGGAATGTTTTGTCAAGAACCAGCCCTACTGTCTGGAGACGGCGCCAGAGTGTTGTGCTTGCTGTTTCTGACTCAAAGAAAAGGGATAAAAATAGGCTTGTACAGGGCTTACCACAGAGGCTGTACTGCTGTCACACTGGTACCAGCACACAGCACTGCTTAATGTTCATTTACCTTTGTTAATATTGCATTCCCTCATTTTTTACCCCAGCAGTGTCCAACCTCTCTAGCCCAGTATTTAATGCTTGAAGCATGGATTTTTCTTCTGACCTTCTTCACAGCATAGAGTGCACATCCCTGGTACCTCCTGATGAGGTGAATCCAAATTTAGAAGCATTGCCTTGTGAAGCAAATGACTTTTCATTCGATGAGAAGCACCTGGATGAATAGCTGAATGATGGTTTCCTTCTAGACCTTTCTCAGAAGCAAAAAGCAGCTGTTATCCTTGTGCTGAGTAGTCTCAAACAATGTAAAAAATCTGGTAGTTATTGATCTCCTGTAGTTAACTCCACAAATTTTGCCAGTAAGCAGTAGAATTCTTTTAACATCCCTGAATAAAAGCTAAGAAGGGAGGCAGCAATTTTGCATCTCTGCCAACACTGATCTGCCTCAGGGACTTGGCAGGACAAGTGACAGGCAGGCCTGACAGGCCTGTCTGCAAACAACATGGGATGGTAGAAGGTCATTTAACACATTAGCTCCACCTGTGAGGAGGGAGGCTGCACTGCTGCGGGCTCCACGTGCTTGTGGCTCTCGGCTCAAGAAGGAAATCCACATTCCCTGCATAGCCAGGGAGCTTCTGAGAGCTCTGGTGTGAGATAATCAGAGCAGTCTGGAAGTGAGCAGGCATGGCAGGGCAGATAACCAGTGCTTCACTTGTTTCCAGGAGTGCCTTCTGGGATGTCATGGTCCTTGTGCCCTGGGCTTTAATTCTCTGAGTGATTTTCACTGTGCAAGCTGTGGCTCCATCTGTAGTCACACAGCCAGCTGAGTATTTGTGCTTTTGAGTGCCAGGTAAGGGAGACTGGCTGAATGGAGAGAGAACAGAGCATTGTTTGTGTAGTTGGGATGGATATGAAGAAGAGGAGATCTGTCAGGGGAGAATAATGAGGATGAGCAACCAGGTAAAGCCAGGAAGACAAAAACAGGCTCTTCCTGGATTTTTTCCCCATGGCTGAAATCTGAAAGCATTCACATTTTTTATGTGATTCTGAGAAATAAACTAAAGTAATTTGGTGCCTGTCTTCTGCTTTACATGTATTTAATTATTTTTTGCACACTCAGCTGCTAACAAACCACCAAGGCTCAGCCTGGCGGCCCTGCCTGCCTTCCTGAGGACAGCAGCAGTGGCAGCCACAGCAGCAAACATGCCTGTTCCCCTTGGCACTTCTGCATTCAAGGGTCTCAAAGCATTTTTGTAGACAGGACACAGCCATCACTTCTCTTTTCCAAGACGGAAACCACAATAAAAGGAGAGGAAGTGATGGATGCAAACTGACATGGTGGGGCTCCATGAGCCTTCAGCCCAAAGAGGGTGGGGGATGTTCCAGGGCCTTCCAGTGACCTGGGACATCCAAGCCCCATCTCTCCTGGAGTGGGCTATCTACTGCAGATGGCTTTTTCTGTTGTTCCCTGCAATGAGAAAGGGACTCAGAAACACCAGCTCTGTACAAAGTAAAATTTACCTCCATGCCCTGAGCTGCACCAAAAAAATTTTTGTTTTCCCGAATCCTGCTGCTGGCATTTTCTGCACTGTGCTTCCCATGAGGCAGTCCACACTTCTGTCTTTGAGGTTAAGTTCACTTTTTTATCCTCTGTGTTTTCCACTCTAAGAACTTTCTATCTCTGAAGCCCCTAAGGAAAAGTTTTGCAGCAATTCCTTAGTACTGCAAGCAACAAATGTAACATCTCCTCTGGTTTTGAGACAATGCACTATAACTGTTCAGGAGTCTTTAATTAACCAGCCCAATCAGTGGCAGACATGCCAGATGCTTTTCAGCAGTGTTTAATCAAGGTATTTAGGCCCATTAGACTCACAGACGAGCAAGCCAGAACCCCACTGCAACCCTGGGCCCCTCATCCATCTGCCTCTGTCCACCTCCTCCCACAGTCCTTTTGAGCAACATGGGGTGTTACCTGTGCCCCAGCAGCCCCAAACGGAGGGACTGAGTCCCAGGCACTGGGTGAACTCACCCTGCCTTGGTGGCGTGGTGGCCAGGAGGCTCCATGGGGCCCTTGAGATGCTTGAAAGAAGGAGCACAAACTGTCCATGCCTCAGCCCATGTACACTTGGTACAGGTTATCAGCTCTTCCACAGATGTCTCAGAATTGAGGATTAGCAGGGAGCTTGCTGAAGTTGTTTATGAGCATGTTCTGTGTGTGCATTAACATTCCTGCAGCCAGGGATGGCCTCTGCCACCACCAGCTCCTGAAGGCCTCTCCCTCATTTCTGTTTCACCTCCGTGGGATCAGGGCTGTGATTGCAGATGGCTTGTGGCTGTTTGTGTGAGCCCATGGGAGGAAGTCAAGTCAGTTGTAAAGAGCTCATGGGAAGAAGTGTTATAAAGCCAGAGCTTGCAGGGCTGGTACTGGTTTGGGTTGCAGGAAGGACACGGTGTTTCAGCTTGGGCAGGTTTGTTTCCAACATTGCATTTATGAGGAGCAAACACAAGCGCTCAGCCAGTCTGTGTCCATGTGAGCAGAGATGTCAGGGCATGTGGGCTCATCCCTTCCCTTCCTTTCCTTATTAAAATCTCAGGATTTTTGAAGAAAAACAAGGTGTCAGCTGGTGGCTCTGCTGGGTATGCTCTTCTCAGATGTGTAGGAACTCTGGTGCATTGTCAAATGCTTTGGTGACCTTGGTGAGGCAGGATGGTGACCATGAGGTATCAGCTGGAGTACCCAGTACCTCCTGAAGATTTTTGCTCACTGAGGAATCTGGGCTACTCAATACCCATTTAATGAAGCTCTGGGCATGACACACAGCCCATTTATTTTCCTTACTGGTAACTCTACTTGAGGCAGCACATCATGAGCCTGAGTCCCAGCAGATACCTGTCCACATCACAAGTCAAGAATCATTCTCTGCTGCTGGGGCAGAGAGGCAGAGACTTTGGTTTGGGTTACTCAGGAGTCACACTATAAAGTGCTGCAACACTCCCTCTGGTTCTCACACTCTCTGAATCATATCTGGCATCGCGGGAGTAATTTAAATAGGGTGATGAGGGCAGACAGTGGATGCTGTTAGCCCAGATCTGCTCTGATCCTGGGGGACCCCAGTGGCAGCAGAGCTGGGGAGAGGTCCAGTCTTCCCTGCTTTGGGTCAACCATCATCTGTAAGGAGCACTGAGTGTTTTCAGGCATGTCCCTGTGCCCCTCCACAGGCCATCTCTGAGGTTTTCAGACCTTGAAGGGCTTTGCAGTGCAAGCAGTTAACTCTGGGTAGCTGTAAAATCAGGCAACTGTAAAGTGAAAATTGAGCAGAAAAAGGTGTTAGGTCAGGAATTTTCCAATCCAAACTGGTCAAAATATGCAGCAGAGATCCACTGTGCAAAAGTAATTGTTTTCAGAGGGCCACGTGTTCACAGGCTGCAATGACAAAGCAGAAATAGCTTAGATAATAAATGTAAAATTGACCTGAAGAGAAACTGGGGAGTGCTTTCTGTAAGAGAATGGAGAGAAGGTGTATCTTGAAAATTTGTATTGTGTCCATCTCAGAGGGACTTTAGGGGAGCAGTCGAAACCAAAAGTCATCTGAGCAGAAGAAAGGCCCACACAGAAGAGCTGCATTTTGGCCCATCTGGATGAGCTGACAGATGCAGTTAATAAAAAAGTTTTGCCTTTGGATGCTGAGAATGGGATAATTTCTGATGTATGGACTGGAGGAAGGTTTTTGTGGGAAAGCTAGCATGATGAGTAAGAAGTGTGCCTACATTTAATGGGGATTTTCAAAAGGAAAGGGTGTGCTGTATGGTGCCCAAACTTTGTTTTGTCAGCTGGATTTGAAACACTGTGTTTGCTCAGTGGTAATGACCCCTGTGAGTTTACTGTAATGTGGGAAAACACACAACGTTGGTCAGCCTCAGCCAGAGGAGCTCCCCAAAGGGTGATGCTGCAGGACTTGGTGACACGACTACTGGGTGAATCAGCAACTCAGTGGCTGCAGCCTTCCCATGGAGAGAGAGGCAATGCTAAATTCATGGGCTGCTGGTCAGAGGGAGAGGGTGTCTCCTTGTCTGCATCATGGAAACAGGGAATGATCTAAGTGCAAGGGACCCCTGGAGGTCATTTCTCCCAACCTCCTGCCCAAAACAGGCCTGACTGAACTCAGACTGAGGTGCTCAAGGCATTTCCAATTGAGTTTTCTCTAGGACTGAAGAGTCCACCTGTTTCCATTCCTCTGCTCTAGTGTCCCACTATTGTCGTAGTGAATATTGTTCTGTTATAAATCAGCTTGGATCGATATCTTCATCTGTTATAAAGAATGCTGCCTCTTCTGTTTTTCTGTAGAGTGTGAGATTTTAGAGGGATTTGTGTTCTACCCCCCAAGGTTTAAAATAAAGTAAGATTGTCCTTGATGTGGGTTTCCTGCAAGCAGTAGCATAATGAATGCTTATTTTGAAATCTTATCTGATCATGCCCTAGGAGAGGAGTGAGAGACACTGTTTTAAAGACTAAATATAGTTATTTAAAAAACAATGATGAGCTTCTTTCTTGCTTCCTTCTGGGAAAGATAAAACCATGGCTTACTGTGTATAAGCCTTGCCTGCAGTTTCTCCTGAGAACCAGAGATATGTAGGAGCACAAAGCAATATTTCAATTATTCTTATTTTGTATTCTGGCAGCAGCCTCTGCAGCTGTTCAGGTACAAAGTCAAACCTCAGGCTGCATTATGACTTGACAGGTGCTGGCCCATGCAGGTGGCAAAGTGGAATCTCTCTACATTAAAACTGGGTATATCAAGCAGAATGAGATAATTTTTTTAATAGAAGTCAGGTGGGATTGTGCCTCACTCTGGAAGAGGACGTGGACATCCCCTCCCCAGAAAGCAAGTTCATGCCTTCTGTCCTCAGTGGGAAGAGCAAATGCTCTCCCTCCCTCTGTCAAAACCTGCAGATGAGTGCAAGGGCAGGTGGGAGCATGGCCCTGTTTCCACCAGGCATTCAAGGACAAGATCTCACTTCTGTATGGAGTGCTGAAGGAAGAAAGAGGCTGCTCCTGCTGACTTGGCAGAGGTCAGGCAAGAATCTCATGTTTTCTCTCCAGTGTCAATAGAAAGGAATCAGATCCAGGCTGCAGCTCAGTAGATGTGACCTGGCTCACCCAGTGTATGCTTCCAGAAGAAGTCGTCCTCAACTGCAAATCTGGGGACATTTCAGAAGGCAGAATGAAGTATTAGCTGAGAATGTCTCTATTTAATCCACAAATGTGAATTTTGAGGTGTCTTTTGAAATCCACAGGACCCTGGTTCTCTGAAACTTGGAGCTGCCTCCTTCCAGTCTGGAGGTGACCTGGAGCTGTGAATGATCTCCAGGATCCTCCCTGGATGTGGGGTGTCCCCCACCTCAGCTCAATCCCTGGCCCACTGAGCCCCACTGATGGCCACAGTGTGTGCCCCAAATGCACCCCCTGAAATGAAGATCCAGAGTGCACCAAAGTCTGCTTTATCAGACTGGAGGGAGTGTAACACCGAGGATACACCTTCCAGAGCAAAGGAGCATTTGCAAATTAAGCAGAATACTTTTCTTATTACTTAGGAAAACAGTGATGAGCCCAGGGATGGCCCTGTTCCATTTTGGAGGCAGCTGGATGAGGAAAAAGCAGGGCTTAGCCATCAGGTGGCACTCTGAGCATGCTGTTCAGCAGAACTGTCACTCACCATGTTCCTGGGATGGAGGAAATTCCTTCAATTCAAGAATATGACATAAGCTTCATGAGCCGTGATTCATTTCAGGTTAACTCCCTTTCTTTATTCCTGCAAAATTAATCATGTAGCTACTGCATTGTTTTAATGCACTAGAGTCCAAGAAGAGAAGTACAGAAATGACATCTTTTCCTAATGTTTCTTTATCTAAATATTTACTATGTGGCTTAATATTTTTGTTAAAGTAGAATAATTCCACTATTTGTTCTCCTGTAGTAAACTAGCATATCTTGGCATCTGTTCTGCGTTTGTGCCTGTCTTTGTCTTAATCTCCTATCATCAGGCTGATCTCAAAATAGGAACCTGAATTAATGATCTCCAGGTTTTTTTACATAAATCCTTTCTTAACCTTCTCAGCCATTTAACGGTATTTGCAGTCTCTGCTATTGTTCTGCATGAGGCTTCACTTGAGAAGAATTTCACTTGAGAGCTTTTTTTCTCTAGAATTACACATCTAGATAAAAACATAATATTTCAAATGCCTTCCTGGTTTGTTCCTTGATCATTTTTTAGCAGTAGAGCATTTTCAACTTTGATATACCAGCAGCAGTTTATTATTAGTGTGCTGGTTCTACATTAGTGCTTCTACAGGAAAAAATTGCAGTGACAGCAATTGAAGGGTGAAATGAAAGGACTCGTGGTAAGCACTGCAGAACAGCACTGCAGACTATAAAATCGCTGTTCTGCTGCTTGAAGGCAGGATTTTGTAACTGGCATCAATGGGAGAGAGATCAGGCTCTGCAGCAGATGGCAAATACTACTCACACGCAGAAGACAGCAGGGCTGAACGGTTTTTGCACAATATTCTCCCCTTCTGCCCAGCATATTTATAAAACATATTTTTTAACTTCTCTGACCTACTCACCACAGAAAACAATTTAATTCCTTACTCCTGAGTCATCTGACCCTGATATTTAGTGTATTCCCTGCCATTCATGGCTCTCATCCCCGGAGCCGTGAACAAAGCCCTGCTTGTTACAGGGAAAAGCATGAGCTCATCCATTGTAATCACCCGGCCGCTTTAGCTGCTGCTCCAAAGGAGGGTTTATGGCAATTTCTGAATGCCTTCAGACAAGCCAGCACTGGATAAACTTTGGTTGAATCTTCAGGGAGCAAAACTGAGTGGATTAAGTGCTCGTAGCTGCTGTAAGAATGGGTTTTGTGAATGCAGGGAAGCCCCGGTTATTCAGATAATGCAGTGGGGTTTCAGCTCCAAGCACCTCCCGGAGGCTCAGGGAAGCAAGGTCCCAGTGCTGGCTCCAGGCACCCCCGCAGCCAGATAATCCTCTGATCCTCTGACATTCAGGGCTTCAGGGAAACAAAGGTGACAAAATGAGAAATGCAAGCAAGTAATTTTGAAAGTGCGAAGAAAAGGACTTGTTGAAGCGTAAGCTTGCCAAAAATAGCAGTGAAACAACTTCATTTTATGCAGATGAGTTATAATCACATGTAAATTGCATTTTTTTTTCATTTGGATTCACTGTAGCTTTGAATTTAGAGGTCCCTGAAGGTCTATATCCTCTCCTCCAGCTTTGGCTCCAAGGAAGAAGACTTTGCTAAAATTATTAATGTGCTGCCTGGCACCTGAAAAATCTATCAGCCCATACCTTTTGTGCATTAACTACCTGAAAGGGCTTGAAAGATACACAGAGGGCACTGTCCTGTAGTCATTCACGACAAAGAACAGAGATAAGGTTGTAGGAGTTTTCCCACTGCACACCTGGGTACAATGAAGCAGCTGCAGCTCTGCCTCCATATCATCTCTTCATTACCTCATAGGTTAAAGAATAGACCAAGTTCTGAATTTTTAGTAATACATAATCTAATTAAGTTACATAATCAAGTTAAGAGAGAAGTTCAATGTTGAAGCTCAAGAAGAAGTTCAAGAAATCTTCACAGGCTGTGGGACCTTGAGGCATTGCTTTGCTCCTCCAGACATAATTTTCCCCAGCCATTACAAATTAATGTATATTACATTAATTTGGCATCACAGTCTGCTAGTGACAGAGGAAGGGCTGCTGTAGCTTGTTTGGGATTTCCTACATCTGATTTCTCTCTGTTAACAAAAAGAAGTAAAAGGCATGCAGACCATTTCTACCCCTTCTTTGTAATTAGTTGTTAAACTTCCCTATAACTGAGGCGAGCCCACAAAAAAGTCACAGATGCCAGAGTCTTCACCCTTCTCTGATTTCTGTTTTATTACATGAGCCTGGCTTTGAATCTAAAAATTAGGAGCTCAGACTCTCCTCTTAATGTTGTGAGGGCAGTAATCCCTTTACATAACAGGGGAAATGGCATAATTCTGCCAGACGGCTGCAAACTCAGTGGGGAGCAAAGCTTTCAGACCATTATCTATTGTTTTCTATCCTGACTCATCCCAAGTAATTTTTTCTATGGTTTCTTCTGATTTTCAAATATAAAGTAATTCTGATTTAATTTTTTTTTTCTCCTGGCCACACGTCTGTCTTTTATAATAAGTGCAGGTTTTTATTCAGCTGATGCACTCATTATTGGTGCCCTGAGAGAGATCCACTGGAATTGCAGATGAAATGGAAAATAGAGCTACAGCAAAAAGTACAGTAGCTTAAACCTAACTCATGACCTTTTAAGACTTGTGGGTTAGCTCTGTGCTACACATTGTGATAACGTGGAATTTCCTGGCTTTAGCAAAGATACTCAGCTCTCTTTGCTCCAAAGTGCAGAGCATTTACTGCCAAAGAAAAGGGAAAATCTTCCTTGCCATATGCCAGGCTGGTGAGCCGTTTATATTTTCCCCAGCAAGATGGACACATACATATTTGATTGTAATTTCTTTATGTTAAATTATATATTATATAACATGCAGTCAAGAACACCAAAACAATGAAACCTTAGAGTACCCAGAAAAGTAAATAACTGCCTGTAATATTAGCAGCTTACAGGTGGTAGGGAGGGACAGAAGCTCGGAGGGATTTATGTGACTCGCCAGACGTCACGAAATGCAGGTCTGCCAGAGACAGAGATATCCTCTCTTGCAGTCTCATGTTTTAATCCCCACTCTTTCTTTCCTTCCATTAAGATAAAATATGTTTCCCTAATCCACAATGCTTAAGGGTTTTTTCAGGTAAGCCCTGAATCACTGGAATTCTCTGAAGCCTCCTCTGAAAAGAGCAGGGTGTTCAGCTAGCACTCATGAATATTTCAGCCGATGCCATTATTTTTTTAACACAATAAATATTACAGGGGAGAATGGAGAGGCAGCAAACTTTGTCTTGGGGAAACCAGTGAATGGAGACAGAGAATTCAGGGCAACCAGCCCCTTGTTGGTCCTGCCTGTTTACCAAAGCATCTCTCGCTGTGCCAGGGCGGATCTGTGTTTTAAGTCACCCACAGCGCCTGTGCTGTGCAGAGATTCGCCTGGCAGGGTCCCTGTCCCCTCCTCATGTCACCAGCCACCGCTAGGTGATCTGCCACCACCTTCCTCACCGTCCTGCTTCCAAAGGGAGGGTGTAAACAGCCAACAAAATTTTCCACAGAGATGCTATTCATGAAAATATTTCTGCACGCGCCGCTTTGCAGCCTGCGAGCTGCAGTTTGGAGTTTCCTGGGAAGAAAGCCTATTAAACTGCCTTTCTGCAGGATTGCCATAGCAACCCTCGCACAATGCCAGTGGCCCAGATTCCCTTCAGCCCTTCTTTCTCAACTGACAGCAGTGATTTTAATGCTCCTTGAACCAAATCTTTGCATGCGGAGACCGCTTTGGGAAAAAGAGGGGGAAAAAAAAAAAAAGCTTTTAATCAGGACTAGTTGTTCTCTTTTCTCTCTCCTTTCTTCCTGGGAAGCAGTGGGAAGACCTTTAGCATGGCGTCCCTCTCGGCCCCTTAAAGTCGCAGCTGGATAGTGACCACAAAGCAGTCCCATGTTCAGGGTTATTCAGAGCTGTGGGACACGGTGGAGATGATGCTTGCACAGGGATTGCTTTTTACAGATATTTACATCTATGGGCAGGGATACTGGGAGCACAGCAGGGAAATAGAAACGAAGCAATCATAGGCAAGGCAAATTCCCAGTTAAGCGTGAGAGCAGGACTGGGACTTGGAGCAGCAGCTCTCTGTAAAACAGGCCAGGCTGCTCTGCTCATTTTAAGCATCCCAAAGAGGCCAATATGTGATTTCTGCCAGGGTTGGAAGCTGTAGTAGGGTCCCCCAGTGACACTTGGTAGGGCACAATGCCACAGTCAGGGCTGGCTTGTGGTGAAAGCTGGTGACATGGGAGATGGGAAAGCAGAGCCAGCACCTGAGGATGCAGCTCAGAGCCAGCTCCCTGCTGGGTGAAGCCACTCTCCATCTGACCACAGGCACAGCACACCCCGGGTGCCCAGAGCTGCCAGCGAGCCAACATATGGGCAGGCACTTAGACACAGCTCAGGCAGGAAAAGAAATCAATGCCACTGAGTCTGACTAATGTGACCCATGCCTTATGGGAAGCAATCCCTGACCAGAGTTGGTGAAAGGGGTGCAAGGCTGCCACAGCCCTCAGACACCCCCCTTCTCTTGCCACTGTCCCTGCCATCTCCCCTTTTCTCCTGGCTGCCCTCAGAGGGGCCCCGTGGCTCATTGCCCATGGCAATGTCATGGAAATGGTGGCAAGGAGTGGACAGCCTGGGGAAGGTCCCTGGAGGGGAAACACCAGGTCAAGTGCTGGTGCATGGAGCTGGAGCATCCCAGGGTGCTGCCACCACAGCTGCAGAGGGAGCCTGGGGTACATACGCCACCATGTGTACCTTCTTCCAGGGAAAATAAATCAAATATATATGTGTAATGTCATTCCTGCTAACAGACAGACTCCAACCCCTTCCTCCCAAGTGCTCATTGTATCCATTGGCAGCAATCCCCAGCTGCATCCCTGTTTGCTGTGAGCATCTGGCCCTCAAAACACAGTTTACTGCACATTTGTGTGCAGTGCTTAGTGCTTCTGGCTTAAAAGTCTGTGCAAACATTAGAAACAGAGGGAGCTCCTCAGCCACTGAATCCAGCCCTGGGCTATCTCAGGTAACCATGTCATGTATGCTAACTAATCCTCCCAGCAATGCCCAGATGGAGGGATGAGCTGCCTCAGTCTGTCTGGGGAAGGGAACCAAAGTGCGTAGTGAGCAGCTGAGATCTGCAGGGATTCATCCCCTGCCCATCTGAGCCTGCCCTGCTCAGTAAATGTGAGTGGTTACTGCCCAGACAGGGTTCATGTCATCAGTCCAAGCAAATGGAGCATGGACACACAAGTGATGACGAGTGGAAACATGCTTTAGGGGAGAAATAGAGGCCAAGTTCTCGTCTGCACGAAACCAAAGAAGCTTTGGGGGCTGCCCCAGACTGAGAAAGCTGAGCTCTCCCTGCTTGCCATGTCTCCCTGTGGATGCTGGATTGGCCTGCTTCAACCCTGCTGTACTGGTGTCCTGCTGCCCACTCTCCCCTGACGCCTTTTTGGGGTGAGGATGCCAGGCTGCCCCAAAGCTGACCTCTCTGTGCAGCCACATCCTCACATAAATCCTCCCTTGGCAAGGGCAGCCTCCCTTTTGGGACCTGGGAGAAATAATCTCCCTAAAACAGGAGCCTGCAGAGAGGCTTGCAGGGGCAGAGGCGATGCAGCAAATTCCCCTGAGCTGTAAATGTATTTATATCCCCTCCCACCCGCTTGTGGTGAAAAACCCCTTACCAGTGCTGTGGACAGGAAGGAAACCATGTTTGCATTTATCTGCACTTTTTCCAGCTGGTGCTTTGATGGTTTGTGGGATCTGTCTTTCCCAGCAATCCTCTGTGAGCTGCTTCAGTGCTGGGAGGGTGGGAGAAGGAACAAAATGCTCCTTGGCTGGTTTTCCCCCTGGGGACAGAGGGACTGGGCACCCTCCCCTTTGCCCCTCTGCCTGGGCAGCCCTTTGGGCAACACTGAGGGCAGCAGTGGAGGTGGGAGAAGGATGGGATGGATCGGACAGTTTGGGGAAATTTTCATAGTCTGACATAGACTTAGAAGCTTACACACTTTTCATTAAATTTGCCTCATATATCTGCCACTAATTCTGCCTGGGTGAACTATAAACAGTATCTTATTAGTTCTTAGCAAAAAGAAAAAGAAATTCCAAAGTTCCTATAGGGTTTTACTTAGTATAAATATAATCTTTCCTCCTTCAGAAAGGTAGCAGCCTGTACAAAATGAATTTTTAGAGGATTATTTGCCACTGTGGGAGCCAGGCTGGGTCCCAGTTTGAGCACTCACATTATCTCTGTGCCCATGTGGGGCTGGAGGAGCTGTGTGCAGGCTGAGCTCAGCTGGCTGCAGAAGCTGCTTCACTGCTCTCACTCAGCAGCTCCCAAAGACAGAACAGCACAAATATTTGTGTGTGAAGCAGGAAATAAGTCATGCATTTTGCTGAAGGACTGGTGGAATTTGTTTTATCATGCTATGCCTGCAAATGTTTGTAAACACTGCATCAAGTTGCCATACTACAGCAAAGGTTAGGATTCAGCACTTTAAAGCCAGGCTTGAGATAAGTCTCTTTTTAATGAGGTATTTAAGGGCCACTCATACTCCAAAAAGAATGGTTGGGTGTGTGAGTTTTCATGTTTTCACCCTAACAGGCCACAGCTAAGGGCAGTGAGGGAGATGCACAGCCTCCTGAATGTCTCTTTCCAGCCAGGGGCACACAAATGCCATTCCACCAGAAAACAGAAGTTTCTGCCATTGCTCTTCATGTGGCTCACACCACAGACCAGGCTGAGTTCATGGCCTCACACTGAAATCAAGGCTTTTAAGCAAGAACTAGGTTAGAAATTCAAGAAGCTGGAGAAAGTCCACACAAAGCTGGCAAGAGACACACAAAGCACCCCACTTTTTCTCCTGCAACAGATTATACATCTTGAGGTTTTTAAGCCAGGCTGCAGAAAACAACACTTGCAATCCCATTTTTTCCAGGCTGCCTGTCCCACTGGTGACGTGGAGTCTCCAGCACATGCTGCTGGTCCCCTTCCTGCTCCCATATGTGCCCCACAAGGCTGCATCCCTCAGCTGCTGCTGGGGCTTAGTAAAGATGGAAAACTGCCAGAAAGACAGAGAGTCAGCTCCATGGATATGTGAAAAAATGAACTACTGCCCATGTCTAACTATTTGCACATTGGGGAGGAGGCAATGGCCCTTCCTTGGGTAACCTTTGCACAGGGTGTGGTGTTCCATAGCTGGGAGCAGGCATGCCTGAGGGAGGAGGGAATCTCCTTCCCAAACCTCTCCTGAACTGATGTTTGTGCCACATCCTGCTGGAAAAGGTGCTGAGCTCATCCTCTGCTGGGAACACTCCTGGTAACTTGCAGGCTCATGCCATGTCTCCTCTGCCAGGCCCTCACCCTCTCACAGCAGCAGCAGAGGAACCACAGGGCAAAGTCCCCCAGAGGCACTGAGCATCTCCTTTGTGTGTGTCCAGCCATCCCATCTGGGGCTCCAAGAACCAGTGCAAAGATGTCAGTCAGCTGCTGGGCTGGCACTACAGCCTGCAGGGTGACAGGCCACCCTAAATGCTGTTGGTTTAAGCTGTGAGGGTCTATCTGTGTTTCTTTTTATTGTGGAATAAAGCTGAACAAGCTGAGAGCCTGAGTCACATGGGTGTGTAACTCCACCAGCAGTTTTTATGAGACTGAGCCTTTTGGCAAGGAGCTCCCTTCAACTTCTTGCTTGACCCAACTGAACTGCACCTGGCACAGAGGTTGTCAGAAAATCCTGGTCCTCCATGATAAAGTCAATGCCGGAGATACAGCTTCCCACCCCTCATCTCCCTGATTTATGACACACATAAACCATGAGATTATTAATTTTGTCTTATTTACTTACATATGTAAAAGGTGCCATCTATTAAAAATCTGATTGTCATGTGGGCCCTGCCTTTACTTATAAGCTGAGGGTCTCACCCCTCTGCCTCACCTGGGAATTTTCTATTAGTGCCAAGTCTGTCCCTATGTATTTTATTTTTCCCTTTAAAGCTGGCAAAGCCTAACTCCACTGTTTGTTTGGGTTTTGGTTTTTCTTTTCTTTTTTTTTTTTGGTCATGAGTACTGAAAAGCAGGCAGGAGGTCTGTTTATGACTTCTTGTTGGCCTTTAATAAAATACTTCACATTTTATGCCCCATTTTTTTTCTGCTAACACTGACTAGTGAAGCTTGCTTTAGTACTCCCAGCTGTACATGGTTAATCTGTGAATGATTCTAGAAGAGCAATGGAAGATGAGAGATAAATATAAATGTTCCCTGACTGGGACCTGCAGCATTTTGCCTGATTTCTCTGGTAAGACATCTCCTTTGCCTGCATCCAGGACAGTGCCTGATCCAAGCACACGCTATAATTCATGTCCTGTTGGAGCATGTTCCCTGAAGAAGCCCTACATGAGTCATATCGCTCTCCCAAACTCCTGCCTGCTGCCAAGACGTCCAGCTGCATGAGGAGGAAGCACAAACTGTCACATGGGGATCTTTTTGACAGTGGAGTCCTGTCAGCCCTGTGCTTGTCAGAGCCCCCTCGGCAGCCTGTGCCTGGCTGTGCCGTAGGAGATGTGTGGTAACCAATTCCCTCTGGGTCACCTTCATCTGCAGCAGGAAACCAGGCAGATGGGGCCTGAGGGAAGCATTTCCATAATGAAACAGAGAGGCAAAGAACCTCCAAGGATGGCAGCAATTCCCTTGTATTAATAACATCCTTCAATAACAAGCACTTTGGATAATCTTTGCTCACTAGCTACTCTCCTCAGAAGTTCCTTCATTCAGTTTAGTGCATCCCCCTTGATGCACTTGAGTTTTCTCACAGCCTCATTCAGAAATGTTTATGTCTTTCAGCTCCTTTGTGGACTCATTCATTGCTTGCTGCAGCCCCAGCAGGGCTGTCAGTGGTGCAGGTGTGCTGCCATCACACACATGAGTGGCTCGTGCTGCAGATGTTGAGTTTAGCCCCAGTCACACTCAGGCTGTTGTTTTCCCCATGAGATGAACTGAAACAAACTAGACACATTTGAGGTGCAGGGTAAGGAGCTGGAAGAAGAAAAGAGTGGGAGGAAACAAGCAAGTGGTTTAATATCTTTCAAATGGCTCATAATATCTTTCAAATGCTCATTTAAAGCACAAGGACTAATGCACAGTAGGAAATGTCTTTATTCCAGCAATATTTCTTGACCACCCACTGTCAGCAGTCTGCAGTGTGCCATGTCCTTCCATGTATGTGCATGTTTCACATGGAGTGGTAATGTCCTACTGCTTAGTTTTCCAATGATAAACCCTAGGGGTAAAACACTTGGCTTCTGGTCCTTTTTTGAGCTAGGAGGAGAACTCCCACCTGTGTAAATCACTCCGTTGCCTACACTGGAGTTGGCCTGTGTCAATCTCCACCCCAAAGTAACCCAGACCACTGGAGGAGGCTGATGCAATCTCATTCGTTTGCCTTGTTTTGTGGTTTTGAGCATGTTTCTTCCACAGACTCTTTGGAGAGTCATGAAACTTTTACAGAACACAAGAATGACAGTAAAGACTCTGGTTTGTTCATTGTGCTGTCGTCTGCAGAGGGCTAGAAGTAATGAGGCTGACTTGAAAATCACAAATTCTGAAACAACATGTATTTTTTCACATGTTTTTCTCCTCTACTTGGAGCCTCCAACTACATATGGCCAGTGCCACATTGTTTTTCAGCAAAAAGGGTGCAACTAAAACGGAAAAAAAAGGGGATAATTTTCAAGAGGTGAAACGTAGGAAAAGGGCAACTACTGCGAGCATTGAAAACCAAATGAGGCGGCAATGCTGCTTTAAAAAGAGTTTTGGAATTTAATTTCACTTTAAACCCTGTTTCACTCCTTGTCTTCTGCCTTTACCCAATTTTTAATCCGAGCTAACTCTGCTGTTGCCAAGACTTCCAGGAGAGAAATTCGCGTTTCCAAGGGCCATTCCAGTTGACACAGCAGGACTCCGGCTGAAAACTAATCCGAGGCGAAGGCTGGGTCCGGAGGACAGCCCGGCGCTCTCGGCCCTGCCCGGCTGCTGGGTCACCGAGCGCAGCCCGGAGCACAAGGATGCGATTGTGCTGCGGCGGTGGGTGGGAGCGCAGCCCGTTCCGAGGGGCTGGGGGAGGAGGGCTTCGTGTGCCGCTGCTCCCACGGCTCTTAATTGCGGCGGCACACACGGTGAAAAGCCGGGAGAGCCGGCCTGTGAAAAAATGCGGGCTGGCATTGTGTGCTCGCCGCTGGCCCGCGCGCGGTGCGGGGATAAAGGCAAATATTGCGGCTGCCCCAGGAGCACCGCCCGAGGGACGCGGAGGGGTCAAGGTGCTGAAAATCAGCTCACGTTCATTTGTCCTCCTTAGGGCCACAGTGGCGAAGCTGTTCCCCAGCTGCAGGTGAGCCAGGGGTGGCACACGAAGGGAGCCAGTGGGGACAATCCCCATGGATTTACAGCTCCCGGCCCAGCTCCTGCACACCGACTGTTTGCAGGGAACCTGTAGTTTGCTTGTTTATGTATCTAGCTCATCCTGTGACTTCCAAGGAACGGTTTCCTTGTCCTTATGCTAATTCAAGCCCTGCTGAATAAAGAGGCTTTTTTGCCCTCGTCCCGTCCTGCGAGAGGTCATCTTTATTCAGGAGCCGTGAATGATGTGCGCGGGGTGCTAATCGCGCACAAAGCGCCCCGTCCCGAGCCAGCCAAGCGTACAGCTGTCCCTTTGTTCACAGGGATGGAGAGGGAACCTCAAAAGTGCTCCTGCCCCAGGGACAATAGCAGCGGCTCGAGAGACGCCTGAGATTTGGCAGGGCCCCTCTTTCCTGGCGCTAAAAGGGCCTTTATTAAACATAAATCATGTCAGCTGCTGCCGCAGCCCTTTCTCAGCTTATAAAAGATTCCCCTTTACTGCTTAAATGACACGATGGAAAGGAATTGCTCCGAAATACCCCAAAGACCAAAGCAGTGGAGCAGGTTGGGGACAAATGACACTTCTGACTGTTTAATAGCAATGCTCATCTGTCGCTGTTACAAAGATGCTTGCAGCTGGGTTAGTTTTTGAAGCTGGCTGATGATTCAATGTGCTTTATTGATTTTGTGCTGTCTTGAAATGTCACGAGGTCACAAGGACAAATTTCATACCTGTGAGTTATGAAGAATAACATGGAGCCCTACAAGCCCTGGGATAAATATGCTGCCATATGTTATCCCTGGGAAAGTGTGATGCCTTGGGCATAATAACTAAGTGTAGAACACTTCTGCAAAAAGTGTCACACCTCTGTCAGGGGAATAATTATTTGACTTTCTTATGCAGTGATGTATGACCTGACTGCAGCATTTCCCTGGGCTGTGGAGCAAACATTCTTTCTTCTTCCCTTTGTAAATAAAAGGGCATTCTGAGTATAAGGAACAAAATCAGTCATGGAAAAACGGGTAGCTTCAGGTAGTGCTGCTGGCAATTCTGGTCCCTCACTGGGCAGCGGGTGCTTCTGGGCAAGGAAATGTCACTGGGAGTGCAAGACATGGCAACCACTGAAGCTTTGGGCAAGATGAGCATGTGTCAGGAGGAGTTTGATGTCCCGCTGGAATTTCAGGCAACTGGATGCTAGTTGTGACTGGAATTGAGTAGTGCATAACTGAAAGTCTTACCTGGAGGGCTCTCTTCAAGGTATAATTGTCTGGGCTCATCTTCTGCTTCTCACACAGAGATGTACCAGCCAAACCCAGGCAGTTACCAGCTATGCACTCTGTCTATAAATGCGTATATCCATCTGCTGTTTAAATTTGCACTTTAATAGCAGTGCTAGATCAGTCAGACCATGCCTCGACATCCCTCCTCCCCTCCTGCTTGTGTTCACCTTTGTTTCCCTCGAGCTGACACGCCTGGCTGGGCAGCTCTCTTGCTTGCCACAGACAGCTGTCACAGGGATGGCATTTCTGTCCCACAGGGTCCCCTGCCCCTCTTGTGCTCGCTGTCATTCAGTGTCTCACTAACTCTTGCAGGCCAGGCATGGCAGGGCTGCACAGCCGTGGAATCAGTCCATGCACCTGCACTGCACACTGGCACAGGTAATTCCACAGGTGGCATTAGTCCCCAGCTCAGTATCCGTGCCTTGCTCCATGATCATCACCTCGTGGAGGCAGGGAAAGCATTTAGAGGCTTTTACAGGTGAGGTCCTGCTGGCACTGGGGAATAAGCACAGCTCCTTATTTGTATAATGAGCTCCTTTCTCATGTTTTCAATGCATTATCAGGTTTTGACAAGGATCCCCACCAATCTCCTAAGGATTCATAAATAACTGAGCCTACAGCTCTAAGCATCACGTCTCAGCTCCTCTCTGCAGAGCAAGCCATTGCTCCAACCACCCCAATCACCAGGTTTGCAAAAAACCGTGTTGACTGTTCCATATTTTCCAGGCTGGATTTAGGTCTGATTTGTTCCTGCCATATTTTATTGCAAGTTATTATTGCAAGTCAGTGAAGAGTTGCTTAGTTTGCACTAGCAATAACTTTGGCCCTGAATCTGCAACAATTTATTCCCATTTAAAAAAGCAAAGGTATTGTCTGCACACTACTGGGACATTCGCAGAGAGTATAAAGTCTCTTATCCAGTGGCTCTTGCTCCTTGAATTTGATATTTGCCTCGTGAATTTCTGTGTGACATGGCACTCAAATGAAGATTATTCAGAAAGACACATTTTTCCTGACATGAGTAATAGGCTGGAAAAAGAGCTAATGGATTGTTAGTAACCCAGAGACCAGTCATCACATTGCTATCTTCACAAAACTCATCTGTATAAAATGCTCATCTTTTTTAAAGGTGCCATGAGACTTCAGTTTTCTCCTAAATTATATATCTCAGAATTTACATATGTTAATAGTATAATTATTATTATTTATATACTTATTTATACGTTATTTATCTCAGAATTTTTATGTATATATAAAGATATTTAGATTATATATATTTGTATGTCAATGCACATCTCTTATGCATAATATGTAAAGCTGAAGTATCAAAGCTCAATTTACCCAAGTAAAATTTAATGGAGTTGATGGCAAGGAAAGGCAGAGAGAAAGCAGTGTATTAATTGCTTTAGATTTTCAGATTTATTGTTTCTGACTTGCTGCAGACTGGAATAAAATTCATAATAGAACAGGTAAATAATTCTATTTACTCTGTTTACACTGGGAAGCTTTAAACTGTTTTTAAATGCATTTATTTTCTTTAGAATACTTTTTCAATTGCTAGGACGCCCTGACTCGAGTTTCAAATATCTTTCAGTCACTCGTTAAACAGAAGAAGGACAACAAATGTCAAAGTGAAAATGTGCAGAGGATGGGGAGATGATTCAGCCTCACTGATCGCTATTTGCCATGGCAATTTGCTTTATAAGTTGCAGATGTAAGTTTTAGCAAAGCAGGATCATCTCAGACTGTTTTTCCTTTTGTGCCTTAGTGTCTCCATCAGTTAAAAAACTTTGCTAGGCTGGATACCTAACTTGTGGTTAGCCACATAAAGGCAGATTCTCACAGTCGGTGAGCACCAAATTCAGCCCAAGTGTGGCCCCCCACTCCCCCCACCCCAGGGTGTCCTGAATTCAGCACTCGTCCTGGAAACATCTGAGCTGCTGGAAGCACGGGGGACTTGGCAGATCTTCCTTGTTTGGGTCCCCTCTGAAGCTGCAGATGTCTGCACGTGTTGAGTTGTGTTCCTTTCCACCCACGCAGGACCACTGAGCTCTCTCCCCATGAGTCACAGCCTCAGGAGCTGGCCTGAGGCACTGACACTGGTGGCTTGACACTGTGACTCCAAGCAAGTTCTTGGGAATTTAGTACCGTGTCTCACCTCCAATGGAATCCACAGCTTTTTGCATGTGAGTGTGAGATGTGCTCTCAGAGATTGCTTGGGTTAGCAGAGCACAGGTGCTCTCAGAAATCTCCTGGGGTGGGGATGGACAGGGCTCAGTGCTTTTTGGGGAAGGATTGCCCTTGCCTGTGTGTGCAGTGCTGAAATAGCACAGCATCAGTATTTCTGAGACACAGCCATCCAGTTATTGGTTAATGAAAGCTTAATACTGCAAAAAAGGTGATCACAGATCAATAAATGGTATGTCCCTTGTGAGGTCCTGATGAACAGGTTTGTGTCTGAGAGGGTTCAAAAGTTCTGACAGTGGCCTAAAAAGTGGCAGGAAACAGTAAAGGATTCACTACCTTTTTTTTTGCTCTTATTGTACCAAAGGATGTAGGTTCAGATCCCTTTAATTTATACCACCAGTACCTCATCCTAGTGAAAAGAAGAACTGATTTTTGTCTGCTACCAGAGCACATCCCTTTCCAGATATAAACTCACTACCCAAAGGTGTACTTTGATCTGCGCTTGGGTGCACTATATTCTTCTGCTGTCTCCTGAAGTACTCCTGATAATTGGGGTCTTTCTTTAGCCTTTAGCCCCAGAATAACTGAATTATGGACACAAAATTACCTGGCCTTGCAGGGAAATGGGCTCCTATTGATTTTCTTTTCACTCAACTGATATTAAGCTCCATTCATCCTGGCAAACTTCTTAAACCATTTTCCCAGTCCAAGTAGCACATGCTTGATTGGCACTTCTGAAAAAAAAAAAAAAAAGGATCTGAATGTGAAATCCTCGTTTTTTTAGCAGCATCATTCACACATGGGAGCTGCCAGATGGCTGTGCTCTCCTAGGCCAGCCCATTGAGGGAGCAGGAAAGCGGCACACGATATTCTGGCGACTGTGGGCTCTCGGGTGTGTGGGCCAAAGGAGGCAAATCCCACCTCCTCCCTGCTTCAGGAGGCAAATCCCACCTCCTCCCTGCTTCAGGACACGCCATCAGCAGATGACTCCTGCCTCTGCATGTCAGCCCTGCCTCTGGGCTACAGGCAGTGTGGGTTTGTCAGCGAGCTCTGGAGAGAGAGCTGCCTCAGAGCATTGGTGGTGCCAATGGGTGTGTGGAGAAGGGATGGCAGAGCCTGGATGGGGAGCAGAGCAGCTGGAAGGGCGTTGGCAGGGGCTGGGGGTTCATCAGAGCATTACAGGAGGGTGCCCCACTTATTTAACAGCTGCAGAAATTCCAGGGAGCTGTTTTGTCCCCTGTCAGAGCCCAGGAGCTCGTCGTGCCTCCTGCAGGGCTGGGGTGTGCAAGCTTGGGGCAGCGCTGGCACTGAAAAGGGAAGCAGGGCTGCCTTAGGGAGCCAGATGCAGAAACAGGAAGAGGTTTTGAGCTGGTGACTAGGAGTTTTCAGAGTACTGCAGGGCAATATGCAGCATCCAGTGTCTTGTTCCACACCTAACAGATCAAAGTTATCAGCATGAATTCAGACAGCACCGTTTATATTTCAATCTATTTCAGAAATTAGATCCTTTATTACCAATCCCTGCTATCTGCAGGTGAAGACACCAACTTCAGTCACAGTAGAAATGCTGTCTCCATTTGCCTCAGCCCTCCCCACTGCCCTTGCCTGCAATGGTTGCTATTTTTATCCTCTGTAAAAACAGTACAATCAACTCCCTCTGCTACCAAAGAAGCTCTGATGGATAATTTAATACCAAACACTGAGATGATTAGGGGTGCAGGGCGGCTTTATTGCAGTCAGAGAGAAGCTGAACAGGCGAAGGTTGTGCTGCAAGTCTGAAATCTCCCAAAAATAGCAGTGTGGAATGCCCACGGGGGGGAAAGCTCTACGGAAGTGTCAAATGCTGAAAGAACCTGGTGGCTCAGGGGAAAAGAGAGGCTCCTGAGAATGGAGGCTCTTCACCCATGAAACCCCAGCCTGCAAAACAGGCTGGCTTCTGGTGTGGTCAAACAAAATGTGAGGTGGCTTTTCAGGCTGTCAATGAGTCAAACAAATTGGGCCATGCCTTTAATTACACCCACTGCTGCTGGACCAAAAGAGGAGTCAACAACTCTACTTCCCCCACAGGAGGAAAGACACAATTTCTTTGAAGCTCTCTTGATGTCAGAGGTCATCTGTTTCACTTTTTTTCCAACACTGGCTCTATTTGTTGTTCGCCTCCCTGTATTGTTGGAGGAAAGGAACTCACCAGGTCTTGCAGAGGAGCACGTGTTATAGCAGACTGTATTTCCTCTGACAGCTTCTGCTGACTGGAAGGTGCCTCAGGCTGAGCTGTGCACACAATTAACATGGCAAAACTCCTTTTGAGTGGGGTAGGTCTGCTCTCTTGCAGATGTGCTGGTATAAATACATCTGTATTGGGATAGCTACTCATGTAGATAAATTAAATGAATCTTCTTGTCTAAAATAGATATACTCGTTATACCAGAACAATTTATGCACTAAGGGAATTAGTCATATAACTATATACAGTAGTTGAAATGGGATTTACCAGCTAGTGGGATGAATATTTATTCTTGTCCATACAGAAGTAAGTACAGGTTTATTATTAATCTGTCCTGTGTAGCAGACACGGTATGGACCCTTATGGCTAGCAGCATGAATCTTATAACAGTGAACTTCCTATACAGTTTGTTTCCAGGATGCATCAAAACAACATCTTGCAAAAAATAATTATGGCAGGACAAAAAGTGCCAATGCCCTGTCTGAACAGCTGTCTTGAATTAATTATGGCCAGAGGTTGGTTACAGCCCTTCCTTCTGTCCAAAACCCTTCTGGCCTTGAGATTTCAGTTATACCAGTATGAGAAAGCAAAAACCTTTCTCTTCTTTGGTGGCATTTCAAGAAGATCCTCAGCTCATGTGAAGTCCACCTAGACCAGCTGATGGAGTGGCTTCTTAGTGTGAAACCCTATTTAAACCTGATCCTGGCACTGGGAGAACAGCCATGCTGGGTCTCCCTGTGCATCTTCCTGACTCACTGGGCACAGTTCCTTGCCCCTGGTACTTTTGCAGGAGGTTGGCACAAGGGAGACACCAGGAATTGCCCTCAGCATTGATGGGTCCCAGTCCTGGAGCCAGGGCAAACTCATTTATTTTCTCTTGGGTGTGCTGAGGAGCAGAGAGCAGTGAGCATTAATGCTGAATTGGAGCATTCACATTTCCACCCCTACCACTAATCACACACTGATATACCCCAGCCCTGGGGCTTACCAGATCTGGCCTTTGCTAGCATTTTGCTAGAGCCCAGCAACAAGACTTCTATTTTGTCTGGCAGGGCTCATTTCAAAGAGGCCTGGTCCCTGGAGAGGCAGCTGACATTCTCTTTCTTCATTTCATCCTGCCAGCTGTCTTCTCAGTTCTGTCTTTTAGACCTGTTTTTGTTCCTGGGCAGAAATACTTGTGCAGGTCAGCACTGAGCTTTCATTCAGTAGCAAGCTAAGGAATTTTTCAATGGCATAATGTTAGCCTATTTTAATCCCTGCATAAATTCACTCTCCCATAGCCTGGATACATTTAATTTAATGACAACATTGAGCCACATCAAAAACAAACGGAAGTGGGAGGGGTAAAAAAAAGTCCCAAATCTTTTCTTTTGGCTGTCTCAGACTGAAAAGTGGATGAAGAATGCAGAAATACACCTTACACTGCACTACCTTGGTGACTTTTCCAGGCCAGCAGAGCAGTTACTCAGTAGCTGCTATTTCAGTTCCTAGCTCAGCCACCGATGTCACTACAAAGATAAATGTTCAGCCTTTTGCTGGGAGTTGCTGACGTAAGGAATAAGACACCTGGTTGCAGAATCCAACCTTGTGTCTCCCAAACCAGCATGGAATGATGCAATGGTTCTCTGGGTATTTGGCAGTTCACCAACACCAACGGGTTTTCCAAGTATGAATGTCAACCAAAAAAGCCTTCTTCCTGGCTAAAAATTAAAAATCTCTCTCAGAGCCATCTCCATCTCTGCTTCCCCAAGGTCCCAATTACAGCCAGGTAAGAAACTCTCCTCTCCCTTTCCTTTGCTTGCAGCCTTGTCTTTGTGGTGTGGGTGGAATTGCTCTTTGTAGGTAGCAGTGCCCCGGGGCTTCGTTCTGTGAATCTCACTACAGCAGCCACCTCTTCTTATCTGCCAATCAAGGTATTCTCCCACTAGTCATTTTATAATCTGCCATGTAATACTTTACAATCTACTGTAGGGTAGACTTTTGACAAGATATTTCATGGTTTATTCAGAGGAAATGTACACTAAGCTCATTTAATCTAAAATCCATGCAGTTTCCAAAATTTCCTGTGCTCCCTGTATCCTCTTTATAAAAATACCAGCTTTTCCTCCTGCAGCATGGATTCTAGCAGGATTTTATTTCATTCCTCTATCTGTTCTCTTCGTTCTTTAACTGAAAGTTGCTTCCAGCTTCTGCTGAAGACAAGGGCAAAGCTGTGATGGACTTCAGCAGGTGAAAGGCTGAGTCTTTAGCTACCACGCTCATCTACCAGAAATGAGACCTCCATAGGGTGATGCTGGTCTTCCTCCTTCTTCTCTTTCTCCTTCGAAACACATTATCCACCGTAAAAAGCCCTCCATCCAGCAGCACAGCTGCAGGCAGACCACTCACTCAACAGCAGATCAAGTTACCAGGAATCACATTTGTGAGCTACCACACTTACCCTGAGCTTTACACATTATTCCTGGCAAATGCTGAGAAAAGAATCAGAGAGTGAAAATCATGTTGTTGTTCCAAATGGATGTGCTCTGTGCCAGCAGCATTTTGCTGAACACAGCTCCTACAGCGTGGATCCCTGTGAGCAGTCGTAACATTCCCAGGTGCTTCTCCCACTGCTGTGCAGGGCTGTAACTCCCCAGGACCCCAGCTCAGGGTTCAGCTTGGTGCCACCACCTCACTGCCACTAGGGCGAGTGATGCTTTAGAGGTGTGTATTTTCTCCATCCCTGCAGAGCAGTAAAATCAAGCATGTGGGCTTGCCCCAGTGTTTCTGCAGCTGGGCTCTACTGGTGCCATCTGTCACCACCAGCTGCGTTAGACACGCAGCATGCCTCGCTGCAGGGGAGTCCTGGTGTCAAGGGCCTGGGCTGCAGCTGCTGCACACCCAGATGCCCCCAAATCTCAGGTATCAGTTGGGGATTTTGTGGAGGTAAAGGGATACATTGACCGAATTCCTTGCCCCTCGCTCCTCCTTTTGTTTGCACAGAATATGCTGAACTGGAAGGGACCATTCAAGATCATCAAGTCCAGCTCCTGACCCTGAGCAGGACATCCCAAGAATCTCATTATGTGCCTGAGAGCATTGTCCAGATGCTTCTTGAACTCTGTGAGGGATAGTGCTGTGACCAATTCCCTGGGGAGTTTATTCCGGTGCCCAACCACCCTTTGCATGAACAACCCTTTCCTGATACCCAACGGAAACCCACCCAACTCAGCTTCATGCTGTTTCTTCAGGTCCTGGAGAGATTGGTACCTGACCCTTTGCTGCCCTTGTGAGGATGTTGAAGGCCACAATGAACTCTCTGCTCTTCTCCAAGCAGAACAGACCAAGTGACTTCAGCTATTCCTCATAAAGATTCCCCTCCAGACCCTCCACCATCCTCATGGCCTCCTTTGGAAGCTCTGTAACAGCTTTATGTCTTTCTTATATTGTGGCACCCAAAACTGCCCCCAGCACTCGAGGTGAGGCTGGGACAATCCCCTCCCTTGCCTGGCTGGCCATGATCCCCCCCTGATCCTCCCAGGACAGGGCTGGCCCTCTTGGCTGCCAGGCCAATCTGCCATCGACCAGGAGCCCCAGATCCCTTTCCATGGCACTGCTCTCCAGCCTCTCATACCTCAGTCTGGACACAGCCAGGGTTGCTCTGTCTCAGGTGCAGAATCCAGCACTTGCCCTTGTTAAACTTCGTGCAGTTGGTGATTGCCCATCTCTAACTTGTCGAGGTCTCTCTGCAGGGCCTCCCTGCCCTCGGGGGAGTCAACAGCTCCTCCCAATTTAGTATTCCCAATTCAGTATTCCTTCCAGTCCTGCATCCAGTTGTTAATGAACATTTTGAGTAATTTTGTCGGAATTACTTCTTCCTCATGTTCTGAGGAAGCCTCTGCTCTGTGGTAGACACTCAGGACATCGAGCTGACACACAGGCAGCGAATGACCCAGAATTTCGTGAGGCCACCATGATTTTGCAGATTTTTCCTACCCGGAGGTTTTGTGAGGAGTGAAACGTGTGGGAATGGTGAGCCCACAGCAGGGGGCAGTGCTCTATGGAAAATCCATCCACCGTCCTTCAGCCATTTTGAGCATGGAAACCGTGACATCTCAGGGCCTGGCCTAGCAGCCTGGTTCTTCTCTAACATCCCTCTTACTCCCTGTCCAGGATGATTGCAATCCAGAGAGGCTTGTGCACAACTCTCTCTGCACAACTCAGGCTTTGTCTCTATCTCAGACACACACTTGGTTTTGAGGTTGAAGAACATTATCAGATGTTTCAGTTTTTAAATCCATGTGTGTGTTTGTAGCTGGTGTCCCTTTGGGCCATTCCTAGAAAGAAAATTCAAGAGGCCAAGGCACCTCCAGAGCACCCAGAGAAATGGGCCCTTGGCAGCTGGCCTGGCTTTATCAGCCATTGTTCAGGAGTCACATGCTACCCCAAGAGGGGCCATTTTAATTAAACTTGAGACTTCTGCCAGCCTTTCCACGGGCCTCCAGCGTCAGCCCTTTTCCTGTGTTTACTGCAGACACATCCTGCCTGGAACTCTCTCCAAACACAACAGCATGTTGCAAATAAACACTCAGCAGTGAACTCCAAGCCTTTTCTCCTCCCTGTTTGCACCGTTTGTGCTCGTCCCGGGAGGCAGTGGCTGTGCTGTGGGATGACAGGTCACTGTCCAGGAGGGAGCAGGGACAGGTGGCCCTGGTGAGCCAAGTTGCAGCTCACTCTTGCAATTTAAACCAACTCAAAGCTTTGCTGGAGGTCTGCTGCTGCAATTTAGGGTAGAAAGTGGTTGTTTTCTCATTGTTTTCAACCATGTTGCCATGGGGATCTCAGCTGGAGGGTAGCAAGGAGCTCTCTGTTCCCCTCTTCATCTCCTCTAGGCATTCTCTGGCTTGCAAAGGTCTCCAGGGGACACCATGTGTGAACCTTCACAGTGCTTCCTGCAAGTGTCAGGGCAGTGAGAAGATTTTCCTATCTAATCTGTATCTGTGTACTTGCTTACACTTGTAATATGTGCAAGAGAGTGAGACTGCCCTTGCTGGTCCTGCCCATCCCACCCAGGATGCAGGGACCTGTGCTCCCTCTCCTGCTGCTGACATTTCCGTGGAAACCACAGAATTGGCATTCAGGGTAGAAGGGGTTTGGAAAGGATTGTAGGTCCTTGAAGAATCCTTTCACACCAAGGGCTTTGTCTCCTTCCTCTCCAGAGGTCCCACAGGTCCCTGAAGCCAGCAGGAGAGGCATGGTGGAGCTGCCCAAGCCTTCCAGGGCCTCACAATGTTGGCCCTGTGCTTTGCTTTTTGTTTTTGTGATCTCTGCTCCCTGGCTTATCCCCTGATCCCTTTCTCCTCCCCTCTCTGACGTGCCTCTCTGCCTTTCCCAAGCACTATGCCAAGATGCTAATTACATTCCTCGTGCTCCTGTGTTTCCATTAATGGCTGAGGACTTGGACCCATTCCTCTTTCCTTCTCTCCTCCCAGCATACCTGTCCCTGGCCCAGAGATGGTCCTGTCCCAAGCAAAGAGCTGGGGCTGAGGGGCCACATGGGATGGGGCAGGACTCTGAAATCCAAGTGAGCAGAGAGGAGACAGCCTGCACATTGCCCAAACACAAATGTGAAGGGTGGGACTTGTCACCCCAAGGTTACACAGGCTCAAGAAGCAATTAGACGAACTCACTGAAGGCAAATATGCCCAGGGCTACTAAACACACAGACATGACCCCTAAATGAGAACGTCCCTGAGCTGTGGGCTGCAGGGCCAGGTGAGTGTTCTGGGAATGGAGCCCATATTTTTGCTCTGTTGGTAGCTCTTTTCAGTGTTGCACCAGCAAGTGCTCTGCAAAATCAGAAAAATCATATGAGACCATAAATTCTCTTCCACAGGAATTTTGCTCAAAATATCCCCTGCCATATTCCCACTTGCTTGCTTCCAGATTTTCAAAATATGGGAGCTAATCATGCACAACAGGGAGCAGGGAACTGGCTTCACCTTGTGAACGGTGTACCAAGGTGGCAATGGTTTATCTGGCAAAAGAGAGCTCATGCAGATGGCAGAAGTTTTTGATATCCAAAACAAGGCTTTTCAGTGACATGCTGACATGTGACATGCTTTTCAGTGACAAGTCCACACAGGACTTGATGGGAAACACCCCCAGTCAATCTCAGACCACAGCACTGCTCCTCAGCCTGCTGCTGTTCATCCAGGAGCTGCTGCTGCCCATCTTGCCTGCACCCACCCTGTCCCCTCTGCAGGCTGGGCTCCTGCCCCATATTCATTATCACCATCAGCCTGCAGCCTTGGGGTGCTGTGGGGTTCCTGAGCCTCCCCTTGACTGTGCACCCTCAGAGGGGCAGTTCTGGGTCCCAAACTGTGTCTATATAGAGGAGGGGGCAGCCCTGGGAGAGCTGCCACTGCATCACACCAGTCCCCCAGGACAAGCTGCACCAGATCTGCTTAAAGCGACAGCCACCCGCAGGCTGCGCAGCGTCGCTCCCAGAAAAGGCTCGGGAAGCTGTTGTGCAAAGCTGACCCAATTTACAGCTTTCAGTGCTATTCTAGTAGTTTGGGATGTAGTGAAAAGGAGCCTGGCATCTATCCTCATTTAATACACATCTCAGCCTGACTTTGGAATGTCCTACTGAAAGTGCAGCCAAGGGAAACTTTTTTTTTTAACAGACCAACAGCCAAGGGGGGAGTAAAAAGCAGGGAAGAGGGAGTGAGAAAGAAAGCAACAAACAGCAACCAAGGATTTGGGGACTGCAAACAGCTTCATGAATAATACTATCCCCTGGAAATCAAGTGGCTGGAAACACTTGCCTGACCCAATATGCAAATCTGTCCTGGGCGGGGATGGGGCAGACGGGATTTCTCATACCCAGCGCTGGGCTGCTGCAGGGGGGACTCAATCCTCAAGGGCTGGGCACAGCCAGAGGTCTTCACCAAGTGTGCCACCTTTGGGGATGCCACTAGGAATGAGGGCAGGTCATTTTGATGAAAGCTGGGGGGGTGCTTTGAGGAGGAAGGGGATGCATGTGGTGGGTGAAGGTCAGCACTTGCCCAGGGGAGCTCAAGGCACCTTGTGGTGGGAGCCCCTCTGTGCCCACATATAAATGTGGATGGGGCTTCAGGGACAGACAGGGATGCCTTGCAACCCCCGTGGGGGATGTGGACCTTTTCTGAGAACAGCAAAGAGCCTCCCACGCCATGGCACGGCTGTGTTGGCACCGTGCCACCAGCACCTGTCCTGCAGCACCTGAAGGGCGGATGCTTCACCCTCTGCCCTGCCAAGGCAGCTCCAACCGGCCCAGTCGGGAACACGCTGCAGCCAACACACCTCTGTTTACAAAGTATTCAAGGATAAAGGCCCTGGGAGTGCACCAGGGGAGGCAACAGAGCCTGAGGAAGGCAAAGGGCATTTGCTCACCTTGTCCTTGTCAGCCTGTGGCATGGAGGGGCCTTTGCTGTGTCCTGGTGCAGGAAGGGCTGTCCCTTCTTGCTCCCTCCTGCTGGCTCCATGGTGCTTACTGAGGGATGTGGCTGCTGCATCCAGGCCCCTCTGTTCCCAAGGACTGTGCTTTTTACCTGGCAGTTTCTCCAGACATCTTCATGTGTGCTAGATTTGGCTCTCCAGGGCAGAGAGGTCTAAAATCAGAGTGACTTTTGTGAGTAGAGGTCATTAGGTTCCAGTGACACATAGTGTATCTCCAGACATTTCCTCATCCCAGTGCACACATGTGTACAGCTTTCCCAGGACACAGTGTTTCACAGTGGCTCTCTGCTCTCAGTGACACACAGGGACTGGCATGCTGGCCTGGCACTGTAGATAGAAACCACAATAAATGTGTCCTGGCAGAGGTGTTTGCACAAAACTGGCACTTTTGCTTTCAGAGTCCAGACACGTGGTTATACTGTGGTCTATCAGGGCTCTTGCTGTGCCATTTCAGATCCCTTCCAGGGGTGGGTCTGCTCCCCATGGCTCGTCTCACTCTGAAGGCTTTTTCTTAATTTCTAACAGGAAGATTCTTCTCTTTTTCTCATGACTCTGTTATGACTTCCTACCCTTTCCCCTCCTTGGATAACCTTGTAGTTTTTTAAATATGGAATTATTGCCTCTCTTCATGGCATGGAGCTCGGGGATCACAGCAGTGCCTGCTTTTTGTTTTCATGTGACACATCATTACGTGTTCTGCACTTTTTATATTTATTTGGGGAGTTGTCCCCATGGATATTACAGTGGCTCAATCCAGCTGCCTCTGGTGCAAATAACTCAGAGCATCCCTTTAGCATCAACACCCCTTTAAAGTATTTGGCAATGGAGAGTTAAGAGAGCTCTCAGAACTGTGATACATCTTGTCAGTCTCACATGAGAGGCCAGGACACTGAACTTGAGCACAAGGTGCTGGGACTTAAATCAGAATTAATTTGTGTAGCACATTGGGGCCTGCAGTGCACCTGATAAAGCTGGAGCCAGCAGACGCCATCAGCAATTTGCTGGGGTGCAGCTCATTGATCTCTCTCCAGATGGACCCACAGTGGTCATTCCTCCTTTGGTACAAGGAGCAATTGCAAAACTTCTAAAGACTGAGCACTGATCGCTGGTTCACCCTTTTGTATGCCCAGGCAATTTGCATGGATTCTGAAGGATGAATCCTGCAATGGCTCCCGTGGGTATCGAGGTATGGATGGGACTAACCTGTATCAGTTGTGCTGCCTGGCACACAGCTGCAGTGGGTATTTCCATGCTCTTACCAGAGCCTCTGTGCTTTGGTCTGCAAATTCACAAGTGGCAGAAACCAGCCCTTAAGCTACAGAGAGTTTTACTTGTGCTCCTTCCTCAGCCAGTTCTGTAGTGTTGTTCTTCATTTGTCTAGGATGGACTTTTTAATTTTAATCACTGGTCACACAGCAGAGCCTGAAGGGACTGTTGTGTAGGGTTAAATGGAAAAGCTTCTCCATAATTACAGTGAAATTACTAATATGAGGGTCAGTTTTAACACAAGCTTTAATTTTAACCACAATTGGTTTGAAGACTGACAGACACAAAAGGGATCCAAGCCCGTTTGAATTCAGATGTGAATTCAAACAAACAAATGGCAGAGCTCAACATCTCCAGGTGTAATGAAATTTGATTTTCTTGATACCACAGCTGAAAATCTGACTCTGGTCTTTGCAGCACAGGTGTTGCTGACCCTGGGAATGTTTGCCTGGGTGTAGCTGTGTGGAATGGGCCTGGGTGAGGCTTTCAGCATAGTCTGAGTGTGGTTTGCAGCATTGCATAAGGTTTGCAACACAAGGCCAGGAGCAGCTGACCTCATGCATGGCTCCCTTCTCAGCCAGTTCTGTAGTGTTGTTTTCTATTTGTCTGGGATGGACTTTAATTTAATCACTACTGTATGGTTCCACGTGTCTCCTCTAATTATTTATCAAAATAATTACCCCAGGATAAAGATCTCCAAGCATACTTCTAGGGATGTATGGGATCACTGTTTTCTTCCATCATCTTCTCTCCTTGCTGCTTCCATTTTTCCTCTTGTGCCAGTAGAGTGAGGAGGTTTAAGCAGATGCACAACCTGAAAAACTAATCCCATAAGGAAAAGGAGAATATCTGTTTGGTTCCTCCACATACCTGGAGAAACCCCAGTGCTTCACTGTAGGTGAGGGAAGGTGGGACCACCATTTTCAGCTCTGCAATCAGCTTAGTTGTATTGTTCTGGTGCTTTCCTTTACTTTTTATTGCTTTCCCCCCTCCCAGGAACAGTCCTGTCATTTTGTACAGTCCTGGCACATTTCGTATGTGCCACCAAAATATAGAGAGGCAGTTTCCAGCAGGAAAAAGACAGGTAGCATGAAATGGCTTGAGAAAACAGACTAGGATTTTTAGAGCATGTGCTGTGATAGGAATCGTCTTCACCTGCTATTGGGAAGAAGATACTTCAGCAGCTGTGGATATAAATAGCACTTATCAGGCAGTGAAAGGGAAACAAAGGCTTGGGTAATTACAAGAAGAAATGTCTAGGGGAAGATGGTTTTTTAAAGAGCAATTAAATCAGCTCCCATGCAGCTGGTGAAGGTGGGAGACGTTCGGCAGCATGGTACAGAACAGCCAGGTCTAAGAAAGGTCTTTCAGTAAAGGTCAGATAAGAGCAGGTGCATATATTGGACAAAAAAATCAGAAGTAAAGAAAGATGATTGTGACTTTAATAACTAAGCTGGGATTTCTCTGACTGAGGAACAGCAGCCTGAACCTCTTTCAGCTAAGGGCTATTTTTGTCCACAAACAGCATTTTTATTGTATCTTCACCTTCCAAAGATGGGCAGCAGATAATAGAAAAGCATAATTTCTCTGATGATTTTACATCCTCCTGATTTCTTAATTGAAAAGAAAGATCTTGGGAGTGACTTGAATGCCAGCAGGCCTCTGCAGTGTGCAGAGATGCTTGGCATCAGCAGACCTGTGCTCAGGATGAGGCTGGGAACAGGGCAGGGGCAGGGGCAGTGGTGACAGAGATGTGCTGCTGCATCCATTCAACAAAGGGGTCTTGAGTGGGCCAAAAAGAAAGTTCACATGAAAAGGCAAGTGAAACCAGTGGAGCTACAACCATGAAATCAGTAGAGGCCCAGGTTATTAATTAGCACAACCACATGGCCAATCATTTGTTTGATGTGTTCAGATGGACTGTGCTTACCTCAGCTCTGCCCAACTTACCGGTTTTGGCCCTATTGAAAAAGGGGACAGGAAATATTTTCCTAGAAAAAGGACAACCTGCAGCCACACAGCTCTCACTCAGGCAGCTGTGGCTCAGTTTATCATATGTGGGATTACATTTGGCTCACACAGGGCTCAGATAAATGGTCTGTGTTGCTTGAAATGTCAGCAGGGTCGCCCAAGGTGCTGGATGTGACGGAGTGGAGCTGATAGTGCAAAGCCAGGCTGTCACCTCTGCTGCTCCTGCTGCCTGGAGCGATGCTTTCTGGCTGTGCCAGTGACTTGTTGCAGTGCACATGCTGCTCTTCAGAGAACAAAATGGTAACGTGGCTGCACAGATTACTTATCTGCTAATAAACCTCTCGTGATGAAAATTCGGGGAGTGGAACACTGCTGGTCATGTGAGAGTGAGCGAGCAAATGCAAATATCTCAGCCTGTATCAATCTCTGGAAAAAAAAAAAATACATTCAGGGTCAACAGAGTAGCAGAATTGTTGGCCACTTAGCTCTGCCCTAGAACAGTTTACTCCCAGCTCTTTTTGGTTTTAGTGACAATGAAGGACAGATTGCAGCTGCATCATGTGAGAAGGAATTACTTAATGTTGCTACAGTGTGTTTTGCATTAACTGTTGGAGGCTAATGCTTAGTGGTCAAGGCTCTGGTGCATTTTGAAGTCCCACAGTACGAGAAACATAAGGAAAAGAAAGTTTCCCTGAGATCCAGTGTGAAGGTTTAACTCCTTAACAAAACTTTGCCCCTCCTCTCTGGCCCTGCCACACTTAACGTAACAGGGCCAAGACAAAAGCAGCAAATAAAAATGAAACTTTTCTCAGTTCTTAAAAGTGGATTTTTCAGAAGTGATGCTGGTACCTGGCTCTGGTCCTTGCTTTCTTCTTTGCAAAGCCAATCCAATAATCCTGCCCCTCCTAGACAAAGGGCCCTGCCTGTTTTCTGTTGCCCATAGAGATGGACTTTTCTTGAGCTGGAGACAATTCCATCTGCAATGCCAAGCCCTCAGCCTCAGCTCCCTGTGACTGGTCTGATGTGCACTGTGGAAAATGATGGGGATCTCAGGGTTAAAACAAGTTAGGATCACTATTTTTTTTTTAGTAAGGCAAACAATTCCAGGGCTGCGGTGCCTAGGAGAAGCTCTGCCTCTTTCCATTCTGAGTGCTCAAGCAGCACTCAGGCCTGCCAGGCATTTTTTCCCTTTCTGAACTAGACACTAGTCTGCAGAAGTAAACTTAAAGAGCAGAAGGAATCTCTGCCTTTCTTGGTATAAAATTCCATGGTAAAAGTTCTTACTGGTCTCACTGCATCTTGGGGTCTCCTATGAACTGGGCTTTTGAAACCTCAATTCTCCTTGCAGGAGGTTGGACCCTCAGTAGTGTAAAGGCTTCGAGCCAGAGAGCTTGGTCACTCACTCTTGCTCTCTGCTAACAGCCAGAGGCAGCTGATGTTGGAGACATCCTGGCTTCCTTCTTTGGTTCCTGACTCCCAGGCCTGTGGGGAGGGGTCAAGTGTTGCTAAATTTAGTGTTATTTTATGTGTGTTTGATTTTGATCAGTATTGGTCCTTTTGGAGTACCTAACAGCTTCCACAAGCCCAATCTGTAGCCATGGTGTTTGTTGGTACCAGGCTGGTCCCTGTAGATACAAATCAGCTGACAAAGTTAATGGTCCACCTCCATTCCCAGCTAATTTTTTCTGCAGCTGAGAGATACAAGTCTCCTCTCCTCCTTTCTTTTTTACTTTTTTTTTTGTTTTCTCTTTTTTTTGTGTGTGGTTTGCACATCTGAGATTCCAAGGGAAGGCTGGTCCAACCTGATCCAAGCATGCAGTAATGGTCACTGTATCTCTGTTCCTGGGGAGAGCACTGGGATCCAGTGGGATGTGCTGATGCCTTGAGCCCCCTGAAAGCTGACCTGTTCAGGCCTCATGCAAGGAGGGTGCTTACCAAGAGCACCAGTAGAATTTCCTGCTCACAAGATAACATTATGGATCATGCCCTGGACACTTTAAAGCCTTTAATTGTTCTCACTGCTCATCAATGACGTCAGGGAAGATTTTCTAAAGCTTCCAGCCTCCCCCATGTACACATGCCCACATATTTTCCTCAAAAATGTGGGGCCAGCCAACATCCACCATTACTGAGAGTAAGGACCCTCAGACAGACCACATCAGCACTTTGCATCCCATGGTCCAGCCTAACACCTGTTCTGAACACAAGTGGAAACTGGAAGGCAAAAAAGGAAAGTATATCAAGGATAATCAGAAATACCAGGAAAGCCTCAGGGGCTTTATAGAGGAGTTCAGTTCCAATTTAGTACAAAATTCACAGGGCTGGATCACAGCAACACCAGAGTGACGGACTGTGATTTTCCTGGGTCTGTTCATCTGCCACCTCCTCTGGGCACAGCCGAGTGAGAGGAGCTAATGAGGTCCAGACGGATCCAAGCTGGAAGAACACACAGTCTGCTTCTCAGAAGGATTAGGAATTAAAGAGCCACTGTCAGGTCCCATAAGTGTAAGCACGAGGTACAAAACCCAGCAGCCCTGAGCTGCTGAAGCTGAAAAAGCTCCTTGCATTCTTCACGGCAGGACGCAAAGGGCATCAGTCCAACAGCGCCTGCAGAACAAGAGCTGGTGCTGTGTCAGGAGGAGGGGCTCTGCCAGGCAGGTTCTTGCAACAGGTTGGAAATGCAGTCATTGCCAGAGGTGGATCAGCACCTGTTTACCCAGGGGACAACTTCAGCCTGAATGTCCTGGTGCCACACCGTTCTCTGAACGTATGGCTTCGTTGTACTGACCTGGTCCAAAGTGTGTCTTGGAACAGCTCATCCCAGGTGCCCAGGTGGCAGCATGTCCCCAGTAGGTAGCAGAGGAGCAGAAGTGTTTTTGGAGAAGTTGTCCCAGCTGTGGTCCATGTGTGTCCTGAGTCACCCTGCTCTGAACCTGGAAACCTGAGTCACGGTCCCACTTCGCTGCTGGGCCAGGAGGGTTTGAATCAGATCACAGCAGCGTGAATCAGGACTGCAATGAGCCCTTCTCCTGAGTGTCAGGAGGCTCTGAATCAGGTCCTGAATGAATCCTTTCCTTCCAGACATGGAGAACCTGAGTCAGGGTCTAGGCTGATGCTCGTGCTCCAGAGCAGAGGGCATTTACAGAGCATGATGGTGACGGTCCCTGTCTGGCAGAAGAAGAAGGAAAACGATTGCATGGTTTGATTAAAACCTGCCTGAATGCTCTCATTCTCTGCCAATTTGCTGCAATATCACAAGGCCCTCTGAAGTGGAGAAAAGAGAGTGGAATACAAAGACCAGTAATAAATACTGGACCAGTAATGACGATTGTGTTGGAGAAAGGGTACTAAATAGAGCACTTGCAGTCTCCTCACAGGGTTGTCCTGATTCCAGAGAGGACATCTAGCAGTCTTCAGCGCCCTACAGAGCCTCTTGCCTCACTGCCTCTGTGTGTAATGCAGCCAAGCACAGTTTGTAAAGATTTTACTTAGGTTTTGAGGATTCTTCCTAAATGTGGGAGTGTGCTGGGCAGAGAATGGTCACCTAGCAGGGGAACTTAGAAAAAGACCAAATCCAGATGAGTACCAGTGCAGGAAAGGAGGCACCATCCATATTTTGTAGAATGACCACTGACATTATCCAAAGTAACCCAAGGGCACAGTGTTGTCAGCACAGCTTCAGGCTTTCCATACTACTTTTGAAGCTTTGTTTTGCTGACACAGGCGTTCTCCCTCCCTGTCAGGGAATAAGGGATGCTTTCTTCAGCTCTACACATTTTTGCATGCATTCGCTTTCATGCTTTGATTCATTGACTTGTTAGTGATGGGAGTAATGAGAGTGGGCTGCATGTGCTCTTCTGCACTCCTTATCTTCTTTATTGTTGCCCTTGACACTAATAGTGCTCTTGGGCTGGGATGGGGGTGATTCATGTGACACATTTTATCATCTGAGAATGGAGTTTACAACGTGTTTTTTTCTTCTAAGCAGTCCTGTGGTAGCATCTCTCAAACTTTTGTTGTACATAAGACAAAAGTCTTATGCTCTTACCCTGCATAAGAGCTGCTGCAGTGGAGTATTGCTGTCGTGTGACCCATCCAGGGAGATGGTTTGTTACAAGAGAAGCTGCAGGAAGAAGGAAAAAAAATTGTTAAAGGTGTGGGCCAGGTCCGTTTGTGCATGCAGCTCTCTGGTTTCAGAGAATGCATGGGACAGGACCACATGGACAGCCAGGCACTGCTGACAGCTGAGCCCTGGCAGGCATGGGGGCATCAGGATTGCCTGGATATTTTGTCTCCATCTTGGCAGCTGCAAATGGGACAGCTGGTGCTTGCTCCCCACTTCCAGTGTCAAGGCAGAAGATATTGGATCACATTTGGAGAAGGAGGATATAGAATGGTGCTTCTTTAGGAGAAGACATGTTATGGTTGGAGACAAGACTGATTAATACCTGGCAGAAATGAAAGGATATTTTGAGGTATCTGTGTAACCTTCTGTTTCCTTTACTCTTTTCCTACAATATTTTCCTCTTCTGTTACTTACAGCTGCTTTATGCTAGATCTGCTTCTGATCTGCTTTAGCACCCCTGGGAATCCCTCTGCTGACTTGGAAGGAACTTCTCATCTAACTGTCTCTGGTTTTGCAGGACAATTGTCATGCTGTGTTTGGACCAACAGCAATGATCAGAGCACAAGTGTTGAATTAAAAATAAAATAATAACTAAGTGGCATCAGCCCCTAGAGGGGTTTCCCAGGTCCTGTCACTGAGCACAGAAACCAGTTTGGTCTTGCAGTTAAGTCTGTACACCCAGGGACAAAGTGGCTGTGCTATGGCCCTTTTATGCCACATTTGGCATGTCCCAGAGCATGCAGCTCCTCCAGCTCTGGCTCTTCAAAAGCCCCAGAAGGGGTAGCCTATGTCCCTGTTGCTTTCCTAATGCCAGGTTTATGCCTTATAATGTTCATCACAGTGGCATTAAATGGCATGGAAACACTGGCTCAGGAGCTGAGGCCAGAGCAGAGTGTGGTGACCCATACACTGAGTGATGTGAGCTTTGGCAGGGACTGAGCCATCTAAAAGGGTTCCATCATGGCAGAATAAAATAAAACTGATTTCTACCACTTTTTTCACCCACCAACCCTTTTCCAAACAGCTACTGGTTGTGCCAGCAGTGGAATTAACAGCTCTTATTTAGGTTGCCCTTTAAAGACCCACTTGGTACATCGACTTAATTTCCAAGTTACAGCAGGAGGCAGCTTTGCAGTCTGGACCACAACTTTGAATTTAACTGCAGTAGCCAACACTCAGGATTGATAAAAAAATTGACCATTAAAAGCTGACAGACTTGGATTCCAGGAAGACTGGGTAGAGAAAGGGATGCAAACTAATTTTTGGAAACAGCAACATAAAGGCTCATAGAAAAGTTGGGTGTTTTTAAGAATAGAACTCATTCAGTTCTTAAATACTATACTCTAGGAGCAGAAAGCCATCCACCCTTTGAGCCTCAATGAAGACCTCTGGGATTGTTCTTGCTTTTTTTTCCCTACTCTTGACCACTGTCTGGAAAATGTTATTTGGATTTAATTGCAAAGCCTGCTTTTGACTTTTGGCTCCATTTTACAACATTTTATGTGTGCAAGCTAAAGCAGGATCAAAGCTTCAGAAAGGATGACCTTGTTCAATGATAATGTGAAGGCCCTATGTGTTTTCCTAGGTAAACATAAAACAACCAAACAAACACAACCAAAAAAACCCCAAACCCAAAAAAGAAAGATCAAAACCACAAAACCTCCAATCTCCATCCCCTGCCAAGTGGTTCTTCATATCCCAGGCAGAACTGTCTCTTCACCACCTTTTTATATCCTGACAAATGTCAGTATAAAAGCTGACATTACCTTGGCATTTATTTTGAAACCCAGCCATTTCCCAATTTTCTACCTTGTATTTGCCTATAGCTTTCCCTTTACAGATACAAAAATCTGAAAACAGAAATTGAAAGGAAAAATACCAATTTCCTGGAAATATCTGTCTATGTAAGAAAATCTTTACAGAGATAATAATCTTTTACCCATGCCTCTAATTCAATCTTACCTTCACAAGATGGAAAATATTGGAGAAACCTTGTCCTGTTGTTCACTAGTTACTACATTATTAAGTCACCTATGTCCATATGGCTTTGTGGTAGTCTTGTGGTATTGTCCAAGTACAAAATACTGGTAAGAGGAGTAAGAATCCCTCTAGTTTCCAAAGGGATGGTTGGCAGGAGCCACACAACATTAGTTTGCATCGAAAGAATCCTGACACAGGAGGCTGGGAGGGCAGGAGAAAGGGGATGCTGCTTGCATCTGAGCAAAGTTTGCAGCTCTGACAACAGCTGTGGGTCTGGAGGCTTTGGGGTGCTGCTCAAGGCCAGAAAACCATTCCTGGCTGTTGCTGATGAGCTGCACAGCAGGCAACAGGTGGGAAGGATGGAGCAACATGGCACCAGCTGTCATGATGGAGAGGAGACCAGCTCCTCCCTTCTGAAGGGGCAGCAGCTCCAGCCTGCAGGTCCAAGGGCTACCAGCTGTGGCTGTGTCACCTTGGGTCGGGCTCACTTTGGTGTCTTGGCTTGCAGAGCAGCACCATGTGCTGCTGCCATGCCATGGGCCTTGCCTGGAGTGTGGCCTGCCTGTGGGATGCTGTGGGGCTGGGACATGCCAGCCAGTGCCAGACCCTCCCAGGTGCTGGGAGTGGGGACAGACACGCAGCCCTCCCCAGGCAGAGGTGTCCTGGAGGTGTGAGTCCAGCCAGGGCAGTGGCTGTTCTGTGTGTGCTTTGCTCTCTCTCCTCTCACAACCCCTTTGCTTTGGGAGGCAGAGCGTGTGTGCTAATGGCAAGCTGACAAGTGAATCAGTGCATATGTGTAATCAGCAGTGCCAGGGGAAGGAAACAGGGATTTATCCTCCCCCCATTGCTTTAGACAATGCTTCCGCTTGCAGCCTGAGCTCCGGTTAAGAACATTTATTGATTGCTTCTCTGGTTTACTACTGGCTGCCCAGGGAGCAAATAACAACATTTTAAATGAACAGGCTGAAATATGGCAAGGCAGGAGCTGACAGGCAGTGATTAAGCAGCTCTCTGATCTGGAGGAGGGTGAGAAACAAATGACAATATATATAGATGTATGACGGCTAATATAGCAGGGAGCAGGGAGAAAATTAACTCATTGTAGGAAGGTGGAAGATCTTTCTGCTACTCTTATTCCTGTCTGATGATTAAGCTGCTAAACTCGAGGTTGCCAGAGGGAGAAATTATCCCAAATACATTTTTAAAAGGCTGCTGCCAGAGCACATGTTCCCACAGCATGCACAGGAACGAGGGGCTGATTCAAATTCAAAGGCTGCTGAAGTCAATGGGAGGGTTGCCAGTGATGTCTGTGGGTGTAGGTCTGACCTCCAAATTCTGAGAATGGCTTCATTGAGAAAAACACTTCATGCATGGCACCCTTAAAAATTGGTCCACAAATTGTTGTCCTGAGAAGAAAGGAAGCATTGCTGGTGACTTTCTGGGTGCCACAGTAGCAAGCAGCTTGGATCACAGACATGTAATTTGGATCACACACATTCTTATCTCAAGAGTTTAAGGGAGTAAAGCCACATTTTCCCCTCACCCCACTTCTGAACTGGCACATATAGGCTATGTTGCAGGGTCCACTGAGTGGTGGCCTGTAAAGCATTTTACTCAATGGGTCATTTGTGCTTAATGCTTCATTCCCTATAGTTAGAACAAATAACTTTTTAAGTGGAAGGAGTCCAGCTGCTGTTCTGCATGGTACCATGTGCTACCACTGTGTCACCTCGAGCCCAGGTTCCCTAATCACATAGGTCTGGTGCTGCAAGTGCATTATCTGCTGATAAGAAATATTTGCATAAGGCAGATTGCATTTTTTAAAAATATATCTATAACTTATATAAGAGGAAGTAAGTTCCTGGAAAATATTGGCAGAGAACTGGAGAGATAGCACAGTTCCTCTGAGACCTGCCATCAGCCTTTAATCTCCCTCTATCACCATTTTTGTATTGCCATTTGCAATGGGGCTGAAAGGCATTTCAAAGGGCTCAGGTGGTAAAAGAGCTGACTACAAGCTCCAAATCCATGGCTGAAGGTTACAGGCAGAGGTGGGGCCAGCAGTGGCAGGTCTGACAAATGGGTTGAAAGTCAGGTGCTCACTGTGCCATTGCTTTGCTAGACATGAACTCAAAAGCCCTTGAAGGTCACTGGGTGAGTTCCATAGTAGGCTGATGGGAAAAGACTGTCTGCAAATCAGGTTTTCACCAAATGCAATGTTACTGTAGAATCAAAGTCCTCTTTGTTTTACAAGGACAACAGGTTTATAAAGATCTTATCATTGCCAGATATTACTGTTGCTCTGCAAAACAGCAGGGTGCCTGAGAACACAGGAGGGACATTGTATCATCTTAAAACCTGTAATTAAAAAATAATTCTTACTTGGAAAAAAAAAAAAGAGAATGTCAATTCTTCAATTTTTTTGCAGGGAGGCAGAATTGAGAGATGATGCAAGATGTGCATGTTATGTTGTGTCAGGCTGGACTTTAAGAGAAAGCTCAAAAAAGGTGCATGTATGACTCAGCTTCTCTGAGTGTGTGTTCTCGGTGTCCCACAAAACCAAGTGGTTTCCACTGACAACACAAGCTAGCTTTAACTTTTGTCTCTGGGCATTTTCTTTTCTTCTCATTAAAATTAACTTTCCCCACTGACACTTTCTCCTCGTTGCCATTTCATGAGTTGTTGGACTTTCCTCAGGGAGAAGCAGCTGCAAGACCATATCATGTATACTCCATAACATGGACTTTGGAGGAAAGTGGGAGGAAAAAGAGTTGCAGATTTGGAGAGATGCAAAAGACACATTTAAAGCTGTTAAGGAAATGGCAAGCTTTTAAAAACAAGGCATTTTTATGAATAAGAAAAGCTCATTAAGGCTTTTTAAACATTGCCAGCTCCAAGGAAGGGGCATTTTCATTTACCTTCGTGTGTGAGGGAGAACTTTTTGAGATTCTTGATATTTACATTGAGAACAGGCTATGTCTTGTGACGATCTGGAGAAAAATGACAGAACACTTTCTCTGCTAAAGGGAAGCATTGCCCCTGTGTACCCAGGCTGTGGGATGCAGGCGAGAGGAGACCCCAGGGCTGCACCACATGAATCCCTTCGTGGTATGTGCTACCACAAGCTCATCTGGCTCCCTGATGGTGTGTGTTAAAGCTGAATTTGGCTACAGCAACTCTACTCCAGAGACCTCCAAACACTTTGCTCTCTTGTTAGATGAAGAGTACAGACTCCTTATTTTGTGCAGAGATGGGGCTGAATTATATTGGCACTTTCCCTGGCTTTCAGATCTATAAACTGTAGACCTGAATGATGTAATTATGAGACATCTTTGATTCTGTGTACATAAGCATTCAAAAAGACATAAATTTACTGAATAAACCCCTAATAAGCTGACTTTATAAAGCACCCTTCACTTTGCTTTTAGCATATAATCGATCATCATGTCCATACGGCCTTTGTAGAGCAGAAAATAATATTATAAACAAGCATGTTAGAAGGCTTGATATGAATAATAAAAGAACAGTAGAACACCAAGGGCAGAGCCAGCAGCAGTGCCTGGCCCTATGCTGGCTGAGTGCAGAGCCCTTGCCTGTGACAGTGCTGTGCAGGACCCAAGTGACCCATCCAAGGTCAGACACAGTCACAGGGACACTGGCCTCGCTCCATCAGCTGAAGCTTTCCTGAAGGTAATCACTTTTTCCTTGATTTCTTTGTTTTGAATTTGCAATAAAGTGCCCTGCTAATGCAGGGATTCGTTCCCCAGAGAGAGGCAGGAGCAGTCTCCCTGCCTGTGCACCAAATCCGCACTGGCGTTCCTGGAGTTAGCATTTCCTCACTGACAGGCCTGACTGGGAGGAGGAGGACTGGCAGAGAAGTGGAAAGACTAATTTCAGCAAAGAACATGGAAAAAGTCTTCCCTGTTCTGGGGTGTGAGTTTCTGAAATTGCCTCCTCCCTCCTCGTGAGCTCCTGGTGAGAGATGTGGAGGCAGCATGGCTCCTCCAGAGGGATAACATCCGTTCCCTGCAGTGTCCCACGAGGTGACAGGGACATATGGGCACGGTGCACATGTGATCCTCCTGCTCTTGCAGCTCACAGCAGCTTTGCCCCTGGGAAACATCCACCTCAGGGGGGAGCTTTCTGTTGCTTTGCAAGTGCAGGCTGATGGCTGAGTGGGATTGTTTGTGGTCCAGGTACAACTGATTTGTTTTCCCCAAATAAAACTTTTAATGCAAGAAAACCCCACCCATAACTGATGTCTGAATTTGCAGCACATGGCTCAGGCAAGTGAAGCTGTACAGGTGATTCTGGAGATAAAGCAAAGGCTGCATGGCCTTGGCACATGCCAAAGTGCCAGTGTGCCTTTTGGGGCATAAACCAGACTTTCCTGTGCCTTCCAAGATGTGCAATGCCATGAAATGAGGAAGTGCTGCTGCTGTGAGAACACTTTGCACAGCTCCTGCTCTCAGGCATCAGCCCCAACGCCACCGCACAGCCCGAGAGCTGCCTGAGGAAGGGGAAGAGATTTAAACTGACACATTAAAGAGACCAAAATGAAAAGTTGTGGGTGCAATTGGGAATAAATGCTTCAGAGCTGCTAGAGCTTGCGCTCGAAAATAGCACAGAGGAGGGGGGTTTAAGCCCTGCACAGTATTTCCAAGTAGCCCTTTGGATAAATTGACACAAATTCCAGAGGGATTTTAACTACTAGGACAAGGATCCAGAGCCTCTGCTCTGCCTGTGCACAGGCTTCAACCATGTAATGGAAAAAGTCTGATTTCAGTTCCATGGGGCAGGGACAGGAATTTGGGAAGGGCGCATGCTTATAGTGTGCATACTTGCACAAGATTTATTAGGATTACTTTTAGGAGTATTTACTGCACCTGGCCAAAAGAGTATGAGCAACACAAGCTGCCTTCAAATACAAGACTACATAATTTTGTGAGAAAGGACAAAATAAATATGTACCTAGTGAAAGGCTCAGGAACAGGGTTAAGTTTTGTCTTTGGCTTGTTTTTCCTGTTAAATAAATAATACTGCAGTTAAAGCTTCATTTGCACAGAAATGTGGTTTTATTTTGAAACCAACTTTAAGCTGCATCATGGGGAAAGCATCTCTTGGACTTCCCAAATGCTTCTCTTTTTGTGAGATGGTGGTGGGGGACGAGCTAGGAAAGTGAAGCAGATGTTATTAGGATTCAGTTTATTCCTGCTGACTTTGCCCAGCTCCTGTGCTGCAGCACAAAGCTGCTCTGCTCTGAACTGTGGGAAGGCACAAAGCCTCGCTGAGCAGGTTTACTCCAAGGTCCCCAGGAGGTGAAAGAGGAATTTGTCCTTTTGCTGGCAAAACCCACTGCTTACTCTGTTGCCCCAACAGTTCCCTGTCTGTAGTTAAATTCCTCACAAGGCTGTTCCATCACCCACAGCCTGTGCCCCTCAGCCCAGCATTCCCTGGGTGCTGGTGCAGTCCTGGAGTTCAGGCTCCAGCACTGTCACATTTGTCATATGGTTTTGAGGCTGTCTTGCTTCTTTTATCTGTGTTTCAAGGATAATGAGCCAAACACATTTCTGATGTCATTGGTTTAAACTTCCTCATTAATTCTAATTGCACTGCATAGGGCAACAGGCTCTAATTGCCTTGGGCATGGGAATGGGGGCTCTGGGCAGAGACAGGGCAGCTTCCTGCTCTTGGAAGGCAAGGAAGGGAGGCTTTAGATGGTGATGACAAGGGGAAATCATTAGAGCCAACTTATGTACAGGTATCTCCCAAGTAAGCTCAGAAGGTAACACAGTCTGGGGTGTTTATCAGGTCAGAGCAAAGAGCAGAGTCTGCCCAGCCCATTCAACCCCCATGGGCAGTTTAATAAGCTCAGTGCCGAGAAATGCAGCTGAGAGACCTGCCATAAACCTGGTGGACATCCTGATTGTGTGTGACTAACCAAGCAGGAAAGAAAAACCACCTCCTTAAGGCACGTAGGAATTAACAATCTCAATTTACGCTTGACAGGTTTAATCTCAGGGACACCTTTCTGAGTTTGTCTGTGTTATCCCATCAAGCCTGGGAAGGGAGCATCCTTCCTCCAGACCAGCACTGAACCCACTTTTCCAGTGCCTGTTTTTAGGCTCTTGCCTGTCAGTGGCAGTTTTTGGGCAGGGCTTGAATTATGGGGCCATTCCTGTCCCCTCATTGCGTGAGCGCTGCTGTCACAGGCAGACAGCTGGTTTTACCTCTTCTGTGAAATTCTGTGAATTCTGGACCCTGTTCAAGACTGAACAAATCAACGGGGACTTTCCATTGTTTGCAGTGAGCTTTGGAGCAGCTGTTATTGTTCTTCATCATCTGCTGGAACATTTCTAATCGAGTTATTGTTGTCTCCTGAGGAAACTTTTAGAAGACTTTCAGAAACCTTCACATATTGGCAAAGCAAGTTTTTGGTTTCATTCCCAGGGCAATAGTCAGGCTTTTTCCTTTTTACTGACGTCATGGCTTTTGGATGTGCTCAGACTAACTCGTGGGTGAATTCAATATTCATCTTCGCAGCTTCTGCTACTTTTTCCTTTTTATCCCACGGTGGTTTATGGCCTCTAGTTCTTACAGAACCATGTTTCATTTCCACAAAAAAGTGAAATAAAGACAGAAAAAGCAGAGGCGTGAATTTATTATTGAAATATTTAGGAAAAAAACACAAAATGCTGTTGCTTATTATCCCAATATATTTTTGTTGTTGTTTTTGGTTTTGTTTTTTTAATCCTTTTCCTTTGCAAAGATTTCTGACACATATGCCCATCTGTAGCCATTTTTCTTGTATGTCTGGGTTTTGCCTCTCTCTTGTTGTGTGAAGACTGATGGGCATTGTCAGCTTTTTCCAAAGCTGTGGATTTAGAAATCCAGAAATCTACTAATTAGTTCATGTTTAATCTGCATGATCTGCAAGAGCAGTTCTGGAGTCTTGTAGATTTGTTCCAGCACAGTCAAATTATGCTGATTAGATTGGTAAAAAGCCAAAAAAAAAAAAAAACAAAAACATAAATAGCAATTATTTTAAATAAATTCCAAGCACATAAAGACTGATTTTAGCCTGGGCTGTTGAAAATTTTTTGTGCAAATTGTAGTGTGTGTTTATTGCATTTTTTTTTTCCCCAAAAGAAGTGGAAGAGTTGGACCTATAGCTGTCATAAATACACTGAAATATGATGGGCAGCTGTGGTCAGGAGCAGTGAAGCAGATAAACCCCACAGCTGCGTGGTGCCTTGCAGGGGAGAGCACCGTCACCAGTGTTTGCTGTGTCACCTGCTCCCAAGGCAGAGCTGCCTCTTAAAATCCTTGTAAAATCCCCCTGCCTGCAGACAGGCTGCTGCTGTTGAGCTGTGCTGCCTCCCAAGGACGCTGGAGCTGCCAGGTGGGAATGGGGCTGTTCCCTGCTGCAGCCATGGATGCCAGCCCCTGGAGCAGGCAGTGGGCTGGGGGGACAGGGGCAGCACTGGAGGGGTGCCCAGCTCTCCACCAGCCACTGCAAACCAAGCTGCCTCCTGCCAGTTCCCTCCCTGGCATTCCAGTGGCTGCTGCCCTCGTTTTTGGGGTGCAGTGGTGCTCAAATAAGTAATTTAAGTGTTACTCTCTTGTCCATCCCAGATTCAAGCATGGAGCCAGGAGGTTTAGCTGCCCAGGCTACAGTGCAGGTAGGAGGCTTCTTCCATCATCAGTCTCTGAAGACTGCTGCATTGCTAAACAGCAACATGCACACACGGAGGATAAATACAGGGTAGAAAATAAATCAAGTATAATTTGAATGTTTATGGACACAGCTGAGCAAGCCCTCCGCTTTTCAAAGGCTTTCAAATGTTTAGGAAACAAAGTCATAATGATCTTACAAGTGGGCAAATGTACTGTTAAGAACCACTAAAGTTGTGCAAGATAAATCTTATTATGTGGTTGAAAGTACAACTGGAACTTGACTCTGACTTGCAGCAAGCAGCCATTACATGTTTGGGAAGTGTCACGGAGCTTTAGCCCATCACTGGCAGGACAGTACAGTGGGACATTGGATCTCCTAGAGTAGCTGCCCTTAGTCACACTCTGCAAGGAGGTTTCAGACAGCTCCTGTGAAAAGGAACAAACCTGTTCTTCCCTCAGAGCATGACAGTGCTCCTCTCATGGTGTTCCTCAGCCTGGAACCAGCTGAGCACAGAGCTCCTCTGGTGCTGCAGCCCCAGCTCCCCACAGGGCTGTCCCCTGGTAACCCTTTGCATTTATCTGAGTGAGTTCCACCTGCCCTTTATTGCCCAGCCCGTCACTAGGCAGGACTCACCCGTAAAGCCCTTCCATAGTTCCTTATAGCCTGTCCCCATCCTCAGTGCCATAAATAACTGTGCACCATCAGCAGACTCCCCTGACAAAGTGCTCAGCCCTTTTTCCAGGTCATTTATAACAACACTGAGCTGCACAAGCACCAGCACAGACGCCAGGACGCCGCTGGTGACCTCCAGACTCCTGTGAGACCCAGCTAGGACCTCAACCCTCCGTCCCTTATCCCTGAACTCATTACTCAGCCTTATTTATCCTACAACTAATGGCTTCAGAAAGTGCCTTAATTCTATTAGATTCCCTAGCTTTTTGCATGGGTTGCTCTGCAGCCTTACTCATGATCTTTTAATATTATTTTGGGCTGTATAATTGAATTCAACCACTCTTAGGTTTTCTACAAAACAAAGTGGGGCAGGCATAGAGGAAAACACTGACTGTGTTTTTAGCAATTAGCAGCCTTTGTGGTGTTGCTGCTTTGTTGATTTTTACTTGAGAAAGTGTTCTGTAAAAGTGCAACAAAATGTGACTGTTTTCTGCTAGTGCGATTGCTTTGGATCCAGACTATACAAAACCAGTGCCATGTTTCAGCTGGTGGGGGAAGAGCATAGGATCTATCTATAGTCACTGATCCTTCTAATTCACAGGGAATTTGGGAGGTTTTTTTCAGCTCTGATAAAACTAATGCAGCACATAAGCCTCTTTGAGTCACCCTCTCTGCTATAAGAACTGCCATAAACAGCTGATTTCTATGAGGCAGATGTATTTATAGGCTTGGGATAGAATGTAGATTTTAAAATGCCACTTTTCTACTTCAAAGAGATTGACTTACATTTTTAATCTGTATAAAATTAATGCAGCTAATTAATGAAAATGGCTACAGAGTAAAATGAATTAAAGTTTCAGAAGATCATTAAGCATTGATATGGCTGCATGCTCTGATTTGGTAATGAGTTGTGACATGAGTCAAGACATTATCTAACTGTATTTGCATCCAGGTACTGTAAGAACTTGTGGGCACTGGGATGCTGCCATGTGAGAGTTTTGCTCTGGAGGAGATTCTTGCTGAGCATTAGGAGAGCACTGTTGTTTAAGAAGGAGCTGTGAGAAGATCTGGGGTGTCAGGTCCTGTTTTTCATTCTGCCCCTGCCCTGCACAATCCCCTCATGCATCAGTCTTTGACAGGAGCAGGGTGCTGTGCGATTCCCAAAGAAGCCTACACAACCAGGGCCCAGGTGATCGAGGGGGTTGTGCTGAAATCCCACTGAAATAAATAAGGAAAGTCAGTAGGAGCTGGGGCATGAAATCCCTTTACCTTCTTAGAGAAACCTGCTCTTTCTTCAGCAGCTCCCTAATGTGGAGGTACCACCACGCTCTCACAAGAGCCGCGGGTATTTCCAATCTCCTGCCACAGCCCTTTTGCAAATCCCTTCCCCTCTCTTAGTAAATGTTTGCAGGATCATAGTCAAACTGCATGATAAATGAGGAACTGTTTCCTTATGAAGCAGAAATCCCATCTCACACAGAGATTTATCATGAGGAAGAACTGCATTTTCTTTTCCTAGGCAAGCACGCTGCACCTTCACTCTTAGACTACAGCTCTGTCAGAAGTGGCACAGAAGTGGCAGGAGCAAAGGCACTTAGTCTGAGGAAAATTGAGCCCCTGTGTTCCCTTGGGGGCAGAAGATGCTCCAAGGGATAATGCTCAAGGCCCAGCACTGCCCCTGAGGTGGAGAAAGCCCCAGGTTTGCTGCGGTGCCGCACGGTCGCGCACAGGTCACACTTTCCCGGTGGCTTTGACCAGGTCACGCTTTGCTGGTGGCTTTCTCAGCTGTGCCAGGTTCATGTGTTCAGCCCACCTGGGCCTCTTGGTGCTGCTCTAATGCCAGCAGAGCACAGGGCTGGCTGTAATGCCTTCAGAGGGAATACAGTCAGTCCCATTTGTATTCCATGTGAAAACCTAAAGGAGCCCAGTGCTGCCATCCTGCTCTGACATGTGTCTGAGGCTGGTGATCAGCTGCAACCATGAGAACATCTGCACACCCTGCTGCAAAAGGGCACTTCCCTCTCTCTTTAAAGGGCTGTTAAGATCAGTGAGGAAATGTTAGCAATGAAGGATCCTCCTGGGAACACGGGGTGGTAAAAACTGGAAGTCAATCTGTCTGGGAAGATTGATGTGCTTGTGGGTTCTGTATTCCATTCAAGTATCATCCGTTTTCTTACATGCTTCCACCTTATCCGTCAAAGGTCACAAAAACACATCAAGAGAACACGCAGAAACTGTAGATAGCTTCTTAGTTAAATCTGATTTTTCAACATAGGCAATTAAATCTCTCTCTTACTCAATGTTCTTGCCCAGTAATGTCATGAAATGGGCGATTCTTTATTGTATACTACATAAGTACATTGTGTATTTTGCTGACATAATTTGAACCATACTGAGCTCCTCTAACAGTGTGACATGATGCACCTGTAAGCCAACAGGCTGAGCTGACTGCAGACTTCTTTCCCTCCCTCCTTTCCACTCCATCAGCTGTAGATCCCACCCTACATCCCTTGTTAAAACAGCCTGATTGAACTGACATCCTCACTAATGAGCATTTCTGAGCCACAGCTTTCAAGAGGACAATCTGGACTTTCCTGGGAAATTGCCTCTTTATTGCAAAAGGCCAGGAAAGGAAGAGCTTTTGCCCAGAAATCATTCTCCACTTACTACTGCTCCTTCCCCTGCTTCCTCCAAGCAGATTTGGTTCTCAAATCCAGCTGATTTCCTACAAACAGGTGACCCTTGATTCTTTAATTATTCTGACATGGTACTTTATGGACAATTTCTAATGAGATTGGGGACCAGTGTAAAAAGTATCAGAGCCTACAGCTTCAACATCTTCCTCACCCTTCAAGTGGAATAAACTTCTGGCTCAGATTATTTTGACATCACAAACTTTCATTCCACATGCCCAGGGACCAGCCATGCTGGATTGCAGACACATGGTAGGAAAAACTACTCCAAATGTATTTTTGACTCAGGTTAGGAGGGAGGACTTAAAGTTCTCCCAAGCAACATGAGGGAGAAGAAAATCCCACTGCAGACTTCCCCTTCCTGCACGGTGCCTAATACAAAGGGAGGTTGCTAAAGCAACAGCTTCTCGGAGCTGCCTAGGCCTAGTCATGCACATGGGCTTCATGGTGAATCAGGATCAGCTTTCAGGAAGAGATGGAAAAGGCTCCTTCTTCTCCTTACGTAGCTTTGACTACTCAGCTTGCACCTCTGGGAGCAGAAGCTCTGAATTCATTCAGTGCTGGTCTCTGACATATCCTACAGCTATCTGGACCCCTGGGGAGAGCTCCACAGCTCCACTGGAACCACTCAGGCTGATTGCCCTCCTAACAGCTATAGAGGAATTCGATATTTAGCATCAACCCCCTCAGCCCCCACCGAAATAACTTCAGGCTCTCTGCAGGGTGCCTGGTCAGGAGCACTCAGCTGTACCTGCAGGTCCTGATGGGGTGGCAAAATATAGCCCTTGTCCTGCACTCCAGTAAAGAGGAGAGGAAAATGCTCTCCCAAAGCCTGGCTGGGCAATCTCAGTGGGCTTGGAGCTGTTGGAATGGCTTTTGGCTTTGGGTCTGAGGGCAGGCAGGGGTGATGGGAAGGGACAACTCACAGCAAGGGGAAGCCCAGTTGTGGGCAGTTGACCTTAGCAGCCAGGGGGAAGCACAAGGTACAGTGAGATGCCCACAGGACTGTTCCCAGCTGGGCTTTGTGGTTGTTCCTATCAGCATATCAGCCAGTTTACCTCAGAGCTCAAAGCTGCTGCCCTGCAGCAGAGGACAACAGCCTGCAAAAGGACACAGATCTCCTGGTTGAGATATGCAGGTAAAGGGTTGGATACCAGTGAGGAAAATTATTTTTATTTCACTATTTAAGTCAAGGTTTCTCTGTTCCCTTTGTTGATGCTCATGCAGATTCATTCCAGTTCAGAAGCTGTCACGTAGGGAGAAAGGAAATAACACAGTCTGGCTCCCCTCTTTTGGCATCTAAACAACATCATTCCTCAGGAGCACTCGAGAGGCCAAGCAGCATGTAAATGCTTTCCCTCATGGTGACACAGACAGAACTTTCTGGTACTCCAGCAACCCCTTTCCTCCCTTAGACTGGCCACAGCTGCACGTACCTTTGGTGTAACATCATGGTTATGCAATGCTGACTCTCCCACTCTGCTCTTATCGCGCCTCTCTCCTGCTTGTGCAAGCAGAAGCTCAGATGGAGTCCAACAATGGCCTACAAGAGCTCAGGCATTTCTCAACCTTCCTTTTCTGAGCCTGCACTGCTCCCAGTGGCACAGAGGTGAGCTGGGACCACCAAACCCCCCTGAACTGCAGCCCAGGAGGGCATGGTTCTCCAGTATCTGACCAGAATGAACCTGGGAAGGCATGAACACACACAGGCTGTCCAGTGCACTCCTGAACCCAAGAGATGCAGCCCCTGCAGGGATGAGCACTCATTCCCAAGTACATCACTGCATCTCTGGGCCCCCCTCGTTTCTAGGTCACCATGACATCCTGTTCACCAGGACTAATGGAGCACAGATGTACTCTCAAGGGAGTGAGTGTGAACCAGAGCCCTCATCTCTGCAACGCTTCCCAGGAAGAGCCATCTCCTCACCATCACGTATCCCAAAGTACCTAAGGACAAGGCAGAGCACGAAATGAAGCAGAAGAGTGAGTTCCTAAAATTTTTGCCACTTTATCCCTTTAAGGTTCTCAAGCAGGATTTACAGTCACCTTCACAGAAGAGTGTTGTGCTAACAGGTAGGCAGGAAACAACCACAGTGAGATACAGATCTGTGATGCTTTAATTAAAGCACAGGTAAGCTGTGAACAGCAGCAGAGCTCTGAGTGTTTCTTCTGTCACTCATCTTAGTCACTGCTGCATGCCTTGTAGGCTGCCAGCTGTCACAGGCTGCTCTCCATGCCAGCCTGCAGGGCACGGGCACAATGGGACCTGGATGTTGTGCAGGGCTGTGTCCTAGTGCTTGTCCATGACTGAGGGGTCCTGGTGCATGGCAGCAGTGAAAAAGGTGCACCTGGACATGTGACTGAATGCACCAGATCACAAAGAAGTGTTTTGTTCCATACTGGAGACCAAAATGTATCCAGAAGAGAAATGAGTCTCTAAAAGTATGGCCCAGGCAGATTCTCCAGTGTGGAGGGAAAGACCCATCTTCCTGACCTACCACTTGTGGCTGGGAGTGCAGCCAGAATGTAGGACACAGGTGACCATGAGCAGCATTAAACAGTGGGAGGTGTGGCAGCACAGTGCTGACCACACTGGACAGTGTGGGATCCTCCCTGCGACCCTGACAACAAAGCAACAGCAGAAATGGTGCAGTGCTGCTGGCCACGGCTGCCATCAGCAACAAAAACACAGAAAGCCTTTTAAATATTCCAAAGACAGAAATGAAATCCTTCTCTTCTTATGCAATGCTTGCCCTTCCTCAGCAGAGATCAAATCAATATGGGACCAAGCAAAGTCAATGGTTTATTTCAAGGGGTTTTGAATTGGGCTTTGTAGGCAAAAAGGCATCAGCCTTGTTTCAAACTCCACGAAGACACATTGGTATTTCCATTCCACATCTATTTGTAGCATAGAAACATGACTTTGTTCCATTTTAGTCCTGCTTAAATGTTACATTACTTTAAAATAAGGTCTGTCTGGAAAAAAACCATTCATGTTTGGGTCTGGAATTACCCCTGGAGAAGCTTGGGGATCCCCCTAGTTAGTGAATGAGGACCACCTTGAAGGAAGTTAAGGAGAACCTTGTGGTTGGAATTCCCCATCCTTTCTTCTGGAGTCTGTCAGTAGCTGTGCTGTGCTGCTGGGTGGTGATCCCAGCACACACAAACATGTGCACACACAAATGTGCACACACAAACACACACACACACACGTTCTAACACACCAAACCCCACACACAGCATCAGCAGCTGACTGCACAGCCTGGAGAACATGAACAGCAGCAGAAAGGGAACTTTCCCATAATTTCTGGGGAAATGCTGCAGTTGTAGGCCAACTTACATAACTGATTTAGCTGAACAGAATTGCTTTCTGCCTTTAATCTGCTCAAGAGTTTATCTTTGCAGCCGTGATCGGTTGAGCTCTCTTTAAACCGTTATGGATTAGCGTTCTGCTGAAACACGTTAAAGCTTAGCTTTGTTTATTTTTGTCAAGAATGGGGGAGGGATATCAGGTTAAATGTTCAGGCAGCAGTTTATGAATGGCTGTTTCTCTTGCACAGCAATCGATATGCTCAGGTACAAGCAAGGCACAGCTAAATGCTTTGAGTGGCAGCACTAGGTGCTGGAATAGGAATATTTGTGAATTTACTATTAAAAATAAAATGAGAAAAAAAGAAGGAACTTTAATAAATTTGCATTATTATTTTAATCTATAAATACAAAATGTAATCCAGCATTCAAACAGTTCATCACACCCACCATCTCTGTATGGAAGACCAAAGAGTAAATGATCTGAAAACTTAATTAATAAGGTTGGTTGAGGATTTTACTAAGTTTGCATTATTGATGTAATTTGGAGACAGAAATCCTGCCAAAAGCAATCTTTCTGTCATTCAGCTGCAGGAAAACAATACACCATAATGGAAATTAACCACCAAACAACTGGAACCTCATCCACACCACTTACAAAGAGGTGCTCAGATAATATTAGCCAGCTGCTCAGTTAATTTTCACAGTGGATTCATCAACCATGCAAGTGGTCGTTCTCTTAGAACATGACTGTATGGATCCAGCTTCAAATTTCTACTACAAACTGATGAGCACAATATACCAATTTAAATTAAATCCAACAATTACCACACTTCTTTGACCTCTGTGTAGTCAAAATGATTTGCAGATGCCAGCCTGGAATGGAGTAAGAGGTTGTGCTCCTGAGTGTTGCCAATAGTCCTCTGGAACACTATTCCACGGAAACACTGATTCTGTGAACAGCTGTGCTGGCAACCCTATAATCTTGGAACTTTCTTATCTAAAATGTAGGAAGTAGGCACTTGCACATTCTTGAGAACAACACAGACACTGGAGAGGTTAAAAGAATAGTGTCCAGTGGTGCTAGGAAAAAATAAAAACATAAACCTGGGAAAGTAATTCAGAAAAAAAGGAGGAAAAATCCAACTTATTTGTAATTTGTCTGTTGTTTGTTTTGCTTTCTTAAGAGAGATCTTAATTCTGCACATTCCAGTGAATGGCCATTTGCTATTAATTTATCTTCTTTCTGACAGCAAGTGGAGCACCATTCCAGAGTTTCAACATTCCCTTGATGCTGCTCTGCTTAATGCTTGTGTGTTATTTAAACAAAGCATATTCCAACCAAATCTGACTATATATGGAATTCCCTGACAAGTAAAACTTCGGATGCCATACAAAAAAAGAGCCATGAAAACAGAATACACACAAACTCCACTCCAGACTGCACAAACTGGGCATGTACTACACCAGGCTCTTGGTGGCAAAGGTCAGGTACCCAGTGTGCCCAACCACCTCCCTCAGTGGCACGCCACTCTTGAACTGCACAGTCCCCTGCTGCAGATTAGCACACGGGCTGCCTTGATGTGATGGGCTGCTGCTGTCAAAGCCAGTGCTAGAATTATCCTCAGCTGCTTTTCCAAGGTCAGGGATTTGCAGGCTAACTGTCCTTACGTTGTACACTCGGAGCAGAATTTCCAAGGTGTTAATCTCTGTGAAACCATATTCTTCCATCGCTAGGCAGGTTCTTTGAACTTGTTCAATGCAGGGGGAGAAAGAGCAGATGCGGCCACCTGCAAAATAAGACAGGTAGTGGAAAACAGGGCAAAAGCCAAAATGAAGCACTTTTCATCTTTTCTCAAATTCTCCCAGATGCCCATAGAATTACTATTATACAGACAAAGTGAAAACATTCTTCAAGAAAATCTTCACATGGCAACTTTGTTGGTCTAAAGTGTCAGCACAAAATCAGGCACGGACAACTCCACAGGATGCTTCAGACCCTTTAAAAACAACAACAGCAACTTCATGGAACTTCCACATCCAATGCTGCCCTCGACACTTGTTCACAGCAAAACTGTTAAAGTTGATCCCTTCAGAGCAGCGACTCCTTTGGAATCACTCTGCACTGCTGTGGACTGAGGCACCAAACTGCAGCTGGCACGCACACAAAGGCAGAAGTCATCCTGCACACCCCGCGCAGCGCGGAGCCCCGACAAAGCCGCTGTGTTCAGCTGAGGACGCTGGTATGCGTGGACAGAATAAAGGCAGCTCTCCAGGCCATAGATGGAGTGCTGTTAAGGCTTTACCCTTTTAGTCAAGCATGTCTCCTGAGCATTGAAGTTTACTGGATACCACATCGTGCAGGCTTACAGCAAATGTTGTAAAACTCCAGGACGGGACTTGTAAGTGATAAACTAACACTTGTCTCCTTGTCTATGCACAGTTCTGATTTTTGATTCTTAATACAGACTATTAATAGGCCTCCTACACCTTTCTAAGCTACAATGTCACCTTAACAGCTGAGAATAGAAAGATTCAGATTTACTCTGAAAAGCCACAGCCAAATCAGATCAAAGAATTATAAGGACACTGTCTGCCATAAGACCAGGGCATGTGCTTTCACCCAGGACACAGTGTCCCTCAAGGCAACTGCCCTTCCTGAAAAGTTTTTGTGCAGGAGGAAGGAACACTGGGCAATGCAGCTTCAGCTATTGTTTCATTTATTACAATTAGATGAAAATGCCTGGTGACCTGATTTGCATTCCTCCCCAGTCCTCTCCTGGGTTCCAGTCAAACCTTCCAATACCAGCCATCTAAGTAGTTAAAGAACCCGTGCAAGCCAGAGCAAAGCATCCTGCTAAAAATAGAGGCAATGCTGGGACTACATGAAGCCTGCTTTATCTCAAACTCCCCCTTTTTTTTTTTTCCTTTTTCGTTTCTAAAGTCAGATCTCTAAAAAAAGAAAGCATCAGGTCTGAAAGCGTCACTGTAGCACTCCAGTTACTGTGCAGCAATGATGTGCTGGGTACTGCCTGGGGAAGAACACTTTCCACAACCATTAATCCACCATACGCTAAGCAGGATTTAATTTTAGTCCTCAAATAAAGTCTCTGCACCAAGGGGTTCTTATCATGAATCTTCAGAACAAAGTACCTCGGACAAGTAATTCCCTGGAGTGACAATTAAAACCCAAATCTAATAATCACCTGCACAACTAATGCTGGTATGTGTCTTTATGAACCAAGCCTGTTGATGCTGATTTAATTGCATGCCCAGTCCATTAACTGCCATGAAATTAGATTTGCATGTTCATCAGGATGGTCAGCACTACCAAAATGTTCCTGAATCTGACAGCTAATCTTTTCTGCCCAAAGAACTTACACACTCTACCATGGCTGCAGATGTAAAACATAAAAGCTCAAGAAAAAAATATCTGTTACATAATAAGAAAGCTACTATGATGCATACATGTTACAAAGAAAGAATTTATATTCTTATTGTGTAGGGAACTGAGCAAATGTCTGACTTAACTAAATGTCAGTTCACAATAACTCTTTGTCTGCAAAACAAGAATCTGAGAGACCAGAGACTACTACTTCATTCAGGCTTTTTGGTTTTGAGGTTTTATATTGCAATAAAGGAAGCAAAATATACTAACATTTACAGTAAGTCTGTTCTTATTTATTCTGACTCTAAGGGTTTGAAGATACATTCAGGCTTTTGAATTCACATGCTCTGGATTTACAGTCAAAAACTCAAAGCCTGCACACAGCTGTTGCCATGCAAGCTGCAAAGCCACCTACGGTTCTTGTCAAGCCTTCAATTAAAGGCAGAGCACCCTTCCTCTTGCCTGGGGCTGGTCAGCTGAGCACAGCACGTCAACACCAAACTTGGTGAAGATTTATCAGGCTGCCTCCTCACAACTGCTGGGGGAAGTAGGGTGACAGAAAACAGGCTTTCAAGCCGTTTGGTAAGGAAGAAAGCTCTTGCTTGCAGTAGCAAATATCCAGAAGGCAAGCACAAAGAATATTACTTTACTTCCTGCACTGCTGGAAGTTTCTCAGGTGTGAAAGATGAGAAAACAGTGAACTGCTGGTATTCCACCTACCTGAGACCATCCAATGGGTTTTAATAGTTCTGTCAATTTTGTTTTCCCCTTTCATGCCTATAGTTCTCATTATTTTTATATATCCCTCCCAAATAAATGTACCTACAAAGGGCTTAGAAGCAAACCCATCAAGCATCTGTCCCTACAGATCCTAACAAGTGGGAGAGGAGTCCCTCTGTTTTTTCCTGTACCATCAGGCAGGCCAGATCTGACTTGCAGTTACAGGCTGGAATTAGTGATTAAGCAGATATTAGGAGTGAAGATTGGAAAGCTGCAGTTAGCAGAAGGCTGGAAAGCAAAAATGAAATTGCAATTCCAGACTGCAAGAGCCTGTCTAAAATAGAAACATTTGGAAGTTTCAATTCCTATGGTGTGTTTAGACCAGCAAAAATAAAAGTAGAAATCCAGCACTCAGAAGGACATGCTCATCTGTCCCAGGAGCAGAGACATTGTCTTCTTTAACAGAGCCAATGCTTCTGAATTCTGCCCTCTGTACCCAGCTGGACTACCAGCTAGGCAACACCCTTTCTGTCACAATCACCAAACAAATACACATCTAGATTTCAGCAATCACAGTTCTCAGACTCTTTGAGAGCCCTCTTGTCCTTTAGACACCAAGAGGCTTCTAGGGCTTAAAGGACTTGAATATGCACTGCTTTGTCTTGCCATGCCAAGGATCCCTTAGTGAATGAAGAAAAGACATGAACTCCCTCCCTCTCCTCCCTGGGGCACACTGCTCTGTCTGTGGATCACAAAGGGATGGACTAGACTAGAGAGCAGTGAGAACATGTGAATGGAAACTTTTTTTGTGCAAACTGGGTTTCTGTTCTTTCAGAGCTCTCCTTTAAGGAAAGCTACCGTTCCTAAATTTGGTTAATGAGATCTGTGTGTCATCATAAATTGATATAGTAATTATGAGAGATTAATCCTGTTCACATTGGGAAGCTGTGTGAGCTTTTTGATCTCAAGAGCTGTCTAAAAATGTGTTTATTCATGTATAATGCATCTGACAAGTGCTACAGTTGAGGAGAAGAGAATAATGAGACTGCATGAAAAGACTTGAGGTTTTTTCTACCTTCAGTTTTACAGGGAGTGAGTTAGTTTGAACCATTAATGGAGAGGTTAAATGTCCTGAATCCATAGCCTGGAACAAGCCCACACAGTCCTGGCAGTCATTGTAACCAGCAACAGGGTCGAAAGGACATGAAAATGGAAGTACAATTCAGGCTGGAATGATTAGAAAAGTGAGCTTAAAAAGGGAAGAGGGAAGTAGAAGATATTCATCCACACATTACTGTACATTTCAACAGACTTTATCTAATTGGTAATTGAGGGACTCACCATTGCATCTCTACAAGAAGCCAGTGTCTTGAAAGTTGCCAGAATGTTCCTGTGCAACTCTAACAAACAATTTTGTTTGTGGTTTGTCTGAGGAAGGACTAACATCTTTGCTAGCTCTGTTTAGCTATTAAGTGGATTCGGTTTCAAGTGTGGAAAATCTCAGTGCTATCAAAGGACAAGGACTCCAGTGTGTGCTTATGATACAGAAAGCACGTCCAAGAAATGTGCTGTTGTTTTTCTAGGTTATTGTATGTGTCACAAGTGCTCTGACAGGATCTTTCATCATCCCAGTATTATTCAGATGATGCACATGTAGTACAGCACCATTAAGTTTTAGGGAAAAGGGCCAGTAATTTTAGAATGACTCTGTGACATGAAGAATACAGCACAACATTTTTACCTCTGGCAAAAGAACACAGCTTGGGTTTTGGGACTAAAATGCATTGTCATAATTGGAAGATTACATTACAAAGATCTCAAGGAAGGAAAAAAAAAACATACAGGCATTATCATTGTGTAGGGGTGAGGCAGGAGAGTCACTGAGCAGCATCACTGTGGCATTTACTCTGTGACAAAAATATTGTCTCTGCAAAAGGGGACAGAATGTCCTTTAAGTGCGTGTGCTCGTGGGCGATTTGATGTAGCTTCCCTGACAAGTGAAATTAGAGGATTTGGCTGTTGGAAGAAATTAAAGGATGTTTCTTGATTCAGAAAAGAGAATTTTCTCCAAATCACTTGCCAGCTCACTAATAGGAGCTTGATGTGATTTTCTGCAAATGTGACCTTAACCTCTGTACTTGTAGGTGCATCATTCAAAAGGAATTTATTCCTGCTCATTATTATGGGCTGGTAAAAACATGTAACAAGAAATCAAAGAAACAATTTGCTTCATACTGGGGAAGAAAACCTAACGACTTTCTTTAGGGATCCTTTCATCCCAAACCACTTCCTTCAAACTGTGTAAAAGCTAGTAGCTTTGGCTGGCATTCCACAGTGAGGATTTTGATGCAGGAATCCCTCTTCTTGGCTCTCTACACATGAAGTACACTTGTACTTCAGGCAGGCCCACCGTGTGCACCTGACCTACCAAGCCCTGACAGACCCAAGCTAGGGATGAATTAGTAGTTGAAGTACTTCACATGGTGAGGGACAGAAGCTGTGGCTCAAAGCCACACCTGAATGGTTTAAAACTGAGACCATGAATAACCTCTGGAGCTCAAGAAAAATAGCCAGTGAAGCTTCCTACATGGACATGGAAGTGCAGAGGCCCAGAGAGGCAGATGTTCAAAGTGAACCTTACCTGCAGAGTTTTGGGGGGAGAATTGACAGCACCATGTTACCTGATTCAGTTGTTTTCAAGGATCACAATTTGATAAACTCATAATTTAGGGGCTTTACTATGCTCCAGAGGGAATGGAAAATCTGAATTTAAGAGTAAAATCTTTAAAGAAAGAAAGGAAATAAAAGAGAGGTGGTTTTAATAATTTTGTGACTCAGACTGTTAAACACCACAAGAAGCAACTTAAAATACAAGAGTCTAATCCACCCTAATACATGGCTGTAATTTTCCATCCCTCTACCTGAAAATTTAAAATCTGTATGAAAATTATTGTACCAGTGGGTTTCCCCCTCATCTTCCACAGCTTTGGAAGAAATAGACAGTATTTATGAGAGTAGAGTAGGTGGGTGCAGAATTATATTCAAAGCACTACAGTATTCAGCTGAGAAATGACTGTGAGTCAAAAGTTTCAGGGCATTTAAGAACTGCAGAATATTGAGAATATTTTTGTTACCTCACAATTTTCTCGTTTTCCTAATTTTTAAAAGTTTAGCCTGAAGGGGTTAACATCAACTTTGCAAAAACCACCAAGGTCAGATATTTGGAACGGCAGCTATGACAACAGAAAAGCATTAATCAGCAGATGCTGCAGAAGAAAAACAGTGCAGGTCTGGAAATGAAAGGAAGTTCTGCAGTGCAGCAGTGCCTCAGAGATGCTACAAGCAGCTTTTCTGCTGGAAGTGTGACTGGTGACATCAGCACAAAAGGATGCAGCTGAGATGCAAACCTGAACGTCGGCAGAGAGCATCACCAGAGAAAAGAACCTTCCAGCCACAACCGTACTGTGCCATTTTATTCCTTCAGCTCTTCAGAGGCTGGCAGTGCTTTAAATGGGAGGCCAAGCTGCTCTAAGTGGTGTATTTACAGCATCCTGCAAGGCATAACGTGAGTGATAATTGTACTCTGTAAGCAGGATCATTAACACTCAGCCTACCAGGAGCTGCAACTATTCAGGACCTTGAGCTGAAGTGGAAGAAAAAACACTGATCTGATAAGGTTTTGTTAAGGTTAAGAACTCTCCCATGTCATCTCAGCTGAACTCTGTTGTGAGTATTGAGGTTTTAAGGAAGAGAGTAGCTAATGCTATATTTAGAATTTGCTTAGTTCTCATTTAATTCAAAATACCTTAAGACTTCAGGGACTAAATTACCACTATCTGGCAGTACAGCTGTGATATTTGCATGGCACATCACAACAAAACCCACAGTGTGAATGGTTCAAATGCAACCCTGTCCAGATTTGAGAGAGAGGGTGTGGACAGAAAAGAGTGGAACTCATTTCCTGCAGTGATGCTTTATCACTACACAAACCCTGGAAGGGGGTTCAATAACAGCAGAATGTGCACAGGCTGTACTGCAGAAGAGGTTTAACTCTTTGAAAACAAAACAAAGGAGCACTGTTAAATTATCTGCCTGTGGTAGGGAAAGGGAAGCAGTTACAGATAACCTTCTGCCATATTTTAAATTTAACAGCAGTAAAAAAACCACAACAAAACTACCTGCCTGACTCAGGATAAAACAGGAAAGTGTGTAAGTTTTCACATTTTACTACTACGATTAATTATATTTTCTATGAAAACCGGTTTTTGTTTATATGCAAAACAGCAAAATTTTAAAAAATGCACCCAGTCAGTCAGGTACCAGGTTGCCCAAAAGAGGAGCCTTAGACCAGTACCAGATCTCAGACATGGGAGCCTGGTTGCAGCAAAACCGGCAGCAAGGATGAGCAACTTCCCCTTTTGAGTGGCTCATAAAGTGAATGACGCCACTTCACAAACACAAAAATGTGGGATTTTGAAGTATTATTTATATTGCCTAAGCAGATGTAACCCTGTAGCATAGCACAGAAAAGCATAGCCAGATGGTATGGCCAGTTTGGGACTGTATTACATTTTCTAGGATTTCAAATGCTGGAGTGAGACAAGGATTCAAAACTTGGAACTGTTCAAGCAGCCCTGCTTAGTATTCTAAGCATGCAGCACTTAAATAATTCAAATTGGACTGCGCAATGCAGCGCCTTCCAAGCTGGGAAGTCAGCTGAGTGTTGTGTTCACTAGATTAGATAATTTGAGCATGGGAAGGGCATTGTACAGTGCAGTGATTTTCTTCCCCCCCAGGACACACTGGAAAGCTGTTACAAATTGAGCTGTAACCATTGCAGGTACAGAGTGCTAACAAGGCTCACTCTGTTTATTCACTTTTTAAAGAAAGTGTGTTACGTGGGTATCACAAAGCTTTCTAGAAAATTTTCAGTAGTAGCTGAGGTAGCCTAACAGCAGGGCTGGTCCTGACTCAGCAAGGCAGTGCACATTCAGTGACCTTTAAGAACAAGCTTCAATCTTGTGATTTCAAGAAGACTTAGCAATTCACTTCAAGTCCAGCCTGTGATTACATATTTTAACAAAGAACTGGGCCTTGGCACATAATCAAGTTTTTTTGAACTCATGTCCCAGCATGGACACTGTTCAGCACTCCATGCTCTCTTCATTAGAGAAGTCATTTTTGTAGATGGAAGTAATTTGGCAAAAGTTAATTCAGATCCACACAATTATGAAATTAATTAAAATTTATTCCATTATAAAATAATTATTTATTCACTGAAGTTTATTTTTCTATAGGGAAAAGAGGTATAATAAAGTGATGGTATCTGTGCAAAACCTCAACATCAGTTCTTACTTGCTGTCACAATCCCAGAGTAACTGGCATAAGCTAGAACATTCTTTATGTTCCATTCCCACTGCATCCAATGGCAAACTTCTTACTAGCTCCAAGCACAAAGATTTAGGACATAAACTGGCAAGCATATTTAAGTGTAACCACTGTTTTTTTAACATTACCACCGGGGTGCTCTGTTAAATGGGCACAAATCTGCAATGATTGATGTGAACTGAGGCTGAACACCTTTTATTCAAACACCTTTCCACTGAATTGCCAAAGAAATTTGCTTTCAGCATTTATTGTTACTTCTGCTTCCCACACACCTCAGATCTAGCAAAATGCACTTGAGAATGGTTCAAAGGAGTTTTTATAAACTGCCCATGCTAATTGTAGCAGCTCTCACAGGTCTGCAGGAAAAAATTGTTCTTCTCCTTTCAAATCTTCCACTGTAAATTGAAGATACCTTTTGAAGGTGTTATAGCCTTAGAAATACCTGAAGACTGACATTTGAGAACAGTGATCACACAAGGGAAGGGAGCACATCTAGTGTATGGCTCAAAGGCAGAGATATGTGCACAGTGCTTCCTGAACAGAAAGAGAAAAATGCAGTTACCTTCAGCTTTTAATGCTGACTTGGCATGTCCTATGGCTTCCCATGGAGATGGAATATCTAGGAACACGGCATCTGCAACGTTTGAGACCCCAAAGCCATTTTTGCAGACGTCCTGGTTGGTCACAGTGACCAGGTGCTCCACCCCATGCTCCCGAAACTCCTCCCGCGCCTTCTCAGCCCGTTGCTGGTGGAACTCCACTGTGTACAGGTGCCCGCTGGGAGCCACCGTTCGGATGAGGGCGTGGGACAGGGACCCGCTGCCCGTACCTGGGGAAGACAAACAACTCATGAAATTGAGCTTGTCAGAGACAAACAGCAGAACTAAAGTCGTCTGCATTCATCTCCCTGCTTGGAACGCTTGCTCAAAACTCAAGTGAACACAAACCACTGGCTCAGCTCCTGAAAGAGAACAGTCCTTCCTTCACAAGGAGGGAGGGACTAGGTGTCCTAGGAAACAGTCTTCCGGGTCCTCAAAGCATTCATTACAAAATCTGGCAAACCCAGATCTGTTCTATCTCCCTGGAGTAGGAAACTAATGCCAAGGGTCAGCTATAGCTCTAACATCTGCCACTAGAGAACACGAAGAAGTAAATGCAACAGGAAAAATTCAGGGAAATTAATTGGAGAGGTTTTTTTCAAAGTGTCAGACTCTTCTAGGGTGAAAAGAGATTAAGGCAAATTTTAATGGATTTTCAAAACATTATACTTCACTAAACAAAGAAAAGATGTTGGCACGGGTCTATGCTTGAAAATCCTATTAACATCCATGCAAACAAATGGCCTTCAGGATACAGTTTGCTCTGCACAGATCTCTTAAGAGACATTCTCAACTCCCACTGGAATTACCCAAAACTAAGGCCTCTTGGCTCCTTGCAGTCACACTCATCAAACACCTGTTTTCACAGGTCACTTACACACATACACACCTACACACGCTTAATGTAGTCTAACAAAATCTATCACAAAATTGTAGGTAACTACAATTACCATGTACAAACAGGGACTGACAAAACCAAGATTTTTTCCTTGTTTTAGTTTGATAATTTAAGAAACTTACTTTAAATGATCCATTGGCATATTAAATAGATGGATGACTAATAACAAAGATTTTCATTTAAGAAAACACCCATATACCAATTCCCATTGCAACTTAGTCACTCAAATGGCATTTAATGGAGTAATCCCCCAAATTCAAAACCCCACAGCAAGCCTGAATTCTCTGTGTTTATCGATTCCTAATTCTGTGCTTAGAACACAATTCTCCCATAGAAATAAAATCTATTTCTAGCTATTTTCAATGACTGTTCAGCCTGAGGCAAGTTCTTTCAGCTAGCATAAATCTTAAAAAACACATAAAGGACAGAATCTGAAGTACAGCAGCTCAGAAACAAGTAGAAAGGAAATTAATTAGGGGGCACAGGGGCTGGTACAGCCGCTTAATTGGTGCAGTACTTTCCATAATCATACAGGAAGTCTGAGCTCACTGGCAGATCCCAGGTTCTTGCCCTCTAGTCACATAAGGGGAGGAACACTGCTGTGGCACTGTGTTTAACCCGACAGCTCTGAAAGGGGAGACACTCAGACTGTAAACAGAGCTCAGGGCCCGTGTTTGCCACCGGATCCAGCGGCTGCACGGCGGGAGCTCCCCTGCGAGAGGCTCTGACCCCAGCGGGCAGGCTGGCACCCGCTGCAGCTCCAGCAGGGCAGGGCACAGAGGGAGGCAGGACCTACAGATTTTGGCACTGGCTTCAGAGAGGTCCAAGAGAAGAGAGAAACATTTACACACATGTATTTAGTACAGTGAAAATGCAGGCAGTCAAGGTGGTATTAAAATAAAACAATGAAAAAGCAAAACACATCTAGATGTGCGTGCATCAAAAACCACCCTGTCACAGCTTGAAGGATCTAAATGTCAAAGCAAACTTTTCCCTGGTCAAAGGAGCAGCACAGCAGCCATGTGGTTGTGAAAACTCAATGATATATGTGCATAATAAAGAAATAGTATTCCACTGATATGTTTTTAATGACAAAAGCAGGAACTACTGCTCACAGGATGCTAAAGACTGAAATTCTGCCTTCACATTTCATGCCAAAAGGGAGGATTACACAATTGAGAGCTATTGTAAAATGAGGAAATGTAATTATTGTACCTCTCAAATGTGTAGTGCTGCGCATTTTCTGCATCTCTCTCTGCTAATCTGAAGGAGTGAACAAGCCTGGGCTGTAAGCAAAAGAGCAAGGCAGCTTGTGCATGTATCCAGTTTCCTTGTTCATATTCTTTTACATTTTTAATCACTTTCCTTTTAAATATGCTCTTAAAAACACCACAGAAGATACCATTTGTCTCCTCCATAGGAAAACCCATTAAGATTTTTTGGCTTCTTTTCCAAAACTCTTCTTTTATTCACAAACACTTCAAGCCAAACCCTGAACTAAAACCAAGATGTTGGAAGTCACCATTTGCAGGCGTATTACTGACAGAGCTTTTGTTAAACAAGGTTGCCAGGAATTATTCATTGTTGACTGCCTACCACAAACATGAGAACAATACATATGTATCAGATTTTAACATATCAAATTCTATCACATTAATAGTGTTAATGGGAGTATTTCTGAAGATGCTGCCTGCCTTCTCTGTAACAACACCCTCAAAACTGCAGGAAACAAAATGATTATGAATCACCCACTACTGTAAAAATCTCTCCTACAAAATATATTCAGAACCCAGACATGTGACATGATGATGACCCTTAACTCTCATGTGCCCAATAGATCAGCACATTTGATGTGATCCATTAATATGAGTCTGGCATGAGTCCATACCTGCCACAAGCCCTAAAGCCCAATCAGCACTGTCTGCACAAGGCAGGGGTTCAACCCAATGTTTTTGTGATGTTGTAGAAGGGGAAATTAACCTTTATATTCCCCTTCTTCCCTGCAAATCTGCAACATTCAACATTTTTGTCCTCCTGTAACCATCTCAATTTCTCTTTATTTCAAAATTACCACTGATAAAAAGCAAAATATTACTCAAAGAGTCTTAGGCACCAGTTTGGAGTAAGTTCTAGTTGGGTACAAGTTTCCTTGGGAAATGAAATGTATCCTAGCATGATACAGAATCAGTCAGGACAGCAGCAAAACCTGAGGAGTACTACTGCAGACATAGTAGAATGCTACCAAACCAGAAATAGCATAGCTGAATTACCTGTATACAAATTATCTGAACCAAAAAACTGGATACTCAAAAATTAACATTTTGTATCAGAAGAGGCAAGATCAGAACTGGAAGAACTTCAGTGGATTTTCTTTTTCACAGAGGTGCAGTGAAATGTCTATGTTCCTGATATGACCTAGAAAGCAGAAGGCAAGACAACTAGAACAACTAATTTATAATTTTTACACCAGGATGCTCCCTTTCTGACAGCCTGCACAATAAATGGCCTTAAAAACTGTTTGCTCTCTACCACAGGACAATGCCCACCTGACTACTGCTTTAATCATGAATGGACTCTACAGAAGAGAGGCAAAACAACAGCAATTCAAACTGTACCAAAGACAACCTTAACAGCACAGCTGCTGCTTTAGAGCTCACTTAGGTGAGCACTTATACCATTGCTAATTTTCACTTGGAAAATGTGATGCTCTTTTACATTGACTGTTCTGTGATCTCAAACATCTTAGTCAAAAAGCAGACATCTGCATTGCAGGGGCCCCAATATGCCACACAGAGCTCAACATCTGAGGAGGCAGCACCGTGCAGGGGATCAGCACAGTGTGAACTAGGAATGGGCTCCACTTCAGACCAAAGGCAGGAATTAAGCTCCTGTGTTACACCCACGATTTAGGTGGCTAATGGCCCTGCACATTGATGCAGTATCCTTTCCTTCTTCTTGGGCTCAGGCACACGACATTCTCCTTCTCTGATACATATAAGCTCTTGGGGAGTGTTTTTGCCCCTCTCCCAAAACAAGCAGAACTCTGCAGTTTTAGGATTTCAGTCCTAGCAAGTGGACACCTGTATAAAACACTCTGGCTCAGCACCTACTGACAGCTGCTTCTGATTTGCAGACAAGCAAGTATTGATCAGATGAACTTCTCAACTGTCCTGACCTCCAACAGATCTGTTCTCACCCTCTGCTTATTCAAATGACAGGTTTTCCACAGAGAAGCCTCCACACACCTCAGCCATCTTGAAACAATGACCACGTTAAAATAATTTCTCACCTTCTCAAAAGTTGCAGTGGACAATATCTGAGCTGTTCAAAAATAAAGCATGTTATTTCAGCACAGAATACTGCCAAGACTGAGTGTCACCATGGCATCGAGCACAGCGCCTAACTGATATAGGATACAAAGTACATTTCACACTGTTTTCTGTTAGTCTGGTTTCCTTATTGCAAAGGATATTTGTCTAATCTCCTGGAATCCTACCCGTGCCATAAATATAAGTGACCTGATTCTGTGTTCCACTACATTTTCTCTTTGCAGGCTATTGCTTGGCTTGTCTTCCCTAGAAGTTACTCATCATGGTGTTTCTTTTTAAAAAAGGAGCTACAAATTGTCATTTAGGATTTATAGATGTGTACAGCTGTGTGTAAGCAAAAGCATTTTGGAATAAAGCTGAATAAGCTCTTAAGTGCATAAAAAGGTTCATATTGCTTGGAAACAGGAAAAAAAAAGAAAAGTATGCAAAGTGCTATTTAATACTGGGTCTCTAAAATATGTAGGAACCTTTTAGGAGAACTTAAACTTCTGATGCAAAATTTGGCTACCTAAGATATTCTGAAATGTGTAAATACAACAAAACAATGACAGTGTTGCTCTCTTTGTCTCCTAGCTACACCACTCAGTCCTAGCAAATAGTGAGATAGGTCATGAATCAGCCATGAGAACGGAAGGAGCCTCAAAACCAAGGGAAAATTAATCTTGAGACACAGCTAACAACTCCACAGCTAAAATCTGTCAAGAACCACTGAACAGACAGACTGCTCACTCCACATGACAAGTTTCTGTAATGACTTATAATGAATACATGAAAAGATATTAAGCATTTGATGGAAATTAACCCAAAGATCTTCCTGGGAAGGTAGTCAAGGGTCCAAATCATGGTAACAGAGGTAAGACACAGGAGGAGCAGGGACAGAGAGAAGGAAGAGAGGGAGGGAGAGAATTTCGAGGAGTTGAACTGATGGATGAAAGAGAAAACACCTAATCAAAAAAGTTCACTTTGCAGTCAAGAAGTTCCCATGACAGAAAATTAGCTTATCTGCCTATCTGTAATGGACACCATCCTGAAGCAGGCATTTTAATTTTAGGCAACAGGCTGGAGGTCAGAGAGGGCCACTGCTCACTGACCAGACTGAGGAGCTGAGGGAAGGATAGTAGGGAGGTTTTCAAGGCTGGCACTGCCTAAAAAAGAATATGAAGAATTAATTTTTCTTTAGAGATTCAAGTGAAGAAATACATTTTCCTTATAGATTCAAAAGTCTGAATTTTTAGGAAGGAATCTTCTATAGAATGGACATAATATGGTTAACAACAGGGTTAGGTTTAGAGCTGCACAAGATGTATACATGGTGGTCAGGTATTATATCAGATTACAAGATCAAAGTGAGTCCAGAAAGTCTGGAAACAAACACTTCAGGGTATGAACAGCATTCCTCATCAGCTACATGACAGCCACAAGTCTGAATACATCACAGTGATGCCTCATGTGGTCAGAGATTTGGTTCATAGAATCATCATAGACTCACAGAATGGTTTGAGCTTAAAGATGTTTAAAGATTCTTTAGTTCCAACCCACCTGTGTGGGGCAGGGACACCTTTCCACTAGACCAGGTTGCTCAAAACCCATCCAGTCTGGGCTTCAGCACCTCCAGGGATGGGGCATCCACAGCTTTTCTGGGCAATCTGTGCCAGGGCTTCAGCACCTTCACAGTAATGGTTTCCTCCTAATACACCTTTCAGTTTAAACTTGTTACCCCTTGTCCTATCACCCAATGCCCTTGTAAAATCCCCTCTCCCCAGCTCTCCTGCAGCTCCTTTAGGTACTGGAAGGTGCTATAAGATCTCCCTGGAGCCTTCTCTTCTCCAGGCTGAACAAGTCCAGCTCTCTCAGCCAGTCTCCATAGGGAAAGTGTCCAGCTCCCTGTTCATATTCATGGCTCCCTCTGGACTTGCTCCAATAGATCCACATCTTTTCTACTGCCATTCTCTTGGGGGCCCCAGCACCTGTTCAGTGCCTTGCTGTGGCAAGAGAATGTTGTGGTTTATGACATTTGTACTGATGAGGCCTTCCTAATACTTCAAGAGGTGCTCTAAAAGGATCAGGTTTTCTAATTCTTCTCTCACTCTAACCTGAACAGCTGCTAAGAGGTAGATAAGGGAGACATTATAAAACACAGACATAATTAGTTTGGGCACATTCCAGAATCAAAATAACTTTGATCTGTACTTTACACTAAAAACAGAGCTGCAAACAATTTATATGTACTTATGACACAAAAATAATGAAGACATGAGCAGAATTTGTCAAAAAGTCTATAAGCACTTCAGAAGAGTCAGAAGCATACAGCTAACTTGCTGGGACTCCACAACAAACTCTTAATCATTTATTAAGTATCCATTAATCATTAAGTCCTCATTAAATTTTTATGAGTGTACTCTTTAACAAAATCTATACCCAGGCTGTGAGTTTGAAAATTTCATAATTGTTTTTGAGAAGCTCTAGGGTAAGGCTGGGTGGCAGCTCCTATTACTCCTCTGAGAAACCATGAGAACCCAGAACACTGCTGTCAGCCTTCAGAAATCCAGTCCTTCAGCTCAGAAACCCATTGCTGTGTAGCAATGAATAGGGTTTAGCAATTTTTAATTTGGGATTTAGCTGAGGGGAAACAAAAAATCAATTAACGTTTTTGCTCACGTGAGTCTGATTTTGCTCACGTGAATGCTGAAGGATCACTGGGATGGTGGTTAAAGTGCTTTTGACTAAATTACATTTTGTCTAAATACTACACTCCACTGAAGCCAAAATATTTCTGAGATTTATCAGATTAAATGAGATTTTACATGCTGTACTATTAAGACAAGCACTCTTTTACATCTCACCATGGAGAGAGAACAGTAAAAAAGCCTTGATGTGTGGGGACTGAAAAGAAGAGGATTTTGCTTGGAAAAATATTTGAAAGGTTTCATATTGGTTCCAGTATAGCATTAAAAATAAACATGAAGACCTCAAAATCAGTTGTCAAATGGAATTATCCTACAGAGAGCCTAGCCTGGGAAGGTGACAATTTGGAGAGTGGGGTGAGACAGAAGAGAAAGATTGAACACAAATGGGATTATTAGAGTTACCTGGCAAGAATGAAACTTTCATACAATTGGGCCACTCACAGCAGATATTTAAGCAGCTATTTTGAGTATCATAATTTTGGAGAGATAGGGCTGTTAAAAACTGTCTCCAAGTGTGGAATTTCTAAGAGCAGGGACCAATATTTTAAAAATATCTTAGCTCTAGTAACAGTGCTAAGAGTTTTAAAACTCAACATACCCTTATAAATTAGAAATTAGCAGAAGACAGAAAAAGGATCATATTCCTACACCTCTGTCATGAAACATCAGGTAGATGCAGAGTCTCCTTATAGTTTCCTCAACAGAGTATGCCTGGGTCATTTTAATTATGCATGTGCTGCTGACAAGCTTCTCTTTATGTGTTTATTAAAGATGATTAAACATAATAAAAACTATATTAATATGTTTGTATCTTTTAGGACAAATCATGATTAATCAATTTAAACTATATCATTAAATGATCAATTTAAATTATATAATTAAAGTGACATAAAATTAATCCTTCTGGTTATTTTACTCCATTTTTATAATCACATGCAGAAGATCATTTATATTCACAGCATTTCAACACGACACAGAAGTTATTTCCTCTTACTTTTTCAATCATTTATTCTCACAGCTGGGGAGACCAATTAAAAATTCTGCTAGCTTTCAATGGCTAAATACAGGACACACCTCTACAGTTGAGTTAGTAACACAAGAGGAAAAGAGCCCAGCATGTTTCACAGTCTGCTTTGCCAGTTCATACAGCAACTGTATATCTAAGTTCAAACAATAAAAAAGAGAGACCTCTGTGCTAATTAATGCTTAAAACACACCTCAACGTGGCACCAGCAGGAAGCAGACTCAAGTTTTACTATACCAGATTTCCTGTCTTGTTTCTACTCATCACCATTGGGCTGGCTCTGTCTGGCCCACACAAGGCTAATCTAGAGCTAATGGTTTTGGATCACCAAACACCATAGAATTTAGGATGGCACCAAAGCAGGCCACATCACCACAAAGCAGGCACTACATCAGGCCACATCACTACACTGCAGGCTCCAGTTGTCAATACCTGTCAAGTTTTTAATTCAAAGTAAATCTGCAGTAAGATCTCTTGCTTCAAGGTTAGCCAGATGGATTTATTATAGTATTCTTTCTTCTTTCCTTCCTTTGTGCACAGTGAACCTTGCAAGCAATACAAGCATAACTATAGCTATAAAACTTTGCCTGGAAAGCTGAAGTTGCAATACATTGTCAGTACGAGCATTAAAATGAACCTGGGGACAGTTTCCCCTTAGCAAAAACGATTGATTTGTGGCTATGACTTTTGACTCACAACATTTTAGGAAATCATCAAGTGTTTCCATTTCTTAGCTGTTTAGATAAGCAAGAGATTAAACATTTTCATCCTCACTAGGCACCTTTGACATTATTGAAAATATTTTATATACAGCTCTGTACATTTGACTAGTCTGAGTGAGACAGGACATGGAACAATTCCAATCTCTTCCCCCTGCCCCCCAAATGATTTGTTGTTTATTTTTCCCATCCTGTCTAAACATAGCAGGGAGAGGAAGAGCTGATGAATACAGAAACTTCCCATGACAAAACTGAAAACGTCTGATCGTCCTGCAAACCAAATCACAAACTCACAGGACCCAGCTATTCTCACAGCACCAGAGGCTTCTGCACAGGGCTTTGCCTGCTTCAAGTGCTGCTGCACAGCAACCAGCTAAACACACTGCCTGGCTCTCAACTGGGGGCAGAGATAAGTGCTGTCTCAGTTGTGCTGGAAAGTGGTCATTATGCCTGAAAAGCTGCCCAAAATTATGCATGAGTGGGAACAGGAAATGGTAAATGTAAGAAAGCACAGTGCATCACAGTCCTGTCATGCTGATCCTTTGCGATATCTGTGCTTGAGAGGGAGGTGTATGGAACTGCTTCAAAAAATGCTCAAACAGCCAGAAAAAACAAGAACAAACTACCTCAGCTGCTATTTCTCCACACCACAGAGATTCACTCCAATCAAGCAAGCCTCATACTGCCTGTAGTAATAAAGTTACGATGACATTATTATAAACTCCATGCAACCAAGAAAACATTTATGTCAATTTTCACTCCTTACTGCCAAATTAAGCAAAAACATGAAAGCTGTTAATAAATTAAACCAAGTTTAGAAATAAAACACAGCCCTGTGATGAACACATCACCCATTGTATTTAATCAGTGATTTTGCATGTGGTTGTGGTGCTACAAGTAGATTATACTTGGAAAAAGAAGAGTGAAATTTATGTACTTACACAGTACCATATATAAATATTGCCAATTTATTTCTCTTATGAGTTCAACACCCTATCACCAGAGTCTCTTTCACCAGGTTATCTCAACTATATCCCCTGAAACTGCTAATTCAAAGCCTAAATCTTGATTTAAATCATGTATTTACAAACACATTTTAAGTACTTAACAACAGTTTCAGAAAAGGTAAATTAAAATGTTTCCATATTTTTTCTAAGAAGATGAATTAACCAAACACATGCTCAGAGGTATACCCACATAAATGAGGCTGCACACCTTGGTAGCATCAATTTTCCAAGAAACAGCAGCTGAAAACATGTGCACATGATACAGAATTCTTCAACACGTGGGCAGGGAAAATTGTATCACAGTGGAAAGAAAGTGCAACTTTTTGCAAAACACAAAGAAAACCCTGTTTTTTTTTAATGAAAGTGTTGGTGTTAGTTCCTAATAAAGGATTTCAACATAGTAATTATTACCTGATTCACATACTATGGAGCCTGGCTTCAGTTCCAGCATCATGGTGATTATGGAGATGTCAGTGGAATACAGAATCTGCGTCCTGTGCGGGAGATTCATGGTCCACAGCTCTGGAGTCGGGTGAAGAATGAACACCCATCCTCCTTTACTGCAGGTCACTTTGGAGCCATACTTCTTGCCTATGAGGTCCGTGGAATGCCTGATGACCCCGTACTTAGTCTGTGTTACGGAGCCATGCTGCACCTTCACAGGAAACATGGACTCGTGGCCCAGGAACACAATAGCCGTGTCCCCATCCTGTATGGTATCTCCATATGCCACAAAACTCATGGTGACAATCTTGCAGCTGGCTGATGATTGTCACCTAGAGAAGAATAAAAATGTCAGGAGAGTTTCACAGGACCACGGTGGAGCTGAAACTACAGACATAAAACCAAGTAATTTTATTTTCTCCAATACAGAACAAAACCACACTGTGCAAATAAGATGCTAGCAAGAGAGCTCCAGGAAGTTCAGGGAGCTGCTCTCCACTGTACTCTTGATCCAATTACAATCAATGGAAGGATCCCACAGATTTGAAAATAACAAGTATTTTTCTTGGTTATGGTACATCTTAACGAAAAATCGGGAAATACATTATAATTTACTCAGCCTGCTCCAAAATGCTACTGTAGGTTAATACCAATTTCAGCACCCTGTTCAATTACAGTTCCTGAGCACTCAGAGCATATTATTAACTTCTATTCACATTTTCTTGCTTATTTTTTGATGATTTGCAACATAAAGACATTCTGCTACTTGCCTGGACCTCAATCCCCAGCTATTAGGACCACTAACAAAAGTATACTTGAAAGTTTTCCAAATGAACGTTTAGAGATAGGCTAAGGACATTAATTTATGCATAAACTGGACTAACTACATGGAAAAAGAAAATAATATTGTGGCCTTTAATTTGCGATTGAGGGTGCAAAGTAATTGTCTGGGAAGTGATCTCTGCTCCAGCTAAATGTAAACAACCACTTGCAAGCCAACAGTTGAAGCACTTCAGCCCCATGGTCTCAGAGCTGTTTTAGAGAATTACAATTAAATTTTGATGGCTTTGAGAAGACAATCTAGAAATCAGAAGGCAGCTTACAATGAAACCTGACATTGCCTTTCAGATAAAGCAGCTAACTGTCTAAGCTGCAGGTTGATCAGTTCATGCAAGAATTGCTTAACGAAGTAACAGGGATCCCAAAGTTAGAAATTAAAGCCTATGACAGAAGGCTTTGAAAGTCAGATTTCTGGTACATCATCCCTGGCAGAATCAAAAGCAGCGTTACTTTTAGTTTCAGAATAATTACTGAATTCCAGCACTTCTGTGTTGAATGTTTAAGAGTTTGGTCCTGCTTCATCATTTAAATTAAAAACCTTCAGTTCTCAAAGTGTAGTCTGGTGTCTGTAGTCTAGTTCATGCCTGAAGCTCCATGTTGCTCAATTTGCTGTTAAGCAGCTAGATTTATAATTTTTCCACTGCAGCCACTGAGGCTGATAAACAGATGTGCTTGTGGCTGAAACTTCCAAAGCTTATGACATGGTTATTGCATAAGGTGTTCAGATGCCAAAGCAGAAGAGGCTTGTCTGGACATCTGGTGAAATAGTAAGAAGGGCATCCCATGAATTCAGAAATGTACAGATAAAGGACTTTGAGAGATAGAACAAATGCTGTCTTTTATAGCTTGCACCCTATGATTATGTTCATGTCTTAATCTTTTATAAATGACATTTAAGAGTTCTCATTCCAGATACTTTTAATGCAGTGCAGTTTTCAGCTCTCACAAGTGTCATCTGAAAGGACCTCGAATGGAATCCATTTTTTTCACAGTATTTACTGTGTTACACCCATGTGCAAAAGAATCCTGTAGCAAGCCTGCAGGAACACTGAACGAATTCCTCTCCCTTTGATTACACCAACTGGCTCCTTGCCTCCCTTTGAGCCACTACACTTAGCACAGCTAATAGCCACAGCAGTGAACCACAGAATCCTAAAGGCTGGAAGGGACCTTTAAGACCAGCAAGTCCAGCAAGTCCATCCATATCAGTGCACGCTGACACCCCAAGTGACACATCCCTTAGGCTCAGACCTCACCTGCTGCATTATATTCATACATTTGGGGTATAATCGGTGAGGAATTTTGGAATTGGTGAGGAATTCGGAAGTTTCTTTGCCTCGCCCCCTTGTCAAGGAGCACAGTGATCTACCACCCCTCCCAGTACTCCCCATGCCCGGCAGTGCAGAGGCTCCCGCACCGTTTGGTTTTCCCCGGGCAGCACGCAGGGGATTGCTGCGGCATCCCCCGACACGGGGCCAGGACTTCCCCCTGCGCTTGCCACGGCTGCAGAGACCTAAACCCAACGCCTCAGGGGAACCCTCGCAGCCTCACAAATAAAAGCACTAACATGACACTGCGTTCCCTTCAACCACAACCCAGGCACACGTCTCTTCCCTGACCAGCTGCCACAGGGACCTGGCAGGCTGCCCCTGCCCCCTCCCTGCCCAGGCGCACGCAGGCTGGGCAGTCGCTCCGTGCCCCGGCTCAGAGGGGTGATCCCGGTGCCAGGCTCCCCTCAGCCCCCTTCCGTGTCCCGAGGGCGGTAATGCGGCTCCTGCACCCCAGCAGCCAGCGGGCCCGGGAGCCTCAGCTGCGGGCAGGTGAGAAGCACGGACTGGGCAGGGAAGGGGTGAGAGGCGGCACTCGCCGGCGGGAGAGCAGCGTTAGCCCGTCACGGCCCCGGGCGGCCGCTCCGCGGGGCAGGAACGGCCCGGCCCCAGCGCCCCGCGTCCCCGCGGGGACGGTTCTCCCCGTGCCCCGAGCCCTTTACCTCCCCAAGCCCGGCCCGGCCCGGCTCTCCTCACACGCGGAGCCGCCCAGCGCCTTCTTCCGCCTCGGTCGCAGGCTGCTGACGCTCCCACCGCCTCCGCCCCCGCCAGCCCTGCCGGCAGTCGGGGAGTCGCCGCCGCTTCTGCCGGCGCGATATCAGACCTAGCTCCTGCAGCCCGCCTGAGGCACCCGTTTCCCTGAGCCCGTCATGCCCACAGCTCCATCAAGGCACCCGTTCCCCTGAGCCCGTCATGCCCACAGTCCCATCGAAGCGTCCATCCCCCTGAGCGCACCTCGGCCCCTTCGAGGCGCCTGTCCCCCGCAGTGCCCTGCTGACCGCCCCCGCCCCGGCCTGTCAGCACTCCTTGCTGGGTCCTGAGCAGTGGGGACGGTCAGTGAGCAGCCTCAGCAGCCCCTCAGGGGTGCTCCTGCCTCGGGCAGCTGCCCTGTCAGTGAAACCTGACGGGTCCCAGTGGGTCACTGGGAACAGCTGCAATGGGGACTGATAGCAAAGTGGGAACTTGGCGTTCATCACCTGTTGAACGTGTAGGGTGTCCCGAGGGCCACCACCAGCCGGGCTCAAGCCCCTTCCCCAGGGAATGACTTTGCCACTGGCAGACCTGGGCCTTGCCTCCATGGCCCCCAGGCAGACAGCTTCCAGAAAGTTCTGCATGCCCTTCCCCCAGGGCAGCCTCAGGGAAAGGCAGCTCAAGGCCAACCAAGCTCTTCACAGGGGTTTCATAAGGCTGCAGGAGAAACCACACTGTGGGCTCAGAAGCAGCAGAATTGTTATCTAACCCGCTAACAGCATGGTACTAACTCCTACTTCTGTCTCGTGTTTAGGATCGAAGTGATGTGGAGAGCCCTGCCTGCCCCGGTGGTACGGGGGCTGTAGTCAGGAGGCAAGGAGGAGCAAAGGAGGAGAATATTGCCTCATCTTCTGCTCACAACAAGCCCAGGCCACCTGGCATGGGAGCGGGATGGGCATAGCAGGGAGCATGTGAATCACCTCGGACGTGCAGGTAGTGTTCCCAGCTAAATCAGATAACGCTCTGTACTGTGCTGCATTCACCAGTAACCTGTAACACACAATAATGGAGAAAAAGTCATCCTTTCACAATCAGTAACGGAGAGCTGTTTAGATGATGATCTGTGATTCTTTAAATTAATGTGGTTACACCAAGAATAAGGGATTTTTTTTTCCCATTACCTTCAGTGAGAACATATTTTTTGTTATGGTGTTGACCTGCCCATAGCATAATTGCAGTAGTCTTTGTTAGTTATGAAACTCTTCTCCATCTAATCTAAACATAATGTATGCAGTTTCAGAGGTTTCTTAAACTGCAAACTCCTACTCAGCTGTTTTTCTGACTAGCAATCATGGCTCTGCTGTGCCTTTATATTTGCACCCACTTTGTTTAATTTTCTGTCATTTTTAGTGTCACTGGTTATATTTGTCATTGTTTATGTTCTCATGTCCTTTCTTTCCCATGATGGGCTGCTGTTCAGATCACTGTGGGCCTGACTGTGTGCAAGATTGAGACACTCAGCAACTCCTCATTTCCATAGGCACTCAGCTCACTGGAAACAATCAGTAATTTTCAACAGCCTGCCTAAGCTGTGAGAAAAAATACACCAAGGATAATAACTAAGCAAATACATTTTAAGTGATAAATGGGAAGAGAAGTTTCATTTGACAAGTTAAGCAGATGGAGCTATGGCCAGTTTCTTTAATCTACTGGTACATGAGTGTTACGTTTAATTTTCAAGTGGTGTTTAGTTGTAGATTAGGAATTGGAAACAATTCAGTTGTTCACAGCAAACCACTTTCTCTTGTTGTTTCCTAATTTGGAATATTGTTCTGTGTTTCCAAGATGATGTTTATCCCCTAATTCTTCAGGTTCATATTCTGTTCACGCAAGTAATTTCAGAAGACACATTCACTAGCTAACACCCATCTCCTCTTGCACTTGCACACCACACAACATTTATAATTAAGCCTCTTAGGAAGTTAGCTGCATGGCCCTTGATTAACTTCCCTTAATTCTTCATTGTTAAAGCTCAGTGCAAAGATCTCTGGAGTAATCAGCCCACCTTTCCAACTGGAAATGTAGCATATAAATCAGTATTCACTAAGATACCACCCCAGCATGGAAAGTGAGTTTTGGTGCCTTTATCACAGTCTAACAGGCCATACAGGCTTATCCAAAGAGTGTTTCCCAGCAGATGAGGCAGATAAAGCGGGTGATCAGAGGCTGTTGACACAGGGCACAGCATCTGTAATTAAGTCACTAGGGAAGCTGGCATGGAATGCTGTGACAAAGATAGGATCCAATTTACACACAGCTTTCAGCAAATCTTTAAATGCTGTCTGAGTAAAACCCAGCCACTTCTGACTTACTGCATGCTAGAAATTTGTCAAATAGTGGTGAGAAGAGGGGGGTAGAGGATGCATTGCTTGTCAAACGTGTAAATTGGATATATTTTAGTGATTTTGTGTTCCTGACTCTCTCTCCATGTCACCCAAGTTCTGTGAAGAAGAGCTGTGTGTTTGTGTTGGAAGTGCTGTAATGTTTGGCACACTGAGACTTCTACCTGCTCACCACGACTGGTATTCCCTGTTCTGCAAGACGGGGAGAAAAGGAGCATATACAATGAAATGGATCCTTGGATTTTGGATCTTGAGGTGACCTTGACTCCACAAATCTCCTGAACAATTAAACTGCAGAACAGTTGATTGCTTCTTTGTTTGTGTGGCAATAGATTATGGAATAAGATAAAAGGAGCCTTCAAAACCTACCCTGACTGGCTTTTTTTTTTTCTCTTTGTGGAGAACACCACCACAAAAATACTCCATAATGTAAGAAAATGGTTTTAGTATATTTCTGTTTCAAATTAAGAATAAAATATTAATGTTTTACATTAAAAAATCCACAATCAGAATTATGTTTGTAGCTGAGGTAATCCAGTGATATTACATTTATATTGTAATTTATTGAGCACTCTAAGTACAATTTTACACTTATAATAATTTAATACTTGTATAGCCATGCATTATTTGCAATTTGCACTATTCTGAAGCATGACCATTGTGTGAAATTATTAGTGTGCAGGGGAAGACTTTGTGAGGTTAAAAGTGCAGAGGAGACCAAGAGAGAGGATTTGTTCTTTGATCCGGAAGCTGAGACCGGACTTGCACAGATGCTGAGCCCTCGGCTTCTCCTGGAGATCTGTATACTCAGCATCTCAGCCTACCAGACCTGGAATAACTCGGAAATCTGGATGGCAGCCAAACACAGCACATTTTTATTTGAAGCAGTCTAGGCTTTTTATTTTGCAATGATTTCCTCTATATGTATATTATTATTTTTAAGTCCTAAGCAGCTCTGTAAAGTACACATGCTTGTTGTTAGGGTGAGGGTACTGGTCATGGTGCTGAAAGGGTTGTGATGGGAAAAGAGTTTCAGGTGATGTCTCCTGACATTCACAGCTCATGTCAAGGAAAGCAACTCTGGAACTCAGATCTGCACTCTCATGGATAAATACACTCTGTTTGGACAGGAGGATAAACACGGGTTCTGCTGTGAGAAACACGTCAGAGAAAGATAAAGATACTCTTATGTAAAGGTGAAAGTCAAATCAAGATACTAATTCACATTGTTAACATATTATTATTTCTGCAAACAGTAGGATTCTCATCTGCATCTTAGCTTTGGGACAAACTTGCTGATTCCTACAAAAAGACCAGTGGTAGTCCCTATTTTTGTTAATTTCAGGTGAGCTTTAGATGGGTCAGATCCCAGAGTTCCTGTGCCTATCTTTAGCAGGAAATCACCCTCTCTCCAATAAAAGCTGAAGATTTTAAATTTTTTTTTTGGCACATGACAAGAGCAGAGGATTCACTGCGATTTACACAATCACCCTACTTCCTTTCAAACTGAACTGTAAAATGAGCCCACGGTTTCGCAGGCCCTCCCTCTGCAGACCCAGGCTGCCGGGGGCTGGGCGCCACATCCGCAGCCGCCTCAGGGCTCTGTGCCAGCTCGGGACACTCGCCGCTCTCCGGGCTGCACAACCCTTATTTTGGGACGATGCATTGCCACACCCGCGCTCGAACCCTCAACCAAGGTGTCGGCAAAGGTGTGAAGCCTGCAAGCAGGCACGTTGGTGCGCGGTGGCACGCCTTGGCGGGTGGCACGCGAGATGGATTCCTGCCCTGACGCCGGGGCCGCCTCAGCGCCGCGGGAGCGGCCGCGGGGTCCCGCCGCCCACAGCCGACCTCCCCGACGCCGAGCAAAATGGCGGCGAGCGCGGGCCCGGCCGGCGGCGCAACGCCCGCCCCGCCCGCCGCGGCGCGGCCCAATGGAATGAATGGGCTATAAATAACGGCCAATGGGCCGCGGGCTTGCGCTCTATATAAAAGACGCGCGGCGGGGCCGCTGGAGCTTCACTCGGACTCGGGCAGTGCGGTACGCGGAGCACCGCGGACGTTCTTGTTGTAGCTGCGAAGCCCGCGGTAAGTCCCGGGGCAGCCGAGCTGTTCTGCAGCCTTAAAACAAAGGATTCTATTTTTTCCCCTTTTTTTCCCCCTTTTTCTTTTTTTTTTTTTCCTCCCCCCGCTGTGTGGGGTGGAGCCGGTCCGGCCGAGGAGGGGCGCGAGGGGCGGCGCGGGGCAGGGGCGCAGCCGGGGCGGCGGGCGCGGGGAGCGGCGCAGGTGCTCGCCGGGCTGGCTGGGCTCTAAAACCAGATTAACCCGGTATTTAGCAGGGTAGTTACATACGCTCGCCCCGTCCAGGTCCCCTGAGGGAGCCGTCTGTTGTGTAAGGGCTTGCTGGATGCTGCCCTCCCTTCCCCGGCCGGGAGCAGCCGGCTGCCCGCGGACGCGGAGGGCGCCGTCGCTCCCCCGGCTCCCCTCGCCCTTCAGCGGCGAGAGGAGGCGCGGCCGCGCACCGAGGGCGCGGCGGTGCCGCCCCGCTCACCTGCCGGCCGGCCCGGGGTGGCGGCGGCCCGGCCGCTGCCCGTGCCCCGCAGCCGCGCGGGCTCTGCCCGCTGCTGCAGCGGCTGCTCCGCGCGACCTTGGGCGCGTCCCCCCGCCCGGGCGGCGCCCCGGCAGGCGGGAGAGCCTGTGCCCCTGCGGCCGGGATGGTGGGGACGGGGCAAGGCTGGTGGAGGCGAAGAACTTAATTTCTTTGCTCCGTCTTGGCGCCTGTGGAAGGTGGTGTAGCAGCAGAGGTGTGAAGGGCGCGGGTGGAACGTGAGCCAAGGTGACCTTTTGGGTGCCTGGCGTTCCCCCGGGCGGTCCGGAGGCTGCCAAACCCCCCGTGATAGGCTTCCCGTCTTTCTCCCCTAGTGACTGCGGTAGGGTTAGCCATGCCCTTCTCAAACAGCCACAACCTCCTGAAGATGAAGTACAAGCCTGAGGAGGAGTACCCTGACCTGAAAGCTCACAACAATCACATGGCTAAGGTGCTGACCCCGGACCTGTACAAGAAATTGAGGGATAAACAGACTCCCAGTGGATTTACCCTGGATGATTGTATCCAGACTGGGGTTGACAACCCAGGTAATGGGATTGTTAAGTCTGCATAATGATCTGTTCTCCCTCCTGACTGGAAGTGCTTCTTGACAATGCTTGAGAACCCAAAGTTCTCAAGATACTGAGGGACAAATCTAAAGCATTGAGAGACTGCTCTAAAGGCATGCCTCTGTTGAGAGGCCATGTTTCCATCAAGCTGTGTTTCATGCTGTGATCTGACATATCAATTCCCAGACACTTAAATTATGTAACTGCTCTGCTAAATACTTTCAATCTGAAGAGAAAAAAAAAAAGTCAAACCAAATGCATTCTAATTATAACTCATCTGGGGAGGGGGGGAAAAAAAAGTCAGTTTACCTGGCTGTCTTGGTCTCTTCCTATTCCAGACCGGTTACGTGATGTTTTCTAGCACTTCTATGAAAAAGGGGGAGCAGATGTGTTTACATGTTAACATTACAGTATTTATTTTTACTCTAGCAATATCAAAATGGCCCAACTAAATAATCAGAGACTGCCTCCTGATGAGGAGTATCCGGACCTGAGCACCCACAACAACCACATGGCCAAAGTTCTAACCCTGGATTTATACAAGAAACTGAGAGACAGAGTCACGCCCAGTGGCTTCACCCTGGATGATGTCATTCAGACTGGGGTTGATAATCCTGGTAAAATGCATTGAGAATGTTCCGTGTGAACCAGCTGAAGTAACTGGTGCTTTTGAATATGGTGACTTAAAACTAATCTTGTGGAGGTGGCATTTATGAGCAGACTACAGAATTGTAGCTCTGTAGCAGAAGGAGCAAAAAGTAAAGCATGCTTGCTTGCAGCAAAGCATGATTGTTTAGACATAAAGTTCTATGCAGTGATCTAAATTAGCTAGTCAAATTAGATGTGCTGTGCAAATTTGTCCTAAACCAAGCTTTACAAATGAGCATGGTTTAATGACAATAGCTATGGGTTTCCATAGCACTGCATTTGACAAACTGGATGAAGTGTAAAATGTAGGGTCTCTCCAAATGTTTCTATGTAAGAATGAACATCTAAGTGACTAGACTCGCCACTAAAGAACTTGCCTGGTTAGTGCTGCACTGGAGTACAGCCAAATGTCACCCAAACTTAGCTCTTCTGACTTTATTACCACTCCAGGCCATCCCTTCATAATGACAGTAGGATGCGTGGCTGGTGATGAAGAATCCTATGAAGTGTTCAAGGAGCTCTTTGATCCAGTTATTGAAGACAGGCATGGTGGCTACAAACCAAGTGATCAGCACAAGACTGACCTGAATGCTGATAACCTGCAGGTATAAAGTTTTGATCAATTACAGATGATTGGTCTGAGGACTGTGAAGTTGTTGGCAGCTGCCTAAGCTGGTTGCTCAGGCTCTGTCCCCTTTTCCACCGAGCATGGACACTTGGGCTGTGAGTCTGGTGCAGTCAGCCTGAAGAGCTTGCTGCTCTGGGGTGTCAGAGGCTGGGCAGCTTGTGTGCAGCAGGAGCTTCTTTCAGGTGCAGCTGCAGCGTGGGTTGTGCCAAACACCTTTGGTGTGTTTCCCTGAGCTGTGGGCTCTAACAGTCAAACTAAAGAGCACTGTCCTGCAAGTCAAGGACTATCATAAAACTTAAAAACTTTCTTCTGTTTGATCTTGGATCTTAATTACCAGCTGATGGTGTCATGCTATCAAATAAATGTTTTTACAGCTAGGAGTAGAGATTCTTAATAATTTTATGTGTTTTAAATGTTACTGTAAACTAAACTCTGGGAGTTCTTAACTCCATATTGATTCGCTAGCCATAAATGATACTGAAAATAAGAGACTTGGGAGAACAGTAATGAATAATTCTCATTTGCAAGAATAAACACCTAAAGAAGGTTTTGCCTCATGTTGATATCTCTAGATTGCAAATCTGTAAGGGGTAACAGAAGCCTGGACCACAGTCTGAAATGGACTTGGAACTGATGTTCTGGTTATGTCCCTGTCTTCTAGGGCTTCTTAGTAGCTGTAGCCTTGACCTCAGAGCAAGAGTTGTGCTACACAGATACTTGATGTGATGCTGAAGAAAATAGCACTGAAGTGAGGCACTGGCTCACAGGCCAGGGAGTCAATGCCTCTGGTGTAAAGTGCATTCTTAAATGCATGGGGGCTGCATGTGTTTAGGTGTGTTGGTAACAGCGTTGTACTTGCTGGTTTCCTAATCTCGTAGGGAGGTGATGACCTGGATCCCAATTACGTGCTGAGTTCCCGTGTCAGAACTGGCAGAAGCATCCGTGGGTTCTGCCTGCCCCCGCACTGCAGCCGAGGAGAGAGGCGGGCTATCGAGAAGCTCTCTGTCGAAGGTAAAGTGAGAGCTGGGTGCACAGGGGACACCAGTCTGTCCTTGGTGCAAGGGGTGTTCTTTGCCGTTTGAAAATGGAGGCACTTGGCAAAAACTGCCTCCCTGGAGACTTAATCTGAGCATGGAGCTTTCCCTGGAAAAGGCTCATTGCATTAGAGAGCTGCCTCAGCATTGCAGCTTGAGAGCCAGAGCACATGGCACAGGGAAGTTGGACTGCATTAAAGTTGACCTCTGCTGATCTCAAAAGCTTCTGTCTGTGTGTGTGTGGGGAAAGAGGTTGGTTCATCAGGGCTCAAACCTGAAATGTAACAGGTATGTAGCAACTACAGAGCTTGAGTCATGGGGTGCAGTGTTCTGTGGCTTCATTTAATTGACTTTCATTAAGCTGAGCTTGCTTAGAGATGTACTCTTGTTCCAAATCTGCAGCTGACTAGAATAAGCCCTGGTTTTCAGTAAAACTATTCAGCTGTTTTTTTTCTATTGCCTTCCAGTGCTCAAGGTGCAATTCTGGAGGCTGAGTGTGTAGTTGTTTCAAAACTTCTCAAGGGCAGGGTAACAGTCCTTGACTACAATAATACTGCTTGTTATATTCATAACCTTGGTTCTCCTTGGAAGAAAAGCAGTCTCCATTTGTGCAGTTCAGCAGCAGTAACGATTCTATACTGCATGTAAGGGAACAAAGGCTACTTGTGTAAGCCTGGAAGGTGCAGTCAAATCATCTGATACTGCCTCAGGTTCTGCCACAAGGGCATTGCCATTGCAGATGAAAGCAAGGGAGGAACCAGACCCAGCAGATCAAACATTGCCATACTTTGTGTGTGGTCTCCAAAGTGCTGGGAAAGTGGAGAATCTTTAGTCCCTTTCTAAAAGTCTCTCTCTTTCAGCTCTGGGTAGTCTGGATGGTGATCTCAAGGGGAAGTACTATGCTCTGAGGAACATGACTGATGCAGAGCAGCAGCAGCTGATTGATGACCACTTCTTGTTTGACAAGCCAGTTTCTCCTCTTCTGTTGGCATCTGGGATGGCACGAGACTGGCCTGATGCCAGGGGTATCTGGTGAGTATGTCTGTGAGCAAGCAGTCACAGAAGTTAGTTTTGCTGTTTCGGTGGGGACTTGTACTGTTGAGCAAAATAGTAGCTTCTCGCCTTGTATTACTGTATTTGATGAGAAACTTCTGTGGAGAACTTGCAGTTAACCAGCAAAATTTGGACAAGTGTTCTTATGCTGGTAAGAACAAGCCAGCTTGGTTAGCCCAGAACCAGAGCCATGCAGAAACTCAGTCAGCTTGTGGAAGTAGATCACTTGTAAAGGAGCAGATGTGCCACTACAGTTGGCTCTTCCCACAAGAGTTGAGAGTAACTTGTGGTACAAACTATAGCATTGTCTTAGCTCAGGGTTGATCCTGGGTGCATAGTTACTCCCTTGTAGTCTCTTCACTTCTGCTTGCAGAAACTCACTGGTGCTGGACTGTTAGGGCTTTATCTGTGCTAGTGATGACATCTGTCCCCAGAGAGCTGGTGACAGGAATTGACTGATGCAGAGGTGTGGAATAGAAGGATTCTGCTTGTTTTAAATGTAGGTCACCTACATAAAACTGCATCTCAGAGCTTCTGCAGCATAATTAACTTGCTCCCTTGTAAGCTAAGGGCTAGGTTTTTATCAACAGGAATGCTCCAATCTTATTACTGCAGCTGTTTCAGTGCAACCCAGAGGAAGCACGCTTTGTTTCTGTAGGTCACCTTTAAGATTGCATCATCTACCTGCAGATTGCCAGCACCAGATAGCGCTGTCATCTGAGCATGACTAATCTACAGACTTGAAGTGTGTAATGTCTTAGTGTTGTCTGCATAAATAACTTTCCTCGGGTACTAGCTAATTTTTGATCCTAATCAAGTTCAGAAATTACCAGCAAGATAAACATGGATGATAGTACTTGTTGTCAGCTGCAAGCTGGGGCAGGTGGAGCCCATTGTTCAGATGATTTTTATAGAGCATCTCTGAAGAGCCCTGATCTAAAATTCATAGTGAAAGTAAGGTACAAATTGCAGTTTGACATAAGTGGGCAAAATACTGCTAAAAAGGCTTGTTACACATGGTGTCATGACCATTATTGTACAGAACTCCCTCAAAGTCTACTGACCACCTTTCTGCATATTGCTGAGCAGAAATACCTTAGTTTGTAAACTGGAGCCACAATTGAGCTAGGGGGATGAGAGGGTTTTAGGTTTTGATACTGTAAGACTAGGTAATGCCATGTTATTACTCACTCTGTAAAGGCCAGTTTAAATTACCTCTTGAGCAGGGTAGCAACTACCAGTTTAACTTGGGCCCTACGTGGGGAAAAGAAGGAAGATCAATCTTGTTGAAGGAGATAAGTGAGCCTCTTGAACTAAAAACTGCAGTGATGAGCAATTTGGGGCCATCTTCAAAATGTGAGGTGGGCAAGGCAGCAAACTGATTGCTTTGTCTCCTAGGCACAATGATAACAAGACTTTCCTGGTTTGGATCAATGAGGAGGACCACCTTAGAGTTATTTCCATGCAGAAAGGTGGTAACATGAAGGAAGTATTCAGCCGCTTCTGTACTGGACTAACAAAGGTAAATCACTGTTGTCTGGGCTGTATGTTCAAATGGCACATGTTCTCTAGTTAGATCTGAGAATGCAGTTTTCAAGCCCCCTCTGGAGTCCTCCATGGTTGTGTTTCATAGCCTGGATCTCTGAGAACACCCTGATGAAGGGTGAGGGCTCCAAAACAGGTGTTTTGGCAAAAAGCCTTGTAGCTGTGTAATGTAGAATGTTTGCTTGATGTGGTGGCACCTTTATCCAAATGTCTCAACTGTATTGTAAAGAAATTCTACATAGTTCTCTAAAGCTTTGAGACCTTGGAGAGGAGGAAAAATTGCTTGAATGTATGCGGGCAAAGCTGGACTCAAGTTCTCTACTTCTAGTCTTGATATGAGCTTGAGCTTTGCCAGCCCCTTTCCTGATCCTAAGAGATGTGCCAGCTTGATATGTTACATCCAGCTTCCCAACAGGTAGTGACATAAGGAGCGTAGCTTTTAAACTTAGCCTTCCTCACTGACAGGAGCAAGATGAAGGCCTTAAAAGCCCCTTGTTGGTGGCCATTTTTTCCATAGGGAGGGGCTTATGTGGCTGAAATAGCTGTTCTGGGTGTTGTGGTTGTTGCTGAGTGACTGAAGCTGCAAGTGAGCACTAATGAATGTTCTACAATCATAAGGTATAGAACAATCTCTAAACATTCATTTTTTCTATTTATAGATAGAAAGTCTCTTCAAGGCCAAAAACTATGAGTTCATGTGGAATGCACACTTGGGCTACATCCTGACCTGCCCATCCAACCTTGGAACAGGGCTCCGTGCTGGTGTGCACATCAAGCTCCCACACCTTGGGAAACATGAGAAATTTGGAGAAGTCCTCAAGAGACTTCGGCTGCAGAAACGAGGCACAGGTGAGAGTTGGTAACACTGGTGGGCTGAGTCAGTCTGCCCTAAGATACCAGCAAAAGCCTGGTTGTGGCCAAAGCCATCTCTTGGTTCACACAGTCAGTGCCTGTCACACCATGCCAAAGAAACCCTTGTAAAGCACATGGAGAGAAAAAAGTTTTCAAATTGTATATTGGAGGAGTTGAGGATGCCAGTGGTCTTTTGAGCAAGTGGACCTGGGGGCAGCTGTTCCTGTTCATAAGCAGTGGTGGGAATCCTGATTTAACCTATGGCTAGGAGTTGGCTCCAGTGGGTACTTGTGACCTCTGGTTAGATTGCTCATGGGTCAGAAGAATAAAGAGCTGGCCTAATTGCATGTTCTGTGGTTCATGTTGGCAGTCACACATGGCTTTCTCTTCCTGCACGTAGGATGAGGCACCAGTGGCAGCTTGTAGAGAATGGTCCTGCTGTGTCCTGCCTCAAGCTAGTGAGGGAAGAAAGGCAGACTCACCTGCTCTGGCTGGGGTCAATGTTGTAACTGAATCTCTTGCTGCAGGTGGTGTGGACACAGCTGCTGTTGGAGGAGTGTTTGATGTCTCCAATGCTGATCGTCTCGGCTTCTCTGAGGTGGAGCTGGTGCAGATGGTGGTGGATGGAGTGAAGCTTCTCATTGAAATGGAGAAACGCCTTGAAAAAGGCCAGTCCATTGATGACCTCATGCCAGCTCAGAAATAAAGCACTTTATTCTCATGCTTCCTAACTTATTGGATGAATAATAAAATGTCACTCCAATTCAAACCCTTGGGGTCAGAGCCCACTTAGTTACACTGTAGAGAAGTCTTCCATCCATCTGTGTTAGAGTTTATTTTTTTGATGGTTGAGATGTTGCTGAAAATGAAATGAAATAAACTATTGTTTGGCCTGAGCTGTCTTAGATACGTTAACTGAATGTCTTTGAGATTTAAGTGACTTGGTTTTCATAGTTATGCTAGGTGGTCTGGTTTTGTGTGCAAGCACATCTTCCTCGGTGTGCTGCTGCAGACCAGCTGAGTCGAAATGTTGTTAAAGCAGTTCCAGAAGTTGAACCTCCTAACTTGATTGTAGTTGCTGTAAATTTGAGAACTAATGTGAAACATGAGTCACTGCAAACATGCCCTACCTCCAAGGCTTTGACTTGTGCATCTGCTCCTGCCAACTGTAAACTCTCATTATCCTGAGTACTGCAAGCCAGGCTGGTTCCTGTGAGGGAGGAGAGACAGGGCTGGCTACAGAGGGCTGCAGCTCTTCTCAGGTGGGCCCTCAGGGGCTGCAGGGCCAGGCTCTGAGGTCAGACTCCAGCCCATGGTATTAGTGACCCTGAGCTGCTTTGTGGGGGGAAGCATGTCTTCAACCTAGCTAGTGTAAACAAACAGTTGTTCTTTTGAGTGTAAGGGGTGAGATGAAACCTAGATTGATTCAGCCCATGCTTCTCAAGTGATTTCAGCTCAGCCAGGGCAGAGATGGGAGCTGGAAGCTGCCACAGAGAGGAAAATACCAGCTAATGAGCTTTAGTCAGCTGACTCTAGTTGGCCCCTGCACCAGTTGCCCCATGAACCTAAAACTGAGCATTATACTAAATTAAAACGTGCTAATTAGTTTTTTTCCAAACTGGGCCTGGCTTGCAAGCTCAGGTAGCTGTCTGGGTATGAGCTCAAGACTGCAGCAGGTAGGTCTGTTCTCCAGAATGGCTGTACATGTGTGCTTGCTGTGTGGAAGCATCACATTATAACATACAGGAGCAGCCTTTTCCACAAGTATTGCTAACTGGGAGCATCAGACCCTTGGGAAGAGCAGTCTTTGCAGCTCATGCAGATGCACCTGCTCAACAGCTCTACCCACTGCTAAAACACAGCTTTGATGGAGGGAGCGTGACGAGAGGTTGATGCAGAGCTCCTTGGCGTGCAGCTTTATATAGGTTTGTGTCAATAACTGAAGCTTTCTTTTGTAAAGGCTGTGATATTTCTAAGGCTGTGATTGCAGGCTGTCACTTAGCTGAAGAGATGATTCCAGCTGGGGTAAGCTGATTTAATTTTGGTGAGAAAAGGCTGAGTGAACATTTCAGACAAGATTATTTTTTTCTTTTAATACAGCTTTGTATGTGTTTCAAAGTTAATTGGGTGGGGGAGAGGAGATCATATGTAAGAGTTTTGTTCTGTACTGGGTGTTCCTGTATTTGAGTTAATCAGCAGAGGAGTTTTCTGTACGAAGCTTGTGAGAGCAGGGAAGAGAAAATGGTGCAAGAGACAACTGGTTGGTTCTGTATATTCTTTAGATCCCCCATGCTGTGCTTCATGTCACTGTTCACAGACGCTTGGCAAATAGCTGGTTTTGCTTCTTGTAATCAGAGAGTGTTCATTTAGTGGTGCCTCTCCTCAACACAGCGTCGTTACTGCGCTCACAGCAATTACCTAACGAAAGGAGTTGCCTGAAAACTTGTCTATTTTTTTCTAGCTATATCAGCTGGACTAATAAAAACATTTCTCTCTCTATGCATCTTGTTTCTCCTATGTTCTTAACCCATCAGAGCTGCTACATTTCTCTGCTTTCAGCTCCTGAGCCCCTGCAGTCTGAGACAGCACCTGTAGCTGGCTAAACAATTGTGCTTAAAGCAGCAAGCCAGTCTTTAATGCCTGCATCCAACTAGAAAATACTTCTTTTTAATTGGTTTTCTTTCCCACGCACTACCTTTGCTGTGTTCCCTCGTGTTGCTGCCATGCGACTGTGCTTTTGTTTCAGCTTCTACACAAAGCAATTGCAAATATTTCTGAGAAAGAATGTGTCCTGGCAAAAGGTAGACACTGTGACCAGCTGCAGGTGGGACTTTCTAAAAACCTCTCATCAAGAGAGATTAAAGCTCCTGCCCCCTCACCTTAAAAGGTTTGGATTGGTCTCTGGCATTACTCACCTTTGTGCCCTGGGTGCCCATCATGGATTGTATGGAGCAGCCACTTGCTTGTGCTCTGGGCACTCAAAATGGTGTCAGGTGCTGGCAGGCTGCCATGGGGCAGGAGAGGACAGGAAGGTTATCAGCCAGTGCTGTGCTTTATCCAGGCAAGCTGCATTAACCACCTGTGTCCTGTAGCTTTTGGAAAGGAGCCGTGTGGCTCCTGCTCTCACCACGCCCCACAGTGATGGCAGTGTCCTCACCAGACCTGGAGCAGGGACTGCTCTGTTGGTCCCAGCAGTGCTGGCGGTATGGGCTGGGGGAGGAGAGGGGCCAGGAGCCCTTTGGGCCATCTTTGGGCTTTCCTGTGACATTTCAGCTGAGCTTTTCTCCCCTATGGACTCAGGAGTAGGGATGGTTGCTGCCATCCTGCTGCTGCAAGGCAGCCCCTTGTGTTGTCCTGTTTCACTGCCCCTGCTCCTCCAGGCTGGCTCATTGTCCCTTGAGGGCTGCGAGACATACACCACTTTATAATGTTCTAAAGAGAAATTTCTGTTTGTCATTACATTTTCCTCCTGTTTCTGCTTCCCTCAGGGAGCAGCTGCCCAGCCCTGGCTGGTGTGGTGCCAAGCCTTGCCTCTGGACACGTGTGGCACAGGCAGCGCGCTGCCTGCTGGCACCCCAGGGTCCTTGCTCAAGAAATGAATCTGTTTGGGAAACCATTTGCCTCTCATGTTACACTCACTGGCAGCTTAAATGCTCCTTATCCCACTTCTGTGCTATCTACTGGAAAATGATTCATGGTGTCTCACCCTCTTGTGGACTCAGCACACAGCGCTGGCCCTGGCGGGGGAGGCTCCCAGCCCTCAGAGAAGTGGTCGAGCTCCCCGCACGCCGCCCTGTGCCTCCAGCCAGGCCACGGGACAGGATGGCTGCTTCCCGAGCAGCTCCAGCTGCTCCAGGGAGGCCCCTGCTTCCCAGGACAAAGTGGCCAAGCCGTGTGCCTCCTGTCTCACCAAAATAAGGGATGGAGCCAGGTGGTTTTACCTGCTGGATGCCTGGTGAGTGCTCTGCCTGGGGCACAGGAGGCTCCTGCTCCAGTCCGGCTCTCCGCAGAGGATTCTTGCTCAGCTCCAACCACAGCCTAGGGCAGGGCAATGCTTTCTTCCAGCTTTCCATTTTGCTCAGCATCCATTGTTAGGCCAAGAAGGAAAAGGAAGGTGCTATTGCCTAATGTCTGCAGCACTCACCTGGGAGGGATTAGGCTCCAGCCTGTCCTCAGATGATCATTACCATATTTTTACGCAACATGGAATAACTTGAGCAGAAGACTTTGAGTGATCTTTGTTCTTTTCTCCACCCACCCACCCACACACACAAAATGTGGTAGTGTGGTAGGCAAGGCACTCTTCTGAGGATGGAGATGGCATCACTGGCTTTTCATCTCCTGTTTGCTTTGCTTTTCCCCTGGGGAAGCAGCAGGCCAGCAGGCTCCTTTGGCTGCTCCACATTCCTCTGGCTAGTCTGCCTTTCCTCCTCCTAAAAAAACATAGTTACAAAGCTGGAAATAGCCTGGGTGACATTTTCTCCAGCTCTCCCTGACTGGGGCAGGGCACTTCCCCACCATCATGGGGCTTTGTTGGGCTTTATTTGTCTGCAGTGGTGGGGAGCCCAGCCCAGCAATGAAGAACACCCCTCAGCACAAGATAAGAAACTAATCACAACTGGGCCTCTTGCATTGCTTGACCCTCTTCCCCTGGCTATAACATGTTAGATTTATTTTCTTACACAGAAATCACACGAGCCCCAGAGTAGCTGCTGTTCAAGGCCCATATGGGCCACTTGCCCGGGCCTCCCAGTGCCCGAGCACCTCACTGGCCAGAGGCAAGGGCTGCCCAAGGTGTCCGTACTGACCCACTGGGCTTCCCCCACCTTTTGAAACACCATCTGGGTGGGGTTTTTTGTCCAAATGCTGCACAGAGCCAGGCTGAGTGTGCCAGGTGAGAAGCAGTACTTGCTACACCCACAGTGTGAGTCTAGTGATCAAATTGGCAGCGTGAGCTCAGCTTGGGATTGACAATTAGCAGGGAAATTCTGCAGTATCAGACAGGGTAAAAATAAACTCAGATGCATCCAAACCTACCAAAGATTTTTGTTTTTCTCCTTCAGCCAGTGAGTAAGGCTCTGAGATACCATTTTATATATATATGCACATACATATATATATATGAATTAAACTTTTAAAAGGGCAGAATGCCTCATGCTCAACACCCAGGAAAATGGGTAGAAAAATGTTAACGTTGAAGTTTTTAATGAATGTGAAAAGTTCAGCTAAAAATACACAAGAATGGGCAACCCTGAGCTTTCTTCAATGCAATTTCAGAATAAAACTAAAAGTTTAATTTACCATATACATGCAAGCTCCAGATCTTTGCAAGGACCTCAGCCTTTCCCTGTGTTTTGTGGAGGTGGGTGTGAGGTTTGGCTGACAGCTGCAGTCTGGTTGTTTTTTCCACATCCATTATTGATGACCAGGGAGTGAAACTGAGAATAACCTGGAAGACCTTGGAAGTGTCAGCTTATGTATTTGCAGTGCCTTATTGTGATGGTGTTTGATGGTAGCACTCAAGCACAGCAAAGCTTTCCTGGATTACACGGGAAAGAGTGAGACTGGAAAATTACTGCATTAACTCACCTGGAAGCCCATGCCTGGTCCAGCAGAGCAGTGAGCACATTCACCAAGGGCAGGTTTGCAGGGGTGTGAATAGTGTCTGTTTGCAGGGGTGTGAATAGTGTCTGTTTGCAGGGGTGTGAATAGTGTCTGTTTGCAGCTCAAATGTGCTGCACATCCAAACTGCAGCGAAGCCGGAGGGCTCCGCTCTGGTGCCAGCTCTGCCCGTGGGAGCTGATGGAGGCTGGGCACTGTCTTTGGCACAGAGGTGACTTCTGCTGCGCTGTCCCAGCTGCCAGGGACAGGCTGGAGGCAGTGAGATGCAAACGAGGTGACTTTGGGGCACAGCTGGTGAAGCCATTTCGGGCAGGGAGCCTGGTGTTTCAGGGAGGCCTTGCGGTTTGCCCACAGAAACTGGCCGGTCTGCCTGCAGGCTGTGGTGAAATCCCCTGAATCATCACTAATCCCTGCTGGGGCTGCCAGCATTCCCAGGCTGCCGGGAGCAGGGTGTCTGCCATTACTGGGAGCTGGCACTGCCATCCCGTGCTGGCACTGCCCATCCAGAGCCCCTGTTGGAGCCAGTGACTGCATGTGCCCAGTGGGCAGGACAGGAGAGGTCTCCAGGGGGAATGGACACAGGAGGGACCCCTCTACTCCATGAGAGAGTGGACTGTGCTCAGCAGAGGACATTGAGAATAGTCTTGGATTGTTGCTGTAACAGCCTCCAAGCTGGAACTTGTCTGGGGCGAGATGGCTCCAGAAATACTTGTGGGAATATGCATGACAAGGGGATTGCGATGGATGGCCCCAGAGTTTCAGCTCCTCTCCATGGGAGAGTCATGGCTGGCTTTTTTTGTTTCTTTTTTTTTTTTTTTTCAAATAAGTCATTATTTTAAGGGAAAATGGCATTGAGCATCTTGAGGATGCTCTTTGCTCGTGGTTGGAACAGGTACCTACCTCCTTCCCTCTGACTCTGGCATGTCCCCCCTTTGCCCCTGTCAGTGCCCCTTCCCCTCTTCCATCTGGATGGAGGCACAGGGTGCTCTCTGATCCTGCCAAGGGATGGCTAGTGGGGCCCCCAAACTTTGCACTTGCTTAAGGGACAGGAAGGGCCAAGAGAAATCAAACAGCTCAGCTCTTTCCTACTGCTGAGAGCTTCAGGAGAGGCTTGAGGATTTCTTACAGCTGTCCTGGAGGCCAAGGAGAACTGAGGAGGGAATGCAAGGTCAGGCATGCATGGCCACATGTGCAGGGCCTGCAGTGTGCCCAGCTGCCCCAGTGCTCAGTTCTTGTGCCCAGCAGGTGCTTGGGCACCTCCCAAATCTGCCTGGGGCTCTCCAGAGGCTGAGCCCCACCCCACAGTAGTGCTCACAGCATCCCACAGTGTCCATGCTTCCCACCTCCCAACTCTTTTTAAAGCCCTATCCCAGCAGCAGGAGGTAAGTGCTGGGGATGGATGCACCTCTCCATAGCCCCAGACGTCCTGGCCAGAGTCCCTGGCCAGTGGTGACTGTACAGACTGCTTCCCACTGCAAGCCACCTCCTGGCTGCATTAAGTGGAAGAGAGCCAGGTGGATGATGATCAGCAGGGCTGCTCCAGCCAGCCCTGGGCAGGGCTGTGTGAGAGGCACCTAATGCAGCAGCTGCTGGGGATCACACCTTGCACCTGAGCAGCATCCACCTGGTGCCCACTGCCCATTTACTGCTGTGCTTGCTCCAGCTCATTCCCTGGGGTGCTGTGAAGTGGGGCAGGGCTCACCTGGGCACCAGGCTGAGCCAGCAAGCAGGGACTGGCCAGCCCAGTGCCCCAGGTTGTGTGTTTTCTGTTACTTGGTGGTTTGGCCTTTTTTTTTTTTAATCCTGTGCTTTGCAGAGACTTGTCAGCAGGACAGAGACCTTGCAGCTTGACATGGGGGGAGCTGTCTGCCTCAGATTGCAGGCAGCAGCCCCTTGCAGCAGGGCAACACCCCTGGCACAGGGGGCTGGATCCTGAGTGTGTCAATGGGGAAGGATCCCTGTGGCAGCACAGGGCTGTGCCCTGGCTCATGTGCATCACTTCTTGGCAGTGACCTAAATTTTGGACAGAACCAGGCCCCAGTCCCATTGGGAATCATCAGTCTGGCTGCACCTGTGGAGCATCCAGCCTCTCTCCCTGCTGGCAGTCACAGATGCTTGGCAGCATTTTGTGCTAGTGGTCACTTGTGTCCTCACACAAGCATCTGGACTGCATGTTTTGGGATGCAGCCCTCAGCTGCTACCCACTGTCAGAAAGAGACAGTGTCCCTCTCCCCTCCTGGGGGTACCAGGATGTTTCCAGGGGCAGAGCACTCCTCCCTGCAGCCCCCTCCTGCTCCCTGGAAATGCCTTGGGCTCAGGTGGCCCTGCTGCTTGGGCGTGGCACCCCAGAAGATTGTCCCTGTAACAGTATTTATGAAAGCAGTGGGTCAGCTGAAGAGGCAGATGGCCAGTGTATCTTTTCCAAATACTTTTATATAAATCAGTGTCAAAACCAGAAATGACATATTTTTGTGGTTGGTGTATGTTCTCCATCAGCCTGGACTTTCCTGGGGTATCTGTACTACCTTCTTCTCTTTTAAGATAATTTCCACTGCCATAGCCACATGGAGATTATTTTTGTACTACTTAGTTCAAGAGTGAAACCTCCACCAAGTACAACTTCCCTGGAGAGCCATCATCTTCTATAGGAGTTATTTAAGTGCTCACCTGATTTGCCTCTCAGCTCCATTTATTCACTTCCAGTTAAAGCCAGCCCTAAGCAGGGACCACCACAACCAGAGATTAGATTACCTAAAAGGGATTTGGAATAAGTGCATCAAAAAGATACAAGGAAACAATGAAATACATTTATAAACCCAAGAGCTATTTGAGGCTGAATGGGCAGGGGAACACTTGTTAAAAAGACTCAGAAAACTAACAAGTGAGGTAAAATTATTTTTAAGATACTAAGAAACATCTACCAGCAAGGGGGGAAACATTTTGTTGTTTGCCAGCACTTTTAGTCCCATGACACTTCCAAACTCAAACCTCCACCATTAAACTTTACTAATCCTCCCTTCTGACTTCTGTGTGGGTCATTTAGAATTGCTTAATACTGAGCTTTGGGGAAAACCTAATAAGCCAGCCACTAATCTTTGAATCTGGCATAATTCTCTCCTTGTTATTTCTCAACATGTCCTGTCCTGTCCTGCCACCCCACTGAGAAAGCCCTGGAGTGCTGGCAGAGGTGGCCAGTCCAGGCTCACACTGGCACCCAGGGCACAGTGGCCATGGCCAAGGGGCTGCAGTTGCCAAATGAACTGTTGTGGGAAACATTTTGGGACTTGGAAATGAACCTCTCAGAAAGGGCAACCTGTGGTAGGAGACTATTGACAAACCACCCTAAGACTGGGGTCTTTGGACAGTAACACAAGGAAATTAGAGATTTATATGTTTGTTTTAAGCAATGGCACTATACTCTGCATGAAGCATGAGGCTAAAACATGTTTTAGATGCAGAGGAAAGCTTGACAGCATTTTCTCTCCTTTCCAAAAAAGCCTCCTTACACAACCCCCAGGAGCTGACCCAGGTGAAGGAAATCCCAAATTCTATCTTGGAAAAGAAAACAAGATTGCTCCTTCAGCTTATGCCAGGCTTAGTGCTAACAGTACTCTGTGCTTCTGTAATGTTGCATTTAGCAAAGCATCATTCAGGCTTTTAACCAGCCCTTGGAGAGTATCTTAGCCCCATCCCACAGCAGGGAGAAGCTGCTTTGCTGAGGCTGGGGACAGGGTGACAAAGGTGGCTCTTGGACATGATCCTCTGCTGTGCTGCTCAGAGGTGAAGGTTAACCTGGTCACTCTCTTGCTTCTCCAGATGGAACATAAAAAATAAATAAAGATAAAAAAATCCTGGTTTGAGATACAGAACCCTCCTTTAGCTGTGTCTCTCTCACGTACAAACTCACCCATGGTGCTGGGCAAAGATTTCAACCAAGTATTTTTGTCCCAGCTAGCTGGATTTTATTTATGCCCCTTTTAGTCTGTTCCTTCCTCAAGATTAAAATAAAAACAACAACAAAAGTAAAAATAAAGTACAAAGGTCTCGTGAGAGATCAACCTTTCCTCTCCCTGCTGCCTTTCCTGCAGAAATAGAAAATTCCTGCAGAATTTCTCTTGGGAATGGAAAATGCAAAAAGCATGCTGTCAAAGGTGAAAAGCCTTGTGGTCCACTCGCAGCTGGCACCTTGGTCCCTCCCACGGGTCACCTGCCACCAGCATGAGGAGAGCGTCGAAGGGGTCCGGTCCTGCAGCCAGCTCAGGACAGATCCCTGTGCCAGCCCAGCTGCTGCAGCAATAATGCCCTCCTAGAGATGTGGCTGATCCCTTGTCTGCAGCCCCCAGCCTCACCATTTTGTGCAGTGGGCTTCATCCTCCGAGCTGTGCCCATTTTGGGCGTGGGACCCTCTGTGCTGCGTCCCTTGGGGTGCTGCTGGTGGCAGGACGGGGCTTTGCTGCCCCAGGTGGGCTCACAGGGCTTGGGGAGGTTGCAGAGAGCAGGGGCCACAGCAAGGGCGCACCCAAAGGAGCCCCAAGAAGGAAAGGGAGTAAAAGCAGGGGAAAGCTGGGGAGAAACCTTGCGGGGTCAGAAAGCCAAGGCCAGATCTGGGCTGCCGTGGCAGGCTGCGCTCCCCGTGTTCTCATGGAAACGGGAACGCTGCCCTCCCGCTTGGTTATTTTTAAAGGCAGCTCCTGGGTACGCAGAGCAGCCCCTTCCCGGGGAGGAGCAGGGCAGTGCCGGGGCCCATGAGGGAGAGCATTATCTAATCTCTTCGGCGGGGGAGCCCCATAAATGGCAGCAGCAGCCCCGCCGGCCGGGAGGCGCTGGCAGGGCGGGGACGGCCCCTGGGTCTGCTCCCGGTCAAAGTCACAGCCGGCGGAGCCCAGGAGCAGAGCGGGTGCCTTTCCACTTCCCCTCTACACTGAGCAGGCCAAGCATCCTCTAAATAAAAGCCTCCCTTGGCCTCTGCGTAGGAAACAGCCGCATTTCGAGCGGCTGGGTCGAGCAAGAGACTTCCAAATCAGGGCATCCCAGCCGCCGCGGCCCTGGCGCGGCCTGCGAGCGGGCCTCGCTGCGGAGCGCGCTGCTGCAAACCGGGCTGCCTCTTGCTATTAAAGGATATTGTTTAATCTCCAGCCGGCTGATGCTCACGCAGGCTGGAAGCTGCAGCCCAGGAAAAATCCTTGGCAAGTGTCATTAGGATGTCAGGTCTGGTTTGGGGTGCTGAGCCCCCACCCCACTGCCTGTGTGGGGCAGCTCCCCCTGCCCTGCCCTGGGACGGACCCACACTGCTGTGGGGTTGTGAGACCTGCAGCTCTGAGGGATGCTCTGTCAGCCCGGACATCCCTCCGCAGGTGACAAGGCCACATGTCAGGAGAGGGGGACATGGCACCCTCAGGTCCAGCAGGACAAGCTCCACCATGGGGGTGACAGGTCGGGTGAGCACCCACCAGACACAGTGTACACTGAGGGGTCACAGCACGCAGATGCACCAGGAACCCCAGCACCCGGCTGGGTTTGGGCTGAGCTTAGGCTGGGCTGGGCTCAGGCTGGGCTGGGCTCAGGCTGGGCTGGGCAGGTGAAGGCTGCCTCCTCCATGGGCTGTGATCAAACAGTGCCAGCAGGAAGGGCACAGTCCTTCACTGACCAGGGTTTCGTGACATCCAATTTCGCTGCTTTCAGCCCAGGCTGACCTCACAGCAGCAGGTTGTGGACTGTTCCACTTGCCCTTGAAGCTCTGTTTCCAGACATTCACCTGCAGGCCACACACCTGAGGCCACCATGAGTTACTGCAATTTGTGACTGACCTGTTTAAAACCACAAACGGTCCCTACTGTCACCACAGAGTCCACCAAGCTGAGTGGGACCAAACCTGACATGATGTGTCCTGCAAAGCATTAGGGTTTCTGCAGATATTTTCACCTCACTGAGGTGGGGTTTGGCTCAGAGGTTCACAAAAGCCATAGCTGATGTTGTCCAGGAGCAGTGAAAGGGGCAAAGCTCCCTTGCCTTTTCCTACTCACACACCAAGGCATCAGACTTTACCTTTAGTTCAGGCACAGCCAGGTCTGTGTGCACTGAGCCAGCTCCATCCCTCCTGTCTCTTCCTCCTCCCAGCTCCCCAAAGCCAGGGAGGGGTGCAGGCTCACCACAGGAGCAGATGACTTTTTCCACAGAAACAGATGCCTGCTTCAGCCAACACATTGTCTTTGTGTTGAGCACGATCCCACGTATTCTGATTGTCACTGTTGTTATTATTTCCTTAACTGTTTTTCCTTCAGACTTCTGGCTCCAGGAACAAATCACTTCAGCCCTGCCCACTCCCAGGGCTGTGAGGCTTCAAAAGATGTCTGAAAGACCTGTCCTTCCTGATGACACATGCTCCTTCCTTTGTATTCTCCGGGGACAATGTCTGCAGCATGTCACAGGTAGGGAGGAGCTGCCCAAGAGACCCATGGCAGGAGGCACAGAGTTCTGGCAGCCCGCTCAGGGACAGCTTGGGATGGGGCAGGAGGGGAAGAAGTGATGTTCCTGGCTAGCACCAAAACAGAGGTGGCTTCACTTCTTTGCCAAAGGGGAAAGCTTCTCTTGAATTCAAGCACAAGACAGGCTGAGCAGGTGCCTGTGCTTGAGATTTTTATGGATCACTGCAGGCTAAGAGGTTCACAAAACAGCTTGCTGCTTCCTTCAGCAGTGGAAGTGAGGCAGTCACAGTTACCCATCCATGGAGACATCAGCACGGATCCCCAGCTCCTTCCCTGGGACATGCACAGGATACCCCAGGTCCAGCTGATGCAGGTGGCCACGCTTCAGCCATCGCCAGGGCTGGCAAAGAGATGCACAGTCCTTTTCAGCAGCTCCAAACAGACACCAGCTCTGTACAGTGAAGATCCCAGGGACTTTCTGGCTCTCCAGAGACATCACTGGTTGACCATTGGGCTGAATATTTATGTTCTCCAGGAAGGACAGCAGTAACCACAGGGCTGTGGTATTGTGCTTCCTCCTAGTTCTTTGCTGAGTCTTATGACTATAAAATAAACCTGAAGGTCCTTCTTGCATACTGTGAATCCCTTCTCCAGGAGAGAAAATTTCAGGAAGGTTCTCACAGCACTGTGAAAATGTATCATCTCACTTTGCTGAGAAGAAAATTTGGGACCTTCTCAAACTACTCCACTTACATCTACCAACAGAGTGCTTTTGTTGTCCTACACGGCGGCCAGACAAAGATCTAACTTGAGCCCTGGGAAAGTCTGACTCCTACTCTTCCTGCCTTGTGACAGACACTTGTACAAGCTGCACCACTCCCTCTGTGTGAGAGAGGACCTTCCCTTCCTCTTTCACACAGGCACCAGTCTTGGCCATGTGGAAGGGCAGCAGAAAAGCATCCAGCCAGCCAAAGAAGAAGTTGGTTTAGCAAACAGACAAGAAACCAGGGCTCAGAAGTGTCCTGGCCCCAACCCAATGTATATTCAGACCAGAACAGAGAAATGAAACCTGAAACAGGAAGAGGCTTTTTGCTATCATCAAATTTCGTCCTTCACCCTCCAGCCCACCCCTGTCTGGGGCAGCTACTACCCCTGCCAGCCAGAGCTCTGGGACACAAGGTCACACAGCAGCAGACCAGGGCTCTCTTCTGTGGAAAACCACACCAAGAGAGGGATGTGCCAGTGGGGCTCTTGTTTCTTGTGGTGCTCCCAGGGCTGCCAGGCTGGACCCTCGCTGCAGGGGGTGACCACTGTGACCACACACTGGTAGTGGGTCCCTGTCACAGGCACTGGGAGGAGGAACAAGTGACTGTCCCAAAAACTGACCCAGTCCTCCAGCAATGCCTGGGAGAAGCGTGCCAAGGGAAGGAGCTGCTGCTACTCCCTTTTCAAATCCATAGATCTATTCCACCTGCTTGAAAATAGAAGCCAAGATGAGATCACCCCAGCCTTTCCTCCTCTAGATTTGCCTCCATTTCTGCTCAGGACATGGCCTATTTAGGGACCCCTATCACCCACAAAGACAGATTTTAGTACCTTTCCCTAAATCTCAGCACACTCTAGGATTTTCCACACGGCAGCTGGTGAGTGGGATTGCTGGCAGCCCTTTTTGTCTCCGGTGGCATCAAGGCTGAGCAGGGCTGTGTTCTAGCTCCTACTGGGTTTAACACCTCATTTCCTTTGCTGTCTGCCCCAGAATCATGAGGAAAGGAGGCTCTGTGCCCCTCAGGCTCAACAGCAAGTTGTACAGCACCGCACAAGCACCAGCAGCTGTGGGCTGAAGAACTGGTCTGGGAGCCCAGGTTTGCTGGTGGCTGCAGACTCTTTGCACGTACACTGATTTCTAAACGAGCACAAGCAGCTCATTGGGTCCTCCCAAGCTGCACAAATTTGGTCTATGAGCTAAATAAGCTGCTCATAGAGTCACAGAATGGTTTGGGTTGGACCTTAAAGACCACCTGGTTCCACCTCCCCTGCCATGGGCAGAGACATCCCCCATTAGACCAGGCTGCTCAAAGCCTTGTCCAAGCTGGCCTTGAACTGTTGCAGAGACAGGGCATTCACAACTGGAGATGGCAACCTTTTCCATGGACAACCTTTTTTTATGCCTCTTGCACCAGAAGCCAGGCTGGAGGGTGCTCTGCAGCCAGGTGGGTGTTCAGCCCCCTTTGAGGAGAGACTGAGGCTCAGTTCTCAGCTTGAAAGTGGTGCCAGCCTTGGTTTGTCACCAGCAGGACTGGGGGTGCCTCCTCTTCTGCATTGCACTTCCACACCTCCAGCCTGGCTGTGAGGCATCCAGAAAATCCTCCAGCATAGCCAGTGTAACAGGTGCAATCAGCATAGCCACAAATTTCAATGCAGCACCGTGCTGATCCAGAGCTTTACTTCCAGGCTTTTGGTTTTTCCTTTAGCAGCATGTCTATCTTTGGTTCAGTCCCAATTTAGGACTTGTTTTCATCCCCTGCCTTCCCTGAACTCTGCTGCTAGATCAATGAAACAGCTTTGCAATGAAATGTGGAATGCTACTGCTCCCAAGACAGAAAACTGGGAAAAGGCATCATCTGAGTGACAAAAAAAAAAAAAAAGCAAGGATGAAACATTCTTTATTCTTACATGTTCTTGGAGGAGAGAAGGGGAGGGTAAGGTAGAGGTAATAGTAAGTTAATGAGAAGTGCTGGATGCTGGTTAAATAAACAGCATGTGTCTGTCCCTATAAACCTTGGCTCTCATCCCTCTGCTTTATTTTTATCCTTGATGAATGCTTTTGTCACTGCCTTTACTTCTACTGCTTTGCAAAGGTGGTTCCACAATTCCCCATTTCTTCAGCAGAATTAGCCAGACATAAGACCATTTTTTTTCCTGACTATTTCTCATCATGCAACGCCCACCCTGGCAGACCCAGCTCATAATGTCAGCGGTAGACAGAAAATTGGAGAAGCATCTTTGATATTTCAAACTACCCAAGTTATTTGGTGCACAAACCAGAGCTCAGCTCTCCTTTGCACCCAGCAGAATTCTCCCGTTCCATCAGGATTCACCCCGAGTGCAGCTCTGACCTAAAAAGTGACCTTTAAAGACGAGATGCCTCTTGGCCAGCAGCTCTGGTCCCTGCTGTGAACTGTCACAGTTTTTGGGCTGGTTTCCCAGAGAAACAAGCCTCATGCAGCCACACACTGTGTGTGAGAGCTTGGGCTCGTGTACGCTCAGTCTGTGCCCCCTGGAGCTGTGGCACCTGCAAGTGAGCAAGGCAGAAGGGGCAGAGAGAAACCTCCCTGCTTGTGCCCTGAGCAGAGCTCAGAGCAGGAATGAGCCCCTCCACGCAGCTCCTGTGGGCTGCAGCTTCACTCCAAGGGCTGTTTGTTCCAACAGACTGTGAGACAATATGGGAAACAGTGCACTGAGCTCCAGACTCAAATCCACACAAGCAAGGGGCCCTTTGAAGTGGTGCTCACTGAGCTCCTCTTCTGCCACTGGTAAGCTCCCACCACGTCTCCCTTTTCACCAAGCAGTATTCATTTCCATGCCTGAGTGGAGCTAAAGGGCAACCAGGAAGAAAAATGGATGTGGTTTCCCACAGCAACAAGCTTTTCCTCCTGCTTGTGGCAGCCTTGCAGCTACAGCAGGCTGCTCCCTGACAGCCCCAACAGCAGGACAGCCCTGCCCTGTCCAAGAGCACCCAGAGCCTCCCAGCCCCTCACTGAGCTCTCCCAGTTTTGAGGGAATGAGGAGCTGAGGTGGGAATTTCCATGGAATGAGGAGTCCTGGTGGGAATTTCCATGGAATGAGGAGTCATGGTGGAGAAGCTGAGCTTAAGGCCCAGCCTTGTTCTGGTGATGTGCTCCTTGTCCATCTCTGCCCCCATGCATTAGAGAATACACCAATAAAGAGCATTCTGAGGTGGTTGATTCCCTAATGAGAGGCCTGGAAAACAGCCAGGAACTGAAACCATCCTGATGACTCTCTTTCCCCCTAACCTAGGGACTGGTCTAAATTCTAGATTCATTACAGCCTTGACTTCAATTGAGCTAAGCCATCCTGGAGGTCTGGATTCACTTCAGCAAGTGAACACTGAGGAGATCCTGTTGCTCTTGCCATGCTCTACACCACAGACCAGCACGGAATGCTTCAGGGACCCCAGAGCACTTGTACTCTTTCTGCAGCCAGAAAAGCACTCACAGATCTGGTCTGTAGAGACTCATGGAGCTTTGACATCACAGGAGACCTTAAAAAGGGACTGTCCCTTGAAGCAAGACTTAGCTCAGAAGGGTTCAGCCAAGGCTTGTCTCTGGAGATAAGGAGTAAGCAACAAGTTTTGAAAGCCAAGGATAAAGAGGTTCATCAAGGGGTCAGTTAGATAAAACTACTAAAATATATTTGACCTAACAAAGTTACTCTGGTGGCTGCTCCCAGATCAGTGATGAGGAACAGGACTTCCCAACAGCGGAACTCTGCTTTTGCTGCTCCCACTGCAGCCACACACAGTGGGGTGAACTCTGTGCACGCCTCTCACCACAACCAACACTCCAGGAATTGCCTTGGGAGGCTCAGAAAAGGGCTCAGCTGCAGCCCGTGGCTCTGGGACTGCAGGAAGGAGGGGATGAGACACAGGACTCCTTCACAGAACAAGCACCAAGGAGCCTGAAGTAAACAGCTTCTCCATTCCCACTTGCCAAATCCAAACACCCCGGTGATAAATATTAGTACCAGTCACTATTAATCCCACAACAGCAAAACTTGGATTACAATACAAGCGAAAGCTGGAGCAAAATATGCAATTTGAAAAAAGCTTCTGAGCAAATATGGAAGTTTCACTTCTTGCCTACTTGAAGCACATGTGACATGATTTGTTTGAAGAACAAAATAGACTGCAGGCATGGAAAATGCCAGGCATAAAGCTTTAGAGTTACTAATACTGTGGAATATAAATGGCAAGCGATCCCAGATTATTTTAGAAAAGGCTGGCTGCAATTTACAGCCTTGATTAGGCTGATTACTAAAGGATGAACAGCAAAATAACTTCAGTAATTAAATTTCCGAAGAGGAAACCAAAGGTTCTCACTCGTAAAATGAGCTGTAAATGAATTTAAATATTCAGTATGACTTTTGCCCTTCTCAGCAGAAGAGCATGCTGCCTGACATGGTCATTTCCTAGGAAAGGAGACTGAGCAAGGCTTAACAAAGAAATGAAAAAGGGCTTTGTAGCCCTATAGGTTTTCCATGGGAAAGGTAAAGCCCATTGGAACTACACTTCAGCTCAGAAAGCAATATAACTTAATGGAAAAATAAACGTAGCACTAGGGTGTATTTCAAGTCGAAAAATAGAGTTTCCATCAATATCTTGTGGTCAGTTTTCCTCTGCAATTAAGTGAAAGTTGTCCGAGCAGATGGTAACACCGATAACCGATGCGAAATCGCAGGGAGGGAGAGATCCATGGAGTTCTTTTCTAAAAAAATTTCCGGAGAACCCCAACCAGAGCTGTTTCTGCGTTTGGGAGACATCCTGTGGCCGCCGCAGACACTGCACCGTCCCTCTGCAGCTTGTCTTGCCGTGCAGAAGGGACCGACCATCCATCCATCCATCCATCCATCCATCCATCCATCCATCCATCCATCCATCCATCCATCCATCCATCGATGCATCCATCCCTGACATTTCAGCAGGCACCCCCCCACCAGCCCCTGCTCCTTTGGGCACCACAGACACAGGACCATTGTGACAATGCCTCCAAGCTCCTACCAGTGTGTTTTTCCCATCCATGTGGAAACACGTGTGGAAACACTTCATTTCATGCCTTTTGACTGTGTGAGCCAGCAGAGGAAATTATTCCATGCTCAGAGATTTTGCTGTTTGCGGTGCTCGCGCTGAGGTCTTGGTAAGAGGCACCTCCAAGCAAACAGGATTTTACCTTGAGACAGGCAAATGATTGAAAACCATGTGATTGAAATGCCAGTAGAATTTCACTTTCTGATTTTGCATCCCCATATGTTTTAACAGAATTATTTTCGTGGTGAGCTATTTTGTTATCTGATTTTATTCACCTAATACATTCAATGTGATCAGCAACTACAAGGAAACATGAACTATACAAATATTTTAGTTTTATGCCCTGATTTTTTTAAAAGGATGTTAAATGATAACATAAGGGTATAAATGGAATGAAAACTGCAACATAGCTATGCCTTGAAACTCCATGCTGTGGTTCCCACAGCAACCATAACCATGGCCACGTCTTATGGATTTTACATCCGAGTCTGACGCTGTTCCAAGTGCTCAACACACGTAAGCAAAAACCAAGCAAAAGTTTTTTCTCCCCCTGCCATAAACACCTTACCTGCTAAGTCACCACCACTACAAGGTGTTCATGCCACTCCTAGGTGAAAGTGAGCTCCCAACAGCTGACAATCAATGCCCTGAATGTGGCTTCCATGCAGAGATACTGGCAGGGTTCATAGTGTTGGTATTGACACCCTTCTGTTTTCTGTTAGTGCTGGAACAACAGCCTGCTGTTTGTACCAAAGGTTAAAGCATTCTTAGAAGGCTAAAAGAGAACAGTTAAGGGTCTTTCAAATTCCTTTGTTTTGAATACCAAACTGTTTCAACTTCAGAAGCACTGAGTGGTCAAGAGACTGCTCCTCCATGGTTTTGCTCATTTTATCCAGCCCCTTTGCTTGTAGGCAGTATCTGGTAGTGCACTTCAAAGAGACTGGCAGAAACAGGAACGTGAAACCATCAAGTTATCCAAGTTTACTGGTTTGCCTTTTTCTTAAAGGCAAAAATTTTTAGAATTTTAAAAAGTAAACCTTTTCTTGCTCTTCAGTTTGCCAGAAGTAAGGAGCACACACAGAGACAGCATTTCCAATATCAGCATTGTTCTTGGTTTTCTTTAAGCATTTACTGCTGTTGCAATTCAGGACTCTGATTGGTCTTGGGTATGAAAAAGTTGAACTTCTAACAAATTATTAATTTCTCTAGGTTGAGCTTTATTTAAAGCTCATGTCCCTTCCTGCTGGATAACAGTTTATTCTCTGAAGTGACAGAATAATTGTCAGTGGTGAAATCAGTGGAATAATTCACTGCTACTGGAGGGGAAAAACTCCAGTCAAAGGTGAAATTTTCAAAACTCCACTTCATCAGAATGTCAAATCAGGGGTTTAACTGGCAGCACCAGTGACTGTAATAACATGAACCTGTTTTTACTAGAAAGCTCCAGGACTTTTCTATGAAAACTTAGAGGAATGAGATAGTATGGACAGTTACAAGCCTACATATTTAAAATTAAATGTTAATCCACAGTGGTACCAGCTTTCCAAAATGGTATTTATTCCTAAACATCTGCAGTGTAAATCAGAAACCAAAATGTTACATTAGTATGACCCCCCACCCCCAACCCAGATGGCAGAAATACCATCAACTATTGAAATTCTCTAAATATTTAACACTTTAGGTTACTAAGAAAAGATGTGGTCTTGGATAGCACAGCAAGAAACACCCAACCAGCCCCTCCCTGAAATACAGACACTGGCTCAAGGGGCTCTGCCCTCACCCAGGGGTACCTGAGCCCTCTGGGGACAGTGACCACTGTGAGTGAGCAGGTTCCAGCCCAGGGGGCCGGGCACATGCTGCTGCTCCAGGGCTGCACAGGGAGAAAGCTCTCTGGGCTGGCTGCAGGCCTAATTAAATTGCAAACCACAACACGGGCTGTGACACAGCAGCTGTGGGAAATACTGATTAAAAGCATCTACACATTATCCCAATGGGCCCATGTATAGCTGAGCTTTTAACTGAATTGGATACAGCTCTTATTTAAATTCCAGATATGCCACAGTCTTTCCATATGACTGGGAGGACTACTGAACCCTGCACTTCACTTCTGCAAAATAAACGTGTGGATATTAATTCCATATTTTCATAAATAATCTCATTTATCTTGTCTCAAATTTCTGTAATTAAAAAAAAAATAGGATACAGTATCTTGCTATATTTGATTTTGAAGCCTCAGTGTAATGTAAGAGAAAAAGCTAAACCTTGCCCAAATCTGTACTATGCATCTTTAAATCCCCAAAGACTGGACCAGATGCTGTAGCTTGAACAGAAGTAGTGTGCAAAACACTTAGCCCAGCAGGACTAGCTGTTCCTCCAGCCTACCTCTCTCTACTTCTCAATATGGTCAAGGGCCTCAGGTCCTGTAAAGAGGTCAAATAAAGTGAAGTGTTTCAGAAATCCTAAGTACAGGGAAGGTTTGCCATAAGAAAAAGTGTATCTGAATTTGTTCCTGCTCAGTGTTCATTGTTTTGTCTTACCTATGTATCTTTAAATGCTTTTATTTAATAAAGTAAAACCCCACAACCCAAACTCTTTAATACACTTTTCTCTGCCAGATCCAGCAATCAGAAGACGTCGTCAGTGCTGGCTGACAGAGGTGCCAGTGACGCAAACCTTCAGCCATGAGCCCATTACAATCAACCCCTAACACAGCACTTGGACCACACGTTCCAGGACACAGGCATGCCACAAAATAAAAACACTTCTTGGTTGCTGTTCACGTGTCTCAAAACACCGAGACCTGCTGCTGCCTCCTCACCACACACTGGTTATTTTTAAAACTTGTCCCTTAAGGTGAGAAAAACCAGGTGTGGTTCTGCAGAGTCCCATCAGCAGCAGTGCCTGCAAACCTACAGAGATTCCCAAGAAATATGAACAGGTAAAAAGCCTGTGCTGGGGAAGCAGTTCATCTTTGGTTTGGAGAGCTGAAGAAAGAATTTTCCTTCCCAGGCAGCTCCCAGAGGCTTGAACACCAAGCGTGCAGAGTGCTAAATATTCTCACAACATGGTAATTTTACAAGGCATTTGGGAAGGAAATGGTTAAAAATATTTTTCTGATTATAATAAGTGATTTTTTTTTAATACCTCAAATAAAGATTTACTGAAAGAACCTTTTGAGAACACTTTAAGAAAAATACCAAAGTACAAACTTTAAATATCCAAAGTATGATACTGGTGCACTTTTTAGAAACACTTACATACTTAACAGGTGAAGTAGGAAGAGAGTATTTCAGAAAACATTTAATATGAAACCTTTTGGAACTTCCATCGAATACAGATTTACATAATTTATCAGAACACTTTTTCAGTTCAGACAACAAAGTGCACTGCCAGGTGAAAAAAATACATTTGGAGGAGTGCTTAAAATGTAGGGAGTGAAAGGATAGGTGACCATTCACCTGAGAAAGTACAATGACTGCCCTGAAATGTCTTATTGCTATTACAAAATGGAGTTTTCGTGGAAAAAACCCATACTGAGCAGCACAGGCATGGGCAGAGCACTGAAAGCCAACTGAACTCCAGTAGCACCTGGAGTTCTCAAGCCATGGCATGATACAGAATATACAGAGAATAAAATGCAAATTCAGGAATATTTACTACATTTAACAACTATGATTACCCTTTAAACTAGCATAATCAATATCAATGCTTAGGGGGGAAAGAGAGGGGAAGTCTGCTGCCTTCACAGACTACAGATCACAAGAGCTAACTTGCAAAATATTAAGGACTTTGCATTTTCACCTCGGGTCAAATCTGAACTGTGTACTATAAGTAACTATTAGCTCACTGCAAATTTAAAATGCAAATTTAGGCTCCAGTTTAAAGCACATGTTAAGTACATGCGTAAGTGCTTCACTGAAATATAACCACAAAACATTAATACAAAAAGTCAAGTAGATAATGCAGGGTATTATCTACACAAGTCCTCGATGAAATAAACTGAGGGTCGGTAGGAAACAACGCGTGAAGAAATCTCCTCATGCTAGTTTGCAAAATCAAATCTGTTCTGCCGCTGTGATGGTTAAAAAGTGGGGGCTGCCCAGAGCAGCTTCACATCCTACCGAAAGCCAGCTGGCCATCAGAGCTCATCGGGGCAGGTTCCACACTGCAGGGGACAGGGACAGGGACAGGGACTCCCTCGGCAGCACGGCCAGACACACAGAGCTGGCACAGAGCCATCCACAGCAGCACAGCCGGAGCCAAGGGAAGCACGCTGGGGGAGAGCTGCAAGAACAGCCTCAACTGCTCCTGCCCACGGCTGTGGTTTAGCAAGCTGGACCTTGGGCAGAGGAGATCAGGAGCCAATGTGATTCCCACTTTTGGGTTTCCACGCTGAGGTGCCCAAGGCGAGGGGCAGCACTGCCCAGTGTGCAGCAAGGCCTCGGAGCTGGCAGGGAATGGCCATGATTTGGGAGTCCCTTTGTGCTTTGTATCAGCCTCACCTAGTCTAACTCTGAAAGAAAACCTCTACTCAGCAATTAGCACCTCCTTTTGCACTGCCTCATTCCCTAGAGGGACAACAGGAAAATGTTCTCAGCTGCAATCAATACTCATAAGCCAAAAGGACAAAGGTACAGTTTTAGTAGTTTAGCAGAAGCAGAAGAATGGAAGCGTTTACCCAAATATTAATGCACAAATTAACTACATTATTAAAATTTGATTCAGACTTAAATAATAAATAGGTGGGCAAAATATAATGCAAGACTTACTCAGTAGAAGTGAATTTTTAATTATCTCATGAGATCTACTTAGAAAACAGGACTAATAATGTTAACAACCATAAATCCAAACCCTTCACACACTTTTTTCTTAACACAGCAGTGAACTGTAAACCTGCGTTTACTGGTTAATGCTTCAGTCATTTTAAATATTAACTCAAGTGTTTCCTCCTTGGCCATTTCAATTTTTAGCACCAAAATTAGCCCAAAAAGAGGTACTGGTACAGCTCGATGTTGTAAATGAATTGTTTACATATAATACTTTATATATTATACACACATACTGTACATTCACACATCCACACAAACAGGAGGCATATTTAAATGAATATATTCTGTGTTTCAATTTGTTGTCAAAGACTTAGGAGCAATGGAAATAAAGCAGAAGGGGTAATATTTTACATAGTAGGCAACTTTAATGCTGTAGTGCACTTATAAAAAAGTCCAACTCTCCCTCCCAGCTCAGCAGCTTTTTTTTTAATATCACTATTCAGAAGGATGCAGAAGTTATTGCCTAAATGTTATTCTATACATTTCCATCGGAATTCTCAAAAACACTTTAAATTGCTAACTAATTTACAACTTAACTATTTTTTTCTTGTTACAGCTTTAACTCATTGGCAATTTTGGAAGCAATGTTTTTGAAAGCTATGGATGTTCCCGATATCCGCTTAAAGCGAACTCCGTTCAGGGACAGTCTTGGCAGTTTACACACCTCCATCTCCCACTGTACAAGGTTTTCCGCGTGCCCATCTCCATGGACACAGAAAAGCAAGAAACGCTCTCTCTGTTCATAGTCACAATTATTGGCATCCAGGACCTTTCGGATTTCCCTCATCATGTCATTGGGATCCATGGAGCTGGTGGTTTTCATGCTCCAGGTAAAACGCAGCGACCGAGGCTTGGCTTCCTTGTTCTCGTCCTTCTGATCCACAGCTACATTGCGGCTGAAAGACAGGAATTCCGGAGTGAGCAGGGCCAGCCGCCCTCCCCAGGGGCCACCTTAGTGAAGCCACCACTGAGCACACACCACCTGGGTTAGAGCAGCCCTGGAGGCTCCAGCTGTGGCCAAGCCCCGCTCCCCCAGCTGCTGAACACACACACACAGGGGAAAGCTGTAGCTGCTGGGGCGGGAAGGAAGGAATGGCACGAGGTGGGACACAACTGGCACTCACTGGATTCAGGAGCACGGGGGCAACGACCTTCTGGAGGCAGAACTACGTGCAGCACCTACAACTTGATTTTAAGGCAGGTTCTGCTCAAAACTCTACTCTCAGGCCATGTGGGCAGCTGAAACACCAGCTCTGTGCTAGAAGTTTCTGGAACATTGAAATAACAGCTCCCTGTGGCAGGAGGTGCTCAGGCCAGGCCCTGGGAGGTGCCCACTTACACAGAATGGGGTGAGCCCATGCACAAAGGTGCTGGGAGCTCCTCTGCAGCTCCTCCAGGGCAGCAGCCAGGAGACAGAGCCCTGGGAGCTCCTGGAGCCCCAGAGCAGCTGGCTGCAAGCAGAAGGAAGGACAGCAGGACCAGGGTCACCCACCTGCTGCCCAGGGTCAACCTGAGCCCCAGAGCTGGGCTGGCTCAGTTACACTCTGGCCTTCCTGCTGGGGCATGTTTGGGATGATCCCTAGGGACACACCATGCTGCAGCCCTGGGGGCTGCCTCAGAGAGGAGATGCTTCCTCCTGAGTTGGTCAGTAACTCATTAAATACCAACCACTGACTGAGGCAGCGATGAAATCTTCTGCAGCTACAAGCTCTGCAGTTAAGTGCCTCTGAGGGGGATGTGCATAAAGAGAGCTGGGAGTCACTGTTAGACACCTCCTCAACACAGCTGGTAAAGATGGTGAGAGGGTACCATTACTGTCACACTTTTCAGAGATGAAGCACAAAATATTGAGGGTGTGTTTCCCAAATCTCTAACATTTTTCTTTTTTTTAAATAAAAAAGCTTTTCTTTTGGTATGGGTAAATGAAGTTAAACAGGATGAAGGAAAGAAAGCTACGTCAGGGCAGGTATAGGGTGGATATTAGGAAAACATTTTTCACCAAAAGAATAATAAAGTAGTGGAATGCTCTTCCCAGAGAGGTGGTAGAATCACCATCTCTGCATGTGTTTAAAAAATGGCTGGACGTGGCACTTGGTGCTGTAGTCTAGATTCTGAGTTGAGGTGTTAGGACATAGGTTGGACTCGATGATCTTAGAGGTCTCTTCCAACCTCATTATTCTGTGATTCTGTGAAATGTTCCAGAAATTTCTAGTTTGCAATCATTCTTCTACTTATATTAAAATCAGTAGTCATGCAGCTAAAGAATAAGGAACTACATTTGGACCTCCAGGGACAAAGCACAGATTTGCTTTGTGAATATTTGTATACTGCCAGTCACCTCTTCAAATTTAATTAAATATATTGACTTAATTATTAGGTAACCTAACTCTCCCCCAACCGTGCAGTTTAGGTCTCATGTTGAGCCTCCATATTAAGCCAAGCTGCTCTTTGAAATAGACAGCAATGGTTACACCACATTTTATTTCTACTACCATTAAGCAGGCAAATATGGAAAAGTTAAATAAAAAGTGATAGCAAGGCCGCAACTAAAGAAATATATTTCTCAAATATAACCTATTTCATAATTCTTCTATTAAAAGATTTCTTGTGACTGTGAAAGTCATAAGACTAAGCAATGTGATATGCCAGATGTTACAAAATTCATCACACAAATTAAAGAGTATTCTGTTTTAAGGTTTTAATTTAATAAGGCTGTAAAGGGCCAGGGAAAACCCCAACTTTTATTCAATGCTCATTTTCTTTTTGGAAGCTTTTTCTACTTGAAAACAGTTGGCAAACCCAGCAGTTTGATAATTTCTGATTTTTTTTTATATGCTGATTTTGCAAGAAGAGTATAAGATGAAAAATATTTAACTGCCTGTGATTTTGGAGATGAGAAATATCTTATCACCTTTCAGTGGTTATTCCACACATTTGCAGCCTCACTAGAGACCACTCATCTACACATCTACACGACAACAGCAAATTACAATGACTAAAATGCAAAAAAAAAAAAAAAGAAAAACCACACAAGGAAAAAGGCAACAGGAAAGATGAAAGTTTAGAACCAAGTCAGTCAGTGCTTTAATAGCTGTTTTGCAGACAGAAATGCTTCTTTGTTTAGTTCCAATGACTTACATGAAAAAAAAAAGCTGCTGCCTGAAGCCACTATGCCACATAATCAAGGGAAGAAAGGTTCAAACTCACCTAAGTAATGTTTTAAACAAAAATTTTACCCTCACCTTGAGCCCTCAAATCTCCCGTTCCTCTCATATTCAGTCGGGAGCCTCAATGAAAAGAATGCAGAAGCAAAAGGAAGTGGGAAAGAGAAGACAAATCTTACACTACAATATATAATATCTGAGTAGTTGCTAAAAGATACTGCAATCATACCAAAGGTGTGTTAAAATACAAAACAACAAAGATGTAAAGAACTTGGTAGGTTAGGACAAACTCAGAAAGTAACATATTGTCAAACCAAATGGAAGTCTATAAACTATAGTTTTTAAACTGACCATAACTAATTTTAACAGTATATGTTTATGCATTAAATCTGTAGAACTCATGGAATAAATCTGAAGTTATAAAAGCAGAAAATGTTAAACTAAAGTTACAAAGATATTGAAGTGACTGTATTATTTGCTAAGTACCTCTTAAAGAAATAACTCCCAAGTATTTTTAGGCTAATGTTATTTAAAAGTTTTATGTGGAATAAAGTATATATTTGAAAAAATCCCCATAACTATTTAGAGGCAAGTCTGATAACCTTGTGTATTTACATGCTCATCAGATCTGTGTGTTCAAACAATACCAAAATACCTTAATGCAAAAGAAGAAGATGCACATACATTTTAACAGAGCTTGAAGAGGCAAATCCAAGATTTCTCAAGCTGTGGTATCTCCATGCTAGTAATTCCACACTGGTGCATCTTCCCCACCCAAGAACAAGCTTAAGCTTTCTGTCTTCTTGCAGTGCTTAAGGCTCCACTGCTGGTCACTACCATCTATTGAAAGCCCAGGGTCAAGAAGAATTAAGGGGAAATTATCTTTCTCTACCTTCCCATTGTTGAGTAGGATGGTTCAACATATCAGCACTAACTCTGCTCAGGGGGATGCTGCCTGTACCTGCTTTCACCCAGACTAAGGCAGTGCATGGCTTCCCTGAGCAACACAAGCACTGCAGTTTGGGTGGCAGGTGTCTAGGGACAGGAAGGTAAGACAGTACCCTTATTTTCTGATGCAGAGTGATATTTATATCAGGGTGTGTGGGGTGTTACAAGGCGTGATTTCCTCCTTTCCTTCCTTTTGAGAGCTCTGGTGAGGGATCAGCCTTGCAAGGTAACTCTGGCACTCTGTGTCACAGGGGAGCAGGAGCAGGGTGGCAGCACTGGCTGCATGTGCCACAGAACCAGCCCAAATTCAACTCAGGGGCTACTGCAAAGCAACTGCACTTTACAGGGTGCAAAATTGCTCAGCTGAGAGCTGCTGGTCATGGCAGCATCCAAGCAGGACCCTGCTCTCTGAAGTACCACACAGCTTGTGGTACAACAGGGACAATGTCGCTGGCAAATGAACAGCTGTAAGCAAAAAAGATGCAGAAAAAATTAGAAGAAGGCAATTGGAAGTCCCAGTGCAAAGTGGGCAGTTATTTTCATGAGATCTCGTGCTGCTAATCCATGGTGGATATAAGAGAAGGTGGAAAAAGATTTTTCATGCCTGTATATACCAAGAGCATGAAGTCATCCCCTCTGAGAGCTCTGCAGGACCAAAAAAGGGGTAGGTGGAACCACCCCATGTACCAGCTGAACAGATCCTCCCCTTCCAGATGATTATTTTACTAAAGCAACCATCAAGTTAGAAAACACTCCTCAACTGAAGAATTAAGAGTACTTAAACTTCAGAGAACCTTCTGTGTTCCTAGGAAGTGGAAGATGGCAGCTTTAAGAGCTGCAAACATTTACAGATTTTTGTTGGGTTTTTGGTGTTTTGTTTTGAAGCTTGCCAAAGTTTGCAGAAAATGGGAGCACAACCAGTTTCCCCAACAATGAACAGCCTTACTGTTGCTGGAATCTGTCCAGAAAAGTCTGTAAGGAAAAATCCCTAGTGATGTTCTGACACACTTTTCGGTTTGAAATTAAGCCAAAGTGTTCAGTTTGGAAACCACTGTACTCTAAATCTAAGAAAGGTCATTATTTAGAATATACCTGCCACTTTGAAAGAATAAACATTTTCATGGAAGCCTCTCAGAAAACCCTCACTTTGCTCAGTTTTTCCATGCATCAATATTCCATTCATTGAGCAGGAGGAGCTGCATAAAGTGACACAGAACCTCAGATGTGAGCCATCATGCCAAGCTTAGGAGAGCTGTGCCAGTCTCTCAAGGTGCTCCTTCCCTCATGGCAGACATGGTTATGGTCCAGCTCTACAGCCCAGCACTGGGAACAGGCACTTTCTGTACTGCCAGGATTGCCCTGGTTGGGGTTTGTGAGTCAGATGCAGCCCTGAGACCTCCTCATTTGCTAATACAATCTTCACTTCTGTGCTAGTTTATGCTCTAAATTTTCTGCTTTTGCTTTTGTTTTACCTAAACTGATTTTATGGACCAAGATGCTTCTTGGTCTTGAGAATGGAACAAATGCATAGACAAATTCTGTTCTCATTTGTCATGCCATGCCTATACATTATCTACCTTACGGTTTATAAAGGGTTTCACAAATCTGATTGTTTCCACACATCTGTCCCAGATTATGCTGTGCTTCCTGTTCTTTACATCTTTGTATGCTGTTTTAAATATCCAAGTAAACACAAAGAAAACTATCCAAAAAGATACTGAAAATCAACAAAAAGTGCAAGATGATAAAATAAGATCAATTTATGGAAATGGAGAAATGATGCTGCAATAAAATCCAGAACATTGAGTCATTTTTGCTGTCAGAGAAAAAAAAAAGTTAAGACTTCCACAATATGCAGATTGGCAAAGACAGTGCATAGTACAAGATCCATATATATATATATATACACTCACACATATATATATATTTGATACCTCTGTGTACTGAGCACAATATTAAAACTCAGCAGTTTAACAAGGAGTGACTGATCATCTACTTTCATTCAGCTCCCTAGAACTGATGTTGTGGCACTAGGTATATGTGCTGGGCTACTGTAGTTCTTTCAGAACAACAAGGACAGTGAGCTCAGGGAGGATTCATAGCAAATATAGCCAGGAGAAACTGCCAAAAGCCACAGCATTTTCAGTTTTTGTACCTACATACAGATCAGGTATGGAGGGGCACCACACATTCTTAAAACAGAATTTTAAAAGCACACTGCTCCTGTGCAGGTTGTGTAACACTTAACAAATTTCTTATTCAAAAAGACACATTCATGGAAGCTGTAGCAGATATTTCCACCATGGTCTGAGACTCCTGGCCTCAAGTCAAAGGTAATTTTAAAAAAATTACTTAAAAATTACCCGAAGTCTTAAATTTAAACAGTACCCTTCTAGTTGAAAACTGTACTCATATTAGCATTTCTCATCTTCTGAACAAACTGAATGCATCCAGCTGTGGGGGTTTGCACAGGTCACAGTCCTTTGGTGTAGAAGTGGCCTGCACCCCACAGCTGATGATGCACACTGGGTTAAAGCCACTGTCACTGCTCAGTTCCAGCTCTATGCTGAGTGGCATGGTTTCTTTCCTTAACTAAGCTGTTGCATTTTCTCAAGTCAGCTGTGACAATGCCAGCCAAGCCAACCAACACCAGTTCCAAACATGGACATGTTTGGAAGAGCACTGATTATTATCACCATGGCATGGCATTTACTCAGTTCATCAGGTAGTGTACTTTTAGCCCTGCACTGTACATAATAAATCCACATTCAGGCAGCAATTTACATATGTCAGGACTCCCTAATCTAAGCATTTCCTTGAAATGGTCTAACTCCAAATTACAGTCACAAGCAGAGCCTTGCATTCTGAAGGTTAAAACAGATCCTGCTTTCTGGCCCCATCTCCCTGCTTTTGATCAGCAGTAGGAAACTGGAAGTACCACCCTCTAAGAAGTTCCAAGATGTGGTACAACTAAACAGGCTATTACAAAACTCTACTGGAAAATTTACCTGCACATCAAATTTGTATAAGCAATTTTAATGTATCATAATGAATTAATCAGAAATATAGCAGCTTGATTCGTTTCCAAATTGCAAAACTAAATTCAATCCTTTGGCCTGAAATGTGAATTAGACTTCTGAGCTTTTCCCTTTTGTTGATAAATTTGCATAAATGTTGTACTTTTTGTTTAGAACTGAAGAGCTCTATTTGCATTTCAGCTGCAACTCACTTCAACAAATGCACCCCATTTTAAAATAAATATACAGCTATTGAATCTTCATTCCATCTTCCACACAAAACTGTTCAACTCACAGCTGTGCTCAGCTGCAGGCAATGCTTCAATCCTTTTTTTCTCTTCAATATCATAAAACAGAGAGATAACATAAATTTAACAACACTTACCTTTATTTGCTTGCAACCTTATGTTTTGTTTATACTTTCATCATTGTTATCAAACACCTCATTCTTCAAACATAAGCATGCTAAGTGTATTAGTACAGAGAACAGAATTACTTTGGCACTACCAACTCTATCAAAGAAAGAAGAATTCACAAGGCATGCTTAGCATCTTGTTATACAACACAGATGGTGCCACAGATTCTTAGGTATCATCATGAGTTAATGGATTTATTCTATGCTTTCCTCTGAAGAAAGAAAGTATTTAGTTCTCAGCAGGAAATTTAGTTTTCAGAAAACCAAGGCTAGAAAAGCCAAATCTTTTGTTAATTGCAGGAGCCACTTTTTTTTAAATATAAATAAATCCTACCTTTTGATAAACCTGAATGACATGTTTCTAAAAGAAATTAAGCCAAAATAATAATTAACAAAAAATTTGTACAAAATAAACTGAAAAAGTCATTTAGAGTGATACAAGCAAAAAAATCTCATTTTAAATGCACAATTAAATTACACAATTAAATACATTCTCAGATTAGGCAGATGATTTTTAGGGGCTGAAGAATCAAACTCCTGGCACTGTTACTTTCAACTTTTTCTGGGAAATATGTAAGCAGTATTTCTGTAAATAATTTCAGTAAAATATGTACTGGTGTCAAAACACTTTAAAACTCAAAATCTGCAAGGTCAGGTAAAAATATGTTTGGATTTTCTTCATATATTTACCATGGAAAGCAAAAATCAGTAACACTACCATAATTATATCCTGAGTATCTTCAGAGTTAGGTTTCTTCCTTTCTTCATAACATTAGGTCAGCTATGTTATGCTAAAAATTGCCTTAATTATTTAGCTATTTTAGTGGCAGAAGCTGTAACAATTGGCTACACCAGAACATAAGTAGTTCACAACCAAAAGAATTCTGATTCCCCATAGAAAATGCTACAATAAATTAATGACTAATAAGGTTAAAAAAAATTTAACAGGAAGAAACATAACCATGTCCTTCAGTGGCACTATCCACCTCCTCAGTAGTTTGTACAGCACTGAATATAACAGAGCCCCAGCTGCAAGAGATCCTCCAAGAGCAAACTAATCATCTGTAACTGTGCCATTGTGTTACAACTGCATGTCATTTAATCAAGTCCAGATGGAATTTAAACTACTGTCAAAAGTCGTGGGGAAAGACTTCTTCAAGAAAACCACACTGCACTGCAGAAGTTGAAACCCTGAAGTAATGATAGAAGTTTGAATGCTGCCTAAACAACTGAGTGAAAAGTTTGCATGTTCACAGTTTGAGCATTCACATTTGGAACGTCAAATGGAAAATTAAGTAAGGATATTACAAACAAAAGTACAGAAAGAAAGATGTGCCAAAAGGATGTGGCTGATTAAGACTTCACTTGACATAAAGCAGATGGCTTAACACTTAAAAATATTCAAATTAAACTCTCTCTCTCAACATAAAAAGAAGGGGAAAAACCCAACCAAATTTCCTACAGCACAGTGTTTCCCAGATAAGTGTTACCTGGCAGAAAACTGAGCAAATTAAAACATTTATCACAGGCTAGACTCTCATGTTCTTGTTTTGTAAAGAAGCAACTTCTACATTTTTAAAGAAATTCACTCTCCAAACTGAAATCAGCCATTTGTGAAAAACTGGAGCATGGCTTAGCTTTATTTTGTAGGAATGGGAGACTACAAAGGTGATACTGAGAGGGAAGCATCCATAGGAAGGAAATGGCTTGCTGCTGACGTGGTATAAGCTTAAAACAAAAGCCAGCAGGCCAAGATCAGAATGAACTTGTCCAAAAAACTTCACCTGATAAGGAGTGTACAAAAGCTTGATTATTATCTTAAAGCAAAGACAAACAAGCCCTCAATTCTGCAAATGCAAGTTGTGGAGATCAATGGTCTGAAGTATGTGGTATGGGAACTGACAGGTTTTAAACAGAGAAGAAAAAACCACAATGTTCAATTTTAAGGTTTGTAGTAACTAATCTAAATAATACATGGATTTGAAACTAGAAGTTCAGTTAGAATAAAAATTGTCAGTGCAGGAGCAAGACCTGCTGGAGCTTGGCTTTGGCTGGACCACCACACCTTCACACCTAACACAGAATCTGCACATGAATTAAAGGTCAAAGTAGGAATAAATTTTTTAAGGTTTGATCAGACTCCTGCCTAGATTGAAACACTAATACTGCCATTATTTTAAGATGGCCTGTGACAGCACTACTGCCAACAGAAGCTTTTGTCTCCTGCCCCTACCCTTTCACCTGTGGTATTTGTATTTCTGTGTTGCCAGCAAGGTTATGCTGGAAACACTGATGGACTAAGTGACTGGGAAACACAACCTGAGCTGCTAATGCTACATCAAATACCTAGACTGGGCTCCTAGTTTATGCCATCTATGATGGACTATGCAGCCACTGAGCAGCTTTTCAGCTGAGCTGAAATGTTTCATCTCTGCAGCATTCGTACCTCAGACACAAGGCTGAAGAGCACAGAAGACACAGCACAGACCAAACTGCCTCACATTTAATCCCATTTGACTCAACTCCCAAAAACAAATGGCTTCTGTAACCAAAACAGACCTAAGAAAAAAATCACAACCAACTGCATTTTAAAGTCGCAGAACTTCAGCCATCAATCAGCGAACGTGGACAAAAATCACCTAAGCAAGGAGGCATTTCTACTACAAAAAGGAAAGAAAAGGCAGACACGCTGCAGTAGCGTTTAAGAGGCTTACCTCCTGGTTAGCTTGGAAGTGAGCTTGCTGAAGAGGTTGGTGGAGCCGCGGGCGCGGGTCTGCGAGAGCGGCGCGGCCTCGTGGGACAGGCTGGGCGAGGCGGGCGGGCCGTTGTAGGTGGCGGTGCGGCGCTCGCGCAGCTGCCCGTGGAACGTGCTCCGGCTGGCCGTTCCTCTGGGGAAACGAATACGGTCAGGGGTGGTCGCACTGCTAATGCTGTGGGTTGAAGCAACGGGAGTTCTCTGATCGGGAATGGTGCTAGGGCAGAAAACAGAACAAAAAAAAAACAACCAATGCTAGAACGCCTTCGCACAGGCACTGCGGCTCAGCAGGAAACACAAAACACTACGTTCTACAGTAAAGCATAAGCAGACACTTTTATATAGGCCAAGGTTGGAAATACCAACATTATTACAGCACTGTATGGAATCAAAACTCGTAAGAAGTTAGGATTAAGAGGCTGCCGAAACAGAAACCTACATAGGCAGAAAAGTGCAACAGGAGTATCCTGGAAAAGACCAGATAAACCAGGCCTACAGCGTTTTGCTGAGAAGACTGATAAAAGAATAGACCAGTAAAGTTTCCTCACAGGAAAGAGAATAGGTAACTTTAATGTCTCTCCCTCCACATTCTGCGCATACATCTTTGAAAGTCTTGCTAATTTGAAAGTATCCTACACAAAATTCTCTACAAGCGAACCGCTCCAAGTAGTGAAGTCCTTCAGGATACACAGTTAAAGTCTCCCACAGACTTTGACAATAGGGAATGTCCAATACTCCTAACAATAGGAAAAAATTAAGGTTCACTATTGCAGGATTATGTCACAGACAGCCTGACACACCACAAGACAAATGTAAACAAGACTAAAAAAATGAGGAAACACACATCTTGTGGGCAAAATATACTAGAACAATCTAGGACTAAAATTCCACAGCACAAAGTTAAGAAGCAGTGGGTATAAGTTAGTGTCACAACGATTTCTGGTTCTTACATAGGCCTGAAGTTATCTGCGCCATTGTCTATTGGAGGCAACATCATCTTCGTGTGCACAGAGGCTGACATGGACATCGACTTCTGATGTCGCAGCCGAACACTGGAGAAGGATGTGGTACAAACTGAAGCAGGGCTAGCTGCGTAAGCGAACATTTCTGTCAGGCTGCGAGGGGGTTTGGGTTCAGGCAGAGGCAGAAAGAAGAGCATGATGGACCAACAACAAACTACTGCATAGAAAAAAAAAAGCAAACTTTTCCTTCTATTAACTGGTTTATCAAAGAACACGAACTCTCACAGCCCTCCTCTTCTATGTAACAGCAGTAACTGCCCTACACTCCCCTTAAAAAGCATCCTTACATGGCACTGGACATCTGTGAGTGCCCATGCTCTTACCATTAGCATTAGTTTGCAGTGATACCCTCCTTGATGTATAGAACCTGAATATCAGAATTCTATGCCAAAGCTCTACGATAAAGCACTGATGTAACTTGTATTGCTCTTAACAGTAAACAATGCATTAAAACCCCCACAAATGCACCTTCCAAAAGACTCATGATAGCTCCATTACTACAGCAAAATCCTTTCTTTTCAGAACATATCCATGTTAAAAGAAATTAGTGAAAGCTGGGCAAGCTGTCAAATCTACATCAGATAACTGAGACTTCATAGGTACAATCAAAACCAAAAATACCATGATCTTTAACAGCTCCAGAGAGGCCAAAAGAAAAAAGCTGCTAATAATGAACCAGTATGTGTAGTAGGCACTGAACATGCTTGCTGCTCTCTGAAGAAAGAAGAATAACTGTTGAAGAGCATCTTGTATTGCTTTGACCATGAACAATAAATTCTCCAAATCACCATTCAGGCTCTGAAGGAAAGTATAGAGCACTGTCTTAGCAGAATGGCCAGTAAGCTGCCAGCTGCATGGTATGTTCAAATAGGAGCATTAAATTTATTTATTTATTTAGGCCAAAATACTCTTTGCAGCCTTCACATTATCTAGTAATGATAAGAATAGGAGAAAAGTGAGAAGCAACAAGAGGTTTTGGGCCTTTCAGACTGCACCACCACCTCATTCATCTGAAGTTTGCTTTAAAAGTAAGACAGCTGTAATTTAGAAATTTTGCTCGAGGTTAAGAAATCAATAATTCTCAGTGACAGATTCATGACACTGCATGTTCACTTCAAAATTACTTCTTAGTTACACACACAATCTCAAGTCCTGTTACCGAATTCTGGTACATCAGACTCTGGAGAGAGAAATGCTAGTGCAGCTACAAGTGTCAGCTCCCCCACTTCTCAGGCTTGGCTCCCAAAGCACCAGTGCAAAGCACCACACAGCTCAGACATCTGAACTGCTAGCTAAAATCCTTAGCAAAACATACTTGGTTTTGGCTTGTTTTTAACTTTTCAGGATCTGAAAAACTTCATCTCAGTCATGCATGCATCTCAACAATACTGAATCCATCAGGATGACAACTACAAGCACTACTTACAATGAAGCCTTCAGTACAGGCCCAGCATTTACATTATCCCAGGGTTTTAAGGAATTTTCAGAAAATGAACAATCATCTCAAAACTAATACCCTGAAGTCACGCAATTGGTCACTAGTCTCTCAAGCTCTTCCAGCTCATTTCCTCTATATTTACTGCAAAAGACAAAGAATCTAGTTTTGCAACACAAGACCCAAGTTTTTAGTCACCTGCCTCCAAAGCTGTGACATCTAAAGGTATCAGTAAAGGACCTTCTCCTCCTCTGATGCTTTGCTAGAAATCAGCTTCTTTGGATTACTAGCCTGGGAACACAGGAACAGTGAACTAACAATCACCAATTAGTGCCAAGGCTTATTAAAAATCTGAAGCTGTTGTAAATCATTTGTGTTACAAATGATTTAAAGCAATTGCCTATCATTATGAAGAGCGTTTCATGAGTTCCCAAGTGCGTTAATTAATGCTCAGGCTTTGGAGGAAAGCCAACGGAGTTGTCTCCAGCAGAAGGCCTGTGTCAGCCACACAATGTGCTAAAGCAGAGATGGGAGACTCAGAACTCTTGGCTTATACCAGCCTGGCATGGGTCTTCAAGACTACTTTCTCCAACATCAGCTCTATTGACTATTGATTCTTTAAAGTTTTTGTACTTTCAGAAATAGTGCCTTCTCAAAATTCAATGTGCAAGATAAAAGCAGAATAAGCAATGTTTTGACATTTTCTCTACTGAAAAAAAATAGATTTTAAGTGTGTGCATCTTGCCTTTTATGGGAAGTCTCCCAAGTTTTCCCTGAGTCACAGTCAGTATCTGAGTAGCTATGGAAAATCTAAAATCTAATCTGTAATAAACCAATTACAGCAATTACTCTAGCCTGTAACACTTGCCACCAACAGACACTTCAAAAGCATAGAAGTAATTTTTAACTAAACATTGGATATGTACAAAGGCCAGGTTCAACTTCAGATCTTACTTTAGAGAAGAAAAAAGAACAAGTTTCTAGAGTTACTTTCTGCCAAGCTGAGAGTACAGTAACATTAAAGATTAATTCTGAAGAACCAGTCCCATCAGTCACCCTGCTGTTTTCTCCTGCATTAAAGGTCCCTGTGCTTTATGTGACCAGTCAATGCTTTATCCACTTACAGCAACAAAATACATTCAGATGTAAATTCTGAACTCTGTGCCAAATCACAGTAATTCTGAAACTGTGCCAAAATGAACATGCAGTTTAGTATTGAAGTATTTCAGACAATGAAAGGGCTCCAACTGTAATAAATTGGCAATGCATTCTCATTACCTCTTCTGGTTTTAACCCTCTATAAAAAGTAATGAATGTAATAATCAAAAAATGCATGATAAAAGCTATAAAGATATTTTTTAACTACCAAATATAAATTCTCAGACATTTCAAATGACCCAAATAAGGCTAGTTTATAGAAAAAGCTAATGATGTTTAAATAACATATTGACAATAAAAGATAAATTACACAAGGATAACCAATTATTAATGTAAACCACAACTAATATAGTTGTCAAGTGCTACTCAATCTTAACTTTGAGTTCAAGGACTATATACAAGAAAGCAGAAAACATCAGTTTCCTGAGAAAGTGAAAGCTGGGGAAATAAAATTACTTCATAAGATAGCTCTTTATGAGTATGAACTTACTCCCAAATTAAGGGAACATCTAAATCTCAAGCATTCCTAGTAAACAATATCTAGTAGTTTTTTTAAATGCAATAAAGAAACTGTAGGCAAGATATTAGTTTCAGGATGCACAGAAATGGTACTAAACCAAGTAATCAAGTAATAAAAAATTATCAAAACTATTATGGACAGAAAGACTCATTTTTTCAAAGAGTGTTTGGAAAGAAAAAAGCTATTAATATATCAAATCAGAGAAAGGATGGTGAGCTTTACCCTAAACAACTTGGTAACATGAACAAGGAGTAACCAGTGCAGGCTGAGACAGACGCAGTAAGGGACAGCACCAAAGAGCTGTGCTGTACCTCACAGACAGGGGACTGCTGGCCCAGCTGGCCAACCACACTTCTGGCAGTCTTCAAACTTATACCTGACTCCTCCCCTGTGCAGAAAGCTAGGAGGAAGAGACAGGGTCAAAATCATGTTCTTTATCCCTAGGCTCCAGGAATCAAACAGGGAATAGGCAACATCACAATTCTCATCAACTGCCAAAAGGAAGGAAAAAAATTTGTGCAAAAATACAAGTTAGAAAATAGGTATTTTCTTTCCACCCTTAACAAAAGATCATAATATTAGGAAGGGCTGGAGAAAATTGGGAAGCATAGTAGGGGGTACACATTCTTTTAAGTACCAGCTGAGTGCTCTCCTGGCTAGGGTTAATTATTTAATTGTTACCATCTTTTGACAGCAATAAAATTCTGACAAGAAGGGCTGAAAATTAAAACACCTCAGCCAGCCAGGAAATTTGGTGGTGTTCCTCCCAACTGCTACTCTATACCTGATATCTGTGTTCACTAAAGTATTATTTCTGACAGCTCTTCTCAGTCTTCACAGGATGGCAGTAGATGTGACCACGGTGCCAACACACAGAGTGGTTAGCTCCAGTTCCACTGCATGCTCTCCTCAGGCTTTCATTCAGTAAATTAAAAAGAAATTTGTTATTTCTCTGTTTTCACACAGAATATGGAGATACCCTGAGGAGGGAAGCAGCAGAGTTCTGTAAATCCTGGGAAACAATTAGACTGCCACAGTATCAGCAAGGAACACTGGTAGTCCAAGACAATGGTGAATCACTATTTCATCTTTGCTTAGATAAAATTACCTTCTCCCTGAGACTTTGCAGCAAAAATGGTATTTCAAATAATCTTAGTGAAGTAGAGTTTAGAGTGAAATATAAAAAGAGAATAGCTAAAGATTGTAGTCTGACACTGAACAAGGCTCTTCTGCAAGCATGTGCTGTTTGGCCACAGGAGTTCACAACAGATTTAAGATGAAGGCTGCTACAAATATTTCATGCATTTAACCAGAAATTAGAGACTTCCTTTTACATTCTAAGTATAAAGATTATAAAATTAAATACAGGAAAAAAAACCAAGCCCCAACATACTTACAGGTGCTCCACAACCAAAGATCAGTCTGTACTCACCTTTCATTACGGATTACATTAGAATATCACTTATTTTTAAATCAGGCATTAGAATTTTTTTGGAAAGGTGAAGACAAGCGACATACACCATAGGAAGACATTTCATATACCTGTTCTCCTTGCCATTTTGTATCACTGAGTGCCTATCAGCAGTGGTTCTTTCACTACAAACATATGTGTTGCGCCGTGTCATTGCTCCAGGGGTAGTATTATTCTACAATTAAAAAACATAGGTTTGTTATTCCCCACAGAAGGCTTTTCTGAGGTTACTCTGCATATAATTGAAGGCTTTTTACTTAATGCTAGTTCTATGCAGCTCTAAAACTTACAATAATTAAATAACTTAATATACAAACTCCATCTAGTATTTGTAAGGAATATTGCAGTCAGAAAAAATAATTCTAACAAGTTGTTGTACTTCATATTTATGGCTCAAAATTAATATTCCTTAAAGTTTTTAATTACAAATGTTCTGAATTACAAATTCTGAGTATATACAGCATTCTTCTACATCTGCATAGCCTGTGTCTTTATAGCCTATTTTTGAAATACTTTACCACTTGTAGCTTGTAGAATTTTCCTTTAAGTAAAAATCATACCCTTAAACAAGATAGGAAAAGTAAAGACTTAACAAACAAATGTGGTAAAATTCAGTGGGAAGGTAAACATGGACTTTTAAATATTAAGATAGTATGAAACACTAGACAAGTTTTAAAAACAGGGAAGAATAAGAGACAAATTGCAGAGAATTTTAGTAAGACATTTTTTAAAATACACATTTCAATACAAGCATAATACACTGAGGACAAGAGAACCAGGGGAACTTAAACTACAGACCTTACTTTAGAGGGGAGAAAAGAAATAGAATTACTTTGCCTCTGTCTTTACAGAGAAAGAGGGTGGAGATATGCCCAAGTTGGCGGTCAATTTTCCAGGAACGACTGAGAAGCTATAGGTAATTCACAGATAACAGAATTATAAAAAGTTAGATGCAATTACTGTAGGAAAAGCAGGGTGGTCCAGACACACATGCACCCCCAGGTCGTAGAGGAAGTAAAAGCTGGCAAGCCTTTGTATTTTTTTCTCCCCACCCCAAGAACAAAACACAGGAAACTGCAAATGGTTGAAAAAGTAGAAAAAAACCTTTAAAAGTTTTCTTTAAAGAAAAGGATCACGGGGCAAAGCAGGAAGCAAAAAAGGCTATAAACTTCAAACATCACTGCTGGGGAAAGTCTTGGAGGAGGTCAGCTTAAGGGAATGACTGGTCAGCACCTGGATAAGCACATGTTGAGTAAGGAGGGCCACTAAGAATCAGGCAGGGGACTTCATGCTCAACCAACCTTTTGGAGCTCTTTGAAGAATTATGCTATGATGGACAAGGGAAACTCAGCAGATTTTTAAAATAGCATTAAGAAAAGGTTTCTCATAAACGGTCACAGGAGAGAATCATGGCAAGAAGGATTAAAAAAAGAAAGGAAAAACTAGTTCAAGCACAAAAGCAGAGTAGCCAAACCTTTTTTTGTTTCCGAACCTGAAATAAAACTGTTAAAGTGGAGTATTCTCAATAAATACCAGAAGTGCCTTAAGGCAAAATATCTGCTGTCTAGAGAGTCTCAAGCAACACATTCCCTGAGCTATTTAACCTTGAAGCCATCTTGTCTAAGAGACTGCTGACCTGTTTGTTAGACATCTTTTTACACAAATGTACAAATTAAAATGCAACAGTGAAGTGCACAACATCCTGGTGTTAAAAAGTACAAAGACAAAGGATATTTTAGACTTGCAGAACTATTAATTAACATGTTAGATGCATGCAGCTGTCTAAAGGGTTCTCAAGTATTCTTCACTAGATATTCCTTAGGGATAAGCAGGTGCCAAGCATCAGCAGAAGCCTTCCTGGCCCTTTCCTTGCACTTTATTCCTTATACATCCTTTGTCTTCATATACATTTATTTATTTCAAAAAACCCCACCACCAATTCTTCCACTTTGACATTTCTCACTGTATAAACTCCTCTCTCTTTACTAAGCATGCCAGCAATGAAAGCTGATCACATAAGGTGAGGTTTTGTTTATCTGCTCTTGGGAGGTCACACTGTGCAGGACACTTCTTGGAGGCCTCACAAACCAATGGTACAGTGAAATATTGCTTATTAGTATTTTCAGATCATTTTGTTCAGTGTTCTGAACATACTAGAGGATGAAGCACCTAAAATATCCAACACTGGTGTTCTGGTAGGAAATGAGCACAACAATCAGTGGCTTCCTTCTTTCCACCTGCTCCCTTTGAACATGAAATGTTGGTTTCCCTTGAGAAAACACCACATAACATTACAATGTATTGTCATGTTGCACATCTGGAAAGACAAGACTGCAATCTCTGTGCTGGACCAGACTTTTAAGACTATTCATTTTCAGGTTTGGGAGTAGACAAGTTTTGGTATTCATATCTGAAATGAGAGTACTGCAAGGGCACGTTCGCCCAGCTCATTGTGAAATGCAAAGATGGAAGCATCAGCATACATTTTTTCCTGTTTGACTCAGATTTCAGAGGTCAGAGGAAGAGATTTAAGCACTTCAAGGTTTCAAATTTCAGTTTTGGCAAGAATAGTCTTGGTATTGGGGCCTTTACACTTTCTAGTGTATGACCTTTCACGATTCATCAAGGAAGTTCTTCAGCTGTGACTTTTTGTTCAGCCAATCTACAGACTGTTAATCTCTGGACATGACTAAATAGCACAGGTGCACAGCCCTGGAAACTGGTGTGAGCAGCACCCCATTCCCTGATGGAATGACAGCTCCCAGGGTCAGGGTTAGCTGCCTAAGTTCATCTTCATGGCACTGTCTGCCTTCTTTGCAGGAGGAGCTGACACAGCACAGCACATGTTGAGACTTGTGAGCACATGCACAAGGTCCAATCACAGCACAAAGGATGAATTTGTGGCACTGAGTCCTCCTCTTTTCCTAGAGAGAGTCTTGTGTGCACTGCTCAGGCAGGCAATTTCCCATTAAGAGACACCAGGGGAAGGACTGATGAAAAACTTTCATAAAAGGCTTCTGATGTACAACAGTGAGCCAATCTATTTAGTCAAGAGCACTAGTATGGTATTTGGTCCTGGATGACTTTTCAAATGTACCACCTATTCTCCTCTTCCAGTTTTCTCAAAGCTATTCTAAGGGTTCTGGGACAGCTTTATTACAACATTGAGAAAAAAAATCCAAAGCTATAAAAAAAACAAACAAGGAATTATTAAGACACGGATATATCAGTTTCTGCTAACTATCCAATGTCTGTAGCAGGTTTTCATTATTAATTTGGCATTTGCCCAAATAACTTGAAGATTTTTGAGGTGTACTTGTTCAGCTTGCAGAACAATTTTGTTTACAAGAGTGTAACCACTCTGTCAACTTTAGAAGTACAGCTTGGAGCCCCTCACTCCAGTCCCAGACTCAGCTATCTGCTCTCCAAGCACAACTCTTATCCTTAAGTGCAGGCTTTTATGCTTGGGTACTCAGTAGCACACAACTGACAAAGGGTCTGAACAAGGACTGGTTCTACTGCTTTTGCTGTTCTGTGAAAATATTAATTGTTTTTATAGGATATTTTTACATCTCTTCAGTGCTTTTCCATCATATTACAGATTTCAGGACTTCAGTGTTCAGTAAAACAGAAACTCTCTTCACCTCAAACTTTTTTCAACCTCAGGCCAATATGGTAACTCTTATATTTTTTTTCCTTCTAGATGCCTGCCAGCACTGTCAGAAACAGAATTCCCTTCTCAGCTGCAGGAAATGAGCAAAGAGACAATTTTAAACACTAATTATTGAGTGACAACAGAAGTCTGGTTTCCTGTTCATCACCTGGTATCACTGCTAGTAAAAGATCTGCTGGACCAGTTGCACACTGAGTCAGGGAAGCATCATATGGTTACAAGCTGAAATTTTATGTCAGGTACAGTAGTAAGAAATTTGAAATAAGCCTACTGGAATAGATCCCCAATATTTGTGAGTGGCACAGAATAGCAGATGAAAAGATATTGAATGTAAAGTATGTTGTAACTGTGACACAAATCTTTTAAACAAGGCACTATACAATACCAAGTAAAGTCCAAAGTAGGACAAAAACTGATCTGATTATCCTACCATTTTGAGATTCAATAGCTAAGAACTGTCTTCTAAGAGAAAACCAAATCTGAATGGTTTCTGGACTGATCAAGAACAAAGAGAAACTGTGGAGGACCACAAAAACAAAAAAGGGTCTCCTAAAATCCTGAATTCTTGTTCACATTTATGAATAACAGCTGCTACAGTAGAAGATGTGTTCTCCAAGGAAACTCTTGGGCTGATATCCTTGAGCCAAGTCACTACTAGCCACTGAGCCAACAAAGTAAAACAAGTTTCATTTCACTTATTTTGCTTCAGACTGTCCTGCAGCTCAGGAAATTATGTTCTCATTTGCTGTAAGTAACGGTGCTAATTATTACGACCAAAGAACTATGACAGCTTTGTGGGATGAGTTTAAAAAAGAAAAAAAAGTTCTATTGCAAGTTGAACAAAGGACTGAGAATTTTTTTCTTCTGAAAATAAGGAAGTTTTTCAATACAAAATCCTGAAGTTTTAGAAATTAAATGTCACATGACTGAAGCATTATGTGAAAATAGATTTCCAACTTTGCCTTTGAGGGTGAAACCACAGAGAACACAAGTTAAAGCCAAAATGAACAAAGGATTTTCTTTCTTTTGGCACACTTCCTGTTGCTAAACCATGAACATTCACTACTTTTGCTCCTTTGTATGTTTTTTTTGTTGTTGTTGTTGTGGTTTAGAGGCAGGTGGGGGAAGCCCACAAGGACAAAAGTCAGGCACACTCCTTTTGAATACATGCTGAAATACATCTTTGAAGGGTTTTTAGAACTACATTTCTTTGATAATCTTAACAACATAACTACGACTTAAAATAGTAATGTTTGAGGACAAAGATTAGGTGGCTCCTTGTAAATGTGAAACTATAAAACAGGGTAACAAAAACAGAGATTTAATTCTTCGGTACAGAAGCCACAAAGGAGTGATTGGTGATATCAGGAGTAACATAACTATTTTTTTTTCACCTTACTTTTTTTAAATACCCAAATCATGTGTTTACCAAGAGCTACTAAGGTAATTATGAATACTGACTACTTCAAGACTATTAAGAAGTAACTTAAAGAAGTGACATTGCAAGGGAAAAAAGACCTACATTTACTCTTGTTAAATGAAAAGTAAAATCAGCACCACCGATAAATCACAAGTTTAACACTTCTTTAGGACTCAAAAAAATTAAAGTTTTTGATAAATAAACATTTCTACTTACACTAGGGACAGCTGAACTTTTCTTACGTTCAGGAATATCAGCCTTATTGGGATTGCTGGCATTTCCAAGCATTGGGCTAGCTGGTGCAATTCCTCTTCCTGCAACAGCACTACTGCTGGATTTTCTTGACTGAATTCCTTCCTCTTTGAGGTCACTGTCTGTAGTACTAGTCTGGCTTCTTTTAGGATATGCCACTACCGAGGGGATGGATGGTCCAGCTTAAAAAGCAAACAAAAGAAACAGGAAACGGGTTTTTCTTCTCGGAAGTTCAGTGACTATTTTTTATCACAATGGAAACTATTCACACAAGAGAACCAACACAGTTAACACTGGGAACCAGAGTTGCAAAAAGATAATTAAATTATTGAAATAAATGTATTTCAGGCAACAGTAGAATATTGTGAAAAACAAAAACCTTGTAAAGTGAAGGTACAACTTGATTTCCATGAAAGTTCCAAGAATTTAATTAAGGTTTCTCATTTGGCTTGCTAGAAAAACGCTTTAGAGACATCTTAAAGACACTTAACAAGTAACTGACTCATTCAAAGCAGAGCATCCCTCATTAGCACAGTGCTGCCATGTGCTGTTCAAGCCAATTTCCTGAGCCAGGCAGGTGGTGACAACCCTGGGGCACCAGCAGCACTGATGGCTGCTGGTCTGTGCTCCTGCAGAAGTGGCAGTGGCTCACCACCAGCCTCCCCACGTGTGCCAGGAACACACAACTGCTCCCACACCTGAGAATGAGGAAGGCACTTCAACAGTGCCAAGCTCCCTCTTGCTTTAACAGCCTTCTTGGGACTGGGTAAAGTCTGTGGGGTGTGTCAGGATTGTGTTCTCTGACATCTCACACCTCTGAAGAGGATAACATCAAGTTACATCAACTTCCTTTTTAACTGTTTAAGTAAGGATTAATCAAAAAGTGTATGTATGTATATACACAGACATAAAGAATACAGATAAATATATAAACATATAAATATATAATATGTAACTAAAGCATGTTTTACAAGTATCAAAACCCCCAGTAACTGGCATCCCAGAAGACTCCCCAAGGAAAGCAACCTCTGAATGCAGAGAATGTAGGCCTAAACTGGGATTCCTTTCATGAGTTTAGTGTCTGAGCAGGAGGATGTTTAAGACATTTAGAAAATCCTCATGTACTACACTACACTCTCATTAAGCAGAAAAGTTTTAAGTTTGTCAGAGTCATTGTTCTTCAGAAATTGAATTCCTGGGGGACAACCAAGTGACACTAGCCTTAGGAAACAGGAAACCAGAAATATTGGCAAACTGACATTTCGTCAAGTTTTAGACACAAGCTGACCTACTAGTGTCAAAAGAAAACAAAAGCTGAACAGACATACAAGAGCATGGGGGAGGAGTGCTGTGCTTTTCATGAAAAAGGGGGTAGCAACATTCTCTTCAATTTGTGTAACGAGACTTTGCCAGCACAGTCAGGAATTTATGGGACAACACAAGGCAGAACAAGAGAATTAAGTTGGTGTATTCAGTGTTCCTCTAAAAGCTCTTTTGAAGGCTTTATAACAAAACCAATTTTAAAAATCAGTTATTCACTAAAATATTTAACCACCATGCTGTGAACTATGCTGTTGTCATCCTCCTTACACTTGGGAGATGGAGACAAATCCAGGAACTGAGCAGAACTGGAAGCCAGTGTACTCTGCAAGACTGAAAATGAGAAATGCTCACCGTGATCACTGTACCGCCGCTGCTTCTGGCTAGAAGATATGCTTCTCTGAACTTTGTGATGAGGAGATTGTCCAGTGCTATTATTAAGATCACTACTTGGCCTAACTTTGGCAAGTGAAAGATTGCTGCTGGAGCTTGAATCACTTGCATCCAACTGCAATACAAACGAGAGTATGAGAACAAGAAGTTCAGACAAAACAAATTAAAACATCCACTGCATTCTGGGAGCAGGAACAGGGAGGTGGAAGATGGTTCTGCTACGTGGGAAATTACTGATGGCATGGGCAGCTGCTTAGAGGTCCCACCTTCTTTAAGGTTGTTGTACAACTGTCTTAAGTAAAACTCAGTGGAATTTGCAGCTCCTCAAAGGATAATCACTAAAGAAAATCCATCTGTCCTTTCAGAACTCTTCCCCTCAGAGTTCTCCAGGATTTTAACACGAAGAGAGGATTCACTTTGTAGAGGCCACCACACCAACTCCTCCAGCAGAGGAACCAAGAGCAGCTTACTGATGCTGAGCCCTCTCAGCACTGTATGGAAAGGTAATGTACAATGCAAGAACATTTTCAGGTTGGTCAGTCCTGCTCCTTGGTTCTCTTAAAATAATTACAGCTGGACACATTCACAGCTGAGCTGCTGGACTAGCCAGGACAGTAACTGCTGAGCAAACAGGGCAGCTCTGGAGAGCCTAAAGACAAGAGTTTACTGGCTCAAAATCAGGTGAGAACAAATCTGCTTCATTTGGACTGCTGATGAGTAGAACAACATGACTTTAAGTGCAATGGATTTTTGTGGAGGGATGCAATGCCTACAGTAATTGATTAATTTTTGCCTCTAACTCTGCTAAGGACACTTTCTGATTTGCTTCTTTGCAATTTTAAGAATGGTACTTACCTCTGATGACTTCCTTCCTAGCAGTAAGTATGTAGCTGTGATTTCATCATACTTCATTTTACTAAGGGATTCTTGAATTTCTTCTTGAGAATATCCCATTCCTACCATAATATCTAAAACCAAGCAGACATTCTGTAAGTAACTGAAATTCTGATGTTCAGGCTGGCTGAATGTTCAAGAGAAAGAATGGAACATTTAAAGAATTAAAACAGAATTATTAATTTTGAGAACATCAACCTGATCAAGTATCAGTTTTAAAAGATGAGTTACTTTTTCCAAATGTCTAACAAATACAGAATGGTGATGGAGAAAAAAAAACCAACCAACCCTCCCACATCATGCAAACACTACTGTGGTCCTGGAAAGTAAGCAATTACCTATTCTTTTCTGGTCCGAGATGTCTAGTTCTGGTTCAACAAAAGGTTTAAGTTCATCCTCCTCATGCCCTGCATTGATCCACCTGTCCTTCATAATTTGCTATGAAAAAAAAAGTTTTATTAGTACAGTACAATTAGCAGCAAAGAAAACAACCTCTGGGAAGAACAACTTCTTATTGCAACAAACACTAAGGTCTTTCCTAGTTTTTATTTTCCAGAACATTTCCAGCACCTACTGTTTTGCTCTAGTGAGGAGAACCAACTACACACATCACGCCAAGCTTCTCCCCTGTCAGCTGTATTCCAGCTCACAGCTCAGAGCCAAAGGTCTGCAATGCAGACCAGGAGCAGTGTGACAACTTTGACATAGCTTGGAATTACAAGCTCCACCATCAGAATTCCATGGAAACCCTGTTCTGGTCTTTACTCCTCCATGAGGGTACAAAAGGCAACTACAACAGCCAATAGCTCCAGCTCACAACTGAAAATGTGGAAAACGACGTGGAGGATCATCCATTAATGCAGGAATCCACAAGGTAACCACCAAGAAAAGTTATATGGCATAGAAAGTGTTGTGACACATTGATTTTGAACTGGAGTCAGGTGTATTACAACCCCAGTAAACAATATCTTTGAAGAGTCATGTGCTTTCATCAACAATCCCACCTCCAAAGCCCACCCCAAATATGCATAGAAACAGTACAGAAACAATAAATTACAGCTCAAAAATGCAGTTTGCAAAATCTGATGCACCTCATTTGTGCAATTACCTCTAGAGTGCCTCTTTTTGTTGGGTTTAGCACCAGGAAGCGTTTGAGGAGGTTTTCACAGTCTGTGGACATGTAGAAAGGAATCCTGTATTTTCCCCTTAGCACTCTTTCTCTAAGTTCCTTGGTAACAGAACAAGAACAGCCAGTAAGTTGTAAGCAGCAAGTCACTTAAAATATTAGATAAAATATTAGATAAACATGGCCAACATAGTCTACAAAAAGCTACCTTTAAGTTCTGTCCATCGAAAGGAAGAGATCCACTCACGAGAGTATAAAGAATAACACCTAAACTCCAAACATCTACTTCAGGTCCATCATATTTCTTCCCTTGAAAGAGCTCTGGAGCAGCATATGGTGGGCTGCCACAAAAGGTGTCCAGTTTATTTCCAACTGTAAACTCATTGCTAAAACCAAAGTCAGCTATTTTAATGTTCATATCTGCATCTAGCAATAGATTTTCAGCCTGAAAGAGAAAGAATGTTTTGTAGATGAATAAAATACTTGATTTAGAATGCTGTTGGTTGTTTTTACTCATTCTTAAAAGGCAAGAAACTGAAATACCCATTAACATTCCCTTCCTTGCAAGGTCTTTAGGTTTGCTTTAGTCAATCATTAGCATATCCTGTTTTAAAAATCTCCGTACAATGGCTTCAGACTATGGGAGCTGTTTCACTGCCTGAAAACTTGTTACCATCTGTTTTTCTCCACGGAAATGTATCTTACATTTTGATCTATTCAGATGAAAATGAGATACAGTATCATTATCCATACTTGACAGCATGTGGTATTCTTACAGTAGTTAGGTAATAAACATAACTTTTAAAGTTCTTTTTTTTAGTGGTGGTATTGTTTTTTGCCTTTTTTAAGTTACAAAGCTATGACAAACTGAACAAATTATGTAGCAGTACTATTAATATAAAAGGCACAGTTTAAAGAAGAGATATGCTGTTTCATGGCAAGCTACAAAGAAGCCGTACTTCAGTTTCATTATCACTATTGGTAATTCATTCTGTTCAACATCAATTCTTCTCATATCTCTATCAAACTACCACTTAAAAAAAAAAAAAGATTTCTGAGCTAACACTGACCTGCATCAGATCTGAATGTGACCGCTGGGAGAGAGGTTATCTTTCAGCAACCATTAAATGTTTGCATTTAAAAGCCTTATAAATCCTCTTCCTTTTATTTAAAATGGTTCTAAGCTGCAAATATTTCACAAGACTCGCTATAACATATCTAAATAAATAAATAAATCAGAAAGCTTAGTATAAACTGCATTTTATAAACAATAAAGGTCACACCCACAGGTACAGAAGCTGACACACATACACTGCACACACTTTTTCCTACTCACCTTGAGATCTCTATGAACAATATGCTTTTGATGGCAATACTGCACTGCAGATACTATCTGAACAGAAAACAAACCAAATTATGTAAGTGACATCTCAAAGAAGCAGGAGCTTTAATCAAAGATTTCAACATTTATTATTGAAGTTGACATGAATTTATCCAGTCAGAGCTACATAACCAACTCCTACAGTGCCCAGTATATTTGGGAAAAAGCTGCTGAATAACTTTAATGTTATTTGATCTATTTGCTTTCTCCTGTACTTGAACGAGGATTTTGTTTTTCCTGTGGGGCTAATTATAGACCAGCAGAAGCAATGACTTTCAGAAAGGTTACTGAAGTCTTTCCATTCCAATATTGTACACAGCTATAAAAGCTTTCCCCCTAGACTGAGGTTTTCCAGGCCCTCTCCAAAGGTGATTTTTCATGCCATGCCAGAGAGAAAAGGGTAAGAAATGGGCTTTGGTTGCTTGAGAAACTATTGGGAAACAGCTTGTTTGTCAAAATTTATCCAATGAGAAGCAACTAGGCATCTGACAGAGATCTGCTGTCTAAGTGCATATGGTTTAGTGCATTTTGTATAGCATACTAGCTCAATGAGAGCTCAAAAACTCTCTTATGTCTCTGAAGCATAATGGAATAATTTCTTCCATGATAATTTCCAAATATCATAAAGATTTTTCTGCTTTATACAGCAAACCATATAAGCTATTTACACAGTGCAGTGTCATAGTACATTGCTTCTCAGAGTCACAAGCACTGCTGCAGAACTTCACATGTACAAATGCAGTCAAATGCATTTTGTCGTGCGTGCATGGTCAGAATTGAGGCAGGTGTTATGACTTGTTAAAATAAGTGGAACTGCACATAAAAATAGTAACTACATTTAAATAAATATATTTTCAGTCTTCATTCAAGAGTAAGAATACTTCCCCAGCAGCAAGGTGAGGTAACATTACTGTTATAAGAAAATAACTCTTGATCAGATCACCAGTTTAGTGTAAGGATCCCCTGTACTGTTAAAGGAGCAAAGGTTCTCTCCCTCAGCATTTAAAGCACATGAAAGGTGTTGGTAGGTTCCTGGTAGGTCAAATAACTGATACACCAGTAAGTTTTGTATTTGAAACTTAAGCACCAAAGTGATCTTTGTGCCCTGTAATATTGAATCACTCACATGCAAAATGTCACCTTAGAAACCAAGCAGATGGTGGAAAGCTGAAGTACTATTTCCATTCCCTACACCTTCATTCTGGTTTTGCTTTTTCCTTTATGTACTGGTTCCCTCTTTCTGACTCCCAAGTTCAGCTTTTTGCAGTTACTGAAACTGCCAAAGTGCTCCCATGCCACCACTTGTCCCCTCCTTTTGGTTCCCTTCCTTTTCTCTCTGCTACCATTACCCCAGCCCCAGTCACAAGCTCACTCTGCAGGGGCTTCCAGTGCTGACAGCACAACAAACACCTCAGGCTTTATTCAGGATTGCAGAGACACAGCACTACCACCACTCACTCCTAAACTGCTTTATTGTGACTGCCTAAGAGCAGAAGGCTGAGCAGATGATCAATCAGTGGCTTCCTTTGGAGATGCTTTTGAACTCCTCTGCACTGCAACAGGATGGCACAGAGACTGCAGAAGTGAGCCCAATCCATGTGAAGTGAAATAATGAAATGTGTAGGACATTAATAATTGAAGAACATAACTGAATGAAAAATAGCACAAAGCATGGCTGCTCCACACTGAAACCCTTGTCTTCCAGCTTCCATCACTGTTTCCATTGACACTTCCTAACCTTCTCGTGTGAGGAATTTTCTGACACTTGGCAGGTGAAGAGAAGGGGAGAAAAAGCATGTGAGCTTTTTGCTAGAAGTAACAACTGGAACATTGAAAAACTTTTCTAAAGAGTGATTTCAAAAATCTGTATAAATATAGGTTTTGAAGAAGTTCTCTCTAGGCAGAACCATTCTCAAAAGGATTAAATGACAAAAGGATGAATGACCTCTCAGGGCCCCTTCCACACTGCTAAGAGCATTCTGTTGCTTTACTGGAACACACCAACAGGCTGTATTTAGTGGATTTTATAATTTTCTAACATCTGTCCTAACATCTACCAGCATTAAGAATTCTAAACTGCTTCAGCAGGGAAACAGTGAGAATACTGAAGAAGGCCAGATCTTATTGCTTTCAGGAAAGAGAGGGAACTAATACACACAAATTTAAGGAGACTTGCTGCTCAGCACAGATTTTTTTGTGGAAAAAGGATGAAACTGAACCAGAACTGCCTGGAAGTCTATAATGGGGAAGAAGAATAAGGTGACATTAAGAATGCAAAACATTCTCAATTTGAATTTCTCACACATGGCTACACAAAGGAGTTTGAAATGGAGAGCTGTACAGCACAGTTGTATTCTTAGACTTTGTGCCTTCTCCTTTGTTCCTTGTCAAGTGCAACTGAAATAATGATTGCTGTATTTACATTCTATTTTCCTGCTAAAAACCTTACATATGTTTAACAAAATAGACTAAAAAATAGTTCCTTTTTATCTCTAACAAGCAAAAGGGAGAATTACCAAATCCTGCTCTTTGCCTGCTAGAGAGGAAGTGTCTCCTGAGACAAAACACAAGTGTTTGATCCAGAAATCACATCTACTGAAAGAAGAAACATGATCTGAAAACAAGATATAATACAACCTATTGTAAGAACTAATCTCAATACCATGGCACAACTGTTTCTTCAGTTTAGAAAGAGCCACTGTCTGCTAAAACAGTTAACAAATTAAAAAAAAAAGAAGGCTATTATGTCATAAGTCTCTGTCTAACAGAGAACAGCTGCACTGCATCAGATAAAAGGTCTGCAGAGAGCATTCTTCCTCTAACAATGACCAAAAGTGATACACAGCTATTCCAGGACTACAGTAAGTTGAAATGAATAGTTTCATGACCTGTGAGCCCAGCAAGATCTGGTTTCCTTGTTTCCTTTGACACTGTCCCTCAGCCGGAGCTTTAGCATCTAATAAAATTGCCCTGATCAAAGTCACCTGACTTTCATCCAGCAAGAATGATTTTCTCTCTAGCTTAGCCCAATCAGCTTGTGCTACAGATTATCTCCTCTGCTTATTTCCAGGCTTCTCTCTTTTCTCCCAGGAACTGAAGCTTCTGAAGCTTTCAAGAACCTCCCTTCTTTGAGATCAAGGTCCTCTAAAACTGGTTGAGCTCAGCAGCCAGGAAATCAGCTGCTGGGGGAGGACAGAGCACAGCTGTCTGCACCAGGAGACTTGCATGAAAAACTAAAAAGTGTATTCCAGTGCATACAAGTGAGGCCATCTATATATCTTTATAACAGCATTTATTCTACTGAAATACAAAAAAAACAAAAAAAAAACCAAAAAAAAAACCAAAAACCAACAAACCAACTCAAAAGATCATCAGGTTGAGAGTACATAAACCCAATTCTTGATGGGTCAAACACTCAGCTCAGCAGGTAACTCCCTTTTAAATTCTTTTCGAAAATGAAGCTACATCCTGTACTACCCACATTATCCCATAAAATTAAGCACTAAGTGTACCTGTAAAACATGTTTGACCTGTTTCTGTATGTTTTTACGTAAAGGGAGGTAAAATTCTTAGAAAAAAACAGGTATTTATTGAAGAAACATGTTATTTTAATGTAATTACTGCAAGATCTTTTTCCACATAGCTCCTGATGAATGAAATTGAGGACTGAAAGCAAAGAGTCTATCAGCAGAAGTTTCCAATATTCACATCTGAGAGAGAACAGTCAATGCTCTCAAGTTACTCTGAAGCTCTTCAAGTGACATTACAAAGGCAACAGCCAGGGATTTAGAAGAGATGGCTGAAGTGGGAATGACTGTTTCACATCCCACCACTTCTACTGCCAACACAGCACAGGAGAATAAACCAGAAACCTTCAATCACAAAGGAAAACTCTTTGCCTTCCAGAATATGAAAGTGAAGGCAGTAGCTTTAAAAAGACATGTAAGACTTTGTTGAAGAGTGGGAAAAGTTTTCCTTACTGTCAAGCTGTATAACTCCAGTAATCACAAATGATTTCTGGGGAGATGAAGTCTACACCTGCTTTTGGGTTGTTTTGTTTGTTTGGTGGTGGTGGTGGTTTTGGTGTGGGTTTTTCCCCCCCAAAAATTAAAAAGGGTAAATACAAGATTTAATTAGATGAGAGAAAACAAAGCAAAATCATTAATTTAGTTCCTGCAAGTCTCATATCTTACAACATATTTCTATTATGTATGGCTATGCTTGAGAAGTGAAACCATCAGAGCCTCCCCTTCCAACAGGGCAACTGACTGACACATCACTGCCATGATCCAGCAGTTTAAAACCCCTACACACCATTCAAAACACTACTCTTGTCCCTACTCATTATTTTCAAGTGTCATTAAGCTGGAGCATAATTTTGACATTTATTATTTGTCACAACATTACTGAGGCTATCCAAGTGACCAAAGGGAATAGGCATTTACAAATTTCAGCACAAGAGCAGACATTTGGATTTAAATTAGTTATGCAAAAATATCTGGTTATGTTCAGTATTTGACTGGTTATGTTCAGTACTGCTTGACTGTAGAATGGAAATGCTTTTTGCAGATCAATGAAATTCCAACACCTTGGCAGGGCTAGCTTATTCATCATAAAGAAAGCTAAACTTTCTCTAATGTCTAACAAGTCTAGACATTACTTTTCTGTGACTTTTTAGAACAATTATTAAACAGTATCTTTTCATGTAAGCAGATGAATGTGAATGGATCCCTACTACATGCACTGTCTGCATTTTGAAACTGGTCTGTTTGTAGCCTGTTACATTTGAACAACTTCCAAAATGTTACAGACCTGCTGAGCTAAGGACATATGAAATCAGCCCAGAGGAAATGCATTTTGGAATGGAATACACTTCCAAACCAAGCACTCCCTGTGTTCTGGCACTCTTGGACACCCTGGCACTCAGCACTAAGGAAACCAGCACCCCTGAACAGACTCTGACTCCTTCAAAGTACTGCTGTGGCATAAGTTTTTTCTTACTCAGAACTACAAGCCCACAACATGCTGAACACTGCTGTAAGTCAAATGCAAAGGACAGCTGTTTTACTCATTTCAGCATTAAAAACAGGGGTGAGGGGAAAGCTGACATATAGGAATGTTATACATACCTGTCTAAATTTAGCTCTTGCCTCCTTTTCCTTCATTCTTCCATGTGCAACCAGATAGTCAAACACCTCCCCTACAATTCAAAAACAAGATACATTAATGCCAATTTCAGAATGTAGAGATTCTTCTCCAGCAGTTGCCCACAGCAGCTTCACTGGAATTACTGTACTTCAAGTTTATGATTACAGGACAGCTCAAGAGAACAAGGCACAACTGCTGTGCAATTTACTACACCATCATCTCCTTTACAAGAAAATAATGAGGGACTGGATATACACAAAGGAAACCATTTCCTCCCAATTACTTAGGATAGAAACTGAGCAGCATACTTCTGTTTTGTAAACAAAGATGACACCTACCCCTTCACAGACTTTCTCACAAGAGTTTCTTTTGCTTCAGAAAAAAAAAAGTTTCATATGAGAACAATTGATGATATTTGTAAATGCCATCATACCAACACTAGAATTTTAATTTGTACATGTGTATAAAATGGTTCTAAACAAAATCAAAAACCTTAGCTTTAACCTAGGCTTGGAAGAGGTACCCACAAGGAGGGTCACAAGAATGAGCACAGCAGGACACACTGACATAATCCCTCACACAACCACCATACCTGTAAAATACACAGAACAAGGCCACTGTTGTATGGCTGTGGATGACTAAAGATTACTGAAGATCTACTGTGTTTCAGTTTTTCCCCTCTCTAATCAATGCAGTCATTTTAGAGCACATCAATACAGACTACAATGTTTGAGCTTTAGGTGCAGGCCACTGGCCCATGAAACACTGACATGTTTGTGAAAGCATGGGAGATTTCCTTTCCTAAAAACCAACAGTCGTGTATGTAAGAACTACAAACACAAAATAATAACACAGTTTTAAAAAGTCCTCACTAGTATGCAAAAACCATAAAAACTTCAGAAGTGGTTCAAATATTTAAACATTCCCTACTGAGCAAGGAAACATGGTTTTGCAGACAGCCACTTCATAAGGGAAGAGCTGAGTAATATCATATTTATTTTTTTTTAAAGACACAACTCCACCAGATTGCAATAAAAAAAGGAGTCACACTGCAGGAAAAGCAACCACTGAGCCATCTGAGGGAATGTCAGGACTCCCCATAAAATGGTCTTCCCTCTGCAGTGTATTCTGTAATACTCAACTCAGGTAACTCTCTCAGCTGTATTTCACAGCTGTTTCTTAAAAAACCTTGAAGCAGCAAACCCCAACACTTCTTCAAAATTCAGGGAAAAAGACACCAGGGAAAGAATTATCCCCACTTTATGTGAAGTGTTGCAGCTGTAGCAATAATGTCTTTCATCCTGCAGCCAGAGTTCATGTGCATCATGATGACCTGACCTTGATAAAGAGAAAACCAGGGAAACTGATGCCTGCCACTGTGATTGCCAGCCATTCCTGTCTTGCACAGCATGGCACATCAGAAGGTACTGCTCCTGGCCTTTTGGACCAGTACAGTACTCACCTCTCCCTCATCACCCTAGGAAAGGTCCTCACTCCTTCAGAGAACCACTGGCCTTTCTACCTCCTAGAAGCCAATCACTAGATGGCAATAAGACTTCACTTTTAAGTCTGGTACTATCAAACAACACAGAGATGTCTCCCTAATCACCTGAACTGGTCAATATTTTAATGGTATAACACCCACTCTGTTCCTGTTTAAGCAAACCTTGGCTGAGCATTTGGGAAGCTGCTGGAAGAAAAGACAGGTGGGTAGAGAATCTTGCTTTATTTGTAGCAATTGATTAAACTTCATATAATCTAATGTAAGAGTCTGAATTTAACACTGATTTTCTCTGAGAAAGGTCTATCTCCTTCCTAAAAGCCTCAACTGTTTGAGATTCCCAGATGCTGGTGCTCAAGGGTCACACTGACAAGCTGAGTGATATTAAGTTCTAGCCAGCATGGAGTAACTTAAGCCTGAATACCTTAATTCTAGCTCTGGTGAAAATATCTGACACTGCATGATGTGCATTTTTCCATCCCCTCTAGAATCAGAAAGAGCATTTAAGCTCTTTCTAAAATGGCATAAGGCTAAGCCTAACAATTCTTGACAGTAGAAGGCCTGTGATTAAGATATGTAAGATGTCATCAACATCTAAAAACAGAAGTTGCAGTGCTCATGCTTTTGAGAGCAACAATTAAAGAAACACAGAAAAGTTTCATCTGAACATGATTTTACCAAGTATCTTATACAAAATAGGACACCAGGGGTAGGGAGCTGAATAGAGTAAATTGAGAACATTAGTATTTGTTATGGGCAGGAAAAGTGGCTGAGAAAAGACTCCCAATTAATTTGAACTGTGAAAAAAAAAGCAAATGTTACTAAGTTGTAGTAAGTTTAGAAGCTGGTTTTACAAGTTACATTTATTATTTATGTTGACCAAACAAGTCCCAGTGAATACTAAAGATTTTGCTTAATATTTTACACTACCTTGACATAAATATTTGCTGAAAGAGAAAGCAAAACTTTCAAGAAAACAAGTGTTTTCTCTCACTTGGCAGTTTGCTTACTGTGTCAGTGCAGCAAAAAGGTACTTACCCCCACTTGCATATTCCATTATTAAATAGAGAGTTTTTTCAGTTTCAATGACTTCAAATAGCTTCACTAGAAAAGAAAGATATTTAGTCATCAGTTAACTAACTGCAGAAGCATTATGTTAACACCCCACAGAATTCTGTGAGAGAAAAATACCCAAACTGTTTGCCTGCCAGTTTAGACTATTTACTCTAAAGAAACTTTCTGTCTAATGTTCCTAAGCAGAAAATACTGTAACACATTTGGTCAACTCATACAGAACAACATATTCTCAAGAAACAATACTTTGCTTCTTTTACATGGGAACATAACTAAGCTAAGCAGAGCATGCACAGATTTGAGCATCAGCAACAGCCACATATGTGTGCACTGAACTGGAACACGTGGTGACAAATCAGTTACCAGCCTGCTCACAGTCCCATAGGAGTACCACAGTATTTAAATGAACAAACTTGAAAAAATTCTTGACCACTTCTTGGTTTTGGTGTAATGAGAACCTGAATTCAGTCAAAAATCAATACTACACTCAAAAGAAGCAAATTTATCAGTTAGCTATGCAAATAACAGTTCTGTGCAAAGGGACCACAATGTTTATTTTATTTTTTTTAAACACACAGTTCTGAAATACCAGTTATTACTGCTATCTTAGAGTAAATTCACACTCCAATGCAAAATAATCTTTTAAACTTAATCTTAAACACAACAATCTTAACAGTGAAAAGCTAAAACTTCTTCAGAGATGGAAATTATGTGAAAGAAACAAGATACCTATATTTGGATGATTTAAGATCTTCATTATTCTTACTTCTCTAAAGAGCTGAAACAAACATAAGACATGAAATAAGTTAATGAAATCACTAATAAACAGCCATTCTCCTTAAAGACTGAAAACTTTGATATAGTCATTTAAACACAAAGGGCAAACATTATTAAACATTATCAGTGAAGTTCATGAAATAAGCACTTTTGGAGGGCAAGAGTTAACAAATCAACCCCTGCCCAACAAATCAACCCTCAAAAGCCTGAAAGCACCCAGGAAGAACTCAGACAGCTCAGGAACGAAGTGACCTTAGCCCTGTGGTTTGCAGACTTTTGGGGTCAGAGGAGCACTGTGAGCCCATGCAGCTTCCTGCTGACCAGCACATCTCACACATCTTCCACTCCCTTCACAAAAAGTACAGCTCCAAGTTTTTGTGAATCCCCACCAGCTTTAGAAGACCACTGCAGTATGTTATTGGTATGAATTCAGCATTCTTCAGGACTTTGTTAAAGCCCAAGAATTACTGTGCTACAACAGCAGCTCACAGGTGAAACATCAGCTGTTTACACTGTGCAAAAACCAGGTTATCCAACCACACCAGCAAGGAGCAAGTCCTAAGGAGAGAAGGGAAGACAAAGCCAGCCCTCAGCCCTTCAGAAGCATTGCTGCAAGGCAAGTGAGGCACAGCAGCCCTGGGTCTGCCAGCACAGCTCCCTGATCACTCCCAGACACAGCCTGAAGCCTGCCCGGACACCGCAGCACGCTGAACGTGCTCGCCAAAATTAACAGGGCAGAACACAAATGGTGTTTTCCTGACCCCCTCGTGCTGCTTCCCTTTCTGCAAGCACTGGTGTTAACCCTGACTGACACGCAAGGTACAGGAATTATTTAACAGATATATCTCTCAAAACACACAACTTCCCCATATAAAAGCCCTCCATCTCTAGCCCGCCCCAGCAGGATGGTGGTGAGGGACAACTGCCTGCTTCAAGCTGCAGGATGACATTATATCCCTGCCCTAAATCCAGAGACAGAGTACTGATTGGAAGGATATTGTCATGCTTCATGTCCCATTTGTCCCTCCCCAATACTGCCAATACTCGTGTGAAGAGGGCTTTCAGTAATTATTTCTGAAAAATTCAACTTTGCCTGTCACACAGAGCAAACTCTGTCCTTCTGCAACTTAATGAAAATATGGAGTGACATTTAACAAACTAGAAATGAAAGCAAAGTCATGACTGAACAGTTGTTAATTATTTTCACCTCTCAAAACACTTCTGCAAAAGACTATTGTAAGATACACATAAATACATAACTGTAATAGTAAAAGTGCCACAGGTGGTGTTATTGCAATATGAAACATTGCTTTGAACAAAGCTGGTAAATAGCAGATTAATTAAAAGCAGTTCCAAGATAAAATATTATTACAAAAAAACATGAAGCACAAATACTCTTGTACTCAGAAAACCAAAGAATTCTCTTTTTATGCACTACACTATATGGCAGTCAAGTGCATAGCTGTTCTCCCTCTGCAGCTCACCAATGCCAGCCCAAGACTCCAGAGAGTTCATGTTCTTCATGATCAATTATTTTCTAACAGCATGCTTCAAAAAGTGGGAGTAATCAAGAGGTTTTATTAGAAACCTAACACAAATTTCTACAGGAATATCAGTAACCTAACATCATATTGAACTTCATCTAAAGAGACTGAAGAAGAATAGAAATTCACAGCTCCAAGTGAATGCAGACATAGGAAAAAACCCAAGAGTTTTGTAAATATAGGATAGGGATAACAGCACTGTTAATCACACTAAGGAAAGAAAAAACACTGCTGGAAGATTTGGCTCAGGTCAGATTCCAGATAAAGTGAAGAAATTTGGTATGTCTACACATATTAGTAACAACTCAAAAACTTGTAGGTGTATTTACTCAGTAAAAGCAAAGAAAAGGTGAAACTTTGTAATAATAAAAAAATAAAAGGTGAAACATTAGAAAAAAACAGAAAACAACAAAAGAGTCAATAAAACAAAATCCTTGTGCATTTGTGATTTTTAATAAAAGAAAATGCAAGGTGAGGGTTTTAAGTAAATCAATAGGACAAATTCACAATTTGGAGACCAGCTGTTCTAACCATACTCTGCTTTCTGATATTTCAGAATCATAGAATTTCTGCAAATGCCAACATCTGGGGAGCAATCCTCACTGCACTGCCCAGGAGACCTTCTCTCTGCTACAGCACTCTCTGCTAGGATTGGCACACTACCTGAACAGAGAAAAAACAAACAGTTTTCCAAATGCTTTTAATTATCTTGTTATCTAGGTCTGTGCCTGACACTTTGCTAGATGACAAGCTGCTTAAAAGAAATCACGATTGATTGATCAAGTAAATTATTTGCCATGCAAAATAGTTTCAAAACCTCTGTGCATACGTTTTCTTTATCCTCTAGAGAGGCAAAATTGCCTTCTTTTCTTTTTTAAACTGTGTTATTTCTGGAGCTTTCTCATATGTAATCAGACAGGGTAGACTACATCATCTCTCTCTTGATCATGAGGAATTTAAAAGCAGTTGAATCTATAGCTGTTTTTTTCTTGCTTTTCATTCATTTCAGCTAAACTGGTGTATAATGTATTCTGAATAGTCCATTAATACTTTTAATCACAGCTAATATAACTGAAAGGCTCTTATCAGTTTTTACAATTTCAAAGACAGTTCACTTAATTCACTCTCAATTGGTATCTGACATCTTCCACCCCCAATACCCAGACAGAGCCTATTGGGTCAGACCCTCACCAAAACACTGGTCCACAAAATGACTTCTCTGCTTTACTAACCCAAATGAAGCATGTAAAAAAGCAGCTTCTGCTTCATGAGCCATTTGTTCAAGTGGGTGACTAGGAAGAAGCTCTGTTAAAAAACATACTATTTCTGCCTCAGAGGAAATTAAAAATAAAAATACTTGAGAATAGGATACAACCACCACCAAACTGTAATTTTAGTTAGATAAATGCACTTTAGATTGTGCACCCTTAGTCAGTTTACCTGTTATATCTTTTTGACACAGATGGGGATATCTGGGGAAATATTTATTTATAAATGTCTGACATTGTAATATGTATTATCATCTATTTCTGATAGAGGAATAAGAGGAGGAATAAAATGTACAATATCATACAACTTTCCCAAAGTGTGCTGGATAAAGGTTTTACAGATTTCATTATGTGCATCAGCTTCTAGGAAACGACGTAGTAACTATCATCACACAATAAAATTCATTGCAAACAGCAGGTATGATAAAACCTCACAGGTTTTATCTGAGGTTCCCTGCCCACAGGAACACAGAATAAGGTATAACATCAGAAAATGTTACATGAAAGTTCTCAATATAGAAAATTATTTTCTTAGTATTAGGAAATCACTTGTCATAATGAAGCTCTAAAGGCAGACAAACAACTGAAAACAGTTCTCATCAGTTTAATTTCTAATACTGAGATTCAAAACTACTCCCAGCCTGTTGAACAGCTCATTTTCCGTCAACAGGAGCTCTACAAACGTTTCCAGGCAAAGACAAACATCCTTAGTCTGCCAAACAAATGGCTTTCAGCTTTGTTGTGGTCTGGTCCTTTGAGTGTAAGCCATGTCAGATACAGGAAAAGAATGCCATTTAATTAATGCTGTGAGCCAAAAAGCTGAATAAAAAAAACCCCAACGAACCAGCAATGGAAGCTGGTTCTTTTAGGCTAATTCTCTTTGAACACAGCTAAAGGCAGACTAGAAGTGCTCCCACAGTAGCTACCACAAGACAGTAACAAATTATTTTAAAAATACTGAAAAAGTTTGCTAAAAAGTGAGTCAGTGCCAGCTGCAGAGCACCACCCTCTCCTGGTCTCCTTGTCCCTTTTCACAGGATGTTGTCCCAAGCCAGCTCAAGCCTGACCTGTGTATTAGGCTTCTCCTGGTAACTGCTCACTGAAATATGCCCTACATCTAATAAAGAGCCTCAGGCAAAAAGCCTTTGCACAATGCAAGCTTGCCTCAAACTAAGCACAACTTGGAAACAGAAAGGGATACTCATTACAAACAGAAGAGCAGGAGCATTTAAAATTCTCATCCTTTTCTTGCAGTTCTTAAAACACTGATTGACTCATGGTCAGAAAGTACATGATCCATGTTAAAATTGATGTTTAAGAAAACTTAAATGCTTTAACAATAAGTATTGCCTAAGTAAGTGGCAAAACATCTGCACATAATGAACAAAAATATTTGGCTGAGGAGCCAAGTTCTAAAACAGGAAAATGAGAAGTGATTTAGTGCTATTACCCAAGCTTGATAAAGAAAACCCTTGCATATAATGGCATTGGTAAATCAAAAGGAAAAAAAAAACCAAACTATTTTATTTTTTGTCTAGGAGGAAGTGAACTCTGTAGCATCAGCACTTGTTTGCAGTAAGACCAATATCCACTGGAATTGCACACACAAGTCCATTTGTGGAGAACAGTGATTATGACTAACACCGCCAGCATGGGAAAAAACCTCTAAGAATTCCCTTTTCTTTCAAAGCAGGGAAGTACCAGTTACAGCTTCCTCTTCACTAAGCAAGAGCAGCAGAGCAGTAATTAGGTCCTAAAACAACAGCAAAGAGTAGCTGCATGTGGCTGCCACAGAACTTCCTCAGCAGCAGACAAGAAACCCGACCCTTCAGAGCTGAGTGTCAGTATGGAGCTGTCAGGGCTGCAGCGAGGGCATACCAGGAATTACTGCTCCGGAAAGCAAAGCAAGTCCTTAACAAGGTTAACTTCTTCCTGGCAGCTGAAGTATCGATGTGGAAGATAGAACACAAAGAAATCAGAACTGGCAGCCTTTAATCACCATTTGTTTCCCCACCTAAGGATGACTCGGGCATGCAGCTACACCGCAGCTGAGATGCTGCACACCACACCCTCTTCTGGGCACAGCCCTTCCCTCCCCACCATACCTCAAATATTTTCTCTCTCTCTCCAGAAGTGCAAGATCAGAAGCACTTCCATCTTAGCTCCCCCTGCATGCACAGGTCGTGTGTGCAGTTGGCTCCAAAGGCACCGAGGCTGCGGCACTGCCGGCAGCGCTGGGGAAAGGGGCAAAGGCTTGCAACATAAAAAGCCTGGGTCAGGCAAAGCTGGCAAGCTGTATGCTGTGCATTCCCTCTGCTTCCTATGACAAGCAGGAATTTAATTTTGATAAAACTGCTTTCAGTTTTTGAATTGAAAACTGATACATCTTACTAAATTCTTTTTGTGCTCGTGTAACAAATGAGCTTAGAGAGGAGAGCACATTAGCTATTTCACTCCACAAATTGGATCTGATATCTGCCCTGCTATTTGGTACTATTCTTCCAGACTCCCAGTTAAGAAATCCAGTGGTACCCAAGATGACACTACAAATCACACTTCATAATCTAATTTTATAAACTGTAAATAAAAATTAAATTACAACAGAGATGGAGCAGACACTGCTGTGAGTGGACACTGAGCCAGCTGAAACCCAGTAATCAAAGGCTCATCATGTACACTTCCAGCTTGTAGCTTTTCCAACTGAACACCTGTGACTTGTAAAAGGTTTGTACTGTACCCCCATATGAGCTCAAACTGGCATTGGAGCCCAGTCTCAAGTATTAGAAGAACTATGATTTCACATTTTTAACTGAAAACATGGCCTCTTTACTTCTCTCTGATCGTTCTTCCCATGCCCTGATATTTCCCATTTTTATCACACAGCTTTTGTTTCACTTTCAAGTACTTCAAGCATTGAACCATTTTTATTTAGGCATTCCAAGCTGCAATCTGCCACAGAAATCAACTTTATCTAATCCATCATATTACCTAATTTGCACTTTATTTTCACCCTGCTTACCCAGAAACCACCAATAACCTCAGGGACTAAACTGAGAAAAATTCTGAGAAAAATGGAACCAGATTATCTACTTTTACCCTGTCCACACAGTCATACAAAGCTGCCACCTGCTCAGATGACAGAGCCTTTCTTCTACAGGTTATTCTTTTCCTCCCAATGAAACCATAAAATGTAAGAACTTGTGTGTTTTTCCAATTTACTTTTGCACCATTAATCTTGATAAAAAGTCTAATCAAGTGATCTTTTTAGTATTTGCATAAAATACAAATGTGTATATTCTCCAGTTTACTCTAGTTACTCTCTTTCATTTTGTTTGCAGGTAAATTCTGCATATTCTCTTGTTCAAACAGAAATATTTCAAGGGGGTTTTTATCAAAGTACTCAAAAGTAAACAAAAAGCCTTTGACTGCAGAACTTAAAAGGACAGAGTTAGAGAAGTCCCAAGTAAAAGCAACATTTAAATGTACTTCCTGCACAGACTCCCAAACAGACTGGGTTGCTTAATGAAAGAGCAGGGTTTATCACTCTGTACTAAAAAGATAAGGTGATACAACTGTAACAGCTCATTAAACATTCAGAGCTAGAGGGAAGAAACCAGAATAGACATGGCCCAATTTGTTTCATACAACTGCATCACCTCTCCTGCTGCAAACTCCACGAAAGGCACAGATACTGCCTGGCCTTCAGTCCACTGGCAGTACTTTCAAGGCCAGTTTAAGAGGACAGAACATAAGTTTTGCATTTCTAAGTTTAACAAAGCAACCGGCACAAAGGAGACATGGGGGCATGACACCAAACCACAGACGTCCTCTCTACAGAGTCAGCTCTGCTTGGAGCACAAAGGAAGTGGCAAATACCTCTCTTTTCTCAGTTTACAGCTCTGCAAGACTTCAGCTTGAACAACTGCAGGGTTGTCAGAAATATCTGTTGCAAAACCAGTTATTAAATACAGTAGTCAGATGTGTGCAAAGGTATGCAATGCTTCAGATTCTCCAGCACAGGCATTCAGGGTTAATGGAAGGAGGTGGGGAAGAGAACAAGTTATAATACAGTTGAAAGATTAAATGTAAAAACATACCTTTTGTAGACTAGTTGGGTTCAGCTGTGTTTTGTCAATTATTTTTATGGCAACCTAAAGGAAGAGTTCATGATCAGTATTTTCCATAGGAACAATACCATGTTATTACAACATGCTCAAATCCAGTAACAGACACGGAAAACATGAAAATTACACAAAAAATGCTTAAGTTCCTTCTGCAAATTATGTACTTGTATTTAAACTAGAAGCAAGAATGGAAAAACCCTGGTATTTTAAGGATATTAAGATGAGAAGCTTGCTGAGTCTTTGACTTGACATTAAGACCATCACAGTCATGACAGTGGAAGCTCCAACAGCAGACAGTGCCCTGATAGAGAGCAGTATGCCTACAGATAATATTTACACAGTATAATTACACAACAGATTACACAGTAGTGACTGGGCATTGGCAGTTTCTAAAAGCAGAGATTTCAGAGCATATTGAAAGCATTTCCACACAAATTTGGCAAGAAGTAAGTTCATCTTCGGAAATTTACTAAATATTTGCGTCAATTTGCTCCCTGATGGGTATTAAAAAAAGTATCACTTGGAAATCAACAAAAACACGTTGGCCATAGTACAACACTTAGGGTACTTTCTACATTCCTTTACTTGTTCTCCTCTTTTCAGTAAATGCTGCACAGAAATATTAAAGAACAAAATAAAATGTTCACACAATAAGCAGAAGAGAAATTCCATACCATGCTAATTAGTCAGAACCTGAAGATTTGAAGCAATGAATAGGCAACAGAAACTTCAGTGCAATGCAGTTTGGATACTGGACAAGGTAGAAAAAGAAATGAGAATCTTTCTAGAATTACACACCAATTGGTATTTTTCCTTTCTAAATTAGAGACCAAACATACCAGAAGAAGCTCTACAGAAGGAGATGGTGCCTCTCAAAGAGGCAAGATGCTGCAACTCAGCTGATTATAATATCTCACTGGTGCAAAGCAAAGGTTTTCAACTCCACTTCAATTTTTGGCTCAAACAGTAGATGCTGCTCCTTCCCATGCCACAGCTCCCATTTCCCTGCATCACTCTGAGCTATCTTTGTCACCTCATTAACTTGGGGTTGGTGACATATGGAATAAAGAATATCTTACATCAAAGCCAATTTATATCCCTACATCCAAGTGCAAAAACACAGGGATGGATTGTCACGATGGAGAGGGTAAGAGGGGAACAGTGCTCAACGCCTGGGTTCATCACAGAATTATATAATGGATATGGTGTTTTCTGAAACTGATATTCAAGACTTATTTTGAGCTCTTCTAGCTGCAAGATACGATGAGACATGACTGAGAAGCCATCTAAGAATGCTTTTACTCTGGGGAGTGTTTTCTTCTAAGGCAAGCTACTGAAATTATAGATCACTATTTCCCGAGGCAAAATTCCATTGCAAAACCTTGAGAAATCACTTCAAAAATACAAACAAGAGAGAAAGACATTAAGCAATAGGTATTTTTATATTAGCAGCTGTGTACGAAACCAAGAAAGATTTTTATCTCCAGCTTTATGCCTGTTGTTAACTTTGTCACAATAGTTCAAAGTTACTCGCTTCCTGCAATTTCTTGTAATTCTGCATTATGATGCTGGACTCTTATAATGCTGGATTATAGTGAGCACTGCCTTTGTCAACAGCAGATAAAAGTTATTTGAAAGTGACCTGGTGCCCCAAGACTACCCAGAGCTGTTCACTTAGTAAGCACATTCCACTCAGAAAAGTTTGCATTTTCGTTCTGGGCTGTACCATTCTGGTGAATCTTTAAAAGATGTAAACTTTTTTCAACCTATCAAGGCTTAAGGTGCCACGTTACTGCAAAACCAGCTCACTTCAGCGTGCACTTGGTGCCGGGTCACCAGAAAGGTCTCTGACACTGTCAAACAAATTCAGCCCTGGAGATACAGGGAAGGTACAGACCTCAGTTTTCCAGAACACAGACTCTCAGGCTTCTTCAGTGCACTAATTATAGCCTTAAAGGCAGGATGCATTTAGAGAATTCCTATCCACATGAACACTGAGAGTACAATGTGTTAACATGGGCTGTGAGAGCTTGAACCCATCATCAGAACAGGGAACAACCTCAGGTGCCTTGATAAGGTCTCCAAATCACATGCAAAGGCAGCCTGCCCTCAAGAGTAGTTTTGACAAGGCTGAGAAAGTTAAATGGAGAATTTTCTAAGTACAGTTAATAAAACATTAAATTGCCTTTTAAACAGAAACAGAGCAGAAACTTTGCTCTCTTTACATAAAGTGCATTTGGAATGGTTTAATGTACTGTGAGCTAGGGCCAGTGCTGGAAAAATGCAAGTCCACCTACACTACTACACCACTGCCATGATATTCTGTGTGAAATTGTTAATAGAATTAAAACTGAGTTTGCTTCCACCATTCACAATAATGTGACTTAAAACATTCCTCCTGCATGATTTGAATAAGGGAGTTAAAGAAATCAGAAGTTGGAACACTGAGCAAATTGGCGAAACTGCTACTATTCAGAATGTTTTGTCCCTCTTAAATTCCACTTTTTCCAAGAGAAGAACTGAAAGAAGATGACAATAGATTCCTTGGAGTCAGACTTGGGTTCTGAAAGAATTCAGCCTCACTGGGAAACTTCAGCTCCCTGGCTATTAACTGAACACATCTTTAAAGAACAGAAGGGTCCATAATAATTTTGGCCACCTCAGTAATAGCAGAAGGTAGTTTTATCTTTTAGATTCATTTTGGCAAGTACGGAAAACTTGTCAGAGGAAACACCCTTTGATAAAACTACAACAGGAGATACATGGATTGCAACAAAAGAATTAAGAAAAGCAGATTGACAATGAAGACTTGTGGCTTCAAAAGGGCAGACAGCCTACAAATAACACTCTCCTAGGCAGAGGACCAAGAAGGATGGTGTGTCCAAGCACCAGCTCTAATGCAGTGAAGCTAATCTCTGGCCACACAGTCCTTGCAAGACAATTCAACCCCTTTAAATTCGGCTGATGTTCTGATCATCCCCTGAAGGCCTAAACATTTCTTCCTTTCAGTAAACTGAAGATGGGCACTCATCATGCATCCTGCAGACACACTAAAAATGGAAATGAAAAGGAGTCCTAGAACTTATTCCAGTTGGAAACACGAAATCTTCAACTCAAGCAGCAGGAAAATTCCCAGGGAAGGACTCCAGATGCAAGGAGATGAACAACTACCCTAAAAGAATGCTTAAACAAACATCTCCTCCTCCCAGGAAGTGACAGGAAAGTGCTGATCTGCTTCGGGATTTGGAAGCTCCTCAGCACAGAGATATAAAGAAGGAATTGCCAAAAAGTGAACCTGACATGGTCACTTAAAAGGACATTCAGAACAGAGACACAGATAACAAGGAAAAAATAAGTGGGGTTCAAATACAGCAAGAACATAGCAGAGATGAAAACTCATTTAAGTGTAACTCCCAAAACTAAGCATTTAGTTTAGGTTTTGGTACATAAGATGGAAAAAAGAGCAGAAACAAAGGACAGGCTGCAGGAGAAAGAGTGTAAAGCAGGAAATCACAAATTCAGAAAGCTAAGTGCCATCTGGCTGAGCCAGGCTGAGAAAATGACCCTGGAATTCTTACAAGAAGCAGATTTTCAAAGCAGAAAGAAAAAAAGCATTCTTGCAGCACAGGTTCCTAGCTTCTACCAGGAACAGAACGGCAGAGCAGGGTTTGGAAATGAGGAGACTTTTTTTTTTTTCCAATTCATCATAAAATTCCTGAACTCAAAACTGGCAGGGAAAAACCAAGGAAAGAGAAGGTTAAAGGCAACATATTTTCCTACAGTTAACTGTACCCTATGGAAACACACAAGATGACTACCTGGACTAATGAAAAGTTTCATCAAAGAGGCTGCATAGAAATTTTTCAACTAGATAAGCTGAAAAGTGCACAGAGTTGTTTTTATTTTTTTCCCAAAAAAAGAGGCTAAAGAGATATTAAGTTGGATGAATGAGTAAGTTTTTCAAGGACAAGATTTTGGGGCCAATCTTGTTTAATATCTGTATCAGTGGCCTTGGCAGAGGATGTCAAAGCATAATGATTAAATCTGTTGAAGGAGTTAAGAAGCACCATCAAACACAATGGAAAACTGATTTAAACAGCCTTGGAGATGAGTTAGCAATGAAACTGAGATTCAACATACAAGGTTGGTGCTGTTGCTGATCACAAGCAAAACACATCAATTTAACAGTCATGAGAAAGGCTAGCACAATCTGAAGACTGATCAGATAAATACTTCTGTAAGGGCAAGGGTGAAGTAATGACATTGGGAAATTGCTATCCAGAATATTGGAAACAAGTCTGGTCACAGGCATCTGAAACTATCAACATTGTACAGTTTATACAGCAAGTAGAGAAATTTTACTCATCTCCCTCTTAAGAAAAAAAAACAGTTTTAAATATCTTGAAGATATTCCTATAAAATTAGCTTAATTGTTCCCTTCTAAGAAATAACACTCATTCCAATGGTCACAACCCAGAAAGTATTTATGGTCTGAATTGATCAAACTACATCAATTCCATGAGAGTGGAAGAAACTTAGTACTCAAACCTTTCCAAAGTTAGCCACAAATTTTACACTGTCCCTTTTATTTGTTGAAATTTCAAACAAAAATAATGAATCAGAGGTCAACACAGTTATCTGTAAGTAGAGGAAAATGTACTTCACTTTTTGCAAAGTGTGACACATATCTATCTCCAAGTTCTATACCTACAATAAGAGCAAAGAAATGCTAACCAAGTACTTGCATATCCCATCTTAAGTATCAGTAAAAAGAGGAGGGAACTTAAGTGGAAAGGAATTAATCAAAAATTTTCTCTACAAATGAGAACTAACTTTAACATCAGAAGACAATATGAACTGTCAGCCAAAAAAAAAAAAAAGTCTATCTCAACAGCTCTTACAAAATGATGTCCCCTCTCTTCTTCCCTCCGTTCCTGCTACTGAACCCTATATTAGCTCAGAAAGGAGAGATTCCCTTAAAGCTCTGCAGTCAGCAACACAGCTTCTGTAAAAGTCCTTGCTGGTATCAGCAAACATTTACTTCATCAGACAGGTTTGGCAAGAAAAGGTCAGCAAGGTGCTTCTCCTTCTTTCAGTACTTCTGGAGTTGCTTTTAATAAAACAGCACCAATAAACACCTACTTGTAACAAGCAGACAGGACTACAGCTCACCAAATCAGAACCACCATTAAGTGCAAGTGATTAATTACATTGCAATGGCATGCAGAAACTGAAAACAGAGCTGAGTTCAACTCCAAGAAGAGATGCAAGAGAAAGCTGGTCTATTCTGCACACATTGAGCAAACTGTCACTGACACAGACTATCCCTGAACAAACTGAAGCATCCTCCCAGAGCCACCCAGCACTGCAGACATGCAGGGATGATCCACCCTAGGATTCCTGGGAGATACATGGCTCTGGCAAGAAAATACTGCAGTTGGGCTACTTGGAACATAATTAAGACAACATTTAGTTCTCATGTCCGACTTCTCCTCCAATACATCCCTGCAGTATAAGAGACACTAAAAGGCAGTCTTTCCAACAAGCTTATTTAATTGCTGTATATTGATCTGGTTTTTGAAAATGGAGGATTTATCCAAGAATATTAGAAGCAATTTTTAACATAATTCACCTGGACAGAGACTCGCCAAAAATACAAGTTTAAGAAACCATTTCCAAGAGAAATTGTTTTGTAATCGTTACTAAAAAATAGTTTTGAATTTCTGCTTTTTTCTATATCAGAGGAAATATCTCTAGTAAAATGTGCTCTATGTTCACCAACTTAGATGATGCTATTCCAAAAGAACCTTCACATCTACAGCAACTCACTGCTGTTTACACCCATACCACTTTACCTCTCTGCCAGTCAGGATGTGCCTTGCCAGCTTCACTTTTGCAAAATTCCCCTTTCCAATCGTTTTAAGGAGTCTGTAATTTCCAATATGTGGCTGCTCATCAGCACAGGAGGCTATGGAGTTCCTGCAGCGAGCTCCAGAGCGCCCAGTCCGAGAGGAAACTTCCTGCCGTCCGTCTCCATGGGACGTGTGCTGCAACACAAACACACACGGTGAGGCTGAGGAGTACACACAAAACACATCAGTCGTGAGAAGCATGCAACATCCAAAAACATCAGCAATGCCTCCGAAGAAACCTTCAAAGGATCCAACTGAAACTTCATGCTCACCATGAACTTTGTTCTGATGGGGGCAGTAAAGTGGTGCCCAGTTCATGACACAGTATTCACCCCATCACCTGCACTGCAGCAACAGCTAAGCATTCCTGAGTAACTTACATGGACTGCCAGATCAGGTACAAAACACAGAGGTGTTTAATATTATTTCCCATTTGCACTACTTTGCATAACTAGTGCAGGAAAGCCTTTGGAAAGGAAACATGAATACAGATTTTCCAAGATCACAAATTGTTAACCCTTATTGGACAACTTATACTAATTTTAAAAAAAGGGGTTTTTTTTTTCTTTCCTGTGGTCCTACAGATCCACATGACTGAAAACACCCAGGATGACCTGGAGAACAAGGAAATAAATCTTACCTAATATACAGAAACCTTGAATATTGATAAGCTGAAAGCCAGTTACAGAGATCTGAGACATTGTCTGCAATCTTTCAAGTTCCTTTCACTCTCATTTCCCTGAACAGCTACTGATTACAAAAAGGAATGGTTATATATTATCTATAACAGTCTTTACTCATTAGATTACATGGTTAAGATGTAAGTATTTTTTCACTTCCTGATAGCCTGTTTACGAAAGGGCAGGTACCCTCTTACATTCTTAAATCATGGTTGAGGTCCATACACCAACCACACTCATTAAAGTATTAGTTAGAAATGCTTAGGGGCCTCCAAATGTGGAACAAATATCTGGCTCCACCAAAGATGACACATTAAATTCATAGTCATCCCAGAAACTCCAGATCTTGCTCTTCTACTACTCCTCTTGCTGAAACCCATTTGGGACAACCAAGAAACTGGCATAGAACAACATTCAGTCTGCAAATCACTGCTGTGTGAGGATGAGATCATACCTCAAGAGCTAACAACCATGGTACAGGCACAAATGAACAAATACGTGCTTGCATGACACTTGGCAAGTTCCACTTGCCTGATGTAACCCTGTGACCATACACTCTCACATCTTGGGTTCCTTGATTTGTTAATTTGAGTGCAACTGTTGTGATCAAATTATTGTTAAAAACACTTTCATTTAAGAAATGCTACTGATAGCAGTCTAAGGCAACTCCTGGAAAACTGTTTCAATAGGTACTATTTTAAAAAACACACAGTGTTTTAGTATCAATCTGGCTTTAGCTTCTCCTTACTGCCTGGCTACTGCATTGCCACAAGATTTACGCTTCCCATAGAGGTACTTCATTTCTCTGATCACAACACCCTTCCACTTCAGGAAGTGATATGTATATTGAGCTCCCTAAACAGGCTGCTGTACAAATGATTAAAGACAAGGAAACATTTCCTGTACTTCTGTTGAGAACCCTCCTCTGTTCTTCCAACATCTTTTTGGAGGGTTCATGGTAGACATGGACCCACCATACCAAGAGTTGCAGCAGGACTAAACACAGAGACTGCCTCTTCTGTTCAACACCCCACTGATTCCAGAGGGACAGAACTAACCCTCTTTGCAGACCACCTGTACCTGACCACCCAACACCAACCCTGATTTACTGCTTCTCATTCCTGGATTCTTACATGCATGATCACATTTGGCTGAAGCGAAATGCAAAGTTTATTTTCATGAAGAATATCAAGTGTTCTTAAGAGTGGCCCATCCTGCCCTATTTTATAGTCTAGCAATTTTAGCACAGTTTTCAGGAGCAAGAGTACACGTGTTTTCCAAACCACTAATAACTGGCACAAGAAGCACATCTGTAACAATATCCAGTAAAAATCAAGGCTTGATAATAATTCAGTGTTCTCAATAATATCCTGAGACCTGCAACAACTGGGTGCTTATCAATCACTAATCCTCAAGGAGAGGAAGGATGAGCAGTTGAGAACTGAAGGACCTACTAAAGCCAGTGAAACCCTATATTAACAATTTCAGTATTTTGCATGTCCTTAATGTCAGGCTGGTGCTGATTATTCAGGCCATCTCAACCACCCCTGTGGGTACTGGCACAGCAATGCCAATCCTCTGTACTTCCCTAAACTTTGACTTCTACCAAACCTTGCAACACACAATGCAGAGAACGTCTCTGTCAGCTCCTTTCATACCTTTCAGTGTCAAATTATTCAGACCAGCTAGAAAAAAGCAGCAACTGCTGATTCTAGGTGCTAACACCCTCCTACATTGCTACCCCTGGTGATCAGGGACCAGGATGTTCTGTACAGGGCCACGAGGATATTTCTTGGATATATTAGAGGAAGGTTCATTTCAGTTCAAGTACAGCATCCCAGGAATACAACTGTACTACTTACACTGCACTTCACTGAGTTGATAACTTTCCTCAGAAAGAGAAGTGTATCAGAACTATTTAACTACAGCCCTTCCACACCTGGGCACTCAGCACAAGCTGGCTTCAGCAGGAGCCAGACTGCCTCTCAGCAGGGCTTGTTAGCTTAGGCTCTCCAGCAGACACATTCAACAACTTGAACTCAACAGCTTTTGAGCCACACAGCTGACTCTGAAAACACAGTAGCTGTGCTGCCTTGTGCTGGAGCTAAAACACTCTTAGTCCTGAGCTAGCCTAAGAAGCAGCTGAGATGTGGGCATCAGGCACAATGTAAGCCAGAAAACAGGTTAGCCAAAATTGATCTCATACCCTACTTCACACAAGCGCTATCAGGAAAAAGAAAGATTCTGTTATACTAGCAAACTCGATTCCACATAGTAAACCACCCAGTAATTGTGTCTTGAGAGCTTCACCATCCTCTTGTTGAGAAATGACTTATTGTGTCCTATAATTTTTTCATGCTTCCTAGCTTCGCATTTGAAGGGAGCATGAAAAACTGTGAACTCACTTGGACTAGGGTTGATAAACTGAACACAATCTCCTTGTATGGAGGTTTGCATTTCCACTCCAACCCAGATTATTTCTTTTCAAGAATATGACCTTTTTCAGCTATGGGTTTTAAGTATCAAGCTGTGTGTTCCTAAGCAGTTCAGTTCTCTCCAACTGATTTGCTCAAAGCCATGTTTTCCTCTGTAGAAATCCAGCCATTTGCAACCATATCTAATTTGGACTATATTCCATTTCACATAAATAAATCTATCAGCAAGTCCTTCCTCTGTCAGTTACATTATTACACTGAACCGACAACAAGCTTTCTAAAAACCACAGAAAACAGATTGTCCATTTCAACATGGGTTTTCTTTTGCATATGGAAATGAAAAGCATAAACTCAAAACTGAGCGAAAGTGGTTCTCCCAGTCTAGTCATTTTCAAGAAGCCGTGATAGGCAGGTGGAAAGCTAAATGGTGTAGGCAAAAAGCAAAATATAGGTGGTCCAACAAAAGTTCAAATCATGCATTGGCTTGTACAGCATCTGGCTGTGCTCAACTAACTCCCAGGGCAGTTTCCTCAGCAAACAGGTTAACAGTGCCAATCTCAGCCCAGAGAAATGACAATAGCATCTTCTGCTCTCCAAACTGAGATGAATGCCATTTGTTTTTTCCCCTCAAATTTCCAGATTTTGCCTTCCTCACTATACTGACCCCCCAAAACTGTTCAATTTCAGGTTTCTTTTCCAGGTCCGCATTTATATGGTTTCAAGAAGATACAAGCTTTGTCTTAAAAACATAAAATTTAAAATCAGCATGTGTTCATTTGTAATAAGTTTCCATACATAGTGATAGGTGAGTTGTATTTCCTGGAGGTGTTTTCTGTGTAAGAATAACACTTACTCATGAACTCACCAGGGCTGAGTGATTCCCAAAATATAGGTGTGAAGCGAAATCATTACACTGTAGAGGGAAACTGAGGCAAGGAGATGGGGTGCTTTGTGCAACTTCAGGTTTGCCAGTCACCACCTCTTTTAAAAAAATTTTCCCAAAATCCACTCATCACAATAAAGCACTTTCTTCCATATCTTGGCATGCATCAGGTTGCATTTAAAAATCTTTTAAATACTTTAAACGTTTGTTCTTTTTTTGCACCATCCATTTAACAGGACAACCTTTGTCATTTAAAAAAACCCCAAAACAAAACATTCTCCTCCTCCCCTCAGCCCCACCCTATTATTACTCAACGCAGAAGGAAATGAAGTAAAACATCTCCATTTGTGAGAGACCTTACTGCGAGGGAGGGACTGAACCCAAGACCAACTACATTTGGGACACAACACAAAACCCACCTTTTCGCAAAAGCCTTCCCCCAATGATGAGCCGACATCCTTTCATAGCCAGATAATGATTAGCATGAAGAGAAAGAAAAAAGAAAAGGAAAAAACGTAAAAAGCAAATGAAGTATGAGGGTGTCAACAACTGAAATCTTTTTGGTAGATGTTAGTTTTATCCAGTATCTGTATGGTTTCAGATATCTTAACATTCAGGGAGTTAGAAGCACACAGGGCAGGGGATGACTAGTATCAAAGTTCTTGAACTGCTTAAGAAGGTGCCAAAAGTTGAGGAAAAACCTGAAAGAAACAGAATCTGATATCCATTCAAAGAGCTGAAAAACAGTAAGAAATCAGAATGTCCAAGACCTGCAAAAATCAATGTTTAATTACAGTAAATAGGAAACTCTTTCTGAAATGTGGGGGACAAATGGCATCAACTTTTTAGAAGTATTTATTTAATTAAATAGTGAGAACTAGCTTATCATCAGCAAAAGTGAACTAATAAAATTTAATTTTACTGAAGTCTCCAGGAATGTTTATTACCTTAGCTGTTACCTCACCTCTGCATGAAATACTACAAAGTGATATTATAGAATTTCTTGGAAAGCTGTCAGACAAGTAACAATCATGACAGCCTCATTTCATTCAGCTTTTTTAATTGTAATAAGAAAAAACCTGTACCTAAAGCCTATACCTTTTAATGTTAATAATGTAAGCATTCCAGGACATGAATATTTGAGACAATTAATTACTTCATTACCTTAACCTGGGCACACAATATATAAATAAATAGCAATTTCTGGCTGTGCACTTCCCACTAGCACTCTCATTTACAGAAAACAGGAAACATACCATAGGCTGTTTTTTTTTAAAAAACTCAAAAATATTTTAAATCGAACATGCAAAGCCAAAATTTCACTGAAGCCCTTCCCAACAATGTGTTGTATTTTATTTCCTATTCTCATTAACATCTTTAAGAACACACAGACTGCTGAGTATTACTCAGTGTAAGAGCAAAAAGGTAGCCCTAAGGATATGCACAGAGTAGCATCTTACTGAGCACAGATATCCCTGAAACAGCACAGCAAGGCATCCTGCAACTGCTGACCAAGGAATTCTGCTGGAAAGTCAAAACACACACTTACATTTCTGGCAGCCACCAAAGGGTGTCACAGCAAACACTCAACCACAATTGTTTACATACCAGTTATTGCTCTGGGATTCCCTAAATCACTATGTATTACAAGATATTATATTATTTTCCTAGTTTATAAAACAGGAACGCATCAGGTGAAGATGTCCTGTACTTGTCTTGATTTTACTCCCCTCCTACCAGTGACCAAGGCACAAATCAGGATATGGAGTGAGGTGGGTTTTGTCAGACCCAGCATGCATATGTTGATGTTTGCATAACCAATTATTTGCTTCCAACACATGTAATTAAAAGGCCATTTTTAGACTAGCTTGCTCCATAATCAATCTTAAGGGTAAACAGTCATGGCTTCCATCTCACAAAATTTTAAAGGGTCTCCTAAGAAGAAAAATGCTATCCACCTAATGTGGCACTGAAGTTATCAATCCATGAGGGCAGATTTATTCACTGATGTGGGCTACAGCCCAACCATTAGGGATGTTGTGATCGAGTGGAACAACTGAAAGGGTCAGAATTCATCAAGGGAGACAAGCAGACTATCTAGAAATATAATATAGATGTTAAGGGAGAGAAAACACTAATTGGGATGCTTCCATTGTCAAAAGGGGAAGATTTCACTGTGCAGTTCTCAGCCTGTCACAGTGTTCATTCATGTAATTGGTATGACATTCATGAAAACGAGTGGCTCTTTTAATTAGGTCAGATCTGTCAAACCATCGGATTAAAGGGGGAACCTGGAGAGTAAACAGCCTGTAGCACATGGAAGCTATACCTCTGACACACATTCCTAATTCCTCCACACCTCAGTGGGGAAGGCAAAATAAAAGAAAAAAGCCAGGAGTAACGCTCAGGACACAGCAGATCCAGCTCAAAGTGAGCACAGCAATGGAACACCCTACACTGGACAGCCTGATGGAGAGGGACAGTAGGGACACAGGACACTTTCACCTGGCAGAGGGAACACTGCTACCCCAAGCAACACTTGCACACTCCTAATTCTGGCTGCTGACCAGCAGTGGGAATTGCAGTGGGAATTGCTAGTGACAAGTGCAGCACTGCCCTGAAGACCAGAGTGGGGAAGTGCTGACAGCAAAGCACTAACAGTCCTCAGCAAAGGCAGGATGCTCCCCCCACACACATACAGGGTCTGCCTCAAGAGTCCTCCCATGCAAAACCACCACAGCCTCTGAGATGTGTTTGGCAGTATTTGGTTCATGCTCTATACAGCATATGAAAGAGAGTGAATCTGTAATTCCATGATTAGCACTGAACAACACAACAGTGAAGAAATCCTGCTTATATAATCAAAAAGATAAGTCTGGTGTCGGTTAGAAAAGCTTTTTAAAAGCTCTTTTGTTGCTTCACATTATCAAGATCTGACATTCATCATATCTTTCCAGCCAAAGTTCCTTTACTGCTGATTAAAATGGATATTTATTGACATCAGCCTGGGGAATAATAGCTAAAGAGCCAACCATATTCTATTCTTCATCAACAATACTGCCAACTAACTTGTTTCCAGAATCATCACTGTCAGTAATTACATGCTAAACAAAAAAGAAAAAAACCCAACCACCTCACAGTTGGTTTTCAAAAACCACATTGAGCTTGCAGATAGAGAGCTTTGCTTAGGCTTTAACCCTGCAGGAAGAAATTTGATTTGAAAGTCAATTTCTGTTTATATGTATATACACACATATTGAGCTCAGCCACTTGCTGCTTTATGGGGCAAGAATTCCTCCTAACCCAAGGGTTTATTCCTCATCACAGGAGTACTCGGTATCTTTCAGGTTTATGTTTTAAGACCAGTACATACCTATCTATCTTATGTTCTAAAGAATTTTAGTGGCAGATGATCTCCATGCTAAGCAGAGCCAACCTTGATATGCCATGAGCCTAAAAAAAAAGTGACCTCCATTTTTGATCTGGCTGACACCCATGAGGCAGCATTACTTGACTGAGGAGAAGAGGAAGTTGCAGACACATGCTACTTATATATCATATGAAATGGAGATTGGGAGAGACAAATGCCTCCACTCTCTGAATTCCTTTGACTTGAGTCACCTGAGACATGTTGTCAACAGGAACTGTCCGCTTACATCAGCATGAATATATCTTTTGGCTACAACTAAAATGGAGAATCAAGCAGGTAAGGATACCAGGTGAGTGGTAACAAAAGCTAGGAAGAAGACTGTGAAGTTCAGTGTACTAAATACTGTATTGACTCTCATTTATTTTCTTTCAGCAATTCCTATAGCTGTATTCTGTTTTTCAGACTGCTATTTCTAAGCCTGCAATATAAGCCACGTTTGGTGGGGCTAACAAATTAAGTCTAACTATGCAACATTTTCTGGAGTAAGGTTCTGCAACCTAGTTTTTCTGAGTTATTGAAATAATGTAAGAAAGGGGGAAAAAAAGTTTATTTCCAGGAATAAACCATTCCAAATTACAGTGTGGTAAACATGTATCTGTTTGTAGCTGGGACACAACTCAAGTTACCCTAGCCCTAGGGTGCTGAGCTAGGACTGGCTTAATTCAAACCAAAACAAAACCACTAGAAAGCATTTCTAACCTTCCCCACCAGCACTGGGCATTCTGTTTACAGCCACAGAACAGAGATAACTCCACTTTTCCTAAGGGTTTATACCAGTCGGATCAGAGCTGACCAGACTCATCTCACACCCTGTGATAATCAGTGCTGGCACAAACCACGGGTGGGAGGGGGCACCCGAGGCTGATGCCCCCAGCAGTGCCAGCTGACTGAAAGCAACTGATTAAACACCACAGCCCAGGCTGCTCAGCACAGCTGAGAATTAAATGTCTCACTGTAAAAATGTGAAAATACTAGCAGCTGATGACTCGCAATGTCATGCAGCCTCACCAGGTATGTTCTGAGGACACAGTACCAGGCCTATCAGGCATCAGCATTTTCTTTTGCTCTGGGGAATTTTGGCAGTAAAAAATACATGTCAGGTGAATTCCTAAATTATTTTTTATTTCTAGTTATTTTGCCATCTTTTCCCAATTTAATTAAAACCAGAACATTTATTACAACTGGTGAAAAATATGGAATAGTGTAGATGGTCCTGTAGAAGAAAATCTGTCAGAAGCCTTGGCCACAGGAACGCTTCCCACCTCAGTCCCTTCTTTAAAAAAACCCACAGGATTTCATGCTACGGAAGAAAGCATTCAAATTACAGATCTATCTGTAATAGGAGAAGACTGATAAATAATATATAGAACAATGCAAGCTTGCATATTGTCTGAAAATGCTCTAATGCATTTCATAGTTAATTGGTAAGAAACCAAGACATACTGCACTAACTTTCCCAGTATCTTAAAATACATTTTTTACCTAACTCTGCCTTTGCTAAATCTTTTTAAATTAAAAAAAAAAAACCCAAAAAGGGGTGGTACTTCTGCTGCACAGAATCCTTTTGTGCAAGCACAGTTGCCATCATGCTGGCATTTTTCAATAGCAAATTTTTCACATTAGGCACAGTCATGGAGATAAGAGTATATTTTAGTCTTGCTTTTCTTCAAATTACTTAAATTTTTAATTCAGATTGGCCTGCAGAACCAACACATTCAAAACAGTTACTCTTTTTTCCCCCCCAAAAAACACAGCTGTGCAAAGAACACAGAGGTTTTAATTAAACTCTTTAATACACGATTTTTCTTTTCTATTTCACGCTGTTAAAAAAAGTAATCTTCCAACCTCCATACCACCTGTATTTCCTTGTTTCTATCTATAGTTTGCTATCATCTTCCCACTCTTTGTGAGGAGTAGGACAACTATTCATTAAAAAAAATATTCAATCTTGTTCCTTCTGCTCTTACTTCTTTGTCACTGGTTGTCCTTCATCCTGCCATATGCACATTCCTCTGTGACTCCTCTCATCTTTTGTTTTCCACCTTTTATCTTCCTTTTCCACTGTGTTTCCACACTCTATTCTCCTCCATCTTCTCTCCCTTCCTTCTCATCACTAGTAAAACAGGTTTACTCATTCTTCTGCCATCTAAAGTCCTTCTTCTGTGTCTATCCTGCCTCCTAGAACTGCATGAAGGAGATCTCTGCTGTCTCTGTTGCTTTCTTTCTCACATGCAGGACATATTTTTGAAAAAGGCAGAGAAGATCTGATCCTGTCCTGCACTTCTGGCCCCTAAGCAGCCACTGCTGCACAAGACATGGCCAGAGAGGAGCTGCTCTGTCTCTGCGGTGAGGAGCCAGCTCATTGCAGGCCAACAGCCAGCTTCCAACTGTCCAAGTGTGAAGTTCCTATGATCACAGATCATCTGGGATGCCTTTCCTCTCAAAACCAGGTGACTCGGAGCCAAATTCTTTAATCTCAAAGGCACTAAAGGCTTGGTAGCTCTGAGTAGCTTTTGGGGAAAGTCACTGTGACAGTATCTCCATTTCAGCATGTCTTGATAAGAAGCCTTAGGGAAAAAAAATAAAAATCAAGTACTGGCAATTACACTTTTTGATTCAACAGGACCTGCCAACTGCTGAACGTGGTTAGCTGCAAGCACAGACAATGATAATTTACACTCACTGTCATTCTGGAGGCTAACTTCATTTTCAAAACTGCAAGTATAGGCATGGATAAGCTATGATCAGCACACTCCAACCAGATTCAACACCAGCCAAGCCTTTGTCAGCAGTGGTAACCTTCCAAGCAGAGAGAAGGCATCAATGGGGTCCACAACCACGGCCCAAAGGCTAGCTGAATACCTTGGCACCTCCTAAGCCTCTTCAAAGAGCCCTCTGAATATTAACTAATTAGACTTCTCTTATGTGAAAGAGAATGAACCAAGGCTCAGTTTACCTGCCAACATAACATACCCAAATTTGGGGTAAAGAACAGTTAGCTGAAGTATCAAAATTATTGCATTTGGTATTAAAAAAGAGACCTGGCATTCACAGCTGTAGGGGTAATTCAGACAAACTAAATGTCAGATTTAAATTTAGTTTTTAAGCAAGGCATAACAAAATAGAATGTGGTAAATTTCTAGATAGCTGATGGCCAAAACATCAGAGAGCTTCCTGAGGAATATGGTATTGTACTGGGGGGAGCTTGGCTGACTGGATCTGGCGAGTACTTGGATTAATCACTCCATGCCAATATCACTACCTACAGGTATTTCTGTGGACACCAGCACAAAATACAGCAGTTTAAAAATATGCCTTATTCTAAACCTAAGGCAATTTATCTGCAAGCAAGACAATCCATGTATATCAAATTATGAAGATAACTAAACAGAAGTGTTAGACCAATATTTCGAAGTGAGAACCAAGGTGCCTTAAGTGGAAGACATGTAAAAACCTAACTTCAAGTGCTAGAACACACAGCTTGTGAATAATTATGTTTCTTTGAGCACACATTAAGTATTTCCACTGTTTGGTTATCCACAGTAGAGTTTGAATTAATTGGGGAATCTGATCTTTCTAAAATTATTTACAATGTGGCCTCCATACATTCACATGGAGCTTGAAACCAGTCAGGTTTGGTATAGACTAAAACAATCATCCAAATAAACTCTGCACAGTATTTTGTAGAGTATGTTTCAACTTCAACACTCCCCATGGCATAGGAAGGGCCGCATAATATTTTAATTATTTTCTTCCACAAGACAGGAAGCTCATTGAGATTTTACAACCAAATATGCTTAGTTGGCTTTTTGCTCAATACAGCCCTTAGCCTGCAGGTTGCATGCAGTGCTAAAGCAAATAAAGATCACAGAAGTTAGAAGTGCCTATTATGTCAATAAAATCTAAATCCCTAGTAATGCAGTAATTGTTCCATGCAGCATGTTTTCTAACGCTTTGTCTGGTCTTGTTTTAAACAATGGGCTACCATCACTTTTCTCAGACTATTTATGGTCTGGAACAATCCAACAGTTTTTCCTGATCTTTAACCAAAGTTTCCACCTTTTATGCCAGTCTAAAACATAACAAGACCTTAAAAAAAAAAAAGCCTCCTCCATGCCAAGCTTAGCATCTATCTTGTAAAGAATATCAGATAGCCTTTACAAAAAGCTGAATACGAAGTTCACCAATCAACTCATTTTAGACTACAGTGAGTGACAACTCCCTTCTGTTTATCATTTGGGGACATGTCAGAGCCTATGCAGAAAAATGGTTAGACAGGATACACCAGGATCAAATAAGTTTTAAGTTATGAGAAACACAGTTTCTATCTGCAGAAAGGGAGTCTCCTGCCGAGCTTCGTTTGTTGCTATATGCTCATGTGGTAGGACCAGTTTATTTTTTTGTTCTTTCTTCCTTTAGCATACGACCTTTGTGACTGACTTAATATTGTAAATAAAGTGTCAATTCCTAAACCTTGGCTTTGTCAAGGTAAAAAAAAAAAAAGAGAGAGAGAGAGAGAGGGAGAGGGTATTCGGTGTGAAGGGAACAGGCTCCCTTGCGCAAAGGGTAATTCCAATAAAGAAACCCTTTTAATGTCATCTGAACAGGTGACTAGCCTAACAGCGTCATTACCATCGAGAACCCTGCAAATTAAGCAGGGAAGAGGCCTATTATCTAGGTCACCTAGCCCACCCCTAGCCAAGCTGAATTATTCCCATCTGTTTACCAGGGGTTTATTCGGGTGCTTGAGCAGCAAGTTTGCATATCAGCAGAAGGCAGCAGCCCCCAGCGCTGCCCTCCCCACCGCGGATCCCCGTCCCCGACATAACCACCCCGATCCTCTCCACCCTGCGACACTCACACAGTACCGGGGGATTAAAGAGGGGACACCGGCTTTGGGAGGGGGAGGGATGCCCGCAAACGCCACGGAGCCGGCGAACCGTGCTGTGGAGGGGTTAAAAAAATAATCAATTCAGAATAAATCGGCAATTTGGGCAGCGCACGGGCGGCGGGCGGCCGCTGACAGCGCCCCGCGGGGCGATGCCCGCGCGGCGGGGCCCCCGCGGCCGCGGTACTCACATTCTCGGTGTCGCGCTCGTTCACCGTGGGCAATGGAGTCCGAGTGGACATTTTCCCTCACTCGGGCGGCCGCGGCGGCGGCGCGCACAGACACACACACGGGCCCCGGGCTGCGCGTCTGCTCCGAGATGGTGGTCGCAGGGAGCCACCATGAAGGACGAGGTGCCTGGCGGGGGGCGGCGTCGCGTCGGTGCCCCCCCACTAGATCCTCCTCGGGGAGCGGAGCGGCCTCGCCCCTTCCGAGTCCTTCGGGCTCATCCTACAGCCGGGGTCCGCAGGGGTCAGCAGCGGGCAGGGGGCCGCCTCATCCAGCGGGGAAGGATGGAGCCGAGGGAAGGGATGGAGCCAGGGAAAGGGAGGCGGCGAGGGAGCGGCTCTGGGAGGGGAGGGGGTGAGCGCAGGGCGGGCGGGAGGAGGCGGCAGCGGGGCGCCGCGCAGCCCGGCTTCTCCCCGCTGCTGCCGGGGCACGGCTAGCGCAGGCCCGCCGCCCGGGGGGCTGCCCTCTCCTTCCCCCGCCGCGGCCCCGCTTCACCGCGCCGCCGCTCGCATCGCGGCCCGCCCCAGGCTCCGAGAAGGCCGGCGCCCCGCGGGCTGCGGACGCTCGGTGGGTGCCCGCCCGCCGCTCCCTCTCTCTCCCTGCCTGCCCCCCGCCCGCCCCGCCGCCGCTCCCGGACGAGGCAAGATGGCCGCGCTGCTCCTCCGCGCCAGCCCAGCGCCGACATGAACCGGAAGGTCCCGCCCCCCGCCCGGCGTGTGCGGGGGCCTCGGGGCCGGGACCGGCCCTGCCCTCCGCGCCGGCCCGCTGGCCTCGGGGGATCGGCCCCTGCTCTCCCGGGGACCGGCCCTGCCCTCCGCGCCGGCCCGCTGGCCTCGGGGGATCGGCCCCTGCTCTCCCGGGGACCGGCCCTGCCCTCCGCGCCGGCCCGCTGCCCTCGGGGGATCGGCCCCTGTCCTCGGGGGATCGGCCCCTGCCCTCTGTGCCGGTCCCGCTGCCCTCGGGGGATCGGAGCAGCCCCGGGGAGGCACGGCTTGGGGCAGGGCTTGCTTTTGTGAGACCCACCCTGGAGCACTGCGCACAGTTCTGGTGTCCCCAGTATAAGGAGGGCATGGAACTGTTGGAGCAAGTCCAGAGGGGACCTTGATAAGAGAACTGGAGCATTTCCCCTACAAAGATGGAGAAATTTGGGGCTGTTCAGCCTGGAGAAGAGTAGGTGGTGTGGGGAACTCGGCAACCTTCCAGTGTCTGAGAGGGTCTGCAGGGAAGCTAGAGAGAGGGACGGTCCATGAGGAGCTGTAGTGACAGAACAAACAGCAATGGGCACAGATTGAAAAAGGGGGGAATTAGATTAGATATTAGCAAGACATTTTTTACCATGAGGTGGTGAGGCACCCGAACAGGTTACTCAGAGGAACTGTGGATGCCCCATCCCTGCAAGTGTTGAAGCCCAGCCTGGATAGGGCTCTGAGCAACCTGGTCTGGTGGGAGATGTCCCTGCCCATGGCAGGGGGTTGGCACTGGGTTCTTCCAACCTCTTAAAAGTCTCTGATTCTGTAAAGAGGCCCCCAGGGAGCTGTGATCCCCCTGGTGTAGGAGGAGACGTGGGGTGGGGAGCTCAGGTTTTGGGGAGCACCGTGGGGCAGAAGGGGTGGTGCACAGAGGGGCTGGAGAAATGGCAGATCTCCGTACAGAGCCAGCCCTTGGCTGGGGAAGGGGACAGACCCCACTGCCCACTCACAGCCAGGGGAAGGGACACAGGCAAGCGTAGTCCAGGAATGGTCATCCGTGTTCAGGGTTCTGTCCTTGGGCCATCTGCCAAAGCATGTCCTTCCTTTTCTTGGGCTTTCCCAGCCCAGAGGACAGTGTGTCTTACAGAATGGAGCTCACACCTGGCGGGGGTCTGAGGCTGCTGTTGGCAGATCTCACCTGGTGCCATCAGACACCCATACAGTGTTACAGCACTGCCTTTTCATACCAGCTTGATGCTTGGCTCGTTTGTTGAAGGAGGGTGGAAGCCTGGACTATCAAAACATTCTTTGTGTATCCAGTAGTTACTCTGCATTATCCTTTTTAAGTCTATGAAGAAGATCTTGGTATAGTCATGAGTAGATCTAATTATGAATGAAAAATAAGAAAGAGAACAAACTTCTGTATATTCAGTATGTAGGTGGTTTAAAAACCAAACCTATTTCTTTTTGGTTTGGTTTTTTTAACAGAAAAATTATGAACCTCTGTAGAAAAAAAAATGTTGGGTCTGGTGGGATTTGTAGAAACTTGGCATATCTGTGGATCTGGCAGCCTAGCAGTAACATTTTGTCTTTTTAAAGTGAAAAGACTAAACTAGACTTCTAAACTTTATGGCTCTCATAAACATTTGCCAGCTCAGCCCTGAAATCCATCCTACGATGTAGGTGATATTTCCCTTGCATTTAGAGACATAAGCAAGGAAAGATGGCCTTTGAATGCCACCCAGTAAAGTTGTATGTCTGTTACTTCATCATCAGGACTACAAAATGCTCCACAACATCTGACCTGCAGATTTTTCTTTTGAACTCTGTCATTAAGCTGATGTCTTGCTCTGTGTCAATGACAGGAATTTTGGATTTCAGGACTCACCCCTTGTGCAAATGTTTGTATTTCTGTGTGTACATGCACATCCATGTATGTCTTTGCTCAGACAATACGTGCTCATAGCAGAGCCACTCTCCCTGGGAAGCAGGCAGGACCCCTTGCACAGAGCAGGGAGGGGGTTTTGTCTGTATCTGACTTGTCAAGGTCAGTCACGAAGTCTAAAGCAAAGCCAGGAAAAGTGTCCAGATCTCCTGACTCTGCTTTTGCACTGGGCTGCTGCTTCGTCTTTTTCCTTTTGGTTGCCAGCAGAATATGTTCCTTACAATGTGTTTGTAAAAAATCGTAATTGAGTTATGACAGAGTCAGAAAAAGGGCAAAAATTGGGCAGAGGTTTCTTTGGGTTGTTACCCAGCCTAGAGCTCTCACCCTGCACTCCTGGGCACTCCAGCCAGCATGGGAAGGCTGAGCTGCCCACGTTGGAGCGACTGGCACAGTGTGGGAAGTGCACGTAATGCTGTTTGCACCTAGGAGTGTGCCTGTCCTGATCTGTGGAAGTTCTGTGCACGGGCATGAAGAGGCATTAAACATAGCCTTGTGTTTTACATACTTGCATTTCTGCTCCGTGGCAGCAGTAGTCACTCTGATAAAATCTGAGCTGTATGATGGTGGATAGTCACATGGAATTCCTGGGCCTGTTGGTACAGTAGGAGTTCCACTGCTGCCCTTGACAAACCTACATTTAATACTTGCAGTCCACATTTAAAGGGGCTGGGGAAAGGGCACAGGGAGCAGGGGAGCTGTGGGGGATGGCTGTGTCTTTCAGAGTCGTGTTTTTGATTGGCAAAGGGATTTTGAAGTAAGAACTTCTGAAGAAGTGCTTAAGACCACAAAAATAACAGTAGCTGATTTTGCTATTTTATTGCCATTAAATGACAACATTGATTAGAGCTGGTTTTACTGTGTAGCAAAACTTGTACAGGGCATGACAAACTGCATAGCAGGTGCTTTCTTTTGCATTTCATTGTTGCTATATTCTGCTTCTCCCATTTAAACAGATAAGTTAATTTCAAAATGTATTAATGTTCTTCTTAGAAATAGGGCCATAGGAAAAAGCTGATTGCATTGATTTTGTGTTTCTTTGTTGTCTATAAATATTATGTGTATTATCAGGTACTGTTTAAGCCACATTCACAAATCAGAAGGTGATTTCTTTTCCTATATAAAAGTTTTGAAAACTCAGAAAGCAGCCTGAGCCAACTATCATGCTTTTGGTTCTTATGCTATCACTAGTAATAGTGGCAGTGATTTTGTAAGGGGGACTTCGATGATAAAGTTTGTATCTTACCAGAATAGGCTGCAATTTGTGTTTTGAGCTGTACTGGCTACAGTGCTGGCAGCTATAAAAACTTTTGGCAGTAGAGCTGGAGAATATGACTCAAAAACATACAGGAAGCAGATTATGCCAGTTAAGGTAACTTTTTTATGTCACTCATTTGGCTGCCACCACACAGAAAAAACAATAAGATACAGAATGACATCACTGCGGTGAAGAATTTAGAATTTTTTTCTTCTGGAGGACATTAAAAGCCACACTAAGAACCTCTTAACACTGCACTGCACAGAGTAGACTCCAACAGCATTCGCAGTCAGAGCAAAAAATGTTGGACTTCATTACAATTGCTGGGCAAAACATAAGGATTAAGTTTAATGTATTCATATGCACAGGTTTTTGGGTCTTAATTCTGGAAGAAGGATTACAAATGCAGAACTGACTGAGGAATTTGTATTCTATTCACCACTCTTTGAAGGCTGGGGACTGAAAGACATCAGTTGGTAGAGACAAGTAGAGAATCAGCTAATGTAATTGTTATGTGTGCTCTGTTGTGTTCTGCAGCTATGACAGTGCTTACCAGCTGGAAACCTGCCCAGGTATTAAATAATTTAGTTTGTACAAAAATTCCACTTTAGATTGATAGTCATTAACCCTTACAAAATTTTTTTTGTTTTTTTCCCTTAAGCCTTTGAAAAACACATTTTAAAATATGTTACATCCACTGGGATATAGCTAATATTATTCATTCTTATTCCAATGCCTTTTTTCTTTTTCTTGTAGAAATTCTAGGGTAATTCCATGCAGTGAAAGATTTCCAGGACTGTTTTGTCACTAGTGTTGTCTTTAGAAATGAAGTAATTCCTTGCATTTGAAATCAATATTTGTATTTGGTTTTAAAATCTTCCAGACAATACATAATCTTAACAGTGATTTTTAAAATGTCAGTGACAAAGGTATTGATAGAAAAGGACAGATTACTGTCTGCAATCTGAATCAATAGTCAGTTATGATGAGGCCCAAGTGCAACCTGCTGCAAGGCCAGAGCAAAATGTGGTGTTGGCAGCAGAGAAAACACTGGAAAGGGAAAAGATCATCCTTCTCAGCTTCATATCAAGCAGAGACTGAGATCTGAGAGATGGGAGAAGATTTTGTGTGTGTTAACTTCTCCCTTTAGTCCATCCAAGTGCCTGGGGACAGCAGAGTGGCCGTGGCACTGTGACTGCTCTGTATTGCTCAGGTGAGGAGAGCTTCAGGGGCTGGGCTGCAGCCGTGGGCAAACAGGAGCAAACAGTGCTGGTTCCTGAGCTGCACGCCTCATTTCATTCCCTTCCTGTAGGGCCGGGCATGCTGTGCTTTCCTGCAGAGCTGTGTGGTGCATGGCACATGAACCTTCATGGCGGGACTGCTATCAAGTGCCTGAACTGCACTGATTCCAGTGCCATTTGACACAAATGCATGCATGGATCATGGCTCCAGGACAGAATCACGGTGCTGTGGAGAGCTGGCAAGAGCACTGCTCTCATGGCTTGGCACAAGGTCACTGCTTAGAGAATTGAAATTGAGGATTGAAAATACCTCCTTGGCTTTCCATGACCCTGACACCACGTGGGTTACAAAGGCAACGCAAAGAACAAGTAGCCCGTTGGTGGTGATGCTAGCTCTGAATTTGACTCTGTATGTTTGAAGCTAAAATAGGTGTTTTATAGCAAGCCTCTTCCATTCTTAGCGCATGACCCCACCAAAGCAACATCCTAGATGCTTTGCCATCTAAGTCAGGGGTGTTACTGTGCCTCCTGTGCCATTTCCTGTGTGGTTGATACTGAATCAATGACTCTATTCACAATGATGGGAAAAGAATAGATGACTCCTGAACACGTCATGTTCTCAAGTGCTGGTTAAGAATTGGTGTGCCCAAGCAATAGTGGGAAGTAATTGTTTTGCAGCAGTAAGATAAATTTCAGGACTTTTGAGTACAGGTTATCCTAAAAATTGGTATAGCCCAGACTTGTTAAATCCATCTTGTTCATACAAGAGTGTGTGTCAAGGTTCAGACATGGGCTGAGCTTCAGTATTTTCTGAAGGCAGTTTAGGTGAAGACCCAGGTTGTTGCTCATACAGTCTCCAAAGTTTTAGTAGAACCAAGCCCTGAAGTCCCTCTGTGTATTTCCCCAAAGTAACTGGTGTTTGAATTGGGTTCTATCTATTATTTAAATATTACCAGAGGCAAGGAATCAGTGAGGATTTAGGAAGACTGTCCATGTGATTGTCCCTCCTTGCTTTTAGAAACCTTTGCGTCTGTTCTGGATATGCCTGTTAATGACATTGTCCAGCTACCGGAGCTTTCCTGGTTTTGTGTCACGGATGATCAGACTTTTACACCTAATTGGGACCCAGCTCAGCCTACATCCATCTCTTTAAGAGACTAAAGAGACTGAAGTCTTGGGGTCTGTTATCAAAAGGCATCCTATTCAAATTTGTAAGCAGTAGCATGCATATTTCCTCTGATTCATTTCTGCCTTATCCATTGGTTTGTGCTGTGGATATCAGATGTGAACATGGTTTTTCATCTGTAGTAATGTGAAACCCAAATACAGACATGACATAGGTTATTTAGCTGATGCCAAAGAACCCATTTAGCCCTCTCAGATACTGTGGCTCTGAACTCTGAAAACTCACATTTATCTGTGTCTGATGTGCCCTTTTCAGTATCTCTGACCCTTCCCTTCCATATGGTATCTCCCCTATTGAAACTACCCTTTATTATTATTATTATTATTATTATTATTATTATTATTATTATTATTATTATTATTATTACAGGTGTGATTTTTTACCTTTCGTCATACTCAAGTGTGTATTGTTCATCTGAATACAATTTTCTAAACTGGTGTGCTTGTACTGGTGACACATCCTTTATTTTTTACTTTTTTCCTCTGTTGGTGTCATTCACAAACCTTATCAGCAATCCTTTTGTTTCTTCACAGTTCTTGATAAAATATCAGCTGGTGAAGATGAAGAACCAATTGTGCAGAGTTATTGCATTTTTCTGATGTTAAAAAATTGTCGATCAGTAATTGC